>NC_083328.1:85812357-86412357 GCF_963455315.2 Globicephala melas
CTCTGGCTGGGAGAACCTTCAGCCGGCACTCAGGCTGGGGTTGGAGGGAGACCTGGGGGAGGGGAGGCCTGGCAGGGGGTGGGACCGTGGAGACCCGCTTGCTGCCTGCACCGCCCCCTCCCTGCCACACCCGATGGGACATTTTGCACCATTTGGCCCCTTCTCCTCCTGCCTTCTACTCTCACGCGCGCCCGTTGACGCATTTTTACTAACAGAACCTGGCACCTCCGCACAGAGCAGCCAGCGCTTTCAGGATGGGTCCGGTGGGGTTGTCCTAGGGCTACCAGGACCAAGCGCTCAGGAGGGGGGTTTGAACAACAGACACAGATCCTCTCACAGTCCTGGAGGCTGGAAGTCTGAGGTCGAGGTGTGGGCAGGGCTCCTCCTGAGGCCTCTGTCCTGGACATGTAGACGGCCGTCTTCTCCCTGCGTCCTCACGTGGTCGTCTTTCTGTGTGCGTCTGTGCCCTGATCTCCTCTTCTTATCAGGACACGGTCAGACTGGTCCAGGGCCACCCTAAGGGCCTCAATTTAACTTTATCACCCCTGTAAAGGCCCTATTTCCAAATACAGTCACATTCTGAGTTCCTGGGGGTTGGGACTTCAACATATGAATTTGGGGGGACATCATACAGCTCATAACAGTGTGGATCCCCCGTTTCCACCTACCCTGAACCGAGGGCCGTAGGAGCCAGAAGGGGCTGCCGTGGAGACCTAGTGGGTGCTACGGGCCGCCCGGACCCCCGGTAAGGGTGCGGAGGGGGCTGCCGACAGCGCACAGTTGAGTCTCTTTCCCGGGGTTGACCCCCAGTGTGACTCGCCATCTTGCAGGGGATTAAGGCCCTGCTCTAGGCCTCAGTGGGGACAACCCTAAAGGGCATCAGGCTCCAGAGTTCTCCATGGGGGGGTGGAGGCTTCTGTTGTGGTGCACTGCACCCCAACTCCGCCCCTGCTCCCCCCCGGCTGGTGTCAAGACCACCCCCATGACCTCCTGCAGCCAGTCTCCAGCTCGGCCTCGCCTGCAGGGGGCCCGACCTGAGGCAGGCCCCACACCCCAAGCTGGGGGCTCCCAGAGCCCCTCCGAGCTTGGGAGGGACCTACGTCTGCCATGTCTGGGGCTCTCCATACGCTAAACAAGGAAGAAATGCCAGAGCTGCGTTAGGAGACGCAGCTCCCAGGGATGAACCGCTCCCAACGCCCAGGGAACGGAGGTGAGTTGGTGACAGTGCAGCTGGGTCCTGCTCCCAGAGGAGGTGGGGCAAGCCCCCAGGCGCCCGGGCGCTTATGTGAGGGACCCTCGAGCTGGGCATGGGTCGCCCTTCCCCCCTCGGCTGCGGGACGAGCTTGGCCGGGCTGGGGCTTCAGGTGTGGGATCCACTCGCGGCACTGCAGCACCTTGTGGTCCCGGCCCGTGCGTCCCCGAGGACCCTCAGCGGCACGGGTTCCCGGACTTTTCTCCCCAGGCCAATGAGTCGGCCTCCTCCCCTCCGGCACTTGCCCCAAGTGGATGACCTGCACAGGGACGGGCCCAAAGGAGCCAGGTGGGGAGGGTCCCAGGCCTGCAGCCCTGTCTCCACCACTGTCTCCCGACGGGGGGCTTGGCTGGGTTCCTCAGTCATCCGTCCATGGGGCCGCTCACTACTTCCATCATTTCTGTTTCCACGTTTCCTTTTCTGAAATGATTTTCACCAGGGTTAATTCTTTTTTTTTTCTTTCTTTTTCTTTTGTTTTTGGCCACGCTGCGCGGCTTGCAGGATCCTAATTCCCTGACTAGGCACTGAACTTTTGCCCCCTGCGGTGGAAGTGTGGAGTCTTGACCGCTGGACCCCCAGGGAATTCCTAGGGTTAATTCTTTTATGTGAAAAACAGACAAGGCTCAGCTACTTGGTCTACGTCAAAATCTGCCAATCATGAGGTCCGGTCACTCTGGGGCCTGTGGCCACCTCACCCTCTTGTCCTGGGCATGTCTGAAGCCTTAACTTCTGCCAAACAGACCTTTTCCTTCCAATGACCGTTGCTCAGCACAAGACACGACCTTGAGCACCTCGCAGGCCCCGGGCAAAGACTGGGCAAAACCGGACAGAATCTGGGCAAGACCAACATTCTTGGGCCAAAACAGCTGAGCCCAGGTCCCCACTGCCGGTCGATCCCTCCTCCCGCCTGTGCCCAGCCTGAGCCTGAAGCCCCGGCCAAGGGCGCGGCTGCTGCAAGCCTGTCCTCCCTTCCCCGCGTCCGGCGGGGCTGGGGTGACGCTGGGCTTCCTGCCGCGCCGCCGGAGGCAAAGCCCTCCGCATCCTCAACAGTCCTCCATGTTGAGTGGAGACTGTGGCAGCAGGCGGCCTCGGGCCAGTTTCTGTCCCTGGGACCCTCTGTTGGGAAGCAGCGGGACATGGGCAGGGGCGGCCAGGGGTCTCAACCCTACAGCAGGAGACCCCTCGGAGCCAGCCCGGCCCTGCTCTGGCTCCTGAGTTAGCACCCCCGGCCCCGCCTGCTGCTCGGACCCCATCCTGGGCCTGCGCCCGTGAGTCCCCACGCGGACGCGTCTCCAGAACTGGCCCTAATGGGCGGCACTGGGGGAAGAAGAAGGGGGGCCGGCAGCTGCCTCCTTGTGGGCGGAGGGCCGACCTCGGCCCCGGTCAGCGTGGGGCGGGCGGGGTCAGCGGGCGTCCCAGGTCCCACACTCCGTCCGGGGCCCTGACGGACGCCTCTCCTCGCCCGTGTCCCGTTCTGTCACTGTGGCCGCTCCGGGGACTCGCCTGCCTGTTTACAAACTCGTGTCTTCGTCCCGGCAGAAACAGTCCTGTCTCCTGCTCACCAGCAAGATTCAAAGGGCTTCGGAGAATAAATGTTTTCCTAGGTTTTAGCTGACATTCAATTTTAATGACTTTTTAAACAAAGTGACTGTGAAGCGTGTGCGTGTTGCGGCCTCCTGATGTCTGCCAGGTGTTTTCGCCCATGTGGGGCGCAGATGCTGATTGCGCTGCCCTAATAGCTCATGAATAGCGAGCGCTCGGCGCTTCCCTTTGTGCGAGGCGCCGCCAGTGGCCAGCTTGCTCTCAGAAGCGGCCCCGCCGCCTGTCAGTCAGCCCTCACTGCAGGCGCCTTCTGGTGATTAGAAGCCGCTTGGAGAGCGAGAGCTCCAAATTAGCTTTAAATAAAAAGTAAGAATATTCATGCTGTTGAACATCTAAAGGTAAGAGAAACAACAGAATCCAAACCTGCTGGCTTGTGTCCTGGTGCTGCTGGCGGAGGGGGCTGCAGGCCCCAGACCCACCAGGGTTCCCCAGGGACCGGGCACAGGGCAGAAGCAGGGGGATCGTCAGGGCACGCAGGTGACCTGGGTCAGCCTGAGACACGAGGCCATCGGAGAGCGGGAGGGGCAGACCATTTCCTGTCGATTGTGGGCCTCTGTGGGACATGAGAGGTCACCCTGAGGAGGAGGGAAGAGCCTGTCTCCTTGAGAGGAGGACAGTGTCCCCTTAGAAGAAGTGGCGAGGACACAGCGTCTCGGCTGGGGGTCATGTGGGCACGCGGGCTGCCAAGCGATGCCTGCTCTCCCCATCTCCTTCAACCCACCTCCCGGCCTCTGACATCTCTCCCAGGCCCGGCCGGTTCACCCCTGCTGCTACGTCACACCTGCTGTTGTCCCCTCTGGGAGTCGAGGTGATCGCCCTGTGAACCCCTCTCGGGGTCTTTGCTGGGCTCCCCGCCCCAGGCCCTGTTCAAGGTGCTGGCTTGGCACCAGCCCAGCTCAGCAAGCAGGCCGAGGGGGTTCTGGGCAGCTTCCCCGAGGTGGCGTCCGGCTGGGATGTGGTGGGCGAGATGGGTGAAGGGCCCCCGGGGCTCCGGGCACAGGCGTGCGAGGCCCAGTGGGCACGGAGGGGCAGGTAAAGGCCTCGCCGCGCCGGCTCAGGGAGCCGCTGTTTGGAGAGGTTGTCGGGCTGAGTCGGCAGCGTGGGAGCCTCCGGGGTCTCCTCTGCTGCCCGGAAAGTCCTGGCACGAGGCTTGGGGATGGATCCAGGGGTGCAGAGGTGCGCTGGCCAACGTGTCGTGGGGTCTCTTTGGGGGGCTGTCTCTGTCCTCTCCTGCCCAGAGCCTGCAGATGGGTGATGCAGGCAAGAGGCTGGGGGGAGCAGGCAGGCTGAGTGGAGGCAGGGGTCCTGGGGTGGGCCAGTGCCATGACTGCACACAGGGTGGGGGACAGCGGGGAGCCCCGGGGGTCGTGAGAAGTGATGGGCCGGGAGAAGAGGCAGCGGGGCTGGTGAGAGCAGGTTGGGCCCATCCAAGGCGGGCGGGATCTGGGTGCAGGAGCCCTGCTCGCTGACCGCCCGCCTCTCTGGGGACGGGACGTGGGACCCGCAGCCACTTGGATCGTCTCCCCAGGTTGTGCCCTACGGTGCCCTCTCCTCCAGCCTCTCCTCCCCTCTGTCTCCCCCCAGGAGCGTCCTTGTCGTGGCCAGGTGGACGCTCCGGACCCTAGGGGGCTCAGTTTCCCTCCGGCGTCCAGGATCTGTCCTTCCACGCTCTGTCCCTCTTGACGTCTCCCGTCGGCCTGGTCCTGGGGTGGGCGTTTGGGGATGAGGTCCCCAGGCTGTGTGCAGCCCCGGAGCTGGGTGCCCTTCTCTGCTGGAGGCTGGACCCAGCCAGGGCCCAGGAGTTGGTGCCTCCCCAAGGGGGCGTGGTCAGGAGCAGCCCCTCCAGCTCTAATCTGAGGTCCAGTCCTGGTACCAAGCATCCTTTCCCCTGGTCCCAAGTCTGAGGGCAGTGGGATGAGCCTGGAGAAAGTCTTACGTTTAGGCCAGAAAACAAGTGAGGGCCTCCCCTGCCTGCCCCACGCAGCCCCTGTAGCCCGAGGTCGCCACCCCCAGGACCATACCTGCGGGCTGTAACTCCTGTCCTCCCGGGGCTCCCGGGTAATGCCTCCTTAACACGCGAAGATAGACCCATCTCGTGGCCCCTTCATCCTGGAATTGACCCTCAGGACTCTCCGGAAGGCGCCAGGTGGGCAGGACAATCTGCTCTTGTCCAAGCAACAGACGCCTCACTGGACACGCAGGGGGTTCTTATTGCTTCCGGAAGGGGGCATGTGTGTGAAACTCGGTGGTGGCCCCTTAAGGTGGCCCAGGAGAGGGTGCGGGATGGAGATGCGCCCTCACCTGGCACAAAGCCCCCTGCCCGACACTGGGGGCCCTCGGCTGCCGGGGCCAGGCTGTAGCCCCACGGCCCTGGCCAGCCTCTCGGGACTTCTCAGGAGTCTTCGATCCCAGGGTCCTCACTGGAGCTGGCAGGCTGGACGGGAGCTCTGGACCCAGACCTGGGCTGAGGCCCTGCCCGGAAGCTGCATGGCCTCTGCCAGTGACCCTGGGGTCACTCTCTGGAGAGGGTGAGGGACCACGGCTAAAACAAGGCCATCATGGGAGGAAATTTCCTGGAACCCACTTGGAACCCACCTTCTTTCTACAGGGGTGATCACTGCTCTGGGGACCCTCCCCACTCTGGTCCTGCACCCCTGACCTCTGCTCAGCCGAGCACCTGGCATCACCTCCCCAACCTCTTCCCTCTCCACCAGGTCATCCTTCCTTCATCCCTTAGGGCTATGCCGCTGCCTCGGGGCCTTTGCACCTGCTCTTCCTCTGCCTGGATCCCCCACTGCCATTCTCCCAAGCTCCGTCCGAGGTCACCTCTTCCGGGAAGCCTTCCTTCGTTCAGGCTAACTTACCTGGTGACTGTCTGTGCCTGCTCTCGACTGTGCGCTCTGCCGGAGTCGAGGCCAGCGTCCTTGCTCACTGTTGTGTCCTCAGCAGACAGCTGTGCCCAGCGCCCAGGGACCCTTGATCATTAACAACCTTTGGTAATCAATCAGGGTTAGGGCCGTTCCAATCAATACCAGCATGCAATCAACACCCCTGTCAACTTCCAGAACCTTTTCTTCACCTGAAGAGGGCACCTTGTGCCCCTTAGCGGTCACCCCGACCCCCCTGACCCCCAGCTCTCGGCAGCCACGAAGCTGCTTTCTGTCCCCCTGGATCTGCCTGTTCTGGGCATCTTGCAAGTGGAATGACACACGGTGCGGTCTTTAGTGTCTGGCCTCTCTCACTGATCGAATGCCCTCAAGGCTCATCCACGTGCAGTGTGAAGCTGAGTAACACCCACATCTGGACGGGCGCCTTCTGCTGGTCACAGCTGGCGCACATTAGGTCGGTCCCCGGTTTGGGCTCCTCTTTGGTATTGAACGGCGCAAGGAGTGTGTCGAGGGTCTGCGTGGACGCGTGTGTCCAAGGACTTGCATGCTGTTTTCAACTGTGACTGTCCTGGGAGTCCACAGACCCCTCCCTCGGCCTTCAGTTGCTCCCGGTTTCGAGGGGGACAGAGCGTTCCCAGACCGAATGGAGTGAATACTAACTTTTCAGCCAGAGGAGCCGCGCCCACCGGGACGGGGCCTGCTATCGCCGCTGCCAGGGCCACGGCCTAGGGGCTCAGTGGTTCTCTGCTGGAGTGGCTGGCATCCACATATGCCTGGCAGCTCAAGTCCCCAGCGACACCCATGCCACACTCTTAAATATTTTAGCAAATAAAAAATTTTTAAACTGTGCGGCCAGATGTCCAAGTTGACAAAGCGCTGAAGGCATCTGACTGATGAAAAGCCAGCGCCCCTGGTAAGCGGGATTTAAAACAAGCCCCGAGGCAAACGTGTGATACTAGAAGCGTCCCGGCCCTCGGCGCCGGGCTCGGGCAGGGGGTTTGAAGGCGAGCGTCCATCTGTCACGCCATGCGTCCTGACGCTCAACAAAGCTGCATGGATCTCAGAGCGGCCGCCACTCTGCTCTGCAGCAGGCCCGGGCGGGACTCATGTCACAAAGGAAGGGCTGTCAGTATTCATGGTCGGGCTGCTGTGGGGCAGGTGCCTCTCGCCGTGGCGGCTCCTTTTGCTTTGGCTGCAAAGAGTCCTCCAGAGTCTGCAGAAGCACTCGAGAGGCAGAGGGACCCACGGAGGCCACTGTCCTCGCCTGGACAGAGGGAGAGGTCAGCCCAGGGCTCCCGTGAAGGCAGACCTCTCCCCAGACTGAGAGGAAGAGAAGGAGAAAGGGGGCCCTGGGGGGAGGGGTATATGCTGAAAACTACCCGAATCAGCAGGAAGCCTGAACTCAATTGTTGGTTCTAAATCCTGGGGTTGAGTTCCAACACTGCTCTCCAAACGTTGTGCACGTAGCTCAGGAAGAACCGACCACGGGGTCCGGGATAGTTGGGACAGCTGGCCTCGCCCATGGGGGGAGGGGTACACGAGCCGGTCTTCCAGGTGCGCTGGTCCTGGTCTCGTTTGCACCCCGGAGTTGCTGGTTCTGACCATGCTGGTGACAGTGGTGTTGATCTTCGGTGTCCCCATCACCTTGAGCTCAGGAGGGATCCCTGCAGAGACCAGGGGGAGGGGTGCTGGTTCAGGCCACTGCGTCCTGGGTCCCAGCATCCGAGAAGCACCGCACCCCCGTGGGCCTCCCCGTGGCTGCACGGACCCCAGTTAGCCCTGGTGTCTGGAGACCTAGTGAGGGTCCGAATGAATCCCGGGAGCTGATCCACGTGGGGAAGAAAAAGGGTCATGTCCTGGAGAACAGCGTTATTGCTGGGAAAGTCATGCACAAGTTGGTTTCTGGGACCCTGATCGGCCCTTCATGTGATGCCAGGGGACCCAGGCGGGCCATTAGTAAGAGGGCGGAGCCCACTGGGTGTTTGCTGGTCCCGCGGGCGGCAGGGCTAAGGTGCACCTCCCGGCCCGGCAGAATCTTAACCCCCATTTCACAACCCGGGACGCTGAGGCTCTCGGCGGCCAGTGGCTGGTCCAGGCCTTAGGCCCTACCTGGTCAGGGACGCCTCACCCGCTGTTCACAGCCTCCCCCTTTCCAGCCAGATCAGAGCGTCTGCAGTGGGACAGGGCCTGCGGGCTGTTCCAGTCCCAGGACCCCTTCCATGTCCCAGCAGAGCACCCCCTCCGGAATCTTCTAGCACAGACTGCATTTCAGAACAACGAAAATGCCACAGAGGAAGTTTTATTATCGTGGTTTTTATATCAGACCCGGAATGGCCACTCGTGTGATAGAAGATCATTACCGCAGGGAAACCCATTCCGGTAGTAAGTGCAGCACTTACTGCTGCCCATAAAGGATGATACCAGGGGATTGATGGAGCCAGTGTATCGGACGCTGCGCCTCCTGAGTGCTCGGGCTGGACGGCGGGGGCTGGGCGGCTCACTGGAGGTGGCTGGGGACCCTCTTCTGGTCCAGGGTGACAGGTCACATCTGCCTATCAAATGCCTCCTACTTCCGAGCACGACCCAGGCACTGAAGGTGGGGCCCAGGGGACAGATGTGGCCCAGAAGACAGTCAGCAGAGATCCCCAGAGAGACAATAGCAGTCTGCCCTTGGAAAGGATTGACGAGGAGGTTCCTCACATGGGACCCCTGGTTGAGACAGTCACGTCCAACTATAGAACTTGGACACTTGGACTTTGACTTATGCTTAAGTCAAAGAAATGAGCATCTAAAGGTTGAATTCAGACCCTGTGATTGTTTGTGGGAACATTTTTACATGTAGGATGGGGTATCTATGGGGGATTTTCTTTCAGTCCCTTCAAGGGAACTATGCTAACGTTGTAGCTTTAAAATACATCTCTGAACTCTTTGACAATCCTCGCCTCAGGAAAAGGTTTAATTCCCTCTTCTTGAGTGTGGCCTGGACCCAATGATGTGCTTCTAACGAATAAAAAGTGGTGGGAGGGATGGTCTATGATTTCTGAGACGAGATCATCCATCACTGTTGGCCCCGGGGACCAGCTGCCCCGTCGTGAGGACAGTCCACGGGGCCAGAAACTGGGGCTTCCAGCCCAGGGCTGTGTGATCTAGCCAACCTGGAAGGGGACCGTCCAGCCCCCGTCCAGCCTCCAGATGACCAGAGCCTCCGCTGACACCCAGGCTGCATCTCACCAGACACCTGGAGGGAGCCACTCCTGAATCTTGATCCGCAGAAACGGAGAGATGGCGAATGAGTGTTGTTGTTTCAGGCTGCGAAGTTTGGGGCTTATTTGTAATGCAGCAACAGCCACCTGACACACGCGGTAAGGGCGCAGTCAGGTCTCCAGGTGGGAAGAAAATGTTAAGGTTGCTGTGGAGTGACCAGCACTTGGGTTGGGGACCCCTTGGCCCCTGGTCTCTGCCCTAGGGTCTCCTCCCCTCTCCCCACGTCCCCACCGGCTCTGCTCATGGTAAAGCACCTCCCACCACGAGCTGGACCCCGTTGGGTGGGTCGCGATCTACCCCTCGGGGTCAGAGGCCAAGGCTGGTTCTGCTTCACCAGCCCTTCGGGGGGCTTGGGACCCTGCGGAGTCCCTTCCTGAGGGAAGTCATCCACCTCCATCGACTGGGCAGTGCTTGTTGAAGGAAGGAAGGAAAGGACTCAGAGGGACCCAGCAGCTGCCGTGACCCGAGACGGCCCTTCACCTGCTCCGTCACCTCCCACCTGTGACACATGAAGAAGGTTTTCCTAGGACGGCTGATGCCTGGGGGTTGCCAGAGCATCCAGCAGGCGCGCCCATCACATGACTGTCAGGGCCTGAGTCCGCGTGACCCTCCCACAACTCCACAACGTGGCTCCTGGTGGTGCAGAGGCCGTGGGTCCATCTACGCGGCCCTGCACTGTTTCTGGGGGCCTGCGGGCTGACCTGCAGACGGGACGGTGGTGCTGTGTGCACCCAGGGGGTGGTGTGCGCCATCGGCCGGGGGCCTGGAGCAGCTGCCACTGGCTCTTCCCTGCCTTCCTGTTCCTCTGGGAGAATAAAGCCACGGAGGAGCCTGGCCGAGCCACGGAGGAGTCGGCTGCGCCACGAGGGGCGGTGGGCGCCCTTGTAACCTCCAGGGTGGGCTCTGCAGTGGCTTCCGTGGTTGCCATAGCGGAGTACACAGACTGGCGTTTGAACAGCAGAAGAGCAGTCTCTCCTGGTCTGGGGGCCAGAGGTCCAAGGTCAGAATGCAGGCAGGCAGGTGCTCTCTCCAGAGGCTCCCTACTGAGCCCACGAGCCACAACTACTGAAGCCCGCGTGCCTAGAGCCCGTGCTCTGCAGCAAGAGAAGCCACCGCAATGAGAAGCCCGCGCGCCGCAACGAAGAGTAGCCCCTGCTCACCACAACTAGAGAAAGCTCGCGCACAGCGACAAAGACCCAAGGCGTCCAACAATAAATAAATTAATTTTTTAAAGAAAGAATTATAATTGGAGCTGGTGAGAAGTGAGGCTGCTGGTTGGGGTCCGAAATGGCTGCATAGTCACCAGGGGAGACCTTGAGGCCACAAGGTTGCAGCAGGCAGGTGGTGTCCTCGGACCTGGTACAGTTCAGAGAAAGTTCAAGTTCCCGGTGGGGCAGGGCCGCATCTTGACATCGGATCGTCGATGGCCGCTTGACTCGACTTTTGTTCGCCTGAACTGTGGTCACTCCTTTATAGTTTCAGTTTGTCATCAGCCATGTAAGGTAGTATTTGCAGGGTCCACGGATTCGGATGTGGACATATTTGGGGGCCACCACTCAGCCCATGACTGCTGCTTTCTGGTTTTAATTAAAGAAGACATCCCCGGTGGTGGGAAGAGGGCTCAGAGTAGAGAAGTACCCACCGGGAGCCACTCCCCCTTTGACCTGCCTGCCGGGCCCTGAGCGCCCTCCTTAGGAGCCCCTCAGGGCAGGGTCTCGTCCTTCCAGAGAGGCTTTACATCTGTGTAAATATCCCCCCTTGAAGCCTGTTGTAAACAGTGCTTCTTGTTGCTTTTTCACGTGGTCAGTCGTGGAAACGGCCCGTATCCGTGAGTGTGATCACCCTGGTTCTGCCCCATAGGTGCGGCCAAGCGGCTTCCTGGCCCTGTCGCTGGCAGGAGGTCTTGGAGGTGTCTTTCTCCAGGGCCGCCCCGACTGTGCCGAGGGACGCGTTCCCACAGCAGAACTGCTGGCCCAAGGCCTGCGCCTTTTCCACAAGGCCAGATTGCCTTTCCACAGAGAGGGCGACACAGTTAAGCCAGACCTGTCACCATGTTCCCAAATGAGCAAAGTGTCCAAAGGAAGTACACGTGTGTGCAGGCATGTGCACGCATGTGAGCATGTGTGTGGGTGTGTGCAAAAGTGTGCATATTTCCGTGTGCGTGCAGATGTGAGCACATATCTGAATATGTGGTACGTGCATGCATGTGGAGGTGTGTGTGCAAGTGCGTGCCCGTGCGGGGGGTGTCTCTTGGGTCCCGGAATGAAAGGGGCCATGTGGGATGAAGAGGAGGGTGGTCGGAAGGGGGCGTCCTGGTCGGGCTGGGCGTGCAGCCTGGGTGGGCTCTGCGACCCTCCTCCCCCAGCAGGACCGGTTGGTTTGCGGTTGGTGGCCTGAACAGTGTGCCTAGAGCCCGGCCCTCAGAACGCTGTCGCCATCCTGTAATTCTGAATCATTTGGGGACTAGGCTCCCACATTTTCCTTTTACGCTGGGACTGCTATTCTGTAGCTCATCTGGCCCCCAGGAAACCCACTGAGTCTTTGGAGGCAGGGCTGCCAGGGTGGGGTCTGCGGCCACGTGAGTGGCCCTGGTCAGTGGGCTTCAGGGAGGCTCAGGGCTAAGTGTGCAGGGGCCAAGGACAGTGGCCAGGGCAACAAATCCCAATACAGGACACCCACTGAAATCTGAACGTCAGATAATCAAGAAACGCGTTTTCAGTGTATGTCCCACGCAATTATTTCAGGCAGAGTCTCACTCAAAATGACTCCTGTGTTTACCTGGCAACCCAGCTGGGGTGTCCGGCCAGGTGGATCTGTCAGTGGGCACCGCCCGGCCCCGGCTCCCAGGCGGGTTTGCTTCCGTGTGGAGCAGGCAGGCGGGGTCGGGACCAGAGGCATCTGGGGAGAGCGGCGTGGACCGCGCCACCCCCAGAATTTTGGCTGCATTTAATATGCGTAATGGGGAGGAAGCAGGTCGGTTTGAGATTAGCACCCATCACGGAACGAGGGCAGCAGCCGTCCATCTGGACGCGCTCCTGTGGGTCCAGTCTGCGGCTCAGCCCACAGGCCTCGCCCACTGGCGTCTGCTGGCCTTCATCTAATGAGTGATTTGGGATTAAAATGGGAGCCAACAACAGGGCCCCGATCTATATTAAAACTCCACAAAATGAAAATTGCAAAGATTTACTTCGGGTCGTTACACGAGGAAATTTAATCACAGCCTCACCCATAACGTCCCCTCGCCACCGGACAGATAACTGAGCTGCCACACGGAGGATTAGGCACGCCTCCCGTTTGTGAAGACAGCTTCCCGCTGACGTCTGTGCCCTGGGCACCCGCAGGCCCCACCGGGACAAGGCAGGCGGCATATCGGGGGCACTCAGGTCACACGTGGCCGCAGCCCATGTAAACGGCACCAGCACTTACCCTGACGACAGCCCGTTCCAGGCACTTTGCTTCTTAGAGCCTCTTCTCCATATTTTTCTATCAAAAAAGTGCAGCAGGAGAAAAACGCTGACACCAGATGCGAGCAGAAAATCCTCAGACGGTGGCTGTGAGGCGTGGCCCCTCGGGCCCTGGTTTACCTCCCCGCTACGACCTGCTCGCATCTCCCCGGCCGAGGCCCTGCGCACGCGTGTCAGCGTTTCCGTTTCCTTACGAGAGTCCGTGGTTTCTGGCTTCTGTTCTGTGGTTCCCAGTAAGGGGCTGGGTGTCTCCAGGTTAACGCTAACTGACAAGCAGCTTAGTGGCAGCCCGGGGCGCTGAGCTCACAGAAAAGTGATATCACGGGGCATCTGCCTCCTGGCCCTCCCGGGGCCCCTCCGTGACCACTGCTGTCATCCTCATTTAATCAGTGCTTAGGGCGTCCACCGCAGGCCCGTGCTGTTCCGGCCCCTCACGAGGACGCGCGTGGCCGTCGGGCCAGCTCAGGGGGCCGGGCGCGGTCACCCTCCCTCGCCTTTCCCGAGCCTGGACCACTTCAGCGACTCCTTCCCAAACCCTCACCACCCCTCACCCTGTCGGGGAAACCACGCCCAGGTGTTCCTTGAGAGGACGTGTTTTGGGAAAGAGGAAGACATTCAGGAGACAGACGGGCAGTCGGCATCGACGGGGCTGTGGACCTGGGCCTCGTTCTGGGCCCGCCCTGGACGGCCGGCAGGAGCCATCTTTGGAAACCGTCCCTTAAGGAGCGAGGTGGGCCTGCTCACTTCCCCCCCCGAAGCCTCAGATGTCACAGCGGCTCACGCAGGGCTGCTTCTGCAGAAACCAAGCTGGCCCGTGACTTTCAAAGCCTGGCACCCACGGTGGGTGCAGTAGGATCGTGGTGACGGCAGCGCACGGCCCGTGGGGCAGGCGAGGGGCTAAGGGTTAGGAGGGGCTAAGGGTTAGGTCATCCAGCTCCCCCAAGTCTCCTGTGCCACTGAGATCACCACCCCACTTCACGGATGGTAACCTCGGCCAGGCTCGGACACACTAGGCCGAGTGAAGAGGCCAGACCCCCAAATTTCACACTGTAAGCGTCCGTTTAGAAGACATTCCCGAAAAAGCAACACTGTGGGGCCAGAAAGCAGACCGGCAGTTTTGGAGTCAGGAGAGCACAGGAGGTCTTTCTGGGTGCGGGCAAGATCCCACACCCCGCCCAGGGGTGGCTCACGGCCGTGTGCGTTTACCAAGATTCAAGGAACTACATCTAAGGGGGGGGTGCATCTTACTGGGTGTCACTTACGCGTCAATAAGCCTGACCTGAAAAAATCCAATTGTAGGTGATAAGGAAGTTCTGGGAATAGATGGTGGGGTTGGTTGCATGACCTTGTGAATGAACTTAATGCCGCGGAAGGCACACTTCAAACGGTTAAGCGGTAAGTTTTATGTTAAGTATGGCTCGCCACAATAAAAAGAGGAAAGAGCAGCTCTGTGAAGAATGAACGGACGGTCCCTCTGGAGTGGCTGCCCTGCACCTCCTGCACTGCGGGTCTGCTGGTGGCCCGAGGGGGGTCGTGGTCTTCAGCAAAGGGCCACACCGAGTTTGTGGTCGCAGACGCGGGGCCGTTACCTCACCTGGCCTGGAGCACAGCTGGCGCTGATGAAGCACCGAGGGGGTTGGGGCCGAAGCCGCATGTCAGGACCCCCCTCAGTCCTCCCGACAGCTCAGAGCCCGCGGCTGCCTCACCAGGGTCCCCGGACGGGGAGGGAGCGGATCCGGGGCTCTGCGGTCCTGGCCCAGGACACCGGGCAGAATGCCTGCCGGAGCTGCCTGCGGGGTCCCCTGACCTTGTTTGTTCACTTGTCATTATTCTGGAAACATTGTTCGTTCCCCTACAGGGAGGGCGGCGAGGGGCAGTTGAACGCAGAGCACCTCCTTTCAAACGACGTCTTGAGCGGTTCTGTGGGCTGTAATGAGGCCGCTTAATGAAGTCAGCATCCTTGAAAGTTCGCCGGTGACCCTCATCTGTCAGCACAGCCACTTCCCGGCACGGTATTAATTAACCATCACCTCCTGCAGTGCAGAGGGAGTGCGCCATGAGAACGAACAGGTTTAGGGGATGCAAGGCCCCGCAAAATCACTGTTTAACCAGCCTTATTAAGCAGAAGATGAGGGCGGAATCGCCCACAACATGCTCGTTAGGAGGCGCTGAACGGCCCCTGTTCCTACAGCTCAGTTAGCAGCCATGGCCTCCTCCTTCCCCTGACGCCCAGAGACCTCTGTCCTGCAGGGAGGGCTCCCCTCTACCTCTGTTGAAATCAGGATGGGCTATGGGTTAGGTGGGGAGGGTCCGGCGCTGGGGCTGGCCAGGCTGGGTGACCAGGGAACTGACCGCAACTCAGGGAACGGCACTCTCACCCCCGTATAGCTCTCCATGACCCGTCTCTGCGGTCACTCCTGACTGTGGCCACACGGCCATCCAGGCTCCCTCACTGTGAGGACATTCCCTGAGACCAGGTGGAAACCTCCTCTCTCGGGTCCTGTCCGCTGCCCGCAAAGGGGCATCTCACCCACCTTCCGGGACAGCGAGGCAGCAACGAGCTCCTCTTCCGGCCCCCGTGGGCACGAGCTGGCCTCGGCAGGGGGTGAAACAGTTTACAGCGTGACCTGCACGTATATTCAGGCACGGACACACACGTGCTCAGCCACGCGCACGCCCGCGTGTGAGTGATGCTTACGCAGAGAGGATGGTTGCCCCGGCCCGTGTCCGCCTGGCTGCAGGCCGGGCTGAAGGCCGAAGGCGGCCGGTCAGCGGTTCTCCTGGATCAGGCACCCCTTCCCAAACCAGAAGCAACCAGCACTGCACTGGGGGCAGTGACCAGGGTCATGAGACCCCACACCTGTGATATTTTAAGAAGCATGCGTGTTAGGGCAATAGGCCTACCCAGAGGGAGGGAAAGGGTTATAGACCCTTCTTTTTTCCCAAGTGTAGCTACAGGAGAGAGAGAGAGAGAGAGAGAGAACAAGCCAGGAGATGTGTGCTGGGGGCCTGGAAGCAGCCCTCGGACGTTCTGGGACGGTGCTTCTCATCCCATCGGGCAGCCTCAGGTCCCCGACATGGGGGAGGAGCTAATGGAAAGCTCTGGAACACCACTGCTGACCCCACAGCCCAGAGGAAAGATTCAGGGGTGTGAGAAGAGCAGTTGTTTTCACATCCTGGCCTCAGGTAAAAGGCTTTACGTTTATTTGGAAACCCAGACCCCTGAACAGAAAATAAACACCTTCCCATGTGTCTGTGATGCCCTCCTGGAACCCTCAGCTGTTTGAGGGCCGCAAGGACACCGGCAGTTGTGCTGGTCAGGGATGTGCTGGAAGGGGGAAGGGTCTTAACACCCAGAGGCTTGAGACACGGCCCCTCCCACCCACAATCTGGGCGCCACAGGCCAGAGAGCGGCTCACAGACAGTGGGGTTTCTGCATCTCTATTACTAAACCGTGTAGATGCGTCCGCTCCTGAGAGACCAGCTTGTGGTCAGTGGACGGCGTCCAGGCTGCTCTGTACAAACCGTCCCAGGACTGGGAGTTACTTTGGCAGAGGGGACCTGGCTCCTGCCTGCTCAGTGGCCATGCGGGGCTGGGTCACATGAGCCGCTCTCCGGACCCCCAGGCAGGTGCGGGCTGAGCCCGACCCTGACTCGCGTCCCCAGGTGTCCGCTGGCTCTGGTTGTACGCACGAGGTGCACAGACCGGCCGCTTGTTCCCAGGGATCTTGTAACTTGGGTGCCGTCTGCAGTCAAATGCAGGGACACGGGGAGGGCCGGGACACAGCTCCGGTGCCGCAGGCCAGCGGGCTGCAGGGTGACGAAGGCGACAGAAACGCATCCTGGCAGATGCCTTGTGGATATCAGAGCCTTGCGGGTCCTGAATGTGTCTCGGGATTTGAAGCCAGTTTCCCAGGCTGGCCTGGCCTCATTAGGGCACCATGAGCCGTCCTGGGGAACTGGGGGGACTGGGCTCCCGTCAGGCCGAATCAGGGCCCCCAGGAGAGCAACTGACTGTGGGCTCATTGCTTTAGACAAAACGGGGCTTGGAGGCGGAACCAGGCCGCTGGGAAGGCTGGGCCACTTCCAGCGCACTGGCGAGCTGCTCCGCGAAGGCCCTGAGCTAGGACCGCGCTCCCGTCCCCGGTGGCAGCACCGTACGCGCAGGCCGGCTGCCACCGGGTGGGGCTGCCACCCCAGGAGGCCTTGTGTGTCGTGGGGGACAGAGGCCCGCGCGTGGCTCCGCACTGCGTTCTGAGGGCTGTGCCTCGGGGAAACACAGGCTGAGGCCCTGGGGCCACGAAGCAGCTTCCCTTTGTATCCCCACCAGGCACCAGCTGGTCAGTTCTACAGAGCCGACCACAGAGCAGAAAGGGTTTATTCAGAGACCCCCTCGCACGCGTGCATCTTACAAGTGTGACCCGCCTCATGTTAACCTCCAGAATAATTCTGGCCGTCTTCCCACTCAGAGAGCCACACCTGAAAATCAGCTTTTATACCATGATACGAACGCACAGGCCTGGGGCACTTCAGACCGGAAAGAAAACAGCACAAGTCACTTTTTAAAACAGGGAAAACACTGGGTCAAAGGTAACTTTGCTAATTCTTTCAGCCTTTCTGCATTTATGGTAACGTGGGTTTTGCTCCTTTGGGGTTAAACGTGCAAACGTGTATTAACTTTCTAATTTTATGAAACGGGCTTTAGTTGGGGAGCTGAAACATCTAGAGTTACGAGCCCAAAGAGGTAATTGTTGGAGAAATGATTTAATACATCATAAATCCCTCTATTTCCATCCCTTCAAATGGGATACCAAAAGCGATTAAAGACTAAAAACATATCACAAGCAAATTCACATGATAACATTGCTGTAATCACTCTCTGCTGGATTAACCAGGGCCCAGGGGCCTCTGCGCCGAGACTGCAGTGGGCGCCCTCGCAGATGCCAAGGGAGAGGCCAGGCTGGCCGTGCCGGTCGGAGCGATGGTCGGTGCATTTCCCCCATCACTTCAGGAAAGCAGTATCTGTCCTTTATGAGGCAGAACCCCTTCTGTGAACGTTCCCAACCTGCGAGGAAATAAGACGGGCGTATCTGGCAAAGCTAGGGTCGGATTACTCCTAAGGGGAAGCACGGCTCCCCAAGGAGTCTTCTGTGAAGAAGTGAAAAGGAAATCCCACCTTTGGGATGAAATCAACAAAATGAAACGGTGGAAGCCATGTACCTGGTACTTGCGGGCCTGTGTATGAACTCGCGTGGGCTGGGTGCCCTTTGCGTGGTCCATACCCCCAGTCCTTGGGGGCAGAGCCAGGTTTGGGTAGAGTTCTGCCCCCAGAGTCTGGGTGCCATTACTGGAAACCAGGGATGCTGCTTTAGGTGCGTGAATTTCCTACCGGGGAAAACAAAGATCTTTGGGCACCATCTGAACCGAAAGCGCTGGGGCCACGCCGGTCACGTGGGTTAGCGAATGAAGATGGGGTGCAGGACCCTGGCGGGGCAACTTGCCTCCTCTGACCCCGGCCAGGGACCCCTACGGAGCCACTGGGCTTGAGAAGGCTGCCCCAAGCCCCCAGGAGCCAGGCTTCACGGGCTCATAACCTGAGCGTGAAGGAGTCTTGGTCTGAGAGTCACTCAAGCAGCAGCCAGTGCGCCGACCCCTTCATTTGTGGGGTCAACAGAGGAAGAGGCTCTGTTGGCTCAAGGCAATCCCTTGGCCAGAGCGGGGAGGACCCCACAGTCACTCCACTGGCTCCCTAGGTGTGGGTGTGGCTGGCTCGTGCAAGGCTGACGCACTGGGACCAGCGACTAGTAGACACACGGCTTCCACTCTTGGTAGAGAAGTCACGGTGGTTGCTGCCTGCCCCAGCCCCAGCGAGATCTGGTGACCCAGGACTGAGTGACTAGGACAAAGCCTTCCCTATGTGTCTTGCGCTACAATGTATTCCCCGACTTTGCGGAGGTTTCCTGCTCGTTATTCGAATGCACTTTGAATGGTTTGCGTTTTTACCGTCTAGAGCTGCTGTCTCCACTGGGGCGGCCACAAGCCACACGTGGCCGCTGAGCACTTGAAGTGGGCTGTTCTGAATCGAGACGGGTTCTGAGTGTGAGACATCGGATTCTGAAGGCTCGGTCCAAAAAGAGAACGTGAAAGATCTCCTAATAATTAAAAAATACTGATTGCATGTTGAAATGATAATAGTTGGCCTATGTTGGAACAAATAAAAGTCATTAAAACTAATTTCATCTGAGGCTTCCCTGGTGGCGCAGTGGTTGGGAGTCCGCCTGCCGATGCAGGGGACACGGGTTCGTGCCCCGGTCCGGGAGGATCCCACATGCTGCAGAGCGGCTGGGCCCGTGAGCCATGGCTGCTGAGCCTGCGCGTCCGGAGCCTGTGCTCCGCAATGGGAGAGGCCACAGCAGTGAGAGGCCCGCGTACCGCAAAAAAAAAAAACCAAAAAACTAATTTCATCTACTTCTCTTTCCTTTTCTTAACGTGGCCACCAGAAATTGTAAGATTCCACACGTGGCCGGCACTCTCCTTGTTGCGGCAACCCCGGTTTAAAGGGCTCTCGTTAATATCTTGTTCCTCTGAGAACAAGCTGTGTCAAATCCTAGCTACTAGCAAAGCTCTTTCGTACTTAATTCCTCCCCCAGTGCTGGAGGGGGGCGAGCTCTGGGTTAGGTGTGGGGTGATGAATTTTTTCAAGTTCATTCACAGCAATTCGTGCCACCCCTGTAGGAGAGCAAGCTTTCAGGGAAAACACCAGAACCCCCATCAGAAGTTTCCAGAGAGTCTCTGGCAACAGAGACAGGCAGCGCCAATAGGCACCCCTGGTTGGTTATACTTGGGGCGGTGGGGAGGGGGCAGTCAGACCTTTCGTGCTGGGAATGTTCTTCCAATGTCTAGGTTGTCTTAGAATGAGGAGTTTGCCGTGCAGACTTGGGAGAGGCCGGACGCCATTTATTTTGATGCTCCAGGTTGCTTGATTAGCAGCTGCTGTCAAGAAACCCAGCAAACTTCACTTTGAAAAACTCCGCACAACCCCAGGGAGCCGCACGCTGACATTTTTGGAGAACAGTTGAGAAACAGCTTTGCAAAGAAAAAAAAGAAAAGTTTAAATGTAATTCAACTTTTACTTAAACGAAGTTATTGGAAGAACTTCTGATTACTTAAATGGCTTTTTTAAAATTCTTATTTTTCACCTAGAGGAGGCAGAGAGATTTTTTTCCTTCACCGTTTTCTTCTTATTTCATACATTTGCCGAGCGGCTGCTTACAGATAAGCTGTCTGTGTCTTAGAGACTTTTTGGACTCTGTGATTTAGAAGCACGTGGCCCAAACTGACACAACTCCCTGAACACTGAAATTATGAGTTCAGTCACAAATGAACACGATTTAAATTGATATTAAAATTTAATATATTATTCAAAAAATTAGTTGAAATCAAATACTTTATTCTGAATATAAATGATGTACTTTAACCAGAATAAGCAACTCTGTTTCAGATTATAAGTAATTTATAAAGTTGATTTAGGGTCACTTTGAAATGACCCTAGAAGTTGGTGACACTTGGGTATGCAGTTATCTAAAAGAAATTTGAAACAGTTTCCAACACTCAGCTTTTTGAATGTGCAAAACTGATAAACTAGTCCGTTATGGGAAAAAAAGACAATAAGAAATAAATACGGAAATTAGCAAAAACCAGTATTAAGCATATGTCTTTATGAATAAGACTTAATCACACACTTCATTTTGCAAATACAAAAGGGTCTTTTGAAATGTATTAATTAAAGTTAACTGCTGTAGACAGGCTGCTTTGCAGGGTCTTGGTCCTCTCTCCCTATTAGCATAGCATTAGCGACAGCCGAAGAAATTGGGTTAATAAAGCCGGATATCGTAGCAGAGCCGCTCCGGCGCAAACTGGCGCGGACAGCTCGGTCCCCCAGGGCGGCCGCCGGCTGTGCTGGGGGTGGGGGCGGGCCGGGGGGGCGAGGGGGACCCCGGCTGGTGGCAGAGTTCTGAGTTGAGCACCGACTTTAAAAAACACAGACCCCGTCCTCACACCGACTTTAAAAGAGACCCCATTGCGGTTCGCACCGGCCAGGGCGCGGCCCCCACCAGGGTACTCACCGTGGCCCTGTCTCCTCTCCCGGAAATGTGCGGAGTTGGTGGGCTGGGGGCTTGGCCGGTCGCCAGGGCTAGACCAGGCCCTTCCCTGACACCCCAGGACTCCTCCTCCATGCAGCCGCCTTTAAGCAGAGGGCGCGCCGAGGTCTCCATCCAGCTCCACCCGGGCCGCGCCAGGGTGTGGACGATCCGGCGGGGGCATTGGTGGCTGGGGAGCCCAGGGGCTGTTTAGGGAACGAATTCTGCAGCCGGCGTTAGCGTCCGCTCACCCCTAGGCAAGCAAGAAAACAAACACAACAGACTTGGGAGCCGCAAAGCTCCTAGCCAGGGTCTTTTTGCGGCTGCGGCCCGGCTTCTTTGAAAACGACAACTGCGGAGCCGGAGCCGGGGCCGGGGCGGGGCTCATCCGCAGCTCCGCTGCTTCGGCGCGGGGGTCCTGGAGCAGGCAGAGGGGGAAGGTGCCGGGCGCGGTGCGTCCTCGGGGACACGCCCACCCGGAGCGCGGCCCGGAGGTTTGGCGAGAGCGGCCGACGGAGGCCAAAGACGCGTTCCAAAGCGAGGGCCACGACCCGCCAAGGTGGGCTACGCTGTGTCCCGCGCTCCGCCAACCCCCGGGTGGCTCAGGGGAGGACCACCTGCCCGGGGGTCGCGACCATCCTGGTTTTCTTTTTGAGGCTGAGCGGCGGCGCCCGGAAAAGCACGTTTGGTCACCCCCGTCCCGTCCCCAGGGTCGAGGGCTGGGGCGTCGGGAGGGTGCCCGTTGGGCGCTGCGGGCTCCAGGGCATGGATTCCAGCGCCCCGCTGTCCGGTTCAATCCCGCGCCCGGATGGGCTTTGCGCTTCCCGCGGGCCCAAATGTTCAGCACGCAAGGGCTGGAAGCGAGGCCTGGCCGCCTTCTCCCCGTGGGCGGGGTCCGGTGGGGGCAGGGTGACACAGTCATGGGGTCAAGGTGAAATGAAGGACGCGTTCGGAAGGAAGGGGCGGCCCGGGGCCCTTACGGCTTCCCGTTACAGTGTTTGCAAAGCGCCGAGGGCGTCCCGGAGAAGGCGGCGCACTTGTCTGGGCAGGGCAGCGCGGCGCCGGCGGAGAAGGGGTACACGGCAGCCTGGCCAAAGGGCGTCAGGGGCGCGGCGGCCACCGGAGCGGCCAAGCCCTGGCCCTGGTTGAGGTAGGCCACGAGGCGCCGCATCTCATCCAGGGCCTGTGCCTGCATGAGGATGTAGTTCTTGGCGAGCAGCAGCGTGGCGATCTTGGAGAGCTTGCGCACCGACGGGCTGTGCGCGTAGGGGATGACGGCGCGCAGCCCGTCCAGCGCGTCGTTGAGGTCGTGCATGCGCCGCCGCTCCCGCGCATTGATGCTCAGCCGCAGCGAGCGCTGCTCCCGGGGCCGCCGCCGCCCGTCCGCCGCGCCCCCGGGCCCGCGCCGTCGCCGCCGCTGCTCGAAGGCGTCATCCTCGTCGCCGCTCTGCTCGCCGCTGCTCTCGGCCGCCGCGGCCGGAGCTCGGGGAGCGGACGCCACGGGGAGGTCGCCGCCCGGGCCCGGCGCGCCGTAGCCGAGGGCCGCCTCGGGCCCCCGGGCCGCCCCGTAGGCGAGGCCCACAGCCGCCGCCGCGTAGCCGTGGCTCAGCGCCAGGTACGCGTCCCCCGACAGCGACTTGAGCTCGGCCATGGCCGCGCCTCCGGGGCCCGAGGGCTCGCCGGGCAGGCAGGCGCTCATGCGGCCCGGCCCGAGCCTCCCCGGGGTCCGCGCGCGCGTTGGCCGCTGCCGCAGCCTGGGTACCGCTCCCGGCTGGCGCTTCCGTCCGGCAGTCGGTCGGTCGGTCGGTCCCGGGGCCTCCCCGCGCCGGGGCCTCTGGGTCCCGCCCCAGCCCCGCCTCCTGGTCGCCTCCCCCTCTCTCGTCTCTGTCCTCTCCCCCCGACCCCCTCCTCCCCACCTCTCGCTGCCGCGCGCAGGGCTGGGCTGCGGAGGGCTCTACCTTCTCCTCGCCCGTTCCTGCTTTAAGGTGCGGAGGCGCCCTCTGGGACTTCGCGGCCGTCCAATCAGAGGGAACTTGGTGACCGCCTCTTCCCGGAGCCCAGCTCCACCGGCGGCGCTGACCGATGGTCAGGGGTGGGGCGCCGCCGGGATGGAAGGAGCTGGAGGTCTGGTTGGAGACGGCTGTGGAAGCCGCGGGACCCGGGAGAGCTGTTCCTGCTTCCCGGCGTCTCGAGCTTCTGCCTCCTGCCACCCCCGGGGGTTGCCGTCACTGTGCGCCCCCGTCGCTCGTGGGCACCCGCCTCAGGCCGCCTTGTCCTCGTCTTCGGTACCATTTGCAGGAGCCACCTCCGGCGCCGCGCAGGCAGGTATCGGAGCAGGGAGCGCGCAGCCCACCGCGGACGCCTGACCCGCCGAGGCCGGAGGAGGTGCGGAGCGCACGCCCGGGGCGCTCGGTGGGCGCCCTCCAGGAGCGGCCTCACAGCTGGGTAACCCGCGGGGAAAAGGGCGCGCTCCGAACGCCCCGAGGCCCGGCTGGGCTGGGCCTTCCCCACAGCTGGCCCTCTCGTGGGTGTCCAGCCCCCGCCGCGCCGCTTCCGGGGACAAGTGCGTCCTGGAGATGTTTCCACGCTCCCTGAAGTCTTAGTGATTTGAGGCGGGGATCGGAGACTTAAGGACAAAAACCTCTTGTTTAGGCAAAACCTTGTTTCAATTCTCTGCTATTTCCAGTGAAAGGTTTTTTCCATGGTTTGCCCTACCATAGAGGAGGAATTTTCTCAGTTTTCTATTTGGGGGTGGGGGCGAGGGCTCCACCATGAAGTTGGGGAGCATGGCAGCTCTGCTGGAGAAAGCAGATGGGGGCTGCGCCGGCGAGAGGCTGGGGCGGGGGCGGGTCCTCTGTCCTGGCCTGAGTCTCATCCAGGAAACCCCTCCAGGGACGGCTGTGGTGCCCCCAGGGGGACGTCAGACCAGGGGTGTCGCCTGAGCACCTGCGGGGCCCCGGGATGCACGATGCCCGGTTCCGCAATTTCCCCGCCAGCCTGGGCCGGGGAGGGTGTGGGGGCTGGTCCTTGGGCGCAGCTCGCCTCAGGGTGACGCGCTGGCCGAGCTGGGGCTGCCAGCCAGGAGAGTCCCCGTGGCTGGGAGGTTGGGGGCAAGGATTCAGGCCAGACCTGTCGGAAGGTTTGGGAGGGGTGGGGTAATGATGGAGTTTCTAATACAGGTTGAAAAACCCCGGGAGGGTAGGAAACTGAGAGCAGCCTGGTTCCTTTTTCAAACCTGGGTCCCGGTTTTGTGCACGGCCAGCGCAGCGCCACCTGACCTTTCTCCACATTCTAAGTGCAGGGAGCGCACACTGGCTGCAGGGCTTCGGCGGAGTTTCCAGAGGTGCCTCCTCCTCGCGGATTGAGCCCCATCTGGGGGAATCCTGCCAGCCGCGGGGCTCATCTTTTCAATCTTTCCAATGAGAGATGAAGGACCCCAGACTTTCTCCAGGTGGGAAGGTGCCTGGAGGTCTTGTGGAGTTGGCGGGTGGTGGTTGCTTCCCACTCAGTCAAGAGATGGTGTCCCCCTGGCCTCCAGCTCAGTACTGCCTGGGAACCACTCACCAGGCCCTGCTGTGTGACCTTGACAGAGTAGCTTAACCTCTCTGTTCTCCAGGTTTCCCAGGGAGAGGAGTAACAGAGATGATCTCGGTGTTGTCGAGTGCTCGGGGAACGTGAGCAGGTGCAGGTGCTCTTGTGCAGCGAATGGCTGAGAGCTGTGTGCGCTCTGGAAGGTTCTGGAAATCCAGCAGTGATGGGGATCCTGGCTCTCAAGGGCTTCCATGCTGGGTGGGAGGAGACAGGCACAAACACGTGGGTCATCAGTCGCGGGAAACACCAGAGTCGCTGTGCTCTGGGCCCTGCGGATGGATGAGGGGAGGGGGGCCTGTCCCGTCTGGGGCTGAAGGTGGGCTCAGGGACAAGAAGGGTCTGGGGGGGCTCTCCAAGGAGCCCCTGCACTGCCTCCTGGGCTGAGGTCAGGCACGGGCAGGGCGGTGGGGACAGCTCAGCATGGACAGGCCGCCATGGTGTTTGGGCCATGGTCTGAAGGGTGAGTGGGTGTCAGGCCAAGCACCTGGGGTGGGGGAGCACCCTGGGCGCAGGGGGCTTACAGGCTGTTGGAAGGGGCGTGGCACATTGGAGGGGGCAGCAGGGGGCCAGGGTGGGGCCCAGAGACCAAGGGGCGGCCAGTCTGGTGGGGAGTTCGGTCTTTGCTGGGAGGGCTGAGGCCGCCACCGTAGGAGCTCAAGGAAGCGTTTTCTGCAGATCACTGCTCCCGCTGTGGTCAGGGGGTTTGGGGCACTTCCTCCTGGCTGTCCCTCCAGGCCTGGCAGAGCTGCCAGAGGTGACAGGGGACGTGGAGAGAGGTGGGCCAGCTCCACTGTTACCCCCGCGGCCGACACGAGCGGTGTGGCCTGATGGGGGCCAATGACCTCCTACCTCTGGGACTCAGGGCTGGAGGGCGGGAGGGTTGAGGGGGCGGGTGTGCTGTGGACATGTTGAGTGTGAGGGCGTTTGAACCACCCGAGGGGTGTCTGGCAGGCCCTCACGGGGACATGGAAACGTCGTCAGAGCATTCAGTAATTGAAGCCACAGGCACCCAGGATATTGGCTTTCAGAAGAGGGGCTGGAGTAGAGCCCCTGCTGTGGCTGCAGGTCAGCATCGCTGGGAGATTAAATTAAATCCGACGTTGGGCCCGGGCCAGAGGGGTCTGACAGTGTCAGTCCGGGGTCCAGCCTGGCCCTTGGGATGTCTACACTCCAGTCCGGGAAGCGAGGGCTCTGGGCCAGTTTCTGAACTTCAGCAGCTCAGAGAAGGGCTGGAGGCGGGGTGGGGGGCGCGGGCCTTCCTCTGGGGTCCCAGACCCTCAAGCAGCCTCCCCGGAGGGCCCAATCCGGGCGATGCTCGGCCGCAAATCTTGAAAGCGCCGGGAGAGGCATGGTTTTTGGTCAGACGCTGCCCCCTGCTGGCCACCTGGGAGATTGCGCTCCACCCGCTGGCCCTGCTGGTTAATACTCGTTCTCAGGCCCTCCCGGACCCTGTCCACACAAGCCTCACCTCCTGTCCACAACGGGGAGAGCGGGGCACAGCGAGAAGCCCCCCTCCCTGAATTCGGAGGCGGGGGCTCCAGAGGCCAGCGCTTCACCAGAATCAGGTAAAAGACAAGGCACCCAAGCATGGCTGCTGGACGCAGACCCACTGGCCTCTTTGGGGGCCACGCCAGCCTTGGGGTGGAAGATGCCGCTTTCCACACCTGGGCATGAGAACCCCGCTCAACTTCCCGCCACCTGTTCAGAGGGTATTCCTCATTCCTTGTATAATTTCTGATGTTTCAACAGTTTCATTGCAGTCGTCACTGACACGCAGCTTGCTTTAACGTTAAGAAGCCCCGTGGCCATTCCTGGGCTGGAAGACACCCAAGGAATATTGATTTCAAACCTCTTCATGTTTTTATTGGTTTTGTTTTGCAGCCCCACACTTGCTTTTGGGTTGTGATTTTTTTTCTGCGCTATTTCCTAAGCGCAGAAGGCTAAACACGGTCGTGGCCCTTTGCTGTTTGGTGTGGACGTTCCTCCGGGGGGAGGTCTCCGGGGGGAGGTCTCCGGGGGGAGGCCGAGGGCAGCAGGTTGGGGCAGCCAAGACAGCCTCGGGCCTCACCAGGCAGGGAAGAGGCTCAACGGAGGCTCCTTTGGGGCAGCCTTGGTCCTGCGTCTCAGCTGAGACTCCGCCCCTGCCCCCATTGTTTCCATGGGTCTCTGGTGATGGAGCGCCAGTCCCGAGGCTCATTTTAGGGGCTTGTGTCTCCGTGTACCTCTCACCAAGTGCCTCTGGGTAGCACTTGGTAATTGTCCTTTCAGTCCCCCGAGCTGCGCCTCAGAACCTCTGGTTGGCAGCTCTGGCCTCTGACTGTCTGCAGTCTCCATGTCCCCCTGGGGGGAAGGTAAAGATGGCCCCCAATCCACTTACAAGAACCTGTTTTTGTTCAAGTTGTTTTTAGAAACCCCACAAAACCACCACCTCCTGCATTTTGACAGGACTTGACAGCTTACAAAGCCCTCCCTCCCCCCTCCCTTATTCCCCCCCACCCCCCTAGCGGACACCGTGCCAGGTTAGTCCAGGGTGATGAAAAGAAATTTTTAAAAAAAACCCAGCTTTACTGAGATATAATTTGCGTACTATACATTTCCCCCCACTTCAAGTTTAAGATTCAAGGTTTTTAGTTTATTCACAGTGTCATTCACAGTGTCCATCATGACAGTCTATTCCAGGGCACGTTCGTCATCCCCAAAAGACTCGTATCCATTACCTATCACTCCCGTTCCTCCCTTTGCAAATGAAGCCCATGGCAACCAGCAGTGTGCTTTCTGTCTCTATGGATTTGCCTGCTCTGGACGTTTCGTGTAAATGGACTCATACGCTATGTGGCCTTTTGTGACTGGCTTCTCTCACTGAGCAGGTTTCCAGGTCCATCCACATTGCAGGAGAGGAGGTTTTAACGCCATATGAGCTGTGGGCTTGTGGCCTCTGGGTGGGGTATAGAGGAGACAGTCTCCTGGTACTGACCGTCTCCCGGGAGTTGCTCAAGACTCAGATCACGTCCCACCAACTGGATCTTCAGATCGCCTCAGAGGTGGCCCTGCCGGGCGTGCGGGGGGGATGCCCAGAATGCGTCAGCCTGAATTTACCTCCCCAAACAGACGCCTTGGTTAGTGGCACAGCGTTGACCTGGAGTAATAAAAAGAGAGCTACTGAGTCCGCGCGAAAACTCGGGGAGGAAGCAGGGGGCCCCCGGGGTTCTGACGCAGGTGGCTTCAGCTCTGACCTTCCTTGCGTGTTCTCTGCCCCCTTTTCTCCATCAGTACATAGATTCCCGGCTGACCTGATCTCCTTCCACTTAAGATGCCTGGTAGCTCCCAGTCACCGGCAGGATAGAGCCCTGCTCCTTGGGGCATTCCAGGTCCTGCCCATCCCCACGCGTGAGCCACATCCCGTGTTGCCCCCGGCACCAGCCAGGTGGGCTACGCTGGCGCCAGTGATGTGGGATGTTTCTGGTTTCTGTACTTTGACTTTGGCCATCTGCCCACCTGGAACACCCCTGCCCATTCCACAGGGCTGAACGCACCTCTCTTCCCGGAAGCCCTCCTGACGCCCTCCCCCAGCTGGACAAGATACGCCTCCACCATGGTTTATTAGGAGCAACAAGCTTGGCCAAAAGCCTCGTGACATTCAGTCCAGGCTCATGAACACTGCCTGCTTCTCCAGGTTCAGACCCGGAGCCTTTGAATTCCTCTGAAGCAGCGTCTGTTAGAAGATTTTCTCACAGGAAAGCTAGTCTACGTTTTGTAAGTAAATCTCGGGTGAGATATCCAGATGTATAAATACTTTTTGATTTTGCTTTCTTGTTGATTTCTAATCTTATCTCATCGTGGTCAGTGAACATGGCTCATATATAATAGGGGATGGGAATTTTATTGGGCATAGTTGAAATTTTATATATATATATTCAATCAAGCATACTGTGTTGTTCAAATTCTTTGTGTGTGTGTGTGTATTTGTCTGATAGATGCTGAAAGAGCCGTGATAAAGTCTTTTACTGTGCTATTGAATATATCAGACAAAAATTGACAGATGGCGAGGAAAAACTGACACCACCCATAAAGCCCTTCTACTGGGCACGTTAAGATTCATCTGAAAAATTTGTTCCCCAAAGACATTAATACGGTTACTTATTTTCTTTGTTCAAACTTGGTTTAGAGTCAGCGTATGGTCAATCAAAGATTTTTATACACTTTTTTTAAAAGAGTAGATTTATTTATTTATTTAGGCCGCGCCGGGTCTTAGTTGTGGCATGTGGACTCTTAGTTGCGGCATGCATGTGGGATCTAGTTCCCCGACCAGGGATCGAACCCGGGCCCCCTGCATTGGGAGCTCAGAGTCTTACCCACTGGACCCCCAGGGAAGTCCCTAAAGAGTAGTTTTAAAGTTTACAGAAGAATGGATGGGAAAGTACACAGTTCCCACACACCCCTTCCCCCACCCCACCCTCAGTGTCCCTTATTATTAACATCTTGCACTGGTTGCTACGTTTGTTACAACTGATGAACCAACAGATACATCATTATTACCTAAAATCCATAGTCTACGTTACGGTTCACCCTTTGTGTTGTACTCTACAGGTTTTTACAAAGGTATAATGACATGTGTCCACCATACAGAATAGTTTCATGGCCCTAAAAGTCTCCTGTTCCCCACCTGTTTCTCCCTCACCCCAAGCCTCTGTGACTTATCTGCTCAATTTTTGTAAACTTTTTTGGGGAGTGTGGTGTTCTTTATAAATTAATTTGCTTGGGGTTTCCCTGGTGGCACAGTGGTTAAGACTCCGCGCTCCCAATGCAGGGGGCCTGGGTTCGGTCCCTGGTTGGGGAACTAGATCCCATATGCCGCAACTAAAAAACCCCCCGTGCCACAGTGAAGATCCCGCGTGCCTCAACTAAGATGCGGCACAGCCAAAATAAATAAATATTAAACAAATTAATGTGATCAGATGCATTGAGTGCACTGTTAACAATGTCCACATACTTACAAATATCGTCTGTCTCTTCTGTTAGCGGTTGGCACTTGTGAGTGAAGTTGCCATGAACATCTGCGTGCTTTCTAGCTGGTGCCACAGGAGCACGGAGGACCGGGAGGGGCTGCTGTGGACAAGACACCGTGTGCTGCACAACTCTGAAGAAATGGATAAGTTCCGAGAGACACACAACCTGCCGGCACTGAATTATGAACAAACAGAAACTCTGAGCAAACCAGTCACCAGTAAGGAGATTGAATCAGTAATTAAAACCCTCCCAACACGGAAGAGCCCAGGCCCATGGTTTCTCGGGTGAATTTTACCAAACATTTAAAGAGGAATTAACACGACTTCTCAAAATCTTACAAAAACTTGCAGAGGAAGGAACACTTCCAAACTCACTTTACGAGGCCAGCATTGCCCTGGTACCAAAGCCAGACAAGGACAGGAGAGAAGAAAGTCACAGGCCAGGACTCCTGATGGGAAATAAACAAAATGCAGAGGCCTCCCGCAGGCCCGTGTCCCTCCCCGCGCCCCTGTGCGCCAGCTTAGCTGTGCTGGGCCTCGCCCACCCGCCCAGGCCTCCCTGAGGTCCCCGAGGGGCCCTGAGCCCCTGCTGAGCACTTAATAGGTGTGGGTGTGAGTGGCGGGCTCTGCGTGGGCAGGGGGGCTGCCCAGGGGAGGTCTCGTGGTGCCGGCTAGGGGACAGCTTGTGTGCCCAGGGCAAGACCCCTGCCCCCACCCAGCTCCTCTGACTTGGGGAGGGCGGAGGAGGGCCGCCCCTTAGGGGCCATCTGCCTCCTGGCCTCCAGGGGGCAGCAAGGCCCTGGGTTTGTGTGGCCGAGTCCGGGGGAGGTTTGGGGGCAGCAGGATGCTGGTGTCCGAGTGTGGCCTTGGGTGCCCTTGGGCCAGACCTCAGGCCCTGGACCTTCTGGACGACCAGTGCTGGGCTCTGCACAGTGGCTCAGAAGGGGGGGACGGGTGCCTGCTGTCCCCACCTCTGACCCCCAGCCCCACCGTCCTGCTCTGGAGGCAGCAGCCTCGGGTCAGGGTGAGCTCTGGAGGGGGTGCTGCGGGCACCAGCAGCAGGTCTGGGCACCACTGAGCTGGGAGGGCAGTGGAGCGGGCTGGGGGCGGGCGTTTGTGCGATGCCTGCCTGGTGCCGGAAGGGAGGTGGGTCCAGCCCCAGGGAGGGGCTGGAGTCAGCGTCAGGCACAGATGGACGGTGCTCAGGGCCCAGGTCCCGGAGCCAGGCTGCTGGCAGCCCACCCTGGACCCCCAACTCTGTCCTCACCTGTAAAATGGGTAAACCGAGGCCCAGCTGTGGCACCTGCCTCTCGGGCGCTGTGGGCTTAGGTGGGTCTGGAGAGGGTCCCATGTGCGCCACCCGCCCCGCGCACTCCGGCAGGCCAGCCCCGCTGGGATGGCCGCCGTGTGGAGCTGGCCGTCCAGCAGGCCCTGCTCTCCCACGGGCCTCCTGCGTGGGAGGCCCGCCATTTCCCCTTCCGCAAAGTGGGGTAGTGAGGCCGAGAGGTCGCCTGGAGAGACTGTGGAGGTCGGTCTCCCACCCTGGGGGTCCCCCTCTCCTCGGCCCCTCAGCCTGGACGCACCACTTCTGAGCCCTGACGCGTGGTGCGTGTCCAGGTGCGGGGACCCGACACTGGGCTAGTGGTCATGACGTCCTGGGGCGTGTGTGCCCTGGGCGCTGTCCTGGCATCGGACGCCCCCCCCCAGACACGCAGTCCTGCGTCTCCATCGGTCTGAGCTCCCTGCCCACAGCTGCGCGGGTGACTCGTGGCCGCGGGCTGTGTCCTGGCTGCCATATTCGCATTAGACCCCGTGTGGATGCCTGGACGTGGGCCGTTGCCGGTCGGCGGTGCTGAGGAAAGTCTGTCTGTCCGTGTGTCCATCCAGCTCTGGCCCGTGAGCCCCATCGTCTGTGGAGTTTGGCGGGTGTCCCCCGGGGTCCTCTGCGGGCAGGGCTTCACCTGATGAAGCCCAGGGCAGTTTGTCTCGACGGTGTTGAATGGCCTGTTTTCCATGTACTGAGGCGCTTTCGGGGTCTCTGTGTTTATTTACGTCTTCTTCTCTTCAATGCTTTTCGCTTTTGAAAATCCGCCTCTCCTACGAGTTTTGCTGGCTGGCTGTCCCGTCTCTTCTTGTTTCTTTTCCCCTCTTTTCCTGCGTCACTTTGGATTGAGTTCTCAGGTGATTCCCTTTCTACCTTTACTGTTGGCTTCTGAGATTCTCCTCCGCGTTTCACATCCTCAGGGGTTGATCCTTCACACCCGGCAGGTGTAGGACGCAAGTCTGCAAACGGCCCCGCGGTCTTTGCCCAGCCGTGTGCCCGTCACGTATGCGCGACTGTACCCGTTTACCACCCTCAGCCTTTGTGCTACGCCTGTCCTGCATTTTACCCGTCTACAGAGGTTATAATCCCCACAGCGCGTGATTAATATTTTTGCCTTCAACCGTCCATCACCTTTGAAAAATCAAAAATGATTGTAACAGTTTTTCTATCGATCCACGTCTTTCCCACATCTGGCCCCCTTTCTTTCGTGTAGACCCATCCGACGTCACCCTCCTTCTGCCTGAAGAACTTTACTGTGTCCTGTGCGTGCCCTGGGGCTGACCTTTTGTGCGTCGGTTTAGAGGAACTTCGTCGCGAGGATGTTTTCACTGGACGGAGCGGTTAGCTGGATCGATTTCCTCCTTCTGTCAGCACTTGCAGTACGTCACCTCCGAGTCTTCTAACCTGTGTGGTTCCCCGGGAATCCTGCTCTAACTCAGACGCCTGTCCGCTCTATGTCATTTGTCTGTTTTCTTTGATGGCTTCAGAGTTTCCTTCCTCACTGGTGTTTGACGGTTTTGTTAGGCTTGTGGTGGTTTCTTACGTTTATTCGGCTTGGGGCAAGCTTCTTCAATCTCTGGATTTCCAACAGATTTGGAAAATTGACCATCACGCTTTAGGGTCCACTTTTCTGTCCCTCCACCACCCACCCTAATATTGCCCCCATGCCGCTGACATTCTGCTCTTTTTTTTTTTTGATATTTTTTTCTTCTGCGGGCTTCCTTTTGGGTATTAATATTGCTGTCTTCAAATTGACTTGTTTTCTTGCAAAGTCTCATCTGTTAATTCTGTCCATTCTGTTTCTGTGCCTCAGTAGTATTTCTCATCTCTGGATTGACCTTGGGTTCTCAGAGGTCTTCTTCTCCCCGTGTCCATCCTGTCTCTTTGCGTCGGCTGTATTTCTCATCTCTGGATTGACTTTGGGTTCTCAGAGGTCTTCTTCTCCCCGTGTCCATTCCGTCTCTGTGCGTCGGCTGTATTTCTCATCTCTGGATTGACCTTGGGTTCTCAGGGGTCTTCTTCTCCCCGTCACCTGGAACCCAGGGCTTCTGAGGCTTTGATGTTTATTGAACAGCGGAGGGGCAGATTCTGCCGACACTGTGCTCCTTGCCAGGCGCCAGCGACCTCTTTCCTCCTGCTCTACAGCAGGGTCGGCGTGGCCCGGGTCACACGGCCCTCAGGGGCAGAGCCCGAGCTTGTACTGGCCTCTCTCTGGCTACAGAGCGGGATCAGGGGCGCCCTGGGCTTGAAACCCCGGCTGGGAGGGTGCAGGGTCCTGGGCGGGGGTGCTGCACTCTCACCTGGGGGACTTGAGGCCCACCTGGCTCTGCCCCCTCCCCCCATCTCCATGTCCTGTGTCTCACGTGGGCGAGTTCTGGATGGACGTGGCCGCAGCTGTCTGCGTCAGGGCCTCCAGCAGGTGTGAGGGCAGCCTGGATGGACGAGGGGTCTGCGAGGATGTGGAGACCTGCATGCCTGGACCCTCTGAAGGCAGGAGGAGAGGAGCCGGTCTCCCCCGAATGTCCCCTTCCACACATCACACACGGCCCAGGGCCCTGGCCTGGGCTCTGGCCTGAACCCGGAGCTGCCCTGGCTGCATTGCTCCCCGGCAGCCCTTCTGGCCGCAGCACCCGGGGGCCTGCGGTGCGTGTGGAGGCGTGACGCCGCAGCAGCCCGGGGACCCTGGTGACGTGTCAGTGGCTGATTCCTCCTTCCATGGCTCCCACGTTATTGCACAAACGATTCTGTACTTCGTTAAGGTTAAATATTAATACATAGAAAATTTAAAAAGGAGATCTTCAGCCCCCTAAACAATTACTTATGGCGCAATTAAAAGCAAATGGGGCTTCCCTGGTGGCGCAGGGGTTGAGAGTCCGTCTGCCAATGCAGGGGACACGGGTTCGTGCCCCGGTCCAGGAAGATCCCACATGCCGCAGAGCGGCTGGGCCCGTGAGCCATGGCCACTGAGCCTGCGCGTCCGGAGCCTGTGCTCCGCAACGGGAGAGGCCACAACTGTGAGAGGCCCGCGTACCGCAAAAAAAAAAAAGCAAATGAATGGTGTTTGTTGGAGCAAGCTTGTTGGCTGGAGTCTTGGGGTCAGGAGGGGGATCACCCGTGACAGGGGGCAGGGAGCCCGTATGGCCCGGCCCCCTGCTTCCTTAAGTGGGTGTTTGTCATTTATCACGGCGAGGCAGGTGGGAGTGGGGCCTTCTCCTCCTTCCAGACCCACAGACACGAGGCACAGCCTCTGACATGACCCACCGCCCCTCCTCAGTTTCCGTGGGGGGTGGGAAGGGGGTGTCCAAGCAACAGAGTGTGAGCAGCACGGGGCGCTGGGGTCCAGAGATCTGTGTGTATGGCACTGGCTCAGCCGACACCTTAGCTTCCTGGTACTGACTCTGTGACCGTCTGACTTCTCTTTAAGTCACCACCTGCTGGAATCCAGTCACTTTTGATGGAAGGAATCCTCACTAATTGCAAGTGGTTTAAGAAGACAGGGGCCTCTGGAGTTTTCAGCTCTGTGAACCGAGGATGGCTTCAGGCACAGCTGGGTCTAGGTGCCCGGATGACGGCACGAGGACTCGTCCCCGTCTCTCAGCTCGACTGGTTCTGTGCTGACTTTGCTCTCGGGCAGGTGGGCCCCCCAGAGTGTCAGGAGCTGCAGGCTAGCGTCAGCTCAGCAGCCCCAGGGGAAGCAGGCGCTTCGTTTCCCTTCTAGCAGCCGCTCGCTCGGCCTGAACATTCTACCCAGAGTCTCATTCCCTACTCTTGGTCCTTGCGGTTTGGGTGGCTGACCCTCCCCATCTCCAGGGATGGGCACCCAGCCATCAGAACCCGCCCCTCCACCTCCCACATGAGACCAAGCTCCGTCTAGTCCAGCGAGTGCCAGCACCTGGCCTCTGCCCAGGCAGCCCAGTCCCTAGAGCCGCCCCCAACCTAGACTGATCGTCTCCTGTGGGTTCCCCCTCTCCCTCCGTCAAACCCTGCAGACCCCCCAAGCTAGTCTGGAAAGCGGCAGGACCCAGGCCCAGGGGAGGGGAGTGGGAAGATGGGGAGTCACGTAGCTGGGCTGGTTCCAGGAAGGCTTCCTGGAGGAGGTTGCGTTGGGTGGTGTCCTGTTTGAGCAGAGGGCTGCTGTCCTGCTGGGAACTGGCCCACGCTGGTGCTGTGAGCTGCCAGCCCTCTCCCCCATCACTCTCCCTGGGGGCCAGAGCTGGGCAGACCCAGCCCCTTGGTCTTACCCCTCGGCTTGCACAGGGCCCTGCCTGCCCGTCACTTCTGGTTCCCAGAGAGGCACAGTCTCCCCAGCCTCCTGCCTTCGTCAGGAGGGCTTGGACTTGGGTCTGCTCAGCATCGGACTCAGCGCCATCCCTTTTGCCCCAGCCCAGCTGGCACTTGGGACTTCTCCGTTGTGCCTGCGCCTTCCCGGGTGCATCCTAGTGAAAGGGACAGTGTCGCCCCACGTTCTGCTTAATTAAGGGGAATGGGCGGCAGGGAGGGAACGAGGGCTGTGTGCCCCGGAGGCGACCGGAACCTTCCAACGCGTGTCAACAGCAGAGTGCCCGCAGCCGTGGGTGCCGACCCGAAGGAGATGTGGCCAGATGCCCCCTGGCCCGGCTGGGACCAGCCCCACTACCGGCATCCACGTTTGTGGCCCGAGTAAGCAGCTCATCATGGTGGCGCCACCTGGTGGGGATGGGCGACAGTTGCAGCTGACCTGGCCCCAGGTTTTGAAATTAGTCAAATGTGAGCGACTTTTAAAAACAGGGTGGGAGCTCAGAATTATTTCACATTTTCCGCACAAAGTAGATTCTAGAACAATGTGAAAATTAGAGATTTCAGCATAAAAATGTTAATTAGCAAAAAATGCCGCCACCCTACATACACGTGCGCACGCGCGCACGCGCGCGCGCACACACACAGCATCTCCTGACGAGATAGAAATGGCTTTGGGTCCATCGCTGTGGGGTCGCTGGTCCCTGGGAATGCACCCTGGGACCCAGGCTGTTGGAGCGCCAGCGGCGGTGTGGGGTCGGTGTCACTGGAGCCAGGCCCTGCCGTGAGCAGAGGTCGTGCTGACGCGTCAGCGACTCTGTCCACTTTCTCTCGGGGCCCCTTCATTTCCAGCAGTTTCTCTGAAGCCAGAGGAGCCCCTGGAGGGGGTCCTGCTATGATTTCTCCAGTCGGATTGCTGATGGGAGGGGGTGATGGGGTGGAGGGTGGCATTGAGCCCATCATATTTCACGTACTCCTAAGTTTTCTTTCCCATCGAGGGCTGAGCGCAGCACAAAGTGAGGAGGAAAGTGGAGGAAGAAAGGACCCGAGTAAACAACTGAACTATTTTGATGATGAAAACGGTCAACATTGGGGAAAACACGGAATTCCTGAGAGCCCCAGGCTCTCATGTCTGAGAAACCAGATTCCTCCCAGTGCCGAGACGCTCCCCAGGCTGGTCAGAGGCTGGGGGCCTGGGGGCGGCCCTGCCGTGTCCACACGCGAGGCGGGCGCGATCTCACATCCACCGCCACGACCAGGGCTCCGTGAGGATGAAAGCTCGGAACAGCGGGCGCTTAGCTGACCGAGGTGCCGAGCTCGCTCCTCTGAGCCGATAGATGCTTGTGGCTGGGATTCAGGCCTCTTCGGAAGCTGCCGTTTCTGTGTCCATCCCTGCTGTTCTCTGCCGTGTGCACACACGCTCACCGTGGGGCTCCATGGCTCGGGAAGCGACATACTGGCCCCGTGGGCCTCGAGAGGGTGGGGCCGGCCGGGGGTCCCGGGGAGCTGGAGGAACTGGGTGGGCGGCCCGGCCGCCGCCATCCCAGCAGCTTCTGAGTGACACCAGGAGGGAGACCCAGGGAGCCACGAAGGCCTGGTCTGCTGGGCACTGGACCCTCGGGAGCCGCGAGAGGAGGCCCTCCATCCGCACGGGGGTGGGGGGAGGGCTGCACGCGGCGAGGCGGTGACCATCAGCGCAGGGAGTCCCGGCCTCTTCGGGCGCGTCCGCCTCCCCCAGGACCAGACGGGGCTGCTGTCACAGAGCGCACGCGTGTCCGCCTCCCCCAGGACCAGCCAGGGCCGCTGTCATAGCGCACACACGGTGGCGGGGCTCACACGGCAGAAATCCATTCTCTCCTGGTTCTGGAGGCCAACATCGGAGGTCAAGGTGTGGCAAAGCTGGTCCTTCTGGGTCTGAGGGTCTGGGGGACCGTCTGTCCCGGCTCTCCCAGCCTCTGGTGGTGCCGGCCTTCCTCGGTGCCCTGGGCTTGTGGACACCTCACCCCATCCCTGCGTCTGTCCCCCCATGATCGTGGCTGTGTCCCAATGTCCCCTTCTTCTAAGGACACCAGCCAGGTCGGATCAGGGCCACCCTAAGGACCTCACCTGAACTATTTACGTCTGCAGTGGCCTCTGGGTTATTTCCAAATAAGGTCCTATTCCGAGGTCCTGGTGGTTGGGGCTTCAGCAGACGAATCTGGGGGGACACGATTCAGCTCGTAACAGGGAGGCCAGAACCACGTGGGGCACGGACAGTTTACCCTCCTGCCGTCTCCCTCCCTGGCTGTCTCTGTGGTTTCTTTCTTTTTTTTTTTTTTTTAAATATTTATTTATTTATTTATTTTGGCTGTGCCGAGTCTTAGTTGCAGCACGCAGGATCCTTAGCTGCGGCACGCGGACTTCTTAGTTGAAGCATGTGGGATCTAGTTCCCTGACCAGGGATCAAACCCGGGTCCCCGGAATTGGGAGTGCGGAGTCTTAGCCCCTGGACCTCCAGGGAAGCCCCTGTCCCTGTGGTTTCTTTTCTCGAATTCACCCGAGCCCCCGCCTCGTTCACTCACTCCACATGTGCCAGCCCCCTCCGTCCCGCCTTCCGCGTGCGCTGGCCCCTTGCTGGTCATTGGGGCTCAGATGCTGAGAGCAGTGGATGGCAGAGCCCGGGACCCCTGGGGTCCTACCCCTGGGGATTAGCCGGCCTTGACCTGCCCCATCCCCAGAGCTGTCCCTCCTGGCGGCTGTGGCTTTCTGGGGGCTGGCAGGGCGAGGATCCACTGGCCTTCACTCCAGACACACCAGGAAGCCGGGAATGTGGTCAGCCTTTATCTCCCCCAACGGGGGATGCAGGACCAGCCCAGGATGTATGCGCTCCAGCACAAAATGACAACGCAGGGCCCCTTGTTCAAAAGTTGAGTCCCAGATGGCAGCTACAGAGCCTTAATCATTAATATGTCTGAGCTCGGGACTTGGAGTGACTGCCCGGGTCCCTTGCCCCTGAGGCCGGGTTGGGGGTGCTGGTTAAGCGGACTTAGCAGGGGTCTCGCCAGAACCGGACTCTATGAGGGGGACCCAGAAGCCAGGGTGGAGGCTCATCCGAAAGGGAGCTCAGGAGGCCTGGTTAGAATTTGTCCAGGAGTTTCCGCCTGCAGCTGCCTCCCGAGCGGTGATGTCAGTGGAATCTATTTAATGCACAACAGGAAAGAGTCAGCCCCCCACACAGCCTGTGTCCCCAGAGTGTCCCCCCAAGTGGAGCACAGCCGACCTCACGACCCTGGCGGGACGGTGCCTGCTGGGAGCCGGGGATGCTGCCCCCTTGCCTCGGTCCTGCCTGCACCACGTGGCTGGGGTTTCCTTTTCGGGAGCAGCTGTGTTGGAATATGACGCACGTTCTGTACATCTCATCCTTTAGAGTGTGCGATTCGTCGGCATTTAGCACATGCACAACACTGTGCAATCATCGCCACCCTCTAACTCCAGAACACCCTCGTCACCCAGAAGGAAGCCCCTCCCCGCCCCCGGCCACCACTGACAACTTGTGCCTGGTTTGGACATTTCATGGAGGTGGAATCACACAACATGTGGGTTCTTGTGTCTGGACAACTTACCCTGTGGGCAGCCTCAACATTTTCACCTAAAAGTAAACTGAAATTGTTGCTGCGTCCAAGGTCCTACTTCTGGCCGCACGACAGGCCGATAAATCGAGAGACTAGTTGTTGGGACCAGGAATAGTGACTTGATTCGAAGCCAGCAGACGGAGAAGAGGGTGGACTCATGTCCCAAAGAACCCTCTCGCCTGAGTTAGGATTCAGGCTCCCTCTACACTAAAAGGGGAGGGAGTAAAGTCAGACATGTCCTGCTTCCGGTCAGCCTCCGGAGCGGATGTGTTAATTCCTTCCTTCCTGCAGCCATTCACAGGTGGGCCTGGGCAAGATGTTTCCTGGGAGCTAAACAAAGATATTTTAGCTGAATGCTCATTACCTGGGAGGCAGGTTCCTCAGAGATGGGCCACTAAGTGTAATTTAGGCTTATAGGCAACATCCCTTTAGTGATGAACTTGTAATAGACCACAAGGGTCTTCCTTATCACAAACCTAGCTGGGCTCAGACCTGGCCTCCATCCGGAGTCCCAGGCTCAGCGCCTTACCAATGTGGTAACTCGCCTGTGGCCACTCTTTGGCGGCGTCAACGGACACCCTCATTTATTGCACTGTTTCCCCTTTCAGTCAGAAGAGTCATTTTGGGGGGAAGGAAGTCAAGTTCTCCTGCTTTTCCTAACTTCCTGACGTGAGTTTGTGCAGGTGGGTGCTCCCCCCCCTTTTTTTTTTTTGCGGTACGCAGGCCTCTCACTGCTGTGGCCTCTCCCGTTGCGGAGCACAGGCTCTGGATGCGCAGGCTCAGCGGCCATGGCTCACGGGCCCAGCCGCTCCGCGGCATGTGGGATCTTCCCGGACCGGGGCGTGAACCCATGTCCCCTGCATCGGCAGGCGGACTCTCAACCACTGCGCCACGAGGGAAGCCCCCCCCCCCTCCTTTTAACAGAGAGACAAAGAGGGTCCTGTGGCTGGTCTGCTGAGTGGAGACGGGTGGAGTTAATTCGATGCCCTTGAATTGGGCTTACAGTCAGCAGGGGGTGCTGGCGGCGGCAGGGTGTGTAGGGGGCATCAGGCAGTGCCCAGTGACAGCACAGGTACCACTTTCCGGGGGCGCAGCCACCAGATTGCCCTAATGTGCCACAATATTAAGGTGTGACGTTACTGACAGTAGGATTCCCGTTTTTCTCCTCCCTCCTTTCCTGTGCTGAGTCCTCTGATGGGGAGGGGGTTGGGCACTTCGCCCCTCCCTCCCTCCAAACGCTCTGGAACGTGAGAGGCACCCCTGCATCTCCCACGGCCCCTCCCCCAGGATTTCTGCTCCGGGCGCCCCCGCTTCCAATGGCCTCGGACGCCTCCCAATGCGCAGGTGTAGGCGCCACAGACGCAGGGGTCTGGCAGGGCTGGCCAGGCCTGCGGGGGCTCCTTCCAGCCTTGCCCTGGGGGGTGGGAGACCAGGAGACATCCCCTCCCCTGCTTTGCCCCTAACAGGCCGTGCTCCCCCAGCTGCCCTGCGTGCAGCTCCAGGGAGCTGGGGTGCCCTCCTTTCAAAAATGACTTCTGTTTTAAGAAGCTTGACTCTCAGAATAAGTGGGGGAACCATGTTCCACAGAAGCAGCTGCCCTACTTATGAGCCGGGAGGTGCTAGCAGAGCCCCGCGGAGACACAGGGCTGTTTCTCTGCCTGTGATGACTTCTGCCCTCCCTGGGGGAGGATCCAGACGCTTCAGACCCCCCAGGCCTTTCCCATCTTTTTCTGCAGTTCAAGCTCAAAGACGCACCTGCACGCCCCACCTCCACGCTGGGCCGGACCGCTGGGCCGCGGGGTGCGTTTAGGTCCCCCCACGAGCTCCACTGGACATGGCACCACCAAGGGCAGGTCCACGAGCTCAGTGTGTGGGGCTGCCCCCGGCCGGGGACAGGAGCTGCCTGGGGGCACGCGTCCCTCCACGGAAGCCCCAGCCTGGGCTCCACTGGAGCTTCCAGCCCGTGTGGTCTGCGCCCTCATTTGAGTTACTGACAGTTTTCTCTCTGGTTCTGCAGGAGTGGGTCTGAGGCTGTTTGAGTGCAGAGGCGCAACAAGAAAAATAACTATTTCATGTTCTGGACCACTGTGGGGAGGAAATAAATAGCCGCATCCTCAACTGAGCGCAGGCTCCACAGAGTTAAGCACAGGCTCCACAGAGTTAAGCACAGGTGTCCACAGAGTTAAGCACAGGCGTCCACAGAGTTAAATGCAGGCTCCACAGAGTTAAGCGCAGGCTCCACAGAGTTAAGCACAGGCTCCACAGAGTTAAGCGCAGGCTCCACAGAGTTAAGCTCAGGCATCCACAGAGTTAAATGCAGGCTCCACAGAGTTAAGCACAGGCTCCACAGAGTTAAGCGCAGGTGTCCACAGAGTTAAGCGCAGGCTCCACAGAGGGGCTGGAGGGTCCTGCCTTCTGCTTTCTTGTTTTCTTAATCCTTTTAGGGCAAAATCGCAAACCGCCAAGATACAGTCATGCTAGGGGCAGAGTCGGGGCTGGAGACAGAGAACCAGGCCTCTCAGGGTCTGGGGGTTGTTTGCAGCAGGTGCAGGGGGCGCTGGGCCAGAGGCCAGGTCTGAGCTGGCGTCCAGTGACTAGACCTGGGACCCCCGATACCCTGTGTCTGCTGGAGCCCCGAAGCCGCGTGACCTTTGCCAACGTTCAGTGCTCGACCGCCCGCAGGCTGTGCTCTGAGCAGGTGGCTCCCGCCTCCTGAGCCTGTCGGGCGTGTGGGCTCCTCAGCCTGGGCCCAGCCTCCAGCCTCAGGCTGCAAACTGCTCACTGACTGGTCATGTGATCCTGACCTAAAGAAAGAAGCTTCTAGAAGGTTCAGGCAGGGCCACTGCTCCCTGTCAGATCACTAAGGCCACGTGCTTGTCTGGCCGAGTGAGCCGGCCTCCACCCTGCACCCCGTCTCCTGTGTCCCCCGGGGGTCACAGCTCCCAGAGGCCAGCAGGCATCCTATGGCCAGCTGCACGTGCTGGGAAGAAGCCGGGAGATGGGCGGGTGGGGCCTGTTTGGTCGGGAGGCCGGGCAGGTCCTGCACGAGGTGACCCTGGAACGGGACAGAAGGGTCAGGAGGGCGGACGGTCTCCCCACTCTAGCGCCAGGAGCCGAGCTTGGGTCCCTCCACTTCCTTCCGTCCTCACCTGGGCAGGTGATGCCCTTGCTGGGCTGGGGTGGATCTGAAGAATGAACCCCTCCATGTGGGGGGCTCATGGCAGGTGCCCGGTGCACGTGCAGGTTCCACGGGTCGTCATCGAGACTCCAGGACGAAGGCCAGCAGTCAGACGTGAGGCCACCTCTCCTGGACCGCCACCCTCTCAGCTGCACTCGGGGCTCCCCACATGGGCCACTCAGAGGTGCTGGGGGGCCGTGGAGCCCATGCAGGCCTCGGAGGGGTGGACAAGGGCTGCTGAGGGGTTCGGGTTTGCTTCTGGACAGCTGGTCTGAGCAGAGTGGCCAGGGGATCCCAGAGCTGCCCTCAGAGAGCCCACCCCAGCCAAATTCGTAGGGGTCCTGGGGAAGGTGGGACTGTGTGGCAGCCCTTCCCAGGCCCCCGGGTGGCTCCTGGGGCCACCCACATGGAGCGGCCAGGGCACACGTGGTGGTCAGGGTGGCTGGCGGGGCTTCCGGGGTTCAGACTGGGACCTGGGGGGCTCCCCATGCCTGAGCCTGGAGCACTGTCCCCGTCCACGGAAAGGAGCCAGGAGCCTGCCGCACGGCCGCTGGGGGGCCAGGAAGGAATCCCCTCTCCATGGAAACTGCCCGTTAGTGCGTTCTGGGCCGGTCAGGCCTGCACAGCACCCGAATCTCCGGGTCCACCTCTCCTCCACCCTCCGGGGAGGAGCCCGGCGCCATCCTTTTGGGACGTAGGATCAGGAGTGAACGAGGAGGGAAGCCCACAGAAAGGAAGTGCCGATGGGATTTCAGACACTGTGTGCGCCTGTACGCACAGTGGGCACGTGTGTGCGTGTGCGGCAGTGCGCGTGCGTTTGTGTGCGTGTGTTCGAGTGTGTGCCACGTGGCTTCTCACGCCCCAGGGGCCTCATCTTCCTGCCCCGCCGGTCCCCCGCTCCCCAGCCCTCCCAGTGTGGGTGACACCCACCCTCGTGGGGACCAGGCCCGCCACGCGGGCTGTGACATGGCAGTGATGGGGCCCTGGGGCCCGCGCTCTGCTGCAATCTTGAGATTCTTAATAATTTTGTCTTTGAACCTGGGCTTCGTAAGTGATGATGGCCGAGACAAGGGGCGAGCCTGTCATTTCTCGGCCGTTCCTTCGTTCACCTGGAGGGTTCAGGATGCTCGGGGGCCGTGGGCGTGGGGCCCCGCGAGATGGAGGCAAGGACGAGGCAGCTAGCGGTCCCGTCGCAGGGAGCTCGCAGCCCGCCCACGGCCCGAGGGCCACGCTTTCCCTCGGAACCAGAGTTTGCGTCAGACGCAGAAGGGAAGCAAAGGTGGTCGGGACACGGCGGCCTGAGCCGGTGGCCTCTTTCTTACTCCTGTCACTTCCCTGTTAGGCAGCCACTTACGGTGAAAAGGAGGGTCTAGAAGGATCGGTAGAGAAGACAGGAAACCCGGAGTCCTTCACTGTGTCCCTGTGGACCCACCGGTGAGGGAGGGAGCGACGCTGGTGGAAGGTCGCGTAGCAAGCTGTGAAATGAGACGAGCGCGTGTGGTGTTTTGGGGGCTGTGAGAACAAAACGCGCATATGAGCCTCAAAGTAAGACCGTGCTTTTCCGTGGCTCTTACGCTTCACTCAAGATCAGCCTCGCACAGCTATGCTAGTACTTCGGCATTCAGTTCTTCTTCACTTAGAACGACACTGAATACTGAATAAAAGTCACCCATGCAAGTCTGCAGAGAAGGCAAGAGGGAGGCTTGGTGTCTCCGTGCCTCTCGCGGCTTTTCTTGCCTTTTGAATCAGGCCTGTGCTTCACCTGGCACCGTGCAGATTTACCAGGTGAGGCAGGTAAACATGCCTCTTGTGTCTTGGGCTTCCGCCCTCCCACCCCACGCCACCCACAGGCCTCTGCTGGTGGTGACCAGGGAGCCGGTATCAGCATCCACGGGGCTCTCCTGGCACAGCAGGCCCTGAGCTGGTGCCCGTCAAGTGCGTCACGCCCTCCGCCCTTTCCGGGAGGTGGGGACACCTCCTGCTCTTCCTCCCTCTCTCATCATTCTCGTCTGCCAGTCCCCAGACTCGGGCAGGCCGGGCGTCAGGAAGAGGGAGGGGGTGTCTGGGGGGCCGCAGGCTCGTGGGAAGCACACAGCTGGGGACGCCCAGCTACCGACGCAGAGAGCAAGCCCTGGAGTGGGGGGCACTGCTCCCCCTCCCTCTGCTCTGGGGGGAGGGCCGCGTCTGTGCTGGACCTCACTGGGGGCCTCGACTCCTGGGCCCCCGGGGGGCTGTGGGGACAGTCCCGGTCTCAGACTGCAAATGACAGCTAGGTAATCAGACGCCCAATCGGAAGATGTCACGTTATTATTTATGAGGTGTTTAACAACTTCAGCACAATCGTCACAGGCACTGGGGTGGGAAGTGCAGGCGTGGTTTTTTTTTTTTTTTTTTTTTTTGCGGTACGCGGGCCTCTCACTGCTGTGGCCTCTCCTGTTGCGGAGCACAGGCTCCGGACGCACAGGCTCAGCGGCCATGGCTCACGGGCCCAGCCGCTCCGCGGCATGTGGGATCTTCCCGGACCAGGGCACTAACCCACGTCCCCCGCATCGGCAGGTGGACTCCCAGCCACTGCACCACCAGGGAAGCCCCGCAGGCGTGGTTTTAAATCGTACATTTGAATTTGGTCATCGGCCAAAAAGAAATGCTCCTCCCCCAGCCCCACCTCTCAGTGGGTGGGCAGCCGGTGGGAGTGGGGTGGGGGGGGCTGGGCCGGCAGTGCCCTGTGGCTGGTCAGCAGCTCAGCCGGGTCCCAGGCTCCAGCCGTCCTGCAGCCAGAGCTAATTACGGCCACATCTGCCCCTTCCTGCATCCCCGCCATGCGTCCCCCCGCGGGGGCTTGGGGTTAGGTGACACCCCTTCAGACCCAGAAGGCAGCTGTGCACGCTGTCGGGACGGAGCCCATTTCTGTGCGTGAACTCAGTAAACTCAAGGAGGCACAAACAAACTCAGAAGTGAAACCCTAAAACAAGGAGAGTGGGGTGTGGTCAGGGTAAAGCACAAGATTTTACGCAATTGAACATCTTCTGGTTTGAGAGTAAAATTCCGTGATTAGCAATGAAATGACAGCAAAGAAACAAAGCACAGCGAGGCTGGAAGAAGGCCAACGGCCCAGCGCCCACCAGAGCAGGGCCCTCGAGGGGCGGGCAAGGGCTGGACAGGCGCGCACACGCGGGCTCTCCAGGGGCGATCGTGGGGTCAGGGGCCACCGCAAGCAGGACACACACACAGCCACGTGGCCACATGAAGCTGCTCACTGGACCCAGACCTGCTGGGACGTCAGCCCTGGCCCCTGGGAAGGGGCTCCTCTCGGCCAGAGCCTCAGCAGAAAGCGGCACGATGCGGGCTGTGGATCTGGGGTCCCCTCGCCCCTCTCCTTGGTCCAAGGCCTGTCCCAGGCTTGGGGCTTCGTGGACAAGTGGAAGGTCTGCATGGCAGCGACCACACGGGCTCTGCACCCCGGCCAGGCCCTGCCCCTCCGGCCCCCTCGCTGTGGGCGCCCCTCCTGCCGTCACCCCCGTCCTGTCTTCCTTCCACTGCCCGTCTGTGCCTCCGAGTTCCTGGCTTCCAAAGGGACCTCGAAGCGATAGCATGCTCCCATGCTTCCTCTGAAGCTGGTGCCCTAGTCACACACCCGGGGGGGCTCCATCCTCCCAGCTGGACCCCGACTGACCCAGGCGGCTGCACATGTGCAAGTGGCGTTTGGGGGCTTCCTTTTGGGATGGATTACGTGGCTGGGTCCCCCCTTATCACCTGAGCATTCCTGGGGAGGGGTCTCCTCTGTCCCCAGTCCCCCTCTCTTGTCCTTTGAGGGTTTCATTGCCTGAAAGTCCATGAACAGGGGGTTTTGCTGCCGGGGGGACAGAAGAGGCCGCCGGGGATTTGGCCACGAAGTGGGAGCGTGAGCAAGGGAGCGGGCGTGCGTGTCGGCCCCTCCGTCCAAGCTCCGGGGAGGACTGTCCGCCAGCGTGCGCGGGTTCACGCTCATGGCACCTGCTGAGGCCATGGGGCGCCTGTGGCTCACCCAGGCGACCTCTCTGCGGCGGGCAGCCCGGAAGTGGGGATGGAAGCTTAGGGCGGCGCGCGGTCTGCGACTCTGTCTCAGGCAGAAGGACAGTGTCTCTCGGGAGCCGGCTTCTGGAGCTGGTTCAGCAGTGGTGCCCAGCCCCGGGGGGCCTTCAGCCTTGGTCTCGGGTCCCTTTCTCCTTGTACTGCCGCATCCTAATGGCCTCTGTGGGCGGGCAGCCGTGGGGCCCATCTTCACCCACATTCAGTGAACAACGATACTGCCTCCCCACTCCAGAGGCAGAAGGGTCTTGGGCAAGTCACAGCTCACCGAGTGGGGCCCCCAGGCTGCGGCCAGGTCCACTGGAGCGACGTGTCTGCTGGACGTCAGGTGCCGGCTCCCGCTGGCTCAGGGCGTTATAGAGGTGGGGTCCCCATACCCGGAGGACTGTGTTACGGTTCACTCGGGACGTGTGTGAAACACGGTGTTCACGAGCGTGCCGGCAGCTCCCTCGTGTACTGTCCGTGCTGCAGACGGGCCGTGGGCTCCCGCCACCCACAAACAGGGGCTGTGCAACCGGAGAGCCCGGGGAAAACTGCAGTTTCTCCCCAAAGCCTGGGGCACGGTCACCGCAGAACGGTGTCCCAAGTCCACGGGAGCCGGTGCAGTCTGACCCCTAGAAACACAAGGAAGCAGTATCACACTCAGAGCTGACGTCCCACCTGGACGGGGAATTCACCTGGACAGAAACGAGGCCGCTCTGCAGATCCTGTTTTCTTGAACATTTGGGGCCTGAATGTGCCGCGTTAACCTAGAAACCAAACGCCTCTTCAAATAGCCGCACCGCCCGGAACACAGCCGGCGGCCGCGCACGGCTGCCGCGGGTGCATTTTCCGGGGAGGCTGGGATGAGGGCAGGAAGGAGTACGGCTCCGATCTGCAGGGCAGGCAGCAGGCCTCGGGCTCACCTGGTCTCAGACCCACACTGCTCTTCGGGTCCGCTGCGCTCCCAGCCTCCCCAGGGACAGAAGCGCTCAGTTTGCTGCGTGGACGGCACTGTAGGCCCGTGTCCATCTTAAACCCAGCAGCCCCATGGCCCTCCCGCAGGGGTGCTTCCAGCAGGGGTGGGGACACCTCGAAGCACGGGTCACACCAAGCTCTGCTCCTTCCGCCCCAGACACGCAGAGGCTGCCAGGCCCTGATGCTGAGACAGGCGCCCAGGGACGAGGGACCCGGCGGGAAGGCGGAGGCCGGCCTGGCGCCGGGGTCACCTCCCAGTGCCGGCTCTGTGGTGCTCTGTGGTGCTGCACACGCCGCTCTCTGAGGCAACTTCCACGAGGGTGATGCCGCTGGGCGTGTCTGAGGGCGGGGGAAGTTGTTTGCTAGCTTGTCATCTTGCAGCTAATTATTTAATTACCCTAATTTAAAGTTTTACTGAATTTAGCATCAAAACAAAAATCTGTGATTGCAGCATGAGAAAGTAATAATATAATTAACTTATTTAGGGGCAACATATTAACTCAACTGATTGCGAGGCATGATCCCAGAGGGAAATTGTGCCCGGGATGTGCGGGCAGGTGACAGGGACCCTGGGGCCTGGGAGCTGGAGCGCCTGGAGGGCTCATCGGCCAGGGTCCTGACCTCGTGGCTGCAGGAAGCCCACCCCGCCCTCCAGACCTGTGGCCTCGGCGGGTGTGGGCCTCACAGCCTCAGGGTGTTCCCCGGTTCCGCGATCATGCCCTAGGGGGGGCGCCTTGGCCAGTGATGCAAACGCTCACTGATCCGGAGCCCCGCCTCTGCGGATGCTGGTGGGGCTCCGCACCGGCCATGTGCCAGCATGCCATGCGGTTGGCTCCCTTCTCCCAGCTCTGGCAAGGGCGCAGGAGGGCCGCCGTCCGGGGCCGCCTCGGCTGGCCCCTGCGTGCTCTCCAGCAGCTCCTCTAGGCCTGGTGCGTCTGTGAGCCTGCTTGATTCTCTGCTGCGTCTCTAGCGTCTAAAGACCCCCCGACACACCACAGGGGCTCGAAGAACATTGTGACAGGGTGAGCTCACCAGCAAGTGACCAAGCCAGCCAGATCCCACCAAGAGACAGGCCTTGGCCGGAGCGCCGGGGGCCGTGCGGAAAGGGGGCCAGGAGCGGGGGCAGGGAGGATGTGAGGCTGCCCGTGCCCACGGATGCGGGGCAGAGCCTTGGAGGAGCCATGGGCTTCTGGGGCCCCTGACCCGCAGGAGAGACTCAGCCAACAGCAGACAAGCGGGGAGGGATGGAGGCAAACGCCTACGCTTCTTCCTCCTCCTCTTGGGCCCCATTGGCTAAACCCACCCAGAAGCCAGAGTGCGGGCCTCTGCGATGTCCACAGAGGCTGGTCCCCCGGGATCCCAACCCACTGGGTGTTGCCATGGCCCCTATTCTGGGCTTATCGGGGACGGGCAGTGCATCCGTCAGCGTGGGCTCTCTTCCCGTGCCCTGGACCCCGAGACGGGGGGGAGCCAGGGGGCCCAGGAGGGTGTCTCCCGCAGGGGGTGCTGGCCCCTCAACCCCGCGGGGGCTCCACGGGTGGCTGCCGGGGACGCTCTGCGTCTGCTCTCACGTCCTGCCCTTTAACATTGTCGGCGATATTTTGAGTGCCTTTCAGACGCTTGGTCTAATTAATTAGGGCTCTGAAAACAGTCAGCGTTTCTGGTGGGTATCCCCTGACACAGCCGCGGAGGGTGCGCAGGCCAGGTGGGGCTGGTAGCCATGGCTGTGAAGAGACACTCATGTCCCCGAGCGAGCTTGGGGAAATTAGGACATTTGATGCTAGACTGGCTGCTTAATTCCATTGCCATCGACTCCGGGGGGACCTGCTGCGGCGGCATCTAATTTAAAGCATCCTCACCCGCTTTGAGGCTGGGCTGTTCGCAGAGAGACAGGGCTGCGCAGGGCCGTCCCTGGGGCTCAGGTGCCCTCTGATCTCCAGGAGGCCGAAGGCCTGTCTGTCCAGCCGCCCGTGTCCCCTCCCTGACCCTGTCACCTGGACTTTTTCGCCTCTGTCTGCCCCAGGGGCAGAGGGACGGCCACCTGGTTCAGCGGTCAGGGCAGGACGTCCTCACGGCCTCAGGCCCCACCCGGGACACACTGCTTAAAAAGCCGCTCGGCTGAAGAAATTGGGTGTCAGGCCTTTTCCAAATAAAGGCTTTAATTGCCCGAAAAAGGATGACTATGACGAGGTGTGTGGAAGGGGCAGGGAGAGCTCGCTGCGTCCGTGGTGTGTGGATGCCATCTCTCGGTGTCCTGAGTCCTGCAGGCGCCCTGGACCCTCCCCAGCACCTGTGTCTGGACATGGTCGTGCTGGTCGTGGTTGCACTGGACGCGGGCCCAAAGGCCGCTCTCTGTCCAGTGTCTTGTTCATTTTTGCGCTCATGGCGTCAGTGTCCCCAGATGGGCCTGGAGCACAGCAGGCTCGCTGTAGGAAGACAGACGTGGTGCCTAAACGGCGAGGTGGGCCGGGGGCTCTCTGAGGGCCTGGGCGGAGAGCTGGGCCCCCCGCAGGCCCTGCTCACAGGGTGGGGGGTGGGACGTCTGCTGCTCCCTCTGCCTGGAACGAGGGCCGATGGAGACGCGGGGTGTGGGGTCTTCCTGGCCCAGTGTGGCCGGAGGAGAGTGCGGGGAGGGGTCTTGGGAAAGCGCGGCCTCAGCCAGATCCCAGGGTGGCTCTGGGGCCTGACCGGCACGGAGTGGGGGGCGGGGCTTTGTGTCCCATCTCAGGGAGCCATTGCCACCCGAGGCTGGCGGGTGACCCCGTGAGTGTCCAGGCTGGTGGCCCCTTGGCCATCTGGAACGGGCCCACAGCCAGTCACTCATGCCCTGCGATGGTGCTGGTGTGTGACGCTCTCTGCACCCAGCGTGCCTGCAGGCCCTCCCCTCCCTCCCCTCCCCTCCCAGGGGATGCACCTGCCTTTCCTTTCCAGGGACAGGACCCCCGCCCTGGACTCTGCATCCCTCCAGACTTTCCCCCGGACCTTCCCTGGCCCAGAGACCCGCCCTCGGGCCCCATGGCTTTTGCAAAGCCTGGAAGCTCCACTTCCTGGTGCTGGTCGCAGGTCTGGTGGGAGAACAGGCTCCAGGAGGCTCCCTCCCTCCACCTGCGCTCTGTGATCTGAGGCCCAGGACGGACCAGGCTCCAGGCAAGCTCCCTCGACCCTTCCCGGTGAAATGAAAGGGGATCTATTTTGTTTGTAAAAAGCTGATTATCATAGATAAATGTATCTAATTAGTCTCATTTGCTAACACACAGCCTTTAATTGTGCATTGAATAATCACACGTCTCTGCATATGCAAATGAGCACGTTATACCGATGTCAGCCTTTAACATGATTCCTCCCTCTATTTCAGGAGAGAATATGATATATTAATTTACGTAGACAAATAACTTTATTTAGAACCGGTGACTCTCCCGTTGGTCTACATAAAGTCATAACTGGAGGACGAGGAGACGTCTCATGTTGAAGAAGCGTTTGGGGGATGCTGACCCTCGGGGGGGGCCCCCGCGAGCCTCCCTCCCACCCCTCTGCTCCGAGCTCAGCTGCCCACCCCCTGCTGGTGACGGGGTGTGTGTGATGGCTGGGGGGCCTGGAGGCTGCAGCCTGGCCCAGTGCCTGCGGTGGGGGGCCGCCCCAGGGCTGTGGGCTACATACTAATGGGGCTGCCGGCTGTGGGCCTGGGGTCCCGGCTTCAGACAGCCCCTCTGCCCACCCCCGCCCAGGCCAGGGCAGCTGCCACCCTCCCCGAGCCATGTGTGCACAGTGGCCTCAGCAAGAGCTGGGGCCCAGGGTGGGGTGAGGCCTCGGGGACCCCTCTGTGTCAGGTCCCCCCCGCCTCTGCTTTTGGCCCACCGACTTGGCAGGGGAGCCCCAGGTGCCTTCCAGGTCCATCAGGAGGGGATGTGGCCTGCAGGGCGTTCAGGGCAGTGGCCAGCGACAGTCCTGCCTGCCCACAGCGTCCCAAGCAAGGCCAGGCCTCTCCCTGCGCCCCTCCCCCTCCCTGGGCCTGGGCGGTCACATGGGCTTCGCGGGAGAGGCAGGGGTGAGGAATTTGGCTCCAGCAGAAGGAGGACAGCGCATTCCCTGCTTTCCCGAAGGCCTCGCGGCCCTTCCCCCACCCTCCCGTTGCCATGGCAACCAGCTCTGTGCCGCCGACTGGAGCTGACACCTGCCCAATTCGCCGGTGGTCTCCTCCCTCTCCTGGCCCCGGCCTGGGGCTCAGTGGGCCTGCGTGGCCAGCAGAGGGCAGAGGCGGGCCATCCACTCGGTGGGTGGGGGTCGGGGACCTGGCTGGAAGTAGACACCCCTCACTTCAGGGTCTCCACGTCGTCCCTAAAGTCTGGAGGCTGGAACCCCGCGGGGAGTGGCAGGCGGGGGACAGCCACTAGCGGCACGTCCACACGTGGCCACGTGGTGTGTCCATCTCTGCAACCTGTGTGGTCCTCGCCCTGCTGGGGATTCGTCTTTGGTGGAGCTGGAGGGACGGCGTGTCCGGGCCACTCCCAGCCCAGCGCCTGGGGTGCTGCATCGCCTGCAGCTCCGAAGGGAACCAGGCAGGCGTGGCCCCAGGAGGAGCCTCACCCCCTCGCCCACTCATTTACACACTTGTCCACTCACTCGTTTAACGCAGGGGCCAAGGAGGGGGGGCGGGAATAGGGTGTCTTTTCCTCGCGGCTCAGACCTCGGCAGAAGCAGCGTCTGGCTGCTGGTCTGAGCAGGGACCCGCCCTGCAGCGGGCCGAGGGGCCCCCCTGTCCTCCAGGTGGGGGCACAGGGGCCTCACCTCCTCTTCTTCCTTTTTTGAAGTTTCCCTCCTCCCCTGCAGTTAGTCTGATATCGTAACTGCAAGTAACACAGAATATTCCTGTGACCTTTCCAATTCAAGGAATTCTTCTGGCGGAGAACGAAAGAGAGATGCAGAAGGGAGGGGGTGCAGGTCCGTCTCTCCCAGTGAACCCTCCCCGCCAGGAGCCACAGCTGCAGCACCGTTAGGTCCTGCAAGGCTTTGTTAAGCTCCTTAAACCCAGCTGAGGTGCCAGCCTGGGGGACAACGGGTTAACTGTCCTCCTTCCTGGGGGCCTGTGACTCAGAGACCACCCCCAGCCCTGCCCTGGGTATCTGATGGGCCAGAGGGATTCTGGGGTGGACGCAGCTTCAGAAGGAGGGGCTCTGCCAGAGGAGAGAAGGGTCTGTGCCCCCAAGGAGGTGGCCGCCGGCCAGCTACCACCTGCCCGGTGTGCTGTGCTCGAAAGCATGTGCATACGTGTGTGTGCACCTGCTCACATGTATGGACGCACACATGTGCACTTTGTGAGTGTTTGGTGCTGGGCGCACACATATGAGTGCCTGTGGTTTCACTGTGCACGTGTGCGTATCTGTGAGTGTACACACATGTGCACGTGTCATCATGCTCTGCATGAGTGGTTGCATGTGTGGGAGTGTGGGAGCCCGAGCTCTGTGGGTGCCTGCGTGTGCACCCTTGCAGGTGCGTGTGCGTGTGGGTGTGACCTGGGGCCTGGCAACCGCTCCCCACTGTGTTGCGGCCACGTCCTCGGCGTGGATCCCAGCGTGGCCCCCAGTGTGGGCCCCAGCATGGGGGGCGACGGTGCCCCCCCAGTTGTTTGATTGCAGACACCTCCGTGTTCCTCCACCTCGGGGCCGCTGCACTGTCACCGTCGCCCCTCCTTCCGGCAGCGGGCCCTGCAGGCTGGACCCACTCCAGAGACGCCAGGACCCTCAGAAGTGGAGACACGGAGGCTGCCTCACCACCTGCCCCTGGTTCTGCTCCTCTTCCGGTTAAGGGGGCCATGCGAGGGCCCCCGTCAGTGCTGCAGGGGTCAGCTAGGCTGGAGCAGGCCCGCAGCTGGCACGGGGGGCTGGCTAGGCGCCCACTGCGGGGAAGGGCAGCCCCACGTGGAGGGGGGTGTCTGTCTCCTCCGAGGTGTTGGAAATGCCGGCCCCTCCCCGCGGGCGGGCGAGTGCACACATGGGAGGGAACCGCCTCACTGTCCCGGCCCCTCTTTATCTCCTTGGGGCCCTTGCTGTCAGCAGGGTGGATGACACTGCGGCCACCCTGACCTGGCCCTTGACTCCAGGTGTAAGGGTTGGGCTGGGGGCCGGGCGGCTGAGTGCTACCTCCGAATGTTCCCGACCTGATGGCGGCTGCGGCAGCTCACGCACCTTCACCAGCGGGGGCAGCACTTCGCCGTCTGCCGCCCCGGGGCTCGCTCCGCAGCACAGCCAGACCCCAGGCCAGGCCTGCAGCGCCCGAGCCCTGCCCTGTCACAGTGTCCTGGGTTGGGGGAAGCCTGGCCCCTGCACCTGTTAGGCAACTGTGTCCTTTGAGGGGGGTCCTGGCCCTGAGGGGGCTCAGTGGGGCATCTGAGGTCACAGAGGGTCCCGGGCAGGTGGCACAAGGGGGCGCCTTCCTGACGGCACGTGGGGTGGGGCTGCAGCTTGGGGCACAAGGCACTTTCTGAGGCTGGGAGAATTGACATCTGTGTGTAACAGCTGAGCTGGGGGGGGGGCCCAGTGCTGGGTGGCTGACCCTCGTCCTGCCTGGGGGACACTGGGTGTCCTCCAAGCCGCTCCTCTGAGCTCCGCGCAGGGAGAGCGAATTCTCCCAGGGCCTCGTCTGCAGCTGAGTGCCTGACCAAGACGTCCACGGCCACCAGCCGACTTCCCCCCCGGGCTGCCTGGGAACTCATGTGGAACGTAGAGCCCTTCCTGGCTGTCCCGGGGGCTCCATTCTGGAATCCTCCATCCCTCCGGCAGCAGCAGGCTCTGCCCTCCCCCACCTCAGGTAAAGGTGAAGGGGGGGCGTCTCCTCCACCATTGTGACTCGGGTCTCGGGCTCTTTGAGAAAGAGGAAGCTGAGTGGCCGCTGGTGTATCCTGGAGCAGGCGGGGCAGGTGAGAAGAGAGCTGGGCAGGAACCTTCTGACCTGAGCCCCAGCTGGCCGCCGGCCCAGGTGGGGAGGTGTCTGCACCTTGGAGGCCCAGGCCCGGGTGTGTGGGGACAGGGGACAAGAGAGACTAAGAGAGAGATCCTGCTGAGGCCGCCGGGGGCCGGTGGAGACACATCCTCGGGAGAGGGTGCGTGCGGTGGGGGGGCTGCTAGGTGGAGCCCCGCACAGAAGCCGCACGCCTGGGGGCTCCGCTGTGGGAGGACACGCTCTGAGAGCTGAAGGCTGTGCCCGCGGCTTTGGCATCCTGACTCGTGGGACCCTGGCCCCCTTCGCATCAGCGCAGCAAACGTGGTTTGGACAGAGACAGGGCTGGGCATTCCTGTAGGGGTCAGGCGTGTGCAGGAGGGGCCTTAGATCTCGAGGAAGACGCTGTTTGGGGTGAGGTGGGGACGCATCAGACTTCCCGCCTTACGGGCCAGGTGGCTCTGCTTCTGAGACAGGAACGTGGCAGCCAGGCCTGCAGAGCGGAGAGCGTGGCTGGTGAGGGCAGGGCTGGAGGTCACCGCGGCCGCACTCCGGGCAGGAAGCTTCTGGAAGCAGCAGGGGCGGGGCTGGTTTCAGAGGCTGTACCAGCCCAGCCCCAGGGGAGACCAGCACCTCTTGGGGAAGGTTGCTCTCGGCTGCTGCATTGACTCAAACCCTGCAGGGCTGGACAGAAATCCCAGGCAGCCCCTACGGTCTTGACAAGGAGACGTTTCCGTCGCATTTTCCGTGTGGATTTCCTGCTGCCGAGGGGCTGGAGACACCGCCCATGTGCCGTTCGTCTTGTCAAAACCAGCTCGCGTGTGCCCTCAGCTCCCACTTTGGTTTTGCTAACGGTGAATATGAGAAACGGTTTCACACACTTACTTTCATGCGGTTTCCCCAAACGTGGGGCTGCCCGAGGCATCTCCCTGCCAGGGGCTGTCCGGAAACAGCTTCTGCATCAGATTGGGTTTAAATGCACCCCACGGCCTCTGTTCTCTGCTCCAGGTATCTGTGACCACGTCTCCGACAGTCACAAGGGGAGACACAAGCAGCTCAGGAGAATGAAAACAGTCCTTCAGAGAGAACATTTCAAGGGCATGCAGTGTAGCTAATTTCATGGAAAATTAACTGCAAAAGAGATTACAAGTCCAAATCAGCCCCCAGACCTCAAGGATCTGCGGAAGGAGGAAGGGGCCCCTCGCAGGCCCCGGGCTGAGCGGGACCGAGGGCTGGCGAAGGGGGCAGGAGCTTCAGAGCCTGACCCACATGTCGGCCCATCTTTGGCACAGATGAGGCCCTCTCCTGCCGTCGGGAGGCGTGTCCACCCACGGCCGGCTGTTTGCTGCCGGTCAGGGCGCTGCCCCACCACCCCTGCATGCGCTCGGCTCAGCCCCGGAAGGTGACTCTGCTCTGGCCCCGGCTCCGGCCCCGTGAGTGCCGTGGGCCTCTCTGGGGAGCTGTCTGATGGTCTCCGTTGTCCAGGATCAGCTGAGGCTGGCGTCGGCTCGAAGCAAAGACGGGAAAATGAGAATCTTTGTATCTTCTGCCAAGGCGTTGATTCTTCCCCAAACTGCCAGAACAGAAATAATTTTAGAAGCTATTGTTCATCACAAGCTCTGTTTTTCATGGTTTAAAACAAGCCCTAAACAGTCGTCAGAGGATGCTAGAGTAGCAAGCCAACCGGGAGGACGGCGGGGGATGGACAGAAACGGGGACCTCAGGCAGCAGCGAGTGCGGCAGCAGCCCCCAGGCCTCCAGCAGCTCCTCCCACCACGGCCGTACACCCTGGGCGTTTGGTTTGGGGCCTGGCGGGCAGGGACGCCTGCAAGCCCACTGGGCTGCTGGGCGGTGGGCTGGACTGCCCTTGTCCTGAGCGCCCGCAAGGTTGGACCCAGGGTCCCTCTTGACGGCTGGGCCGGACGCAGCTGCATCCCTGCTCTGGTCCTGCGCCTCCAAGGGCTTCTCTTGGCGGCTGGGTTTCGTCCAGGCTGGAGGTGCGCCGTGCGACTCTGGGATTAGGGTGTGCTGGTCCCCCCAGACCTCGGGCTCCGTCACAGGCTGTGGCCGGGGTCGGGTTTACCCACTATCTCCCACGTGCCTGGCAAGGGGTGCCACCTGCTGATGGGCACACAACGCCAGGCAGCGTCGTCCTCGCCCCTGCAGTGGGTGCCTGAGACGGATTTTTTCCCTCAAAAAGTCGCTGGCTTCTCTTCCTCGCTGGGTGATACATTTTGGGAGAATCTCACGAGATTGAAGCGGCTTTGCTCCCACGTGCTGGGCTGGGGAGAGGTCCCCCGGAGAGGCAAACACCTTAGCCTTCACAAGGACCGGCCACATTCACGGGGCTGCCCCCGAGGCACTTGGCCCTGGGCGGTGCCTGGACAGGACCAATCTCAGACCTCAGACCTCGGTACCGCTGCGAGGGGCTACACCGGGCAAGAGGGGTACCATCTCACTGCTTTTCTGCTGCTGGTGGGTGCTTGGTTCTCCGGAGAAGGGCCTCCGGTCCAGACCTTCCTGGGGCCCAAGACCCCCTCTCCGGGGCTGTTAGGCTCTCAGAGCCCTTTCGGTGGCCATGTCGGAAGCAGGCCTCCTCCTGGGGAGCACGTGTGAGGAGGCCGCAGGCCACACTCAGGAGGGGCTGGAACGGCCGCCGTCTGTGCGCCTCTCCATCCTCCCAGGTGGAAAGATGTCTGCTCCGCGTCAAGGCCGTTTTCCGTTAATTTTTTCTCAGGTTGGACAATGCGAAATGCTACTGTAAGCATCGAGCCAGGGGTGGAATCGTAGCCCTTGACCTGCCCTCTGTTCCCCGGGTCACGGGCTCTTCCTCCTGCTCACTTGCCGTCAGGGCCCAGGCCGAGGGCCTTCCTTTGTCTCGGCTCTGGAACACAAGGGCCCTGCAAGACCTGTAAGGAAGGGACAGCTTTGACCTGACGGTGCTGAGGTCTTGTGGGCAAAGCGGGATCACAAAATACAGAATTTAAGGTTTCCAGGTTTGTTTAAGACGTAAATAAACAGCAGTTTGGTTTTGCTGTCCGAGAAGCCTCCACAGATCCAGAGTGGGGTTGACACAGCACATGGTGAGAGGTGCATCCGCGGGGACAGGGCCACCAAGAGGCAACGGGAGGCACTCCCTCCTGGAGCCTGAGTGAGCGGGCTTCCTCCCTGCGCGGGTCCGTCCACTGCCCTGACCCCACCTGCCCGTCAGATAGGCGTGAATAAGTGGCCCCTCTCACGGGAGCATGTGTCCAGTTGGACCCCAAGGCAGCTGCTCTGCTCAGAGGAGGGCAGCAGCTCTGAGCAGGGGACCAGGAAGGGCTCCCAGGACAGCGACAGTGGGCCTGGTCGGAGGTGGGGTGAGCGTGACTCTCAGGGACTGCGGGGAACCTGGAGTATTGACCACCGCCTGCTCCTGGGCTCCAGTCTGGAGATCCCGGGGCAGGTGGAGGGGGCAGCGGCTCCGCTCACACCGAAGCCCCAGAGCCTGATGTCACTTCCCGACTTTCATCACCACTGCTCTTTCGTTCACTCAGTCATTCATTCGTTCACTCAGTCATTCATTCACTCCCTCACTCATTCGCTCCCTCACTCATTCACTCCCTCACTCATTCACTCCCTCAGTCATTCATTGATTCAGTCATTCATTCACTCACTCACTCATTCACTCCCTCGTGCACTCCCTCCCTCCCTCCTTGAACAGCCTGGCCTGAGGTTTGGGGGGCTGGGTGGGACGACGCAGGCCTCCCAGCCCTCTTGACCACCTGAGGGCTGCTCGCTGGAGGTGCGTGTGAGCTGGGCGGGGCCGGGGTCTGCATGGGTGGGGGGGCAGAGGCGGGAGCCCAGGCCTGGTGCTGACGCACGGTCCTGCCTGCCGCCCCCTTCCTGCACCCCCGGTCCCCCACTCCATGCAGAGTGAGGGCAGCTCTCATGTCCACAGACAGGAGTGGGGGCTGCGGACCTCAGACAAAGTTGCAACAAAGACGCATTCACAGGCGGGCGGGTGGGCGACAGCCCCGCTCTCCCTCCTCTGCAGCTCCCCTGCCCCCCACCTCCCTCCTGGTGCTGAGGAGGGGGAAGGGCAGGGAGGGACCTGCCGTGGCCAGGACGGGAGGCACATGCCCAGCTCCCAGGGTCTGGGCCCCAGGCCCCGCCCCACTGAAGCCACCTGCTTTCCTGGAGCCCAGAGACACCTAGGCCTCCTGGGGTGGGCAGCATGGGAAGAAAAGCAAAATGGAACATTTCCACAGAAATAGCAGGCCAGGGGGAGGCAGACACACTCCCACGGTAGAGCTAGGTCCTTAACCCTCTCCTGCCCCAGAGGGACTTGCATACCCCTTCCCTCCTGGGGAGTATTAAGGGACTTTCCCAGGGAAAAGGGGGTTTTTAGAGGTCAGGAAGCAGGGACCACCATCCTGGGGTGGGGAGACATGGGACCCTGGAGGGCCGGCACTCGTGTAGCTGAGAGCAGGCTGAGGGAGGGAAGGAGGAGGCCCCATGGGCAGTTGGGAAGGACACAGGAGGGGGGCGTGCACCCGTCATGACTCCTTTCTGTGGAGAGAAGGCATTTGCGCCGACTTCTTTGGAAGGTGAGCAAGGGAGGGGAGGCCGCTCCAGGCAGAGGCCCCAGACCCCTGGGCCCCCGTCCCGGGCTATTCCCTCAAATCCAGCCTCACCTGCCCGGCGGCCCTGTTGTTGGGCCCGGCCCGGGGCCGCAGAGTGGCAGAGAAGCCAGCCTGCTGGTCCCCCCAGCTGCACGTGGAGCGCTGCCGCGGGCCCTGGTGAGGGAGCAGAGATAGCCTCGCCCACGGCTGGGATGGGGCAAGGGCGCTTTTTCTCTGATCTCTGGTCACAGAGCCGGCTGAGCCACATTTGGACGTAACGGTCAGGATTCGTAAAACAGAAAGGCTGGGGGCTTCCCTGGTGGCGCAGTGGGTGAGAGTCCGCCTGCGATGCAGGGGACACGGGTTCGTGCCCCGGTCCGGGAAGATCCCACATGCCGCGGAGCGGCTGGGCCCGTGAGCCATGGCCGCTGAGCCTGCGCGTCCGGAGCCTGTGCTCCGCAACGGGAGAGGCCACAACAGTGAGAGGCCTGCGTACCGCAAAAAAACAAAACAAAACAAAACAGAAAGGCTGGGACTTGGCTGCCCTGGCGTGATAGACCGCAGGGCGCAGAGAGCGCAGCAACGTAACACGGAGGAAACCTGTGGCTCAGCCGCCACCACAGGGGGTCACCCTGTCCGGCTCACAGTGTGCGGCCAGCACCGTGCGAGGAGGCCGGGTGTGGATGGAGGGCCAGGCCCCCCGCCACTGGTGGAGCTGCCTCTCACTGCTGGCAGCTCTGGGGGCACTGGGACCCCCCCCATCCACACCCAGCTTCTAAGGGCAGCTGGGTCTGACCTGTTCAGGAGCTCTGGGCTTTGAAAACCTGCTGGTTAAGGGCCAGTTAAAATGCCAGGCTGGGAGAGGCTCCTGCCGCCCCAAGGGAGCTGAGCTGTCATCATGCGTCAGGGGCATGTGTCAGAGCCCCATGGAGGACAGCCAGCTCGCAGGAGGACAAGACGCGTCCTCGCCCGGCTGTTGGCAGGGCGACTGCAGCCACCCTGCCTTACCTCCCATTGGAGAGGCCTGGGCCCTGCGTCCTCCAGTCCCTGGGGTGTCCAGGGTGCCTGGCCCGCTGTCCACGGTGCTGGGACCCGGCCAGGACTGGCTCTGGGCCTGGAGGCACTCTCCAAGGTGCTGAAGACACTCTGTTCCAGGCTCTGAGAGTTTTGAGCGGCTTTAAGAAACACCAGCTCCACTGGGCCTAACTTCAACACATCTGAGTTATGGTTCTTCCTGCACATCTTTGGGAACGTAAGTCTTTTATTAACCTTGGTCAGATCTTGAGCCGACCTGCCGCATTCCTTGATCCTATCCCTCGTGCCCTGCCCCTCTCTTCCCTCCCTCCTCCCCTTCCTCCCTCCCTCTTCACAGCAATTCCCCAAAGGACAGAGAAGGACACCCTTCCTCTGCTTGGTCCCCTGAGAAAATGATTTGGAAATGTCCAAGTTTCTCCCAGCCCTGAGAGTTGGGGTTCAGGCCGGTAGGCAGAGTGGAAGTACCCTGGGCACTGCTCCGTGTAATCGCAACCTACAGACCTGAGAAGGAGGCCTGTGTTCTCTGGCCTATTCGTTGGTGCCGACCCTGAGTTTATGCTGAGATGCGGAGGCCCAGGAAGTAGGATATCCCCTCCATTCCCCATCACACTTAATGTAACATAATATTTAGCTGAATAACCATGTGCACGCTCTCCGAAACCTGCACAAGGCCATTTGTACATGCCTGGAAATTCTTCTTCCAGGAAGCAAAGATCGGAGCCACGTTGGTTAGATGGTCCCGCAATCTGACGTTTGGTGTCGCATCTGATGAGCACGTGCCCGGTACCTGTCACGGCATTCATCCCCGGTCCTTGCCACTGAGGGGGGACAGACGCAGTGTGGGGAGGTGGGCCACAGGCTGCCTCGGTCTGAATGTGGGCTGGGGGAAGGAAACAACCCAAGGCGGGCACGCTCCTAGGTGCAGGGGGCTGACAGCCAGACAACGAGGCTGGAAGGAGGGGGCAGCCCAGCATGGCCGGCAAGGGTGTGGGCCTGGACGCTCCCTGTCTGCGGGGGGATGCTGGCTCTGCCACTGAGGGTGCGACCCTGGAGAACTGAGAAGACTGCACAGCTTATTTTCGAACCGTTATCCATTTATCACTTTTCCCATCTGTAAAATGGCTACATTGTCAGGGCCCTGCTGCTGTGAGCTGGGCCCTGGGCCAGAGCTCCTGGCCCACCTCAGGGGGCAGCATGGTCAAGGGCCCAGCGATGCCTGGGGCTGGAGAAAAGCACTGAGCCCCCCTTGGCCAGCTCTCCCAGGGCAGCGACTAGTGACACTGTCCTCCCTTCTGTGCAGCCCAACCCACAATTCCCACCACGAATCTCAGCCAATCTCAAGGTCTCCCTCAGCCCCTTCCCCCTGCAGAACTCAAGTGCAGGGGGAGGGTGCATGGGAACCAGAGCTTCCTTCTTGAGGGAGGGGACAACATTCTGTCAGAGAAACAGAGGCTGGCCTGTCACCTTTCCAGCAGCAAGTGGGGAAGCTACTGGAGAGAGAGGCATGGCGTGGGCGTTCCTGTGGTGTTGCCTGAGGTGTGGGTGGGGGGCACAGCGGGGAAGTCTCTGGCTTCTCCCTGGGCCAGGGAGATAGATGAGGCCCCAGGGTTTGGGCAAAGCTTTCATGTCAGTGCTGATGGAAGCAACAATGACAAAATACAAGACAAGCGAGATGGAATTTTCTATCAGAGTGGGTTCATGGCCCCTATGAGCGCCCACGTACCAGGGGTCAGGACCCAGGGCCCCGCAGGAGTCGGAAATGTCAGCAGGGCAGTCCCTGAGCGTCTAGAATCTGGAAATGACACCAGCTGGCCTGCTGCACAGACGGGTCCTGCAACAGCAAGGCGGCTGTTACTGAGCTCGGGGTGAAGCTCATATTTTCAAGCAGCAGGTGCTTTTGACGTGTTTGGACCCGGGGACTCTGAGGTTGAGAGGCTGGAGCACACAAGTGCACACAGTGGGCGCCAAGCCGGGGGCTGGGCCCCATGGGGGGCTCCTGGGGGCTTCAGATTCCCCGTGTGGGCTGGTCAGCCAGGATGCTGGGCAGCCTGCTCTGCGTCCAACCCCCCTCCACTGCCCCCTTCACTCCCTGCCCCCGAAGCGCCTCTTCCGCCACCCCTCCCCCACTCCCTGTCCCCTCACTGCCCCTCCCCGTCCCCTCACTGCCCCTCCCCCACTCTCCTTCCCAGGTCTTCCATCTTGGCTGCTGGTGGGTGGGGGCACTCCTTGCCGAGGCTCTCATCCCCCCACGTCCACCTTCCTCACATGTTGTCTCTTTCCAGCCCCAGGCCCTTCACAGTGATACGGGGCTGGACAGACCTAAGCTGGGAGGTCCCCTCACAGGAAAGGTAGGAAACAGCCAGAGCCCGGTTCAGCCTGAACGAAAGGGCGATCTGCCCCCAAGTCCCATTTCCCCGTGGAATAATCCCGAGAAAGTGCTGGCTCCGAGCGAGGTCCGTGCAGGTGGGTCCAGGGAAGGCGTGAGCGCTGGACCCCAGAACCCAAGGCGCTCACCTGTGCCGAGGCCCCGCCCAATCACCAGGCCCTCCCTGGCCCCGCCCCGCCGCCCAGGCCCCACCCACCGAGACACACCCACCTCCCTGGCCCCGCCCACACCCACCGCAGGGGTACTCATCCCTTTTATGCATCAGCATCCCCTGCAGGGTGCTCCTTAGCAGGTGCAGCCTGAAACCCCCATTGGCTGTTGGGCTGTCATATCTCACAGCCCTTGGGCAGCACAGACCCCCTAGACTGCTCCACTCTGGGTGCCATGTGTGCCCACTGTCCTGCCCTGGGCCATCACTCCGTCATTCCTGGATTACATTCATCCCTAGAGCATTTCATCTAAGCCTCAAGGGGCCGGCGGGCACTTCTCCAGGGAGGCCGGGTTGGAGGTTGGTCCTGGACCCGTGGAGCAGGGGCCACTACATCCACTGACCCTGTGGGGTTGGTCTGGTGCCCACTGACACCCTCCCAGCCCCGGGCCCGCCGACTGGACCAGATGCGGTCTGGGATGGCACAAGCGCTCTGCCCAAGCAGGGCTGGGATGGGGATCCGTCTGCCCTTCCAGCCTGGGCCCCACAAGGAGGGGTATGGGGAGGCCCCAGAGGAGAGGGAAGGGCATTCCTGGGGAGCAGGGGCCCCAACCAGGGGCCAGGTGGGCATCAGAGCAGAAGCAAAGGCCTAAGCGAGGAGACCTGGACTGGACAGGGGGGAACGGAGGTGTGGGCCAGTGCAGGTCCTGTGGGGCCCAGGGAGGGACAGACGGTCACAGGAGGGACGGGGCTGGCGGGTAGCAGATGGGTAGATTCCAGACCGTTCTTTTACTCAGCTTTCCTGGAGGCCAGGCCAAGCCCAGGACACCCAGCAGAGGCAGCACCGAAGGGTCTCCACCAGGAGGGGCCCAGGGGCCTGGGGGCCTGCAAGACCCCGGGACTCAGGCCCACCATGTGGAGGTGAGGTGAGGACACTGAGTCTGGCTCCCCGATGCCTGTGTGTGTGTGTGTGTGTGTGTGTGTGTGTGTGCAGGTGTTGATGAGGGGCTCACACAGCGGCTGGAGGGACCTGTGCGAGGGTTGTGGGGGACGGCTGGGGGGGGGATGAGGCCCACAGTCGAGATGAGGTTGTTCTAGGGAAAAGCATGGTTCCCAGTCACCCCACTGCTCAGGGTTGGGGGATGTGAAGGCTGGTTTTGTCCTGTGCCCACTCTCTGTCAGCAGGGAGGGGCATGGGCACCACCACGCCCCACAGAGGGAGGGGAGGGGGGCCCTGCCCAGGAGGGCTGTGATGGGGCGGGACACCCACCCTGGGCTGGGCCTGAGGGTCACCGAGAGGAAGGTCAGCCTGATCCACCAACATGCCTGACCTACGATCCTGTCTACAAACTTATAAACCAAAGAGGTATCAATTCAGGTGCCGCAATTTCTCCGATAAACGTCAAAATATGTAAATATCAAACTCTTTCCCTTCAGCCACTAAAACAAATGGAAAACACATTTATTAGCATAGAGATGAGTTTAATCAAATCAGCCCTAGTACAAATTAGCCACAGGAAATGTAACGAGCTGGGAATTAATTAGCAGCATAATGATAATAGCGTTGCCTGCTAATCACCTCACGGCCACACGCTCTCCCCGCGCTGCCACGAGGCCCCCCGGCAGCCGATTTCTTCCTTTGCAAGAGGCTCCGAGAGCAGAGACCACCAGGTAGCCCCTCAGCCTCCTGGGAGGCAGGAGGAGAGGCTATGGCGGGGACGGGCAGACGGCTGCCCCCGGGGGGCAGGTCTGCAAGATCTAGGGCGATGGGCCAACTCAGCTTGGCTGCCCAGGGATGGGGGCCTGAGATCCTCGGACAGAACGGGGCAGTGGGGCTTCAGGGGTGCTCAGGAAGGGCTCCCCCAGGGCCAATTCCAAGACAGCCCTCTTAAAAAGTGCCGAGAGGGTCTGGCCCTGGTGTGGCTCAGGCGTGGGGGCTGTCCTGCCTCCAGGGCGATCTCCCGGTGCAGAGGCCCCGGCAGCCCCAGGTCCTAGCTGAGTGCGGGGCTTGCTGGTGTGCGGTCCCCACCTGAACTGGGGCGTGTCTTAGGGCCCCAAACGACCCCACCTGCATGTAACTCAGACCCCTGGTTTCCTGCATGGGAGGCCCCGAAACCAGCCACATGGTTTCTAGCAGGATGGAGAGGCGACATCTTGGGATGGTTTGCCCGTGTATGGGGCTGTGGCTGACGTGCGAGGACACCCGTCTCAAACCAAAATTAAAGCCACTGTGTTGCATGTTTGCACCACGAGCAGAAGCAGAGTCGGCAGTTTAAAGTCAGAGGAACTGGAAGGCCAGATAAGGCCGCAAACATTTTTGCTTTCACGTTTCAAGACAAAGAAATTACGGACAAGAAGAGAAAACAACAACGTGTACCCTGTGATAATCCAAAATATGACACTTTGTCCTGTTTTCCTTAAGAAAGTGTAAAGTCTCGAGGCCACAGCAAACTGACCCTCAAAGCCAAAGAGGAAATGATTCAGCATCTTCTTCTTAATGTCCACCGGCTCCTTTTCGGAGCCTAGGTATTTAGCATGTTATTTGGGTCCTTGGATCTCTGGACGTCGGTCACATCTGCCAAACCAACGTCTTCATGTGCTGTTGATGATGGTAACATGCTACAAAGAATAAAACAGCCGCTGACATTCACTGAACACCTGCCACTTGCCAGCAACTGGCCTGCACTCGCCCTAGAAATGTCTCAATTATCTGCTGCTGTGTAACAAACCACCCCAAACGTAATGATTTTAAAACGTGGTGGCATCCAAGGGACACTTCTGCAGCCCGCTCACACCAGAATGAGACATCAGGCTCAGCCAGGGTGTCCCCCCACCAACGGCCCCCGAGGGCCCGTGTGCAGCCGAGTCCCTCCTGCCTGAGGGTCAGGCTGGAGGTGGGGCTGGGAGGCGACGGTGAGTCCACGGGACTCAGCAGGTGAGTCCTGTCCCTCCCGGACCACAGAAGTTGGGGAACTGACCCTTCCAGGGCCTGCGTTTGTGGGCTCACGGGGAGCGGGGAGGGGCCTCTGCGGCCCCCTCTACTGAGCCCCCCGTCCCTCCCCAGAAGGCGGGGAGAAGTGACAGATGCTCCTGGTCTCTTTGTGGGGAAGATTCTTGATGGCAGGGGGCCCCTGCCGTTTTCCATGAGTCTCCCTCCAACCCCAGCCGTTTCACCAGAGGGCAGAAGAGGAATCTTCTTTATCAAAGCTGTGAAATGTGCTGAAGGTCAAGCCCCAGCTGCATGTCTCTGCACCTCAGCGTCCTGCTCATGCCCACTGTCACCTCGCGTCTCTGGGGATGTCCAGGTAACAATGGCCGCGGCCCCCGACTGCACTGGCCACAGGGCTAATGCCGCCCGGGCAGATCCTTTTGCCAAGGATCTCCTCTTGGGGACAGTGGAGAGGACTGATTGATACGAGAAGGCACGGAACACCGGTTAGCGGATTGATGAAGGAAGTCCACGCCTGCGGCGTCCAGGGCCGGGGCGGGACCATCCACTTGGGCGGCAGAGCGCAGAGATGCTTGTTCCGTATTCACGCCCCTGAACAGCATCCACGTCGAATTTTCTCAAGTCACACGTCTGAACAAGAATCTTTCTAGCGTCAGATGTGCTGTCCCCAGCCTGGTCCACAGTAGGGAAGGGCTGCAGGGCAGGCTGCTATGCACTGGGTCGCCCCCAGACCCGGGTGCCACCCCAGGCTTGTTGGTAACCTGGTGGGCACGACTCAGACCTGAAAGCTGCAACTTGTCCCATCAGGGGTGCACGCTGTCCCCAGTGGCTATCGGGGCGCAGGTTCACGTCCTGTGCCCACAGGCCTCTCACCCCAGGGGTGGGGGCTGACGGGGAAGCTACCCTCCACTCGGTGGACCCAGAGGCTGGAATCCTGCCCTTCTAGGCACAAAGCAGACACAGCCACTGCCTCTGGGGGCTCATGCAATGGGGAAGAGAAACAGACAGGTGCAGACACCCCTGAGTGGCCCCCAGGTGGGGACAGAGCAGAGAGGGCAGAGCTGGGAAGAGAGGGAGCGCCGCCGCCCAGCGACATCAAGCTGAGAACTAAGGGCAGAAGGGAGGGAGTCACGCAGCATTTTGGTCACCGCAGGCCGAGCCGGCTGAGGCGGGCTTGGGGAGCTTTGGGCAAAGCTGGCACAGACCACCCCGGAGGCCCAGGGGGTGTGTTCTGCTTGGAAGGGGAGCTGGGGCCTCCCAGGTCAGTGCATGGGCCTCCTCGGTCTCTCTGGCCTGACGACCCACAGAGTAGGCGTTCCGTGGGGGCCGTTACTGACCCACAGACCCCAACGCAGCTGAGCGAGTTCTCACCCGAAGGCCCGGGTTCCATGCGACCTGTGACCCAGTGGCGACTGTTGCAATGCCCAGCGCCCCGGCCCTTTGGCGGAATCCGCTCTGTGCCCTCCACCCAGAAGGTCCCCACAGCTCCCGGCACCACCTGGGGAAACCCTTCCCTCATCCCTAGAAAGTTCCAGGCCGGCCCCCAGGGATTGCTCCCCCCTCCGCACCGGGTGTCTCTGTCCCTGTGCTGCTCGGCACCTGTTCTCTTTAAACTCACACCCCCCTCCCCACCGGCCTGGACCTGCCGACCATCTGGCTGGCCTCGTGTCACCCCTCGGGGGTCCTCGGGTCTGCCCCCTGAAACCTGGGCGTGCTTGTGACTTTGATGCGAGGACAGCAAACCCGCGGCCGTGGGGACCCACGGGGGCATTCTCTGTGGGTCCTCGTGGGAGGGCTCAGTGGTCCCGCTGAAAGGAACTCTCGCCCCTCACAACCCCATCAAGGGGAGCCCAGCGCGGGGCCCACCCTCTGCTGCCCTGGGGGCCGTGCAGCCCCTCTAGCCGCCTCCCCAGCTGGCCCTTCTCCCTCTGCACCTCGGCCCCCCACCCAGAGACCCCAGGCAGAGGCTCAGGGCCCCATCACACTCGCTCCTGTGTCCTCAGCAACAAGACTGCTGGTTAATTAAGCTCCGAGCAGGCAGAGGTCGGGGCCGACCCGGGGTCACTCGGCACCGCAGCAGCTCAGAGACCCATTTCGGAGCCGCACCCTGTAATTTAGCCACAGTGAAAAGGGCGAGAAGAAAAGGTCAGTATCGTTCTAAATTAGACTAACTGCTTCCTTTCTGTCGGGGACACCGGCGAGTGGCAGTTTAGCAGTGTGGGGAAAAGGTCAGGTGTGTGGGCCCTGGGCCCGGTGATGGAAGCAGCAGGATTTGGGGAAACACATGCACGTCGTCCACTCTGGCCTCTGGTACAAAGAAGCCCACCTGGAGGCGCTGCAAACCTCACAGGATGCCGGTGGGCGGGGGAGGTGCTGGGCAGGGAAGGGGCTCTGGGCTGGGAGGACTGGAGGCTGGAGGGATGGGGGAGGTGATGTGCCGGTGGCGGGAGGGGGCATCCTCCCCCAGCCCCCCCGCAGTCGGGTTTGGGGGTCACCCTCAGAGCCACCAGGCACGGTTTCCCGGCACCGTCGGGCTTCCTCCCGCCGTCTGCCCATCCTCACTCTGCGGCTTCTTCATTCCTTGGTTTTCCCCTCTTTTTTGTCCTTATTTTATGTTGAAATGCCCGCCCTGAGAACAGGTCTGTTCTGGGGAGGAGAACCCAGCAGCCCCCGAGTGGGGCGCGTCCTAGCAAGGAAGGCTACTCCCTCGGGGGGGGGGGCCCGGGGCCCCCTGCCTTCCTGCCACTGGGGTCGGCGGGGTCGGGGTCCCCTTGGAGGCACATGTGGCTCCCCGTGTCCCGGCTGTGAGCTCTCACAGGGGGTCGTGTTTCGTGTCTCCTTTTCACGTCTCCAAAGCTTTGCACTACTAACGTAGCGTGAATTCTGGGCCATCGTGGACATTTGTGAGAATCCCCAAGGTCGTCTCTGCAGCAGGTTGAATGGCAGCCCCCCCACCCCCTAAAATGTACGAACACCTGGAACTGGAGAGCAGGACACTGTTTGGTAAAAGGTCTTTGCAGATGTAATTAGGGATCTTGAGATGAGACCACTCTGGATGAGGGTGGCCCTGAACCCAAGGACAGGATCCTAAATAGAGACGGGCGGAGGGACGGCTGAGTGAAGATGGAGACGGAGAGAGAGGGACGGGGAGAGAGAGGGACGGGGAGAGATAGGGACAGGGAGAGAGAGGGAGAGCCAGAGACAGAGAGAGGGACGGGGAGAGAGAAGGAGAGCCAGAGAGAGCCAGAGACAGAGAGAGGGACGGGGAGAGATAGGGAGAGCCAGAGAGAGCCAGAGACAGAGAGAGGGACGGGGAGAGATAGGGAGAGCCAGAGAGAGTCAGAGACAGAGAGACGGAGACAGAGAGATAAGCAGAGAGAGAGGTACTGAGGACTGACAGGCTCCGCGGGCGTCCTTGCAGAGAGGGGGATGGACACCCTGCCAGGCGACTTCCTGCCCTGGTCGTTTCCTAGCTTTCCTCCCTGGACTTGGTTGGCCACAGCTTCAACTGTGATCAGAGGATCAGACCCACTGGTCAACGTGCAGAGTTGGTTTCCGGAACACACGAGGTCCCGACAAGGCCAGCCTCGCTCCTGGACTCCTGCAGGGCACCTCGGCCCGAAGGTCCTGGTTCTTACCTTCCCGACCTGTGGACAGAGCCAGCATGGAGGTTCCCTCGTCCTCTGCCCTCCGTTGTCCCAGGGGAGCAGCAGCCTCCTCCGCAGAGCAGGATGGGGGGTAATTACGGGAAGAGCACTGGATTTTCCCTTAGGTCGTGTGGACGGTAAGCAGGTGGGCAGGGGTGGCAGGCAGAGCGGGAGCATGGTCGCACCTTTGCTAACGGTCAACCCGACGGCCTCGGCCTCGAGCAGGCCCCGCCTTCTCCCTCACAACGGGGACAGTTTGAAGGATGAAAAAAGAAAAAGGAAATTCAACATGCCTTTTACAGAACATGAAAAAACAAAAAGGAGTCCTCTCATTATCTGTCATGTTGTTATTCAACCGGGTGTGCAGTTTAAAAATAACTTTGCCTTTTACGGAAAAAGAATTAAAGATAATTTCTCACTGAACCTGGCACAGGAGGGAGAATTTAGGAGGACGTGGTTCCCTGAGAAAGGCTCCTAACATGTCACCCTCCAAAGCCACGTGACCGAGCGGGTTCCCAGGACAATTTATGAAGGTCAGCGGCTGTGAACAGCAGAGAACGTGCTGGATGCACCGGCGGGGAACCGGACACCTCCTCGGAGCGCCTGTGGGTAAGTGGGAGGGTGTTCCGCCAGGTCTGCTCACGGCCGTTGGGACGTCTTTCCAGTGTGGACACAGAGTCCCGCAGGGATACCGTGTGGGATATCTGGAGCACACGTGTCCTTGGTGCCACACCCAGTGGCCCAGAGGAGGAAGCGGCCACTCTCCAACCTCCGTCTGTTCTCGATCCCAGAGCAGCCCTGGGAATGGAGGCTGCGGGAGGCCTGGGGCGGGAAGGGCAACTTAACGACAGCCTGGGCTTCACAGTCACACTTAGGTTTGTTTCCGGAAATAACTCTGCGCTCAGTGCAGTAACGGCAAATTATGTTTTCTCAGTTTTCTGCTTTACTCTAAAGAGAGCAGATCATTATCTGATCGTCTGGTTCCAAACAAATGGTCACAAGGGAGGGAGGCCAGTGGAGGGAGCTCAGAGGAGCGATAAAAGACACCGTTATGATCAGACCCGGGGTCCAGGGTGAGCCGAGGGGCCCTGCTGGCCAAAGGCTGTTAGTGGGATGCAGAAATCGCCCCCGTGGTGCAGGGCGCCGTCTCAGGTCCCACCACGGTGGAGTTAAATTGATGCAGATGCTGGGAGCCGTCGACCTGCCAGAAAGGATGAATGGGGGCCTGGGTGCCCAGCAGTCGTGTTTCAAAACTCATCCCTGCCCGCCGGCGCTGACCCGCTCGGGGCTCCTCTGCCTTGAACAGGTGAGGGGCAAAGGGTGGATTCAGAGCCAGGTTTCTGGAGGGAAACCATCTTGCCACCACACATGTGAGTCTCTGAGCAATTGGACACAGAACCTGGCGCATCTGCTTTTCAGAATCCATGCATTCACTAAGCCCCACGGGGAATGTCCACACCTCGCTGGTCCCGAGGGAGGCTGGAGGGTTACAACACGACCTGTTTCTCCAGCGACTGTATTCCCAGTAGCTACCCAGGAGACATGACAACACACGTCCACACGGAAACTTGTAGGTGTGCGTTTGTAGCAGCCTTGCTCCCAATAACCAAAATGCAAACCACCCAGAGGTCCACTAACGGATGAAGGATAAGCGAGATGTGGTCCGTTCACACAGTGGAACATGATTCAGCGTAAAAAGGGCGAAGCACTGACACAGGCCATGACGCGAATGAGCCTCAAAACATGACGCTGCTTTAAGGAAGCCAGACGCAAACTGTAGGATCTCGTTGATGGAACGTCCAGCACAGGCACGTCTGGAGAGACGGGGATGGGCCAGCTCGCTTAGGGCTGGGGAGGAGGGTGAGCGCTGAAGAGTGCAGGTTTCCTTACTGGGGTGATGAAAACGTCCTAAAGTCGACTGTGCTGATGGGAGCACAACCTGTGAATATACTAGAAACCACTGAATCCACTGGAAATGGATGAATTACACGATATGTGAATTATTATCTCGGTAAAGTTGTTGAAGAGGAAGAATTCAATCCTCTATAAAAGGACGAAAAGAAACTACAACCTCACCAGTTGTGGGGCTGCTGGGGGAGTCCTGGACCTGTGAGGGGCTCTGCACAGCACCGGGGCTTGGGGTGAGCCCCCCTGAGGAGATCGGTCCCCTCGCTGGCCTGGAGGGGCTTTCGCTCTTATTAGGGGCTGGGCTCAGACCTCAGCCAGCATCCCTGGTCCCTCCCCTCCCCCCAAGGAGACCCCTGGCCCCTCCCCTCCCCCAAGGAGACCCCTCCTCCTCCCCCTCCCCCTCCCCCAAGAAGACCCCTGGCCCTTTACTGGGGGGACGGGCTTGGCACCCTCCTTCTGGAAGCTTCCTCAGGTTTGGGGCTGACATCTGCTCCCTCCCATGAGACTGGCCTTGTAGCTCATCCTTCTGTGTTCAACCCAGATGGAGGGAGGTGTTGCCCAAGCTGGATGGATGGACGCTGCCTGTGTGCGCACACCTTGGGCCACAGTGGGTGTTGGGGTGAGGCCAAGGACCCCCACATAGGGCAGTCAGAGGGAGGAGGGCGGGATCAGAGAGAGTGGGCGGGGGTGCGGGCCTCTCCACCCCATCTCAGCCAGGGAGCAGCTTCCTCCTCTCCTGACCCAGGGACCATCTGAGAGCCAAACTCTGAGGGTCACTGGACCCAGCGGGAGAGGTCTGCCAGGCCCAGCCCCCCATGGGGAGGGGGGTCCCGCAACCGCAACCGCAGAGACTCCCTGACAGCAGGGTGGCGGCACCTCCAACACCCGTCAGAGGGAGGCCCCTCTCGCCTCCCCAGCTGGGCAGAGGCACTCAGACTCCGAAATCGAAAGCGTACTTGTTAAACCTGGCCTCTAACTCATGATTAGATTTTAATTTCAATACACTTTGTTAAAAATAGATCGGCTCTCCCCAAGAGCAGGGCCGCAGGAACGGGCTTCACATGGCTCGTCCCTGGAACATGAATAGCCTGGAAAATGTTATTAGAATAATTTTTCATCATGAATAATAAATCGTAGAAGGATTTGGTAGTGCCGTGTGACACCCCGGGTAAGGGTGGGCTTTGTTTTAGCAGATTGGGGGTGTCGGTGGAGGATGGGGCAGGCGTTATCGGGGTGAGGTGTCTGTAGGGATGAGGGACCCCCAGACGCATCCTGGGTAGAGGATGGGCTTTGGGACCCAATCCTGCGGAGCTCTTGAGCTGAACAGGTGAGGCCTGGTCCTTATTTCCTCAAAAATGCTGGAAAGAGGGTGCAATCTGGAAGTTCCAGTAACACACTAGCCTATCAGGTGGGGTGTGTAATTTCTTCTTCTCCACATCCCCTGCAAGTTTCCCTAATGCTTTTTTTCCTCCTAGGCAAAAGTCAGGAATTTTTCAAGTCACCAAAGATCTGGAGAAATTGTTTGACTGAGCACAGGGGCCTAATGAAAGAACGAGGGTACATCTCTGGGGCCCAGGGTCTCCTCGGCCCTCTTTGCTGCTGAGACACCTGAGGTCAGACCCTTGCCTTACCTGGCTGTGGTGGACACGGCCCACAGGACCCACACGACAGTAGGTCACAGGAACGAGCGTGCCGGGTCCCGCTGCTGAACCAGATCCCGGGACAGAGACTCTCATTGGCTCAGCTCGGGTGAGGTGTCCCCTCCTGGCCAGTCAGCTGTGGCCAAGGCAGATGTGGATGTGAAACTGACCTTGAAGATGGAAGTGGGATGTGGGGTAGACCGTGAAAATGGAGGTGGAATGTGGGGTTGACCTTGAAGTTGGAGGTGGGATGTGGGGTTGGCCTTGAAGTTGGAGGTGGGAGGTGGGCTGGCCTAGGCTTCCTCTCAGGCCTCCTGACAGCCTCTCGGTTTGGGGCTGCAGGCTGGGCGGAAGGGGCTGCGACGACGCATTCTGTGGGATCCCAGCTTCCATGGCATCTGTGAGCACATAATCGCGAGCACAGACGCGCAGGCGCCCAGCCCCGGCTTTATCCCGCCCTGTCTCTTCTACAGTGTCTTCCCCTGCAGCTGACAATTAATGTTGCAAAGAACACGAAAAGGAGGGGAAATTACAGCAATTCATCAACTGAAATTATAGGTGTAGACACATGTCAGCAGTGGGAACACTTTCTATCAAAATTAAAGTACTTAGAGATTTTCCTTAAATTTCAAATTATGCAAATCCCATTTCCCAAGCCGCTGCAGGATTACCCAGAAGCACCACACGTGCCGTCGTGACTGCGGGTCTCTCCCTCCCCGCGGCCGCTCCCTGGCTGCCCAGCTCACGACTGGCCCAGAGACCAGGCCCGGGAACCGGGCGGGTCCTGCTGTGAGTAGGACCCTGAGGCTCAAAGGCCAGCGGAGCTGCGCGAACAGGCCGGGTGGAAAAGGCGCTCACTTTAGTCACCTGTCCCTGCTAAGTGTTTATCAAGCGTGTAGTGGCTGTCGGCCAGGAGGGACAGTCACTGGGGCACTCGGCCACCTCGGTGCACTGTGGCCGGGGCAGGTCCAGGGCGGCTGCGAGCAGAGCCCAGATGGGTCCAGGTTCTTGCTACGAGCCAGGGACCCCTAGAGCCAGGCCCCTCCAACTCAGTGTGCCCAAGACCCCCTGGAACCTGTGTTAGTATGCAGATTCTGATGCTCAAGGGCCAGTTCTGCATCTCTAACCAGCTCCCAGGTGATACGGCAGGATCTCCGAGGCGTGACCATGGCCTGAGGTCCCTCAGGGCTGGGCTATCCCTGGAGACCCACACGAACGAGGCACTGCTGCTGCCTGTGACCTCAGCTGGCTGCCCCCTTGGAGGGGGAGGCCGGACAGCCTCGGCCCCGAGTTCTGGGGCCCAACCTTGCCTGCCTGGGGACCAGGCATTGCGGTTGTCTTCTGGCCGTTAGCTCTGGGAGGCAGACAGTCCCGGAGCTCTGTCCCCAGGCCTCGGGCACTGTCACTTAATTTCAATGTAATTGATGTCGAATTGGGTACCCAGGTCCCCTGTGAAATGCCTAATGAATTCACCGTGATTAATGGTGTTCCAAGCGCAGGACGGTGGCCAATCAGAACTGCCACCCCTGACGAGGTTAAGCGGGCCAGGGACGCCCACAGACCCAGGAGGGGGCAGGGAGGGGCGTCTTGGCCGGCACCAGCCCCAGCCTCTCTGCGGCCCCCAACCCGCAGAGCACGTAATTAGCTGTTCTGCAGGGTAGGGGGGTGGGGGAGCAGGAGAGTGAATGGGAGGAGGGGGAGGGAGATGGGGGCTTCGTGGGCAGGGCTGGGGGCCTGGCGGGGAGAAGGGGAGGGCTGCCCCCCACCCCCGCTCCCGAGTCTAGGGCACTGAGCGCCTTGCTGCTTGCCGAGGCCCCAAACCCTCTAGAATGGAGATTCCTAGCTCTGGGGCCAGAGGGCAACGGTGTTTGACTTACGCTTTCAAAGACCCCGCCGGGGGTCAGACACCAGCGCTGCCACAAAACCCTAGTCCAGTGCGCCCCTGCTCTGGGCGGTGGGGGCCTGCCTCTTGGGGTCCCACCCTCCTCTTTGTTAGACCCCACCTCTCCATGGAGGGGCAGAGGGGGCGGAGGGTCAGTGGTCACAGTCGGTACCGATGCTTGACGGAAACTTCTCCCTCAAGGATGGTGTGGCCAAGAAGTGAGGGGACCAAGGGGGCCTCCAGCGAAACCATTTCCCACAAGGCCACCCCCTGGTACCCCAGTGGGGACATGGAAACAGAGCCACCCCACCAGGTGACCCCGGCACTGCCCACGACCCTCAGAGTAGCCGGAGAGGCTCCCCCAGATCCTGCGTGTGTCCTGCTCAGGCCCAGTTCACGCTCCAGCACCACAGAGACCAAAGGGCCCATGGCCACGGCCAGCTCTGCCGGCCAGAATCACCAGAAAGTAGGAGACGGATGGGCAGGTCCACCGCCGTGCCTGACCCTGGGTGGGAGGGGCCTGTGGCTGAGACGCCCCCGGGTCTGCGTAACTCCTCACTCACGCCATTAGGGGCAGACAGGGGCTTGGGTCATAACATTCGCCGACGATGGGAAATCTTACATGTGTCATAACTTGGAGCTCCTCCCCAAGATCAACGGTCAGCTACTGCTGGGTGATAAGTCCCCCCAAACTCAGTAACTTATCGCTGCCGCGTGTCTGGGCGTGGGGGGGTCCTCCTCCTGCCTGGGGGCTTCACGGAGGTGGTGGGCGTACACAGCGTGGGTGGGCCGGCCGCACACGCCGGGCCCCGGCTGCCCTTGGCCACAGCGAGTGTGTGGTGGCACCTCACCACGGTTCTAACCTGTGTTTCCAGATGAGCAGTGGGGTTCAGCACGTACTCCCGTGTCTGTTGCCTCTTCCCTGAGTTCACGTGTTTTGCCCATTTCTCAGATGGGTGGCCTGGCTCCTCCTGGCTTGTAGATGCTGGACATAAATCCTTTGTCAGATTTGTGTCGCAAATTTCTTAACCTCTGTGGTTTGCCTTTCACCCTCCTGGTGGACAGACCTTCTTTTTCTTTAAAGATTTTTTTGTTGATGTGGACTATTTTTAAAGTCTGTATTGAATTTGTTACAATATTGCTTCTGTTTTATGTTTTGATTTTTTGGCCTCGAGGAATGTGGGATCTTTGCTCCCTGACCAGGGCTTGAACCCACACCCCCTATACCGGAAGGCGAAATCCCAACCACTGGACCACCAGGGACGTCCCGAACAGACCTTCCTAAGTGTAAAGTTTTCAAGCTTTCCCCGCCTTTTTTGTCCTGAGAAATCTCTTACCACCTGAAGGCCATGAAGATATTCTTCTACATTTTATTTTGGAAGCCTTATCGTTTTGTTTTTTTCATTGAGATCAGCAACCTTCTAGAACTAATTTCTGTGTATGTTGTGAGGAGAGGCCAGACTCTTACTCAATGTGCGATCGGTACAGGGAGACGGCAGCCGATGGGGAGTGGGGCCCCCCGCTCGCTCCTGAAAGACCCTCTTTCTTTCTAACTGGTCCTCCCTTTTGTCCTGGAAAACTAAACTGTGAATTACTGGTAACAATAAATGTTAATGTCTCAGCTGAAGAGAAAACAGAGGTCCTGCCTGTCCAGGCTCGGGGGCTCCTCAGAGGAGGCGGTGGAGGCATCCGGACAGTTTTCCGGGTGACGGTGCGAAGCCCCAGGCCCTTGTCCCTGAAATGGGAAGAGCGGGACAGCCTCGACCTCCACAGGGGGGTCATGTATTGCCTTGGGGATGGAAATACACCGTCGATGCCACGCTCCGGCAACGTTTGTCGGAAAGGCTCCTTCCTCCGCGAATTGCTTTTGCATCTTGCAAAAGATCGCGTGGGCATGTTTGTCTGGGCCTGTTTCTGGGCTCTGGGCTTTGCTCCCTTGGTCTGTTCATCCGTCACTCCTCTGTCTCCATCACTGTAGCTGTGTAGCTGCTGAATTCCTGCCATTTTTCCATCCTCTTCAAGGTTGGTGTAACCATTCTAGGGCCTGTGCTTATTCGTATGGAGTTGAGAGTAAGCTTGTCCATGTCTACAAAAACCTTGCTGTGATCTTGGTAGGAATTGCATTTTTATTCCTTTTTTTGGCCACACCGCGCAGCATGCAGGAGATTAGTTCCCCGACCAGGGATCGAAGCTGTGCCTCCTGCAGCGGAAGCGCTGAGTCCTAACCACCAGACCGCCAGGGAAGTCACAGGAATTTCATTTTCAAAGCCACATATGAATTTGGGAAGAATTGATATCTTTACTATGTAAAGATGAATCTTACAATCCATGAACATAGCTTGTCTATCCATTTATTTACATCTTCTCTGATTGCTTTCATCAGCATTTTATAGTTTTTAGCGCACAAGTCCTGCACATGTTTCATTGTATTTACACTTAGTATTTCATTTTTTTTTTTTAGCAATTGTAAGTGGTACTTTATGTTTAATTTTGGTGTCCACGTGTTCTTTGATATTATGTAGATACACAAATGGTTTTATATGCTTATCTTTTATCCTGTGACCATGCTAGGCTCACTTATTAGTTCTAGAGGTTTTTTTTTTTCTTTTGTGGGTTCCGTGGAATTTTCTACATAGACAATTTTGTCATCTACAAATAGGGACAGTTTTATTTCTTCCTTTCCAATTTGTATGCCTTTTATTTCTTTTTCATACCTTATTGCACTGGCTAGAACTTCTAGTACAATGTTGAATAAAAATGGTGAGAGTAGGCATCCTTGTCTAGTTCCTAATCTTAGAAGAAAAGTATTCCGTATTCACCATTGAGCACAATTCTAGTTGTAGGTTTTGCTGTAGGTGCTTTTTATCAAGTTGAGGACATTCCCCTCCACTCCTACATTGCTGAGAGTTTTTATCATGAATATGTGTAGAACTCAAATGCTTTTTCTTCATCAACACATATTATCATATGATTTTTCTCCATTAATCTGCTACATGGTAGACAACATTGATTTTAAAACGGTGAAACAGTCTTGCACATCTGGAATAAATCACACTTGGTCATGGTCTATAATTCTTTTATACATTTTGTTGGAGTCAATTTAGTAATATTTTGCTGATATTTTTGTGCCTAAGTTATTGAGAGATATTGGTCTGTCATTTTCTTTTTTTTGTTTTATTTTGTTTGTTTGGTATTGTCTTTGGTTTTATTATCAGAGTAACATTGGCCTTATAAAATGAGAAATATTTCTTCATCTTCTATTTTCTGAAAGAGAATAAGTAAAATTGGTGTTTGTAGTCTTTAAATGTTTGGTAGAATTTTCCAGTGAAACCATCTGGGTCTGCAGATTTCTTTTTTTAAGTAGCTTTTAAATTACAAATTCATCTTTTTTTTTTTTTTTTTTGCAGTACGTGGGCCTCTCACTGTTGTGGCCTCTCCCGTTGCGGAGCACAGGCTCCAGATGCGCAGGCTCAGCGGCCATGGCTCACGGGCCCAGCCGCTCTGCGGCATGTGGGATCCTCCCGGACCGGGGCACGAACCCGTGTCCCCTGCATCAGCAGGCGGACTCTCAACCACTGCGCCACCAGGGAAGCCCACAAATTCATCTTTGATGGTTATTGGACTATTCGGGTGTCTATTTCATCTTGGTCGAATTTTGGTAATTTAGTATTTTGGCCCATTTCTTTTAAGTTATCAAATTTATGAGCATAGAGTTGTCTGTAGTATTCCCTTATTTTCCTTTTAGCTGTGGATGGGTAGTGATATCCCATGTTTCATTCCTGATATTGTGATTTTGATCCTCTCTCCTTTTGTCCGTGTCAGTCTTTTTAGAAGTTTATCAAATTTGTTGACTTTTTTTTTTGAGTAAACAGCTTTTTGTTTTGTTGACCTTCTTTATCATTTTCCTGTTTTTAATATCATTGGGTTCATTTCCTGTCTTCCTTGTTTCCTTCATTTGCTGACTTTGGGCTTATTTTGTGCCTCTTTTCTCCAGTTTCTTGACATAGAAACTCAGATAATTGGTTTGGTACCTTTTTTTCTCTTTTAATTTAAACTATAATTTTAGAGCTATGAATCACCCTCTCAGCAATGCTTTAGCTGCATCCCACACACTTTGATATGTAGCATTCTCATTAAATTCTTTTTAAAAATTGAGGTGAAATTCACATAACGTAAAATTAACCATTTTAAATGAACATTTAACTAGTGTTTAGTACCTTCAAATATGCAACTACCACCACCACTATTTAGTTCCAAAACACTTTTACCACAGCAAAAGAAAACTCTGTACCTATCAAGCAATCCATTCTCCCTTCCCCAAAGGCCCTGGCAACTACCAGTCATCTTTCTGTCTCTATGGGTTTACCTATTCTGGGTATTTCATGTAAGTAGAATCATATAATATGTGATATTTTGTGTCTCCCTTCTTTGACTTAGCATAATATTTTTGAGGTTCATCTTATAAAGTTACATACAACTTGCCTGTAAAACTTGGGTTTAGAGGTGTTGAGGCGAAATGATGGGAGTGAAGTTCAATTATTTATTTAATTTCTTTAATGGTAATTGGTCTGTTCATTTTTCTTGCTATTTTTGAGTCAACTTTGCCATGGTTTTCCTAGTAAAATTACTTCGACATTTTCAAATTTACTGGCATAAAAATTCTCAGTGCAATTTATGGTTCTTAAAATCTCTAGTGCATCTGCAAAGTTCAATATCTTAATTTTTCTATCCTATTTTTAGTATCTCTCTCCCTACTCCCTTTTTTTCTGTCTGATCAATTTTGGAGGAATCAGTTCTGGGATTTGCTGGTCTCTACTGCTTCATCAGTCAATTAATTTCGCCCTTATTTCCCTCCTTCTCCTTTCTGTAGGTATGCTCTTTGGTCCTCCTTTGGCTTCTTTTTGCTGTACCTTCTTGCTGCACCTATGAACAAAAATCATAGGAGCTTCATGGTTTTAAAGTTAATGTTTCAATTTTCCTCTAGGATTTCCTCCTAAATGCATATGATTTTAGAGCATATTATTAAATTTCGGAGTGTTTCTTCCTGCTGATTTCTAACTTAGTGACTGGATTTGACTCCCTCGTGGAAAGATTTTGAAAGGCAAGTCTTCCCAGAAATTTGGACTGTGAGTGTCTTCAAGATGGGTCCATACAGCAATCCCACTACTGGGCATATACCCAGAGAAAACCAAAATTCAAAAAGACACATGCACCCCAATGTTCATTGCAGCACTATTTACAATAGCCAGGTCATGGAAGCAACCTAAATGCCCATCAACAGACGAATGGATAAAGAAGATGTGGTACATATATACAATGGAATATTACTCAGCCATGAAAAGGAATGAAATTGGGTCATTTGTAGAGACGTGGATGGACCTAGAGACTGTCATACAGAGTGAAGTAAGTCAGAAAGAGAAAAACAAATATTGTATATTAATGCATATATATGGAATCTAGAAAAATGGTACAGATGAACTGGTTTGCAAGGCAGAAATAGAGACACAGATGTGGAGAACAAACATATGGACACCAAGCGGGGAAAGCGGGGGGGTGGGTGGTGGCGGTGGGATGAACTGGGAGATTGGGATTGACATGTACACACTAATATGTATAAAATAGATAACTAATAAAAACCTGCTATATAAAAAATAAATTAAATTAAATTAATTAAATTAAAAAAAAAAGACCAGCCTGAGGGCGCTCCCTGAAGGGTCAAGATGACAACCAACCTTACAGTTTAGATTTTAAAACAATGCTTGTTAGTTTCAAATCTATATAATACACGACAGGCTAACAAAACCCTAGCATGTTGGGTTAGGCCGTCAGCACATAAGTGGGAACTTCTAAAGTTCCTGGAAACAGGTTCTCTCTGCGGTTTTCCTGGCCCCTTTTTGTCTTGTTTGCCTCTCTAACTGAGAGAGGGCACATGGGCTCCGCTGCCACCAAGTTACCACAAACTTCAGATTTGGCGGGAGCTAGATTAATGTGTTTTCACTGTAAAAAGTTGACCTTGGGGACCAAAGGGCCAGTGCAAGCTCTGTAAATATATCTCCGTGGAGGTTGCATCGACCCGTCTCGCAGAGATGAGTCCTACCGAGAAGCAGCTGCACATCCAGCATTGTTGAAGCATTTCTGAAGCCTTGGGATCTAGCTATAGGCATCAGATGGGGGAGGCAGGTTAGGACATTTCTGTGCTGAAGTCAGTCTGCTCCATCATGGCAGCCCAGGCTGAAGTCCTCCAAAGATGCCCCGGCAGCCCCCAGGCCAGGAGTCAGGGAGGCCACACCCCCGTCAGCTGGTGCCTCCTGGACTCGTCTTTGCCAGACTGTGGCGTGGTGGGGAGCCTCTCTTGGGCAGTGGTTCTCCACTTTGGTGGGTCACAGCCTCAGGCTACAGACCCTCCGGAGGGCGGGTCTTTAGGGACCCTCCCACCCCTTGTTACGTAGAACACAAGACTCATAATTACACCCCTAACCCCACAGCTGAAGGAAGACCCACAGAGGCCTCGAATATAAAAGTGTTTTACAAATTTCAGAGCAATGAGCTAAAGAGAGATATTGTGGCCTAAGTCTTCAACCCCGAGAGATTGAAGACGGAGCCCGAGATTCTGAAGGAATTGCTTTGGGCTCAGACACACCTGGGGAACCAAGGCCTATCCTCCGTCTCTTGATTTGAAAGGTCCTGCTTCTGGGCTCTGCCATCGTGCCCTGTAGCCCAGCCCTGATCACCCTGAGTGAGTTCACCCCAAGCTGGGCCTGAACACAGTGGAAGTCAAGGAGGTGCCTGGGTGCCTCAGCCTCCCCTTCAGGGGCTCTTCTCCCGGCCCCTCGGGGTACACCTGCTCCCCCCCCTCCCATGGGGAATGGTCCTGCCCTGGTGCCGTGGCAGCAACAACCTTGCTGGTGGGAGGTCTGGGCCAGGTGCGGGTGGGGAGGCGCAGAGAAGGGAGAGGACCGGTGTGCGGGTGGCACAAAGGCTGTGGGGACAGCAGACCAGGCCCAGGACAGCCTGGAGGCCATGTGGGCCTCATCAAGGGAGAGGACAGACCGGGAAGTGGGTTCCCAGTGCAATGACGGTGCAGAGGTGAGACAGCAGGGGTGGGGCCAGAGGGGAGAAGCCAGAGGGGATGGGTGTCTTGGGGGCTGTAGGGGGTCTGGTGGGCTTTTGTGGCCATGAGTAACAACTCTTCCACCCCTAGAGTGGACTCCCCTGGGCACTGGCTCAGCAGGTCCTCAGCACTGTGTAGGTAGCCTGGTGACCCATTCCCCAGACAGCAGGACTGAGGCTGGAGGTCGGGTGAGGTGGCTGGTGCCAGCCTGCCGCCCCAAAATCTGAACCCTGGCTCTGACTCCAGCTGCTGTCCTGCTCTGCCCTTCCGCTTGGGGCCTTGCTGGTCAGGAGGAGACCTGGCTTCTCTGAAGTGGCCCTTCCGCAGGGGAGCCAGGCTCAAGATGGAGCTGAGAGCCCCCAGGCAGGCGCCCTGTGAGTCCAGGTGAGTGCAGCGAGGCCAGCATCAGGCAAAGCATCGGGGGGCCGAGACATCCCTGCCAACGCCACTCCGTGCAATCTGAGTGGCCAGGAATTTACAAGTTTCCATCAGACTTGGGGATTGCAGGGGGTGGGGGGTGTCTCACAAACTCTCAGAATACTTGTCCCAAATCTCTGCTTCCCTCTACATGAAATGGGCTGTGCCAATCTTTTTTTTTTTTGTCTTATTTTACCCAAGATACCCTTGACCTCAGAAAGCCTGTCACCCGTCTGTCAAAGATCCTTTAAAAAAGTAATTACCTGTGAACCTAAAACTGCTCTAAAAGATAGTCTTTAAAAGAAGTGATTGATGGAGAGAGCGGCAGATTTAAGAATTTTAATGTAATTAGGGAGCTGGCAACTTCTAGGTGAATTTCCGCATCTCTTTCCTATGGAATTTTTCTTTTCTCTTTCTTTCTTTTTTTTTTTTTTTTTTTTGCGGTACGCGGGCCCCTCACTGTTGTGGCCTCTCCCGTTGTGGAGCACAGGCTCCGGACGCGCAGGCTCAGCGGCCATGGCTCACAGGCCCAGCCGCTCTGCGGCATGTGGGATCTTCCCGGACCGGGGCACGAACCCGCGTCTCCTGCATCGGCAGGCGGACTCCCAACCACTGCGCCACCAGGGAAGCCCTCTTTCTCTCATTTTTAGCAGTTAAAGCAAGGTGTCATGATCACCCTTGAGATATTTTTGTTTAGGATGGCTGGAACTCTCACACTGGAATAATGAGACTTTGGAACATAAAACTGCTTCTGAACAAAAAGTCAAACATAAAACTGCTTCTGAACAAAAGTCAAACAAATGAGGTGTTAGCACTCAACAGGCATTGAGTGTGTCTTTAGGAAGCAGAATGGGAATGAAATTCAGCAGGTAGCACTAAACCCACACGCTCGTTTGCTGCCGGAAACTCTGTCATCACCAGAGCATCAGCGGGGCGTGAAGTGGGGCCGGGGTCTCTGGGTCCTTGTATTCTGCTCCTGGCAGGAATCCAGGCATGTGACTGTCAATTCCAGAATTGACGCCTGGGACCGGCCTCTCGGTTTGGGTTCCCCAGAGACAGATGTACACATACAAGTCCACAGACACGCGTGCGCACACCGGCTGCTCCTGGACCCCCGTGGCTGTGGAGAAAGGCCCCGACCAGAGAGAAACAGAGGAGGCAGGGGAGCTCAGCTGCAGCATGTGAGGGGGCGGCCCAGGGGAGGGGTGGAGCTGACAGCATCTGCTCCGCTTAGATCTAAACCAGCTGTGACATTTCCCAGTATTTGCAGTTTGGGGAGCACTTTTATGTATACAAAGTAGCCACTAAGAGAATAAATGGGACCTTGTTTCTCCTTCAGTAAATGAGAGCTGAGCTCCCAGGCAGAGGCAGACCCAGTTCCCCGCCCACCCTCGGGGACTCTGGTGTGTGACCTCTGTCCTAATGCGCCAGGGTGCTGTCAAGGGGGCCTGAGGCACCGGCTCTGACTGTCCCACAGCGCTGATAGAATGGGGAGTGAGAAGCAAATGATCTGTTTGGTTTTGCACGTTATCATGAATTCTCCAAGCAAGACTCAAGACTCCCCAAACAGATGTCTAAGAGTTAAGGGTGAAGCTTTCAGCCATAACGCCAGGTAGGAGGTCTTACTCAGCATCTTGGCAGTGCCAGGTGGACAGAGCCCCCTCCCCTCACACGCACACACGGTCACGTATGCTCACACACACAGACGCACACCACCTGCGTGCATACGTACGGGCACATACACAGATGCACATGCACACACACAGAGACGGCAGAGACACAGTGGGTGGGTGGCTCAGGAGCAGAGGACACTGGTCTGGTCCCAACCCTGTTCAAAGACACTGGGACCTCCCCAGGCCTCAGCTTCTTCATCTGTGAAATGGGGTTGATGGTTCCTGCACAGCCTACATCTTGAGAAGACGATGAAAAATCAAATGAGACAGCAGACAGGAAGATCCGTTTGAGGGTGAGAGCTCCTTCTGGGCTTAAGGACCCGTTACCAATGCAAGGTTGCTAATATTGTCCCCTGACCTGTGAGCTGAGGACAGCTGAGGCCGAGGCAGACCTTGGCGGACTTTGGGCAGGTGCGGGAAGGGGCAGTCGGGAGTGAAGTGACCCCCGGCTTGGGAACAGGCGTGCACGAGGCAGGTGCCGAGGCGCCCTCCCCAGAGCAAGGTAAGACCTGGTCTTCATGGAGGTGCCCGAGGCAATGGCTCAGATGCAGAGCCCAAAGGCAGCTACCTAGTGCCTGGCCAGGTTGAAAACTACAGAAAGGGTGGGAGGACACAGGGATCCCCTTCTCCCCCACTCCTTCTCTCCCTGATGTCTCTAATCGGTGCTGGAAAAGGTAGTGTGCTGAAACCTAGGGCTTCTCACAGGGAAGTCTCCTCTGCCACCGCCTGCTCAGGGAGAGCTTCCCGGCACCCAGGCCAAGCCGGGCACCCCGTCTATGCCCTCATCATACAGCATGTTTCCTCTTTGTGGCCCTTACAACAGGTGTAATCACACGTCCATTCATGTAATAATAGGAGGTCTGTCTGTCCCACTGGGTTGTGAGATCCACAGGGGTGGGGGCCAAGACTGGGCTTCCTCTCACCTGAACCCCCCATGTGGCCCAGAGCCAGGAACAGAGTACAGCAGCACCTGACCTTCGGCCTTTTAGCCGCTTGCCTCTTGTTTCATGAAATGCAGTGAAATGCCAGTGCACACATCTTCCAATGGGAAAAAGTAATTTACAAATTCCTTGGAGTTCATTGCAATGAAATCTACTGTCCACGTGAGCACACCTGGGAGGAGACAGATGGCTGTGCAGGTAGCAGCCACAGAGCTGAGTAGTTGCAGGGTTATGTCCTGAATAGACCACGGTCAGGGATGGAGGGACGGCCAAGGGTCCGGTGGGCAGAGGGCGGGAGTCGAGAGGCACCAGCCAGCACCTTGGACAGCGCCTGCCCTCAGCTCCAGCGTCCGGGTTTGCTGTTTTCTTGGGGCCCCAGGATTAGGATGGGTTGATTGCACAAAGCCATGACGGACGTAGTTTCTCTGGGACCAGAGTGTCTGCCTTACCCCTCAAAGCATCCCCCGACTCAGAACAAGAGACGGGTTCTAGCCTCGGCTCACTGCCAGCTCCTCTGCTGTGTGATCTGAGGGGGGCGGGGGGGGCCTCCTACCACCCCTCGGGGCCACAGTTCCGCCAGCACGATGAAGTGAGTCTCGTCGAGGGTCCTTGGGTGTTACCTGCTCTGTGTTACTGGGTCACGTTCCAGCATCTTCTCTACTCCCTGGTCAGAAACCTCTGTTTTTGGCTGTTTCTACGGCCAAGAAGTGGTTATTCACTCCTGCACCTGCAAGGGGGCCCAGCGCCGGCACATGGTTGGAGCTAATACATAATCGTTGACTGGAGGAAAAGAACACAACTTCCTGGTCTCCTTCCTGTAACCTCGACTGTGTGGATGTCAACAAAACTGTTTAAATGTGAAAGGAGAAAAGCAAACAAACCTATAAACTGTGGGCCTCCACGGAGTCCGCACTGCCAAATGCAGGTGTCCTTAGAGGGAAATGGGGGCTTGTTTTCCGGGTTCCCCTCTCACCAGCTGGAGCGAGTGAACTGGGTGAACAGCATCCTCTTTGGCTGGCCCCTAATGACGTGTGTGCCCGTGGGTCACAGGTGGCGTCACAGCGTTCTACCAGCGGCTCACGGTAGCTGATGATTCTCAAGGGGAGAAGCAGCCCCTCGCCCAGGGGCCCCTAAGCTCTTAGGGGACATGAGGTCTCCCCACACCCAAGCTCCCCGTGTGGCCGCCCAGCGAGCACACAGACGGGGAGCGGGCCGTACCCCGCACACCTGAGCACCTGTGAGCTTCCTGTGGCCGCAGTAACAAGTACCACAGACTGGGGGCTTAAAACAGCACAGATGGGGCCTCCCTGGTGGCGCAGTGGTTGAGAGTCCGTCTGCCGATGCAGGAGACATGGGTTCGTGCTCCGGTCCAGGAAGATCCCACATGCCGCGGAGCGGCTAGGCCCGTGAGCCACGGCCGCTGAGCCTGCGCGTCCGGAGCCTGTGCTCCGCAACGGGAGAGGCCACAGCAGTGAGAGGCCCGCGTACCGCAAAAAAACAAAAACAAAAACAAAAATAAAAACAGCACAGATGTATCCCTCACAGTTCTGGAGGCCAGACTCCCCAATCGCCCTGTCGGCAGGGTCCATTCCCTCTGGGTGCTCTGAGGGGACTCTGTCTCGGGCCCCTCCCGGCTCCTGGCGTCTCCTCCATCCTTGGGGCTCCTGGGCCTGTAGGTGCCTCCCCCCATCTCTGCCTCCATCTTCCCGTGGACTTCTCATCTCAGTCTGTGTGTTTCAAGCCTCCCTCTGCCCATCTCTTAAAAGGACACCCGTCGCTGGGTTTGGGGTCCACCCTAAATCCAGGGTGATCTCATTTAGAAATCCATAACTTAATTACCTCTGCAAAGACCCCTTTCCCAAATAAGGTCCCGTTCACAAGTTCTGGGGGTCAGGACGTGGGCAAAGCTTTAGGGGCCGCTGCTCAGCCCACCCATCCTGACGGCAGAGGGGCCCAGGACGGGGTGCAGGGGTTTCTGAGCCACTGGCTCCAGGCTGTGTGTTTGGGAGCCGCCTGCAAAAGAGGGGTCCTGAGAGCCAGCCCCCGCCACTGAGCGCCTTCAGTGACCCCGGCCACGTTATGGAGCTTGTGGGCCTGGGCCTGGAGCCGCTGCCTCCCACAGGCAACGTGGAAAGGGGGATGGGCTCTGTCTGTCTCTCCATCCCGCCGTGTCTCTGTCTCTGTCTCCACCCTTGTCTCCCTGCAGCGGGCATCCTCTGAGGGGCCCGCCTGCCCCTCCAGCCCCAGCTCCCCATCGGAGCCCTCTCAGCCCAAGTACACGCATGCACGCACACCATGTACACGCACGCACACACATGTCCTCCGTGCCGCACAGCTACTGGTCTGGGGCCCTCATCCTTCAGGAGGAGCTGTGTGTGGTGGATGCCGGCACAGCCAGGACTGGGGAGACCACCAGTGCCCCCCCCCCGCTCACCTCCCCGTGCACACGCCGAGGCCTTGCCCCTCCCGGTCCAGCGCCGGGAGCTGGGGGGAGTGGGGGGCACAGCCGGCACGCCCTCTCGCCCGACGCCTGCCCCAGCCGAAGATGCACTTGGCAACACCCAGGAGGCCCCTCCCGCGGCCGAGGGTCGAGGGGGCGTCCTCCTCGGCACCTGCTCCACCGCTGCCCTGAGCCCACCCTTCCATCCCCACGATCTCTCTCTAAAAGCCCCTTCAGTAAACCAAGACCCCACACACGCCTGCAAAGCCGCCCCACGCTGAGTCTGTAACTGCCGAGAGTTAATTCGCTAATTTCAGCGAAACTGCATCCCTTTTGTTTCATATCAATTAACAGAGAATTTAAAAGCAATCTCGTCGATGGCTCCTGTCTGGCAGCCGAGGCCGCAGAGCTAAGGAGGCGAGGCTGCCCTTCCCAGCTCCCGCGCGGCCCTGCCCCCGGCGGTGCCCCCTGCGAACTCCGTCCTCTGGCAGGAGGGTCCGGGGGCAGGGCCGGCCCGGGGGTCCCATCGGAGCCCCCAGTGGATGCAGCCCCCCACACCAGCTCGGGGGCTTTGGAGGGTTGGCAGTGCAAAGCCCCGCCTCACCCCGGGCCAGCCCGGCGAGCCCTTCCCTGCCCACCCCACCTTCCTCTTCCACTAGACGGGCGGCTTTGTGTGTCTTTCAGGAGGAGCTTCAACAGCAAAAGCCGTGCACACACACGTGTTCACGCGCCTGCATGCACGTGCACATGCCCACACCAGGCATTCCACGTACTGGCACACAGGCGGAGGCACACGCAAGCACACACACGTGTGCACCCAAAGCCCCGGAGAGGCTCCTGGACCTGGTGCTGCCGGGCGATGGGTCGGGGTGGGGGTCCTACTTTTGGGGACCAGGCCGCTGTGATGTACCTGCTTTTCCTAAAACATGTTTGCAGGTGGATGGCTCTGAAGCGGTGACAGTGCTGGGGCTTTTCTGCAGGAAAGGACACGGGAGATCGGTGTGTGTTTATTATGTGAGGCGGGACTTGGGGGCAGCTGGGGAGGGACGTTTCTGGCCCCTCTCTTTAGCACTCATGAGAACTGCGCTCATCAGCGCCCGTCCTAGAGAGGGAGGCCCTGCCCCGGGGGCCCCCCAGCGCCCCACACTGGCTGCAGACGATCTACGGCCCGAACGACTCCACCGCCCAGAACCCAACCGTTCGGCGTGTGTTTCAGCGAAGCCACTCCCTCGACCCATCACAGCAGATGCCTTCCGTCCGTGTCCTCCACAGAAAGTCAGCTGCGCGGGGAATGTCACCCAAAGTTGGGCGCTCAAATCGCGACGTTGGTTAGAGTTCACTTCACCCACAGCCCTTGATCCGACGCTAATCATGGGGCTGCTTCGCGCACCTCTGGAAGATGGGAGAGGCTTCTACAGGGCACGGGGTGTGCATTCGTGTGTGTATGTGTGCATCTGTGTTCACACGTGTGTACACACAAACACGGGTGTGTGTGTGTGCATTAAAGCCACGTTTGAAGGCATTGGAACAGGGAGGCCTCGCTTCGACAGAGCATCGTGGGCTGTTTTGATGTTCGCGCAACGGAGGTGACCTGAAATGGAGTGATTTGGAAGCAAATACAAATCTGGCCCAGATTTACGGTCCAGCCATTTCCCTCCATAATCAGCTTGTGCCATGGACGCTCCCATCAGCCGAAAACTTGTGACCCATCCATCCGTCCGAGCAGTGCTCCGAGCACTGTCGGTGAGGGCCCAGGGGGGGTCGGTGTGTCTGGTTGGGATGCAGGCCCCACCCCGGCCACTGCCACCCTCCCTCCTGCCGGGAGCAGCTGAGCGGATGTGTCCCCTGCCCCACCCCACACGGCGTTTGTGAGGACATCATGTCTGCAGAGATGCCATCAGGGCATCAGGTGAAGACACATGGGCCTTTGCCTGGAACAAAGGAGGGATGGCCACAGCGGGTGCAGGGAGCGTGGTCAGCCTAGGGGCCCTTCAAGGGAGGGGCTACTGTGCCCACCAGGACCCTAGCCAGGCTGGGAGGAGGGCCTGGTGGTCTCAGGTGGCACTGGGCCCAAGGCCAGGGGGCGGCCACCAGGGCTGGGAAGCTGCCCGGCTCAGGGGCCCTCGCCCAGGAGGGGAGGTCATGCCGGCCTGGGCTGGCGCGGCCTCTGGATGGGCCTGGGTCTGCATCCTCCACCGGGTCCCCTCACTTGTCATGCACACGCACACACGTGCCCCCGCACAGCCTCTGTGCCCGGTCGGGGGTGGGGACCCACCGACAGCTGGGCTGAGCTGAAAACCTTCCTCCAACTTCGGTCCCCGACCACAGCTCTCCATCCAAATGGGGGTCCTTTCTGATGGTTCTGCAGCTAGAATCAGCGTCTTTTCAAAAACCAATCAGGACACATATTCTGGAATCTCGGTTTCCCGTCTGTGCTGGGCTCAGCCACCCACGCGGGCCCCCAGGTCTGGCTCAGACCCGACTTTGAACTCCATCCCTGCAGCTGGCTTCTTGCTCCAGGGTCTCAGGGGAAGCCGGGAGCTGCTGTACGGACACACCACCCCAGGCGATGCGCTCACAGATCCGGGGCCAGAATCCAAAATCAGGGTGTCCCAGGGCTGTGCTCCCTCCGGGGGCTCCGGGGGAGGGTGTGCCCTGCCTCTCCCAGCTTCGGGGGGCTCCAGGTGTCCTGGGCTTGTGGCCACATCCCTCCCGTCTCCGGCTCCATCTTCACGTGGACTTTCCTCTGTGTGTCCCTCTGTCCTCTCCTGTCCTTATAAAGGCTGGATTTAGAGCCCACACTAACGCAGGAGGATCTCATCTCAAAATCCTTAACTAATCACTTCTGCAAAGGCCCTCTGTGAACAAGGTCACATTCTGAGGCTCTGGGTGGACGTGAACTTGTGGGAACCCTGCTCACCAGATGCTGAGGTCCTTGGCCAGCGCCCTCTTCACTGGCCTCACCGCCAGGCTCAGAGGAGACCCCACCTTCAACCTGGGACCCCTCCCCTCCAGACCAGCTACCCTGTCCCAGCTCAATTGAAATGTTGGAAAAACAAGAAATACTTCCCAGTGGAACATACCCCAACACTGCACGAGACGTCCGTACACCCCACCTCCTGTTGTTCCTCCTAAATTACCACTGGACCAGGTCCCCTGTATTTCACGGGCCGCCTTGGGCCCGGCTGGCATCCTCACTCACAGCGGGCGCGGCATCTTCACGCGGAAACGCAGAGACGAACGCAGAGCACCTCCTTCCGGCGGTGCCCGCTCCCTGCCTCCTCCGGCCCCTCCTCCCTCCCAGGCATCTTTGGCTTCTAATTCCACACTTATCTGCGGTGGTGGCTGTCCCCAGGCCAAGGTCACGTCTTGAACGCTGGGAGCTGGGCGAGCAGAGCTCGGCGCGTGAGCTCCGTATGGGCTGAATCACGGACCTGCTCGAGGGGAATCGGGCAGGCGGGCCAACCTCTCCCTGAGGATTTAGATCCTTCTCGGCCAGAAGGAAGGCAGAGCCTCATGGGGACACGTGGGCCCCGGCAATGACCTCTCGCGTCCACGAGCCGGGCACCGACGCCCTCTCGGGAGCAGGGCGTGCGCAGCGGGTGGGGGTGGCCAGGACGCCCGCGCTGTGACCTCAGACGCGCCCGGGGCCCCATCAGCCGAATGCGCCCCGCCTGGCCGGGTCGGGGGCTCCGCCTGCAGCCCCAGCCGCAGCCCCTGCTGGCCGCCGGCCCACAGGCGAGGACGGGAATCCGGCTCCAGGCGAGCCCGTCCCCGCACCGGGGCTCCCCGCAGCACCCCTCGGCCTCTCCCCCGGCCGCTGGCCTGGCCTGGATGTGTCTCCCGGGTTTGGGGTGCTCTCAGCAGACTGGGGGTGTGCCTACCCGTCCTCGTCCCCTCCTGACGCTCGAGGAGCCCCCAGGACCCGGTGGAAACGCCCCGTCTTCCACACGCCGCCCCCAGGTCGGAGAGGCCTTCCACGAAGTAAAGAGGCGCTGTGCTCTGCGGGCAAACCTCTCCCCCGCGCGGGACGCCGCCCGGCGCCGCCGTGTCCCCTCGCCGGCCCCGCCGGGAGGACAGGACAGTCGTGGGAGGAGGGTGGCGTCAGGGGCCCGTCCCCACAGTCCTCCCGACAGACAGACAGTGCCCGGGCCCCGGCTCTCCCCCGAGGCCAGGAGCCCCCGGAAGGAACGCCCTGAGGGGAGGGCATCTTGCTCTCAGGGTCACTGTGTGCCAACTGCTGAGAGAAGAGGGGGTCGTGCTGGGGGGTGGGGTATTGCCCAGAAGGACTGTGGCCAGCAGGTGGCACTGCCCCCCATCTCCACCGCCCCGAACCCCAAGTAGGGCCAGCCTCATTCTCAAGAGGTGAAAAATGGCGTTTCCTCCCCACAGAGCGGGGCTGGGGTGGATGACCACGTGTGCCAGCGACCTGGGGTTGGCGGGGCGCATGCACACACATCCTCATCTCCATGTTCACTTGAACTCATTACCATAGTCTCACAAGTCCATCTCCATAGTCATGAGTCCTATTTCCATATTCACGAGTCTAATCTCCATACTCACGTGTCCTCATCTCCATACTCAGGTGTCCTCATCTCCACAGTCACGCGGTTCATTTCCATATTCACGAGTCTCATCTCCATACTCAGGTGTCCTCATCTCCATAGTCACGATGCTATTTCCATATTCACGAGTCTCATCTCCATACTCACGTGTCCTCATTTCCATAGTCAGGTGTCCTCCTCTCCACAGTCACGAGTCCATTCCCATATTCATGAGCTCATTTCCATACTCACGTGTTGTCATCTCCATCGTCATGTGTTCTCATCACCACAGTCACGCGGTTCATTTCCATATTCATGAGCTCATCTCCATAGTCACGTGTCCTCATCTCCATACTCACGTGTCCTCATCTCCATAGTCACGAGTCCCTTTTCCACATTTATGCGTCCTCATAACTATCTTCATTCATTCTCATCTCCATATTTGTGAATCCCCATCTTCACGATACTCATCTCCATATTTACATGTCCTCATCTCCATATTCACGAGTCTCCTCTCCATACTCACGTGTCCTCATCTCCATAGCCACGAGTCTAATTTCCATATTCATTAGCTCATCTCCATACTCACGTGTCCTCATCTCCATAGTCACGTGTCCTCATCTCCATAGTCATGAGTCTCGTTTCCATATTCATGAGCTCATCTCCATACTCACGTGTCCTCATCTCCATACTCACGTGTCCTCATCTCCATAGTCACGAGTCATTTCCATATCCGTGAGCTCATCTCCATACTCACGTGTCCTCATCTCCATAGCCACGAGTCTAATTTCCATATTCATGAGCTCATCTCCATAGTCACGTGTCTCATCTCCATATTCACGTGTCCTCATCTCCATAGTCACGAGTCCCTTTTCCACATTTATGCGTCCTCATAACTATCTTCATTCATTCTCATCTCCATATTTGTGAATTCCCATCGTCACGATACTCATCTCCATATTTACATGTCCTCATCTCCATACTCACGTGTCCTCATCTCCATAGTCACGAGTCATTTCCATATTCATGAGCTCATCTCCATACTCACGTGGCCTCATCTCCATAGTCACGTGTCCTCGTCTCCATAGTCAGGTGTTCTCATCTCCATAGTCACGAGTTCCATTTCCATATTCATGAGCTCATCTCCATACTCACGTGTCCTCATCTCCAGTCAGGTGTCCTCATCTCCATAGTCACGAGTTTCATTTCCATATTCATGAGCTCATCTCCATACTCACGTGGCCTCATCTCCATAGTCACGTGTCCTCGTCTCCATAGTCCGGTGTTCTCATCTCCGTAGTCACGAGTTCCATTTCCATATTCATGAGCTCATCTCCATACTCACGTGTCCTCATCTCCATAGTCAGGAGTCCCATTTCCACATTTATGCGTCCTCATGCCTATCTTCATTCATTCTCATCCCCATATTTGTGAATCCCCATCTTCACGTCCTCACGTCCCAGCTCAGAGCCAGACCCCCCAAACTGCCCCCTGCAGAATCGCTGTGGGGCCCCGTCTGCTTGCAGTTGGTCTGGGCCACACAACCAAATGCAGAGGCTGGGGGTGAGGTGTGGAGGGGATGCAGGACCCTGCTCAGGTCTGGGTTTCTTCCCCACGTGGTACTATCAGCAAAAAGTCCTGGGAAATCCTGGAGGCTGTCCTGGAAGGGGAGGCCCACACAGCACCGAGGGGTGGGGGTGGGGCTCGGACAGGCTGGAGGGAGGCCTGACCGCGTCCACTTCGCTGCCCCTGAAATTACACAACACGGCCAAGGAGACAGGAGAGCTGTTGGCTGGAGGCCGCGGGGACGCGGTGGAAACCAGGGGCCGTGCGGGGAGGCCACGGTGGCAAGCCCGCCGGCCCCCCAGGCTTGGGGGAGGCGAGGACAGAGGTGTGCCCTGCAGAGGGGCCTGAGCTCAGCTGCTTGGCCAGCGTCTACGTCCTCTCTGTGCTTTACAAAGGGCCCTGAGACCTGGACGGCAGCACCCGGGTGGTTCCTGCAGGACAGCAGGCGAGCCGAGCCTCCCACGGGGCCCCACCGTCCTCAGTGGAGCCTGGGCTTCTTGCTCAGAAGCTGAGCTGGGGCGGGGGGCAGGGGCTCTTGGAGGTTAGCAGGGGCCCAGCGGCTCCCTCGGTGCCTCTGCTTCCGCGGTCGCATCCCCGCGGGCCCTGGAGGTGGCTCCCTCACTCCACAGTCATGGAAACGGAGTCTCACTCGGTACTTTGCGTTTATAGATGTTGCCCCAGGATAAGATACGCAATTCTCTGAAATGAAGGAATTCAATCATTACCCTCTTCACCCAGGTCTCTTTGTGGTGGAAAGTTGGTTTTGCATTTAATGAAGACGAGCTCCGTCTGTAATGAGAATGCGATGAGGATGTAATTGAAAACGTAACAGAGGAAGAAGGAGCCCACGGCAAGTCTGGGGGGAGGAGTTAATGTTTGCCTTTTAAAATGTGCATAAAAAAGACGCGGGGGCACCACCCCTACGGGGACAGATCTGATTTCCCGGGAGCACACCTTGTGGATCCTGCTTGCGTCCTCGGGCCTGAGCATCAGGGAATACTTCTCCCCCATCACAGACAGGTGAGGTAGACGCCCATCACAGACAGGTGTGGTAGGTTCCTCACCCACCCAAGGACTCTCAGCCAGTGGCCATGGGGCTGGAGGACCCTCAGGCAGCAGAAAGACAGAGGCAAAAAGTTTCTGCCCAAACACTCAAACAAAATGGGGTGGGGGTGGGGCCACCAAGAGGGAACCTCCCTAGGGCTTCCATCCCAGATGCTGTGAGTCCTCAGGGAAGCGAGTGCAGTGAGCAAGACAGGAGAAGGGCAGACCTCGGGCGTGGCCGGCCCACCGGCTTGTCACCAAGCCCATTCTGCTGGCGACAAAGGCCCAGGAGCAATGGAGTGTTACTCAGCCCTGAAAAGAAATGGAGGAAGCTTGAATGGGTATTACTAGCAAAAGAAGCCATCTGAAGAGGGTACAGGCTCCTTCCAACTACCTGATATTCTGGAAAAGGCAAAACTATGGAGACAGTGGGAAAAAAAGGTCAGGGGTTGCCAGGGATTAGGGCGGAGGGAGGGATGTCCAGGTAGAACACAGGGGGTTTTTAGGGCAATGACGCTGCTCTGTGTGACACCATAATGGTGGATACAGGTCATCATACGTTTGTCCAAACCCACAGAAGGTGCGACGCCAAGAGGTAAACTGTAGACTAGTTAATGACCTACCGATATTGGCTCATCAATCGTGACAGCATCCTGCAGCGGTGCAAGATGTTAATGATGGGAAACTGCATGGGAGAAAGGGGGCTCGTGGGAACTCCTTGTACTTTATGCTCAATTTTCTGTAAACCTAAAACTGCTCTCAAAAATAGTCTATTGAGGGCTTCCCTGGTGGCGCAGCGGTTGAGAGTCCGCCTGCCGATGCAGGGGACGAGGGTTCGTGCCCCGGTCCGGGAAGATCCCACATGCCCCGGAGTGGCTGGGCCCATGAGCCACGGTCGCTGAGCCTGCGCGTCCGGAGCCTGTGTCCCACAACGGGAGGGGCCACAACAGTGAGAGGCCCGTGTACCACACACACACACAAAAAAAATAGTCTATTGATATAAATAAATTTAAAGCATAGGAGACACTGCATAAATGACTGACGGGCAGAATTCCCGTGTCGGGTGAGACGGAAGCTGATAGTGGGAGAGCAGGGCCCGAGACCCAGCCTGCTTCCCGCGGCGGCCTCTGAACTACACTAACTTTTGAACCATACAAACTACGTTCCCAGCAAACAGCGAGGCCTGGGCTGCAGACGCTGCCATATCCTGGGAGCAGTACGTGGTCAAGTGAAACATTGGAGGAATCAGCAGATTTTCCACGTCCCAGATTCCAAACCCAGCAGAGCGCTCTGATGGCCGCCTCTGGGGAGCCCCTGGCCCCTCCAATCCAGCTCCACCTGGGAGGGGTCCTCCGAAAGGTTGCCTGTTTGTCTCCAAAGAATTCACAGTGGACCGAATCCACTGAAGAACAGCGTGCCAGCAAGCTTGGCTTGCCTTAAGTTCTCAGGATTTTATTGTGAAATTTCATGTTACAGATGAGTGTGTAAAAAGTGTGTGCTTTTAAACTCTACTCAATCTTCTGTAATAACATATACAGGAAAAGAATCTGAAAAAGAATGAATATATGCAGATGTATAACTGAATCACTTTGCTGTACACCTGAAACTAATACAACATTGGAAATCAACTGTACTCCAATAAATTTTTTTTTTTTAAGTATGCTTTTGGGACTTCCCTGGTGGTCCAGTGGTTAAGAATTGGTCTTGCAATGCAGTGGATGCCAGTTCAATCCTTGGTCGGGGAACTAAGATCCCACCTGCCGCGGGGCAACTAAGCCCACGTGCCACAACCAGAGAGAAGCCCGCGTGCCACAGTGAAAGATCCCGCGTGCCGCAGCTAAGGCCCGATGCAGCCAAAAAAGAAAAAAAAATTTTAGCCAAAAAATTTTTTAAAAAGAAAAAGAATTTTTTTTTAAGTTACATAAAGTATATGCTTTTAACTGATTACAAATCTAACATCATCCAAGATGAGAATAAGGCGTTGCCGGCCCTTGAGAAGCCCACGTATGTCCCTCCTCCTGATGGAATCTCCAACCCTGTTCTAAAATCATTGCTCCCCAGTTTTCTTTTCTCAATTTAAAAAATCGTGGTAAATACACACAACATAAAATTTACCATCTTAACCACTTTAAAGTACAGTTCAGTGATGTCAATATGTTTATTTTGCCCCAGCCAACAACCGTCTCCAGAACTTTTCCATCTTTTCAACAGAAACCATCCCCATTATTTAATGTCCCCTTAAACACTAATCCCCCACCCCTCCCCCAGCACCAGGCGCCCACCTTCTACTTTCTGTCTCTATGGATTTGACTCCTCCAGGGACCTCCGATAAGGGGAATCACACAGTATTTCTCTTTTTGTGACTGGTTTATTTCACAGAGCAAAACGTGCTCACGTTTCATCCATGCTGTAGCCTGTGTCACAACTCCCTTCCTTTTTAAGGCTGCGTACTCTTCCATTGTGTGGACGGACCACATTCTGTTTATCCATCATCTGTGGATGGACACTGGGCTGCTTCCACGTTTTAGCTCCTGTGAATAGAGCTGCTGTGAACATGGGTGAGCAAATACCTGTCTGAGTCCCTGCTTTCAGTTCTTTTGAGTGAACACCCAGCAGTGGAATTGCTGGATTCCCAGTTTCTTTTATTCTTTTACCACATTTACAGGCTTCCTAAATAAAACATTTTAGAATCCTGCCCGTTTTGGGGTCTGTGAATGGAACCACTCTCAGCATGTGGTTCTGGGCTTCTCTGTCTACAGCGCCAATGCCTGGGGTGGACCCCGGGGGCTCCCAGGACCTCCCTGTTGACTGGATGGTCTGGGTTCTCGAGCCCACTGCCCGCTCCCCAGGTCTGGACGCTCTGGGGTGCTTCGCGCTACCCGTGCACGGAGGGGACCTCTTGTCGGGTCATGGGCGTCTGGTCCTCCTCTGGGTCCGATGCCTGATCAAGTGTTTTGCCCTCTCCCCCGGGGACCCGTCTTTTTCTTACTGACCTGCAGTTCTCCATGTTCTGGGTTTGAGTTCTTCGGCCCTGAGCCAACTTTATGAGCAAGTTGGTTTGGGGGATGAAAACACACGGGCCTGCGTCAAGCAGGCGTAAAGCCAGGTACGTGCTGGTCGGCAAAAGAGAGGCACCGAAAACCTCTTGGTAAAAAAATGTGATGTTTTATGAATCACAAGAGTCTTCACTCTTTGGTGTCTCCTGATGAACAAAGTTATTCATTTTATTTATTTATTTTCGAATGTAGGCAATTTTGTCAGCCTTTTCATGTGTGGTTAATGTTTTGGGGACCTTGTTTAAGAAAATCTTGTGTCCCTACCCTGAGGTCATTAAGGTGCTTTTCCATATCGTCCCTAAATGGTTTATAATTTCGCTCTTCATGTGGGTTTATCGTCCACCTAGAGCTGACTTGTGTGTGAAGTAGGTGACTTTTTTTCCCATGTGTGGGCACCAGTTTCAAATAATCCAGCCTTTCTCCATGATCTGCCCCCTCTGGCTCACATACGCATGTCCGGGGACCCACCGCATCCTTCCCCGAGGGTCTGCCTGCCCATCCCGGCACCAGCTCCTCCCCACGCTGTCACTGTGTCCCTTTCAAACGAGTCTTGTCACCTGCGAGAGCTAGAGCTCCCCCTCCCCGGCAAAGCCCGAGCTTTTCTGGGCATTTTTGTCCTTCTGTGTACAGTTTAGAATCCGCCTGTAAAATCAGTCGCCCTGCCGCTCTCCCTCTTACGCACACGAACACACCTTCCCCCGCGGGATTTTTACTGGCATTGATTTGAATCTGCAGATAAATCCAGGGAAACTGTCCCCTTTACGGGCTGATTCCCTCCAATGTAGGTATGTGGTTTCTCTGCCCGCAGAGCGGGATTGTCTTTAATTCCTCAGTTAAAATGGTGTAGTGGTTTTGTTTTTTTAAAATATCTTTGTTGGAGTATAATTGCTTTACCATGTTGTGTTAGTTTCTGCTGTATAACAAAGTGAATCAGCTATACATATACAGATATCCCCATATCCCCTCCCTCTTGCATCTCCCTCCCACCCTCCCTATCCCACCCCTCTAGGTGGACACAAAGCACAGAGCTGATCTCCCTGTGCTATGCGGCTGCTTCCCACTAGCTATCGATTTTACGTTTGATTGTGTATATATGTCAGTGCTACTCTCCCACTTCATCCCAGCTTACCCTTCCCCCTCCCCCCATCCTCAAGTCCATTCTCTACATCTGCATCTTTATTCCTGTCCTGCCCCTAGGTTCTGCAGAACCTTTTTTTTTTTTTTAGATTCCATATATATGTGTTAGCATATGGTATTTGTTTTTCTCTTTCTGACTTACTTCATTCTGTATGACAGACTCTAGGTCCATCCACCTCACTGCGAATAGCTCAATTTCATTTCTTTTAATGGCTGAGTAATATTCCATTGTGTATATGTGCCACATCTTCTTTATCCATTCATCTGTCTACACTACAAAGCTATAGTAATCAAGACAGTGTGGTACTGGCACAAAAACAGAAATATAGATCAATGGAACAGGATAGAAAGCCCAGAGATAAACCCACGCACATATGGTCACCTTATCTTTGATAAAGGAGGCAAGAACATACAATGGATGAAAGACAGCCTCTTCAATAAGTGATGCTGGGAAAACTGGACAACTACATGTAAAAGAATGAAATTAGAACACTCCCTAACACCATACACTAAAATGGCGTAGTGTTTTCCATAAGCGAATTACATTTGTTTGTTGTACTTATCCTGGTATAGTTTGTGTTTTGATGTTATGGTAAATGGTGTTTCTTACAATCATTTTTTTTTTTTTTTTTTTTTTTTTTTTGCGGTACGCGGGCCTCTCACTGTTGTGGCCTCTCCCGTTGCAGAGCACAGGCTCCGGACGCGCAGGCTCAGCGGCCATGGCTCACGGGCCCAGACGCTCCGCGGCACGTGGGATCTTCCCGGACCGGGACACGAACCCGCGTCCCCTGTATCGGCAGGTGGACTCTCAACCACTGCGCCACCAGGGAAGCCCCATTTTCTTCCTTTTTGTTGTCAGTGTATGAAAATATGGTTGATTTCTGTAGATCGTCTTGAACCCAGAAATCTTGCAAATTCTCTTGTTAGAGCTAATAATATCCACAGGTCCCGCTGGGTCTCTGCACGCACCGTCCACTCTCCCCTGTAGTTGGTGTGGGTCTGAGAGCCTCTCCACCCAGCTCCTGACGGCTCCACAAAGTGTGTGGCGTGTCTGCTGCCCTTGGTCAGGTTGAGAAGGTTCCTTTCTCTTCCAGGTTTGCTGCGAGGCTTTTTAAATATAAGTGGATGTTTAATTTCTTTTTTTTTTTTAAGATATATTCTTTTTTTAAAGTTATTTATTTATTTTTTAATATATTTTTTAATTTTTGGCTGCCTTGGGTCTTCGTTGCTACATGCGGGCTTTCTGTAGTTGTGGTGAGAGGGGCCTACTCTTCGTTGCGGTGCACGGGCTTCTCATTGCGATGGCTTCTGTTGTTTTGGAGCACGGGCTCTAGGTGCACGGGCTTCAGTATTGTGGCATGCGGGCTCAGTAGTTGTGGCTTGCAGGCTCTAGAGCGCAGGCTCAGTAGTTGTGGCGCACAGGCTTAGTTGCTCCGCAGCATGTGGGATCCTCCTGGACCAGGGATTGAACCCGTGTCCTCTACATTGGCAGGCGGATTCTTAACCACTGAACCACCAGGGAAGTCCCTGGATGTTTAATTTCATCAAATTTCTTCTGCATCTGTGGAAGGAGGAGACACCCCCTCGGCACTGTGCTGTGGTGAGTCCCCAGACGGATTTCATCTAAAGTCTTACCAATGACCTGATGTCCCTTGAGGTCCCGCCGTTGCTGTCCTGACCGCACCTCAAGACGCCGGGATGGACGCCCAGCGCAGAGGCCTGGCCCTGTCGGTCGGGGCTGCCACACCCAAGCCCCCAGCTCTGGGTCCCGAATCCCAGGAGGAGGACGGACAGAGGAGATTCCACTCTTAAATCACAGCCACAGCCAAGCCTAGACACCGTCAAGGCCGCCCCAGGCCCCTTCCCTCTCCACGTGACAGTTCGGCCGGCAGGGCGGGGCCCGCGGGGGTGCATGGCGTCGCACCCTGGGCTGGGCGCCGGGCTGGGGCCTCCCTTCCCCGTGGGCCCCTCCTTACCTCTGGGCCCACCGCAGCCTCTTTCATTGTCTGTGTTGAGATTTTCGGGTTGGGGGTGGAGATTACTGTCCCACCCGTGACATCATAATAGGCTGCTGTCCCCGAAAACAAAAGGCTTTCGAGATGGCAAGGAGACACGTCCTATTTATGTCGTCACCAACCAGACAGTAGTGGGGGGGAGGGAGGGGAAGAAACATCTGTACATTGAGAGGAACAATAAGAGCCGTCCTCGCTTCTGTGCTGAAGCTGAAATTATGCCCATGCAGCACAGAAAGGGTTTTTTGTGTGTGTGCAGGTGGGTTCATAAAAACCCATTGAAATGCAAAACGAGGACCCCCCCCCCGCCCCCGCCCAGAGAGAGGGGCCTCCTCCTCCAGGATGAGGACCCAGACACAGAAGAGGCTGCATTTCCCTCGATCTTCTTGGCCAGCGCAGGGTGGCTATCAACCCCCAAAAACCCAGGGCGGGGGTCCACGTCATAAAAATGCACACGTGCCAGAACCCAGCCCAGCCCAGGGGGCTTGGCGTCACTTCTGTCCGGTCCAGAGCTGAGTGGGAAGGCCCCGGCCAGCTCCCTGGGGACTCCGAGGGAGCCCCTCTCATCCCAAGCCCATGGAGGCCTTTGCCAGAGGTGATGAGTATCTGGCCGCAGAGGGGCCGCTCGGCGCCGGGACGGGTGACACACGGGACGCGCTTGGGCCCGAGATCTCCACTCCAAGGAGGGGTGGGTCTCCAGCACGACCCATGCCCACGTGGGCTCGGCCCCAGGCCCCCCACACGTGCTTGGCCACCTCGTCTCGCTCCATGCGGAGTGGCAGGGTGTGCTGGCCGCTCACTGCCTGGTGGCTGCTGACCACGCCAGCCTGTGGTCTCCCGCACAGGCCACCCTGCTGCAGCCTGGCCCTGCCTGTGGCCCCTGGTCCCTGAGGTCGGGGGACTCCGGGGACAGGTCTTTCAGGGGCCGCACCCAGGGTCATAGCTGACCCCAGGGTCACTGGCCCCCTCGGGTGCCCCTGGAGGACATTCCTTGGACACTGGACAGCACAGAGGCTGGAGTTGAAGCTTTTAAGTCAGAAAGGCCTGGTCACGATCCCAGGTGCATCTCTCCAGCCAGGGGCCCGGACACGCCGTGAACCCCCTGAGCTTGACTCTCCTCCTCCAGGGAGGGGGCAGGCAGCCTTGGTCAGCCAAGGGGGCGTCTGGAAAGCTCACAGTCCTGAGAAAGGCCAGGCGTGCAGCCACCAGACTCTGACCCAGAAGGCTGTCGGACCAGTGCCCAACAAGGCTGCAGCATGGCCAAGGAGGGACGCAGCTTGGACTTGGAGCCCCAGAGAGCCCCGGCAGCCCGTGACCCCGCCGTGCACCAGTCCCCGGGGCCATCCGTCCCAGGCTCTCCACCGTCTGGTGAGGTCAGGGCAGCGGCACCAGCTCCATCCTGGACCTGAGGACCCGGGCTGAACTCAGAGTCTGAAAACTTACTGAAAGCGACACCTCTTCCTCCCAGGAAGGGCGGTCCCGATGCCGCCTCTGGGTCCAGGATCCCCGGGGTCAACCCATGACCCCGTGTGCAGATGAAACCCCCAGGGCTAAGTCCAGTGAGAGGGGAGACAGGGCTGGGGGGCTCCTGCGAGCCCCGGGGAACCCCAGACAGGAGCTTCGCTGGGCCCTGGTGTGGTGGGCCTGGACTCAGAGGACCTTCTGCTGGGGGCCGGCCACATGCTCCCTCTGCTGGACCAGTGAGGGGGCGAGAACTGGGCAGGGGCTTCAGGGTAAGAAACCCATGAAGATGCAGCCCCTCAGCTCACATCAGGGTCCTGGGAAGCAGCCCCCTTCCTGCAGGCAGGCAGGGCCAGGAGGGGTCCCACACTTCCCCCCCGCCAGCCCGCCCCCCCCACCCCCGAAGTCACCACACCCTGGAACCAGAGGCCGACGACACACTCGGGTGATGGAAAAGCCTAACCAGCACTTGAAAACATGAATCCAACGGCACAATTTACTGAGGTTAATAGTGAACTAAAACACTGCTGAATGGAGTTTTCGGAAAAATCATTTTCTGAGTTCAAGACTGGTGGCTCTGGATCAGCCTAGTTGATTTTGGACTTGCTGATTTGGGATTTCAGGGGGAGTTTAGTTCCTTCCTAAGGGACTGTGTCATGTCCAGAGCGACTTCCCCAAGGGCGGGCCCAGAGTCCCGCAGCCTCTCCTGACCGCTGGTGGTCCGCCCCACCCGGAATGGTGCACAGCCAGGAGGCGAAGGGGGACCTGGTGGGCTGGGCTGGGGAGGTTATCGAAGGCTCAGCTGTCGCTCACCAGACACCAGCCCGGGGTCACAACACACCTTCCCGGGGCCTGTGGGGAGGGCCTCCCCAAAACTGAACGCCGCTCGGTCGTTAAATAAAGGCCAGTAAGACTCAAGAGAGAGAAAGAGCACAAACCTTACTCTGATCGATGAACACAGCTGAGCCGGGCTGGGACCCGGGACCCTTTGCTGGGACCTGGGACCCTTTGCTGCAGGGCTGCAGTGCTTGCACCTGGACACACCTCTCCCCAAGCAGCAAAACACAAGGAAACCACAAGGGACTAAAGATGACCGCGCGCATGGCAGTTGGGGCACATTCTGGACCCAAGAGATACAAAGAGACCAAAAAACCTAACTGCCGCTTCTGAAGAGCCTGGAGCGAAAACAGAATGTCGGGAGAAAAGCAGGGTCCTGCGCATGCGCCCTGCACACAACACCACCTCAGGGGTGGGCAGACCACATAAGTCACCCCTCTGGCCTGACCCCTGGACCTGCCCCTACCCTCACCCCATACAAGGAACCAGCTCGCCCTGCCTCGGGGAGCGAGCCAGCAAGGGAACCTGTTACTGGTTCTCCCTCCCCCCTGCTGCAGGAGGGGCCCCAGTAAAGCCTGGCCTGAATTTCTTGTCTGGCCTTTAGTCAATTTCTATTGATTGTGGAAGGCCAAGAACCCTGGTCGGTAACACAACTAGAAAATAAAAATAGAAATTAAAACCCCCTAATTAATTTAACTTTTTAAGTCAGGAGAGGAAGACCAAAAACAAAGGGAGGGAAAAAAAACAAAGGTCATTTCTCATGACCCCTCAGGCCCTGTTTGCGGCAGGGAGGCCTGAGGTCTAGTTTCTAGGCTGGAGACAAATGATTCCGTCTGGGCGACCCATCCTCTGTTCCCAAACTGACTCTGAACCTGCGAGTCCCATGGGGCTGCCGGCTGTGCCGTCATGAGGCTGGGACCACTCAGCCCAAGCACCCCATCTCTGCACATGTGATACCTGTCGTCCTGCTGACACCCCGTGAGGTGCAGGGTGCAGGAAATGCCACGTGAGTTGCAGAAACTGAAGCCGGCGGCCACGTACACAGATGCCATGTGTGCCGTATGTGACTCCTTCTTCCGAATAAAGTCAACAGAAACGACCTTACGCAAACTTCAAAAACAGCTTTTTTAAAAAAAAATTATTTATTTTTGGCTGTGTTGGGTCTTCGTTTCTGTGCGAGGGCTTTCTCCAGTTGTGGCAAGCAGGGGCCACTCTTCATTGTGGTGCGCGGGCCTCTCACTGTCGCGGCCTCTCTTGTTCTCTGCGGAGCACAGGCTCCAGACGCGCAGGCTCAGTAGTTGTGGCTCACGGGCCTAGTTGCTCCGCGGCATGTGGGATCCTCCCAGACCAGGGCTCGAACCCCGTGTGCCCTGCATCGGCAGGCAGATTCTCAACCACTGCGCCACCAGGGAAGCCCCCTTGAGAGATAACTCACATGCCCTACAATTCATTCATTTATAGGGCGCGATTCAGGGGTTTGGGTGTAATCACAGGATCATGCGGCCATCACCACAAGCAATTTCAGGACATTTCATCACCCCAGAGAGAAGCCGTGCATGGCCGCCCCGCCTCACCCCAGCCGCTTTGCCTTTATGAACTTTTGCCTGTTCTGCGTGTTTCATACAAATGGAACCACACAACATGTGGTCTTTGGTGACCTGTTTGTTTCGCTAAACATCCTGCGTTCCAGGTTCTCCCACGCCGTAGCCTGGGCCAGTACTTCACTCCTCTATGGCTGAATAATATACAACTGTACGGGTGGGCCGCTCGCCACAGATGATAATAACTGTACGGGTGGGCCGCTCACCACAGATGATAATAACTGTACGGGTGGGCCGCTCGCCACAGATGATAATAACTGTACGGGTGGGCCGCTCATCACAGATGGGGGCTGCCTACCGTGAAGCGTGCTGCCACAACATTCAGGTTAAAGCTTCGGTGTGAAGGTACGTTTTCGTTTCTCTTGGGCTTATACCCAACAGTGGAACCTTAGACCAGGGGTCCCCAACCCCCGGGCTGCGGACCGATGGTGGTCTACAGCCTGTTAGGAACAGGGCCACACAGTAGCAGGTGAGCGGCGGCAGGCAAGCGAGCGAGGCTTCATCTGCCACGCCCCATCACCCCCCATCGCCCCCCATCGCCCCCCATCGCCCCCCAAAGCCCCCATAGTCCCCCATCGCCCCCCATCGCCCTCATCACCCCCCATCGCCCCCATCACCCCCATCGCCCCCCATCGCCCCCATCACCCCCATCGCCCCCCATCGCCCCCCATCGCCCCCATCGCCCCCCATCGCCCCCCATCGCCCCCCATCGCCCCCATCGCCCCCCATCGCCCCCATCGCCCCCATCGCCCCCCCATCGCCCCCCATAGCCCCCATAGTCCCCCATCGCCCCCCATCGCCCTCATCGCCCTCCATCGCCCTCATCGCCCCCCATCGCCCCCCATCGCCCCCCATCGCCCCCATCGCCCCCATCGCCCCCCATCGCCCCCATCGCCCCCCATCGCCCCCCATCGCCCCCATCACCCCCCCATCGCCCCCCATCTCCCACATTACCACCTGAACCACCGCCCCACCCCAGTTCGTGGAATAACTGTCTTGCACGAAACTGGTCCCTGGTGCCAAAACAGTTGGGAACCGCTACCTTAGATCACGTGGTAATTCCGTGTTTAACAGTTTTGAAGATGCACCACACTTTTCCAAAGCAGCTGCAGCATTTTACGTTCCCACCAGCTGTGCACGAGGGGTTCGATTCCTCTTCCCACAGACTTACATTGTTAAAAAGAAATTGTTTAAAGAAGGAAAAGAAAGCTCCACTCGGCGTGACAGAACACAACTGCGCTGGGGACCCTCTGTGGCACGGACCTCTGTGTGCTGACGTGTGCTGCAGGTCTGAGAACACGAGCCTGATCACACAGCGGTGAGGGCCCAGAGGCCAGGAGGGGGTGACCGGCCATCTGGGTCCCCTCTACCCGGCTGCTCCTAGAGATATGCCATGGAGATGCACACCATGGAGATGTGGCAGCCACTGGCCTTCGCCAGCGCTGTCGGGCAATCGTGTTCCAAATGTGGACGTGCCCCTGTGGCTGCGGCGTGCATGGTTTCCGTGGGCGCCCACGTCGTTGGCAGCCACGCGTGCGTGGTTGCCTCTGGCTTCCGCAGGCAACAGCCCTGCCATGGGTTCCTGCTTCCTCCCTGTTGCCATCTCTTGGCCAAAAACAGCAGGGGGGGGGGTGGCGGGGGAGGCAGGTGACAAATGCGGAGGGTATTTTCAAATCTCAACGTTTTCTCATCCAATAGCCCAGCTTATATCACTAAACAAACTCACTTGAGAAAACAATTGACTTTGACCTCAGCAAGCCGCCAGATGCTTCAGACCAATTTGGGCACGTGGACTCCAGGTTCCTGGGGAGACCCGCCGGAGGACCCAGTACTGACACCCTCAACATCCACAACTTCATCAGATCCAACAAAAAGAGGGGGCTTCCCTGGTGGCGCAGTGGTTGAGAGCCCGCCTGCCGATGCAGGGGACGCGGGTTCGTGCCCCGGTCCGGGAAGATCCCACATGCTGCGGAGCAGCTGGGCCCGTGAGCCATGGCCGCTGAGCCTGCGCGTCCGGAGCCTGTGCTCCGCAACGGGAGAGGCCACAGCAGTGAGAGGCCCACGTACGGCAAAAAAAAAAATTAACAAAAAGACAGTCTACAGACTGGGGGAAAGTGTTTGCAGATAGCCAAGCAAGGATCATATCTGGAACATGTAAAGAAGACTCAAATCCAACATTGAAAAACCCATAATCCAGTTACAAAATGGGCCAAGGATGTGAAGAGACATTTCAGCAAAGAGGACACGTGGGTGGGAAACAAGCCCTGGCAGAGATGCTGGACGTCACACATCGTCAGGGAAACGCAAGCTGAGCGCGCAACGGGCTGTCAGCGCACCCGCCAGAAGGGCTGCCTCAGGAACACTGACTTATCCCAGAGCAGTGGAGACCCAGCCACACCTACCTGGACACACACCTCGACTTGCAGTAGCCAAGCCAGGAAACCCCCAAATCTCCTGCAACAGGTGAAAGGCCAAACAGATGTACAAACAAACACAGCCAAACCGTGGGCTAGGCTTGGCCGCAGGAAGCACCAGGGACAAGGCAGCACGTGGACGGATCGCCCAGGCCCTCGCCCAAGGGAAGGAAGCCAGTCCCAGGTCACATGCAGTACATTTCCATTCATAGGACGTTCTTGACATGACAAACTACGGAGAACAGACTTGTGGCTGCAGGGGTGAGCGATACTGTGGGCAGGGTGACGGTAAAGGGCCACAGGAGGAAGACTCTGTGACGGCACAGACCTGCGTCTGCGTGTCCGTGCTGGACGCAGGGGAATGGCCACGTGCTTTGCGCCAGCTGTGATGTCGAGCTGTGTCACGTAACGTGTACTGTGCGTGTTGCAGATGACATCTGCACAGATGGACTCCTCTGCGCTGTCTGGGCAACTTCCTGTGAATCGACAATTATTTCAAAATAAAAAAAAAAATTTTTTGAAATGACAGCAGGCACTGCTTTGTTTCAGGTGAGTCGGACCCCGGGCCCGTTTCAGTGTATGTTGTAAAAGGGCTCGTGCTGCCCGTCATCTAGGCTCGCTGCTATTCCAGTATCGCTGCATCTCACGTTCAAAGTTGTGAAAAGCCCTCATTGTCATAACAGCATTTTTTAAATCTGTTTGCCTAGCAAGACAGCAACCAACTGCAATAGCCTTGGGGAGACAGGACGGCAGGGAGACGACGTGGTATCAGCCGCCAGGGTTTCTAGATGTCCTCTTTACAAAACCACACAATTGATCCGAAACGGACCGCAAGTACGGGGGTGGGGCGCTCAGCCTGCGAGGCCGGGATCCGGTGCCAGGAGCTGTGTCCCCGTTGAAGACGAGCTGCTTAGCGTTGGCGGAACTGTTGTTCAAGAGAGTTGAATTAACACACCCTTGGCCATGCTGGTGCTTTTATCTCTGTCTGTCAGGGGTGCCAGGGCTCCACTGTCAGGGCACCACTCTGTGTGCGGAGGACAAGCATTCTGGGAACTGAGTCGTCACCAACTTTTAAACCTCCGTGTTCAGTCACTTGGGCTGAAGCATCATTATCTTGCCGGAGCAGCTGCTGGGATATTAACGAGCCACAGTGGTGACACACGGAATGGATCAGCTCCCCGTGTTCCGGCAAATTGGCAGCTTTCACTGGGAACCCTTTGCGGTGCATCTCCACGAGGCTGTAGTTCACTCAGCTGATGCACACACAGCGCAGGGCCAGCCGGGAGCACAGCCTTGGCCATGGGCTGGAAGCGGGGTCCCTCCGAGGCCCCTCAGGTGCCCCGTCTGCCAGGTGCCCCCACCGGCTCTGGCAAAACTTTCCGAACACCCACCTGGTCCTGGTCACCCTGATCCCCCAGCAGCTCCTTCCGTTCAATAGTTCACTCCAGTACTTTTCCAGCGCCCGCAATGTGCCAGGCGGGGCCCAACCTCCCCGTCCCCAGCCCTGCACCAGGAAGCCTGCCCACGGCGCAGAGCAGCACGACCCAGCCGGCCTCACCCAGGGACGGTGTCTGAGCTTGCGGGCAGGCGAGGCTGGAGCCTGGGCCGGGCGGGAGGTGCCAAGGGGCTGACACGCAGTGCAGGCTCTGTTGTTTGTTTCCTGTTTCGCTGATTTCTATTCTTATCACTATTACTCTCTTCCTTCTGCTTGCTTCAGGTTTAATTTGTGATTTTCCTCTATTTTTAGGTGAAAACTTAAAATAATTCATTTTAGACATTTAGACCTTTCTCTTTTCTACTCTAAGCATTCGAAGCTTCCCTTTGAGCACGACGTTAGCTGTAGCCCACAAACGCTGATAGGTTGCATTATTAATTCATTTCACTACAAATACTTTCTGGTTTCCTTGATGATTTCTCCCTGTCTCCACGGGAAATTTAGAAATTTATTGCTTAATTTCCAAATATTGAGGACCTTTCTGAATATCATGTAGATCTCTAATTTAATTCTACTGTAATAACAGACATACTCTTAAACATTTCAATCTTTCTTTTTTTTTTTTTTTTTTTTGCGGTACGCGGGCCTCTCACTGCTGTGGTCTCTCCTGTTGCGGAGCACAGGCTCCGGACGCGCAGGCTCAGCGGCCATGGCTCACGGGCCCAGCCACTCCGCGGCATGTGGGATCCTCCCAGACCGGGGCACGAACCCGCGTCCCCTGCATCGGCAGGCGGACTCTCAACCACTGCGCCACCAGGGAAGCCCTGGATGTTTCATTTCAATGGAATTGCACAACATGTGATGTTTTGTGTGTAGCCTTGTTCACTTAGCATGATGTGTTCAAGTCTCATCCATGCTGTAGCGTGTGTCAGAGCTTCACCTGTTTCATGGCTAAGATCCCACTGCGTGGATGTAATGCATCCCTCCATCCTCAGCTGACGGACTGGGGTTGCTGGGACTGCTTGGTTTGATTCTGCCTTAGGGCAGGTCCGCTTCGGTTTTGCCCTTCATCCTGGGGTGATGCCCTGAGTGCGGGGCATGGCCAGTACTCCTAAGGAATGGCCAGTACTCCTAAGGAATGGCCACCACTCCTAAGGAATGGCCAGTACTCCTAAGGTATGGCCAGTACTCCTAAGGTGTGGCCTTCATAGAGCTTCAGCTAAGTGCTGCAGGTGTTTGGCCGCGTCACTGTGCTCTGCCTGGCGGGAACGTAGGGCATCCCCGGCCCCTGTGTCCCTGGCACCTCTATTCAGCTCATAGCTGCACAGTAGTCACATTCCACTGGACCCCATGGCCTCCCACTGAGCACAGGCGGCCCAGCCCTCCGCCAAGGACCATGAACCCAAGACGACACCTCCGCCTGCTCCCCAGCGTCCCTCCCCCTCTGGTATCCTGCCCCGCAGCTCCAGCCCCGACCTCTGCCTCCCCACCCGGCGTGACCTCTGAACACTATCTGGGCTCCACCTCTCCCTGACCTGACCCGGGCAGGCGCAGGGACAGCCTGGCACTCACCCGGTGCATCTCCTCCCCAGGACTCCAGTCCTGGGCCACCTGTGCCCGAGCCTGAGGTCACTTGTCCCCAGATTCTGCCTGGTTCTCAGCGGGAGGGAGCGGCAGGAGGCGCGGCCAGGCCAGGGATCTCTTCACAGCTGGACGCAGCGGCCACCTCGGGCTCTGTGGTTCAGCATTTTCTCCAGGCCTCTGCCCAGCATGCTGATTCTGCTGTAAGTGGTGCTGAGACTACTTTGAGACATTCTGGTGCTTGACATTAACCTGGGACCTACTAAGAAGGTCATGGAAATGCCACACACACATGGCTTGTCCAGCCCTCTCAGAGCTCAGGACAAGGCTGCACCGCCGCTGGCCAGAGGAGGAGACTAGGGGTGACAGGATTAGGTCACACGGCTAGTGAGGCGTAAGAGGCAAGATGCCCCGGCAGCCGGACCCCAGAGCCCCCCCTCCTGTGCCACAGGGGGAGCGGCCACCCCTCCTGCCTTCCGCTGCATCTTCAATTTCAGGTCCCGCCCCGTGACCACATCTCAAGAGGAGATGGCGCGTTTCCGCACTTTTCCCGGGACCCACGGCCCAGCACTGAGGACCCAGTGTCAGCCTCTCCTTCTCCGGCCTCCGTGTGCTGGTATTTGCTGTAATTGCACTCGTGTTCCGTTCAGTAGAAACCAGGTGTGTGCGATCCCAAGCAACCAATGAGAATATTTGATTTGTGTGTTTTCCTGGCAGCTCTCCAGAGACTTGGAAATTGCCAGAGTGACTCATTTTTTATCTCAGCCCTTCGACACCGTGCAAAGCCAGCACAGGACTGATTTGAGACACCATCACAGGTCCACCCTCAGCTTTTTGGTCCCAGGGAGACTCTCAGACAGGTCCACGGCCAGGCTCAGGCACTGTGGTCAGCCCTGCTTAGTCAGCTCAGATGTGTCCATCCGGTGGCCTGGCACCCGCCAGGAGGCCTCGAGTCCCCCTTTGGCCAGAACGTCCCTCCAGACACGTGTGGAACAAACAAGCTGAACTGAAAAAGGCGTGCGCACAAGGGATGGAGAGAGCCCGGCTATTCTGGAGGGGGTGCTGCTGTTAACAAGATGAGCAGTGACAGGCCCCCCCGAGGGTGGAGAGGGGAGAGCACAAGCGGGTGCAGATAGGTGGGCGGGGGAGGCTGGGCTCCCTTTGTCATGGGCTGAATCATGTCCCCCAAAAGTTCTGTTCAAGGCCTGAACCCCAGTGCCTGTGAGCGGGACCTTATTTTGAAATAGGGACTTTGCAGGTGTACAAAGATGAGGCCACAGTGGAGGGGGTGGCCCTGAAGCCAATGACTATTGTCCTTATAAGGAGGGGGGATTCAGAGACACACATGCAGTGGAAAACTCCACGTGAAGACAGAGGCAGAGACTTGAGGGATCTGGTCACAAGCCCAGGGACGCCTGGGCCACCAGAAGTTGGAAGAAGCAGGAAGGACCCTCCCCTGGAGCCCCCGGAGGAAGCGCGGCCCTGGGACACCTGGATTCCACTCCGGCCTCCAGACTGGGAGAGAACAACTTTCTGCTCTTCTAAGCCAGCAGGGTTGTGGTGCTTTGTTGTGGCCGCCCCAGGAACTCACACCACATCTAAAACAAGCCTCTGTGGGTCCCTCTGCCTGTCCCCCTGCCAGCCTCTGCTGAGGCGGGTTCTGCAGGGCAGACACCCTGCGGCCTCCGTGATCCTGCCTGTGCCCCGCCCACCTCAGAGCCGCCACACCCCCACCTGGCCCGTGTCTAGGGGCTCTTGCAGCATCCAGCTCTGGGCACCAGTGTAGGGGGGCAGGTGGCTCCCCTCACCACCCATCCGACTACATTGGCCAAGCACTGGGCAGCCCGGGGCACTCAGGGCAGAGGGCGTGGCCACCCCTGCCCTCAAGGAGCATCACAGGCTGGGCAGCAGGCCAGCCTGCTCCCTCCCTTCTTCCGTCCACCCCCGTGGGCTCCAACCAAAGTCAAGTGCGTGGCCTTGTACCCGAGTCTCCGAGAAGGACGGGCGGCGAGGCCCTCTCCGCCCTCTGTGGACGCCCAGAGAGCTGTCTGGGGTCGGGTGACGGTGGGCACTCCCAGGGGCCATAAGCCCTTGGTGGGGCTGCAGCCCTGCTCCGCACAAAGCAGGTTTCCTGCCCTTCACGTCGCCAGCGGCTCCCCCCGCCTCCCCTGCTCCCTCAGAGTGGGGGCGGGGAGGGGGAACGAGGGGCTACGGGACTGCAGGGGGTGCCGGGCAGGGAGGGGAGCAGTCGCTCGGCACCCCCAGGGAGCACAGTGGGTCCCCGCCAGGATCCAGTGAACACACTTGTGCCGAGAATTCACTGGCCTGATGCTCAGATCTAGGAGATTTCCAGGCCTGCTGTGCACACGCACGCACGCACTCCTTCGCATCTCCTACGCACGCACACACGCGCGTCACATTTCTGGCTTCATTTCACGTGTGCCTCCCAGCCCGGCCCACCATGTCACATAGGCCCCCCCGGCCCACCTCACAGCCTGGTCCCACCAAGCGCCCCCCCTGGTCAGCCTGGGCCGGCGCTCACCTCCCCAGCTTCATACTCCTACCCTGAAGTCGGGGGGCCCGGGAGGGGGGGAGGAGACACCCTGTCCGAGGCTGAGGCTGAGGGCAGCTCTCTGGGCCTCCCCTTGCTGGCCTGGGGTCCCTACAAGGGCCTGTGGGGCTCCACACAGCGCACCTGGGCGGGACGGGGGAGGGGGGAGGGCGGCAGACGGGGAGGGGTGGGGAAGCAAGGGGAGGGGTCCGTTCCTGCACACCCAGAGCAGCAGGTGGAACCTTCCAGAGCTGCTCTGCAGACACAGCTGAGCCTTTGGATCTGCAAACCCTGAGCCAGCTGGCCGCCGGGAGAGGCTGGCTGGGTCCTGTTCTGTTCGCCCAGGAGACCCGGCAGGAACCTTGCAGGCACGTCCTTCCGGAGATGCTCGCGGCCCATCTGACATTTCCCCTGGTGTGTCCCCTTGTGTGTCTCCGTTGTCCTCTGAGCCCCGGCCCCTCCCGCCCCCTGCCCAGCCTGCAGCCCACCAGCCACAGTCTCAGTGCAAATGCCGCGTCCTCAGGCAGCCAGCGTGCTGGGCAACACCGTCGACCCCCAGACTCTGCCCGGGGGGGCTGTGCCGTCTCGCCTGCACCCACCGTGCCTAGGACGGGGCCCACACACAGCCGGTGCTCAATAAACGAGTGGCCTGGACCAGCCCTTCTAACCTTCCCTCCCGTCTGCAGGGCAGGGGTGGCGTTCCTGGACGGGGTTTTATCTGTTAAAAGCCCAACGGCCTCAGCGGATGACTGCTTCGCCCCGTGGCCGTGCTGATGTGCGTGGGGCTGGTGTGGCCGGCGGGGGCCTGGCCTCAGCCTATGTGGACCTGGGGACGTGGCTTTCAGAGTCTTTCTCCACTGGCTGGGGGTCGGCCTCTGCGGTGAGCGTTACGAGCCCCCGGACCCCGGGGCAGGGTGTTGATATGCTTCCAAGAGTCCAGAACAGGTGCGCGCAGAGGCCGGGCAAGGGGGCTACGGAGGGGCGTCCCACAGGGTGGGCCCTGCAACTGTCTGTGGAGTGGGCAGGGCCCGGGGGCAGGTGTGAACAGGTGTGGGGCACCCCCGACCCGGCTGGGCCGGGACGTGCCCGTGGCCTGGCTCAGGGAGCCGCTGTCACTGCGGTCCCAGCAAAGGCTGTGCCCCGACTTTGCCCTGCAGGATGGAGAAGCAAGAGTGCACACAGATGGGGCATCTCAGGTTCACCGCTGCCTGGACGACGCTTTCAGAGTCGAGCCCGAGGCCCCCGCGTTCCCAGCAGGAGAAACAGACAGAAGCCCAGGGTGCCCGGCCGCCAGGCCCCGGAGAACACGGCTCCTCGGAGGGTCTCGGGCGAGCCTGGTGTCTACCGACGTGGGGGAGGTGCGCTGGCACCCTGATCACGCCCGCCCACAGTCGGGACAAACAGCACATCACCCCAAGCAGCCCAGCCTAAGGACGGCTTTGGAGAGGAGCGTTTATTTTTAGAGTGTGAACTCGATCACAGCGACGCTGGTAAATTGCAATAAAAACAGTGCAATCCCACCAGCAAACAGCCCACTTGGCAAAGTGTCAATTTGTTCAAAATAAAGTGCAAAATGATTTCTGCAATAACACTAGCTTCAAAGATCAGCGAGACCAGCCGAGGGGCATCCCCAGTGCGAGATGACGGACGCACACCCCGGCTCCGTGGCTGGCAAGCTGCCCGGGCTTTGCCTCAGAATCCCCTGTCCAGACAGATGCCCCGGGGTAGGAGGCCGGGGCTGGGTACCTGGAGACAGAGAGTAGCTCTCAGGCCCTGCTCCCAGGAGATCCAGACGGCACCCGTCAGGAGCCTCCCTCCCTCTGGTTCGCACTGGGGCTTTCAGTGTCGTCACAGTTAATAGGGATTAACGAGCAAGGCTTCCTGTGGGACCTGGATGTGCTTAGGCTTCAGATTGGGGCCAAACCAGAGAACTACAACCAGAGCATGCTGCTAAGAGGGGACAAAGGCGCAGAGAGGCGGAGGGACTCGTCTGCGGTCACACAGCCCGTGTGCAGGGAGCGCCCAGCTGGCTCCAGAGTGTGTGGCTGCCCCCTCACTGTCACCACAGGAGAAAGCATGAGGCTCCTCCCCTGTGGCCTCTCGGTGGGGGCTGCGGCCCGTTTCGGCCCTCCTGAGCCACCGGAGCTCAAGCTCTGGGGCTGGTTGTCTGGGCCGCCCTTCGTGGGGCTGAAAGGGAGCAGAGCCTGCAGCATGGGGACACCTCTGTGCCCAAGTCTCCTCCAGCACTTGGCAGAGGTCGTGCTGTGGGCGGGGCTGGCACAGAGCCAGGCCAGGTGAGGCTGCCCCCCTCCGAAGGTGCCGCCCATGCCCGCTGAGGCTGAGGTCACCCACAGCCTGGGGCCTCCTCCCACTTCCAATCCCTCCTCCAGCGTAGCCGCGCCCCCAGGACACAGCCCCTCCTCGGGAGGCCTCTGTTTCACCGCTGCGTCCAGGGCTTTTCCAGGGGGTCACCAGAGGAGCTTCGGCACATGACCGAGGAAAGCGAGTTTCTAAGCAACTCCTTCCCCCTCGGGGTGGGGGGCGGGGCTGAGGCGGACCCCCGTTCCCTGAGCTGCCCATCTGGGAGCTGAACGAGGCTTGTCTTGGGGGAGCAAACGCCTGCGCTCTCTGGTGGACCAGGGTGCGGGGCAAGGCTCACTTGCGCTGTGACCGTGGGCCTCAGTCTCCTCCTGGACGGAGGGCAGCTTGCAGAAGAGGGCACGTGGCATCGAGCACGAGAACGCGGCTGCCGCTGGCCCGGCTGGAGCCAGGGCTGCTCCACAGACGCCCCGGCCCCTTGAGGCCTCGCAGACGTGGTCCTCTCTGCAGGCGCTGTTTCCAGGGCTGAACTGAGTCGAGACAGTCATCCCGTTTTGCTAATGGATGAAACTCTGTCTCGTTTTTATTAGTAATGGCCAGCAGTGTGTTTATTATCCACTTGCCCTCTGCCCACTGGGACTTCGCTCACAAAGTGACTTTCCTAAACCCTGACCCAAGATGCCCCACGTGGTGGGGTCTCCGTGCTTGACACCCGAGGCGAGGCCACCGCGAGGCTGAGAGCCAGTGATGACTTAACTCTCAGTATTTTGCCTTTAATTACAATAAACTAATAAAGATTTCAGAGATGCTCTCATTTTAACAGAATGCAGAGTTATAATTGGTGTCCTATTTTAAGCACTGTAATTTCCCATGACCTGCTTTCTAAATTAACAGAGTAATGAAGGTGTGGGCTGTCGGGGGGCCGGACTCTGCAAAGGTGCCAGGCCCGCGGCCCCGTTTAAAGGGGCGTCTCTTGCTCATATGTTTGCGTACAGAGAGGCTGAATTCGATAGATTTCTCTCCTGTCCCATCCAAGGAGCCCCGGATTTTAAAGCAAAGAAAATGAACAAGGAATCGTGAAGATCTATAAAATCGCCACTGAAAGCCATAACTCACGACAAATCTGTTTGAAATCCTTCGCGTTTCTGGAATGCCTAGCAGGGCACATGCCAGGAGCTGGGCCACCCTCCTAGGACCCTCTGGTACCTGAGGGGCACCAACCCATGAATAGAATGGGGTGGGGGTGCTGCTCTTCCAGGGAGACCCACACACACAGGCCATGTCCCCTTGGCGCCCTGGACCGCCAAAGATGGGGGGAGGAAGGCGGGGGAGGGGCAGGGGTGTCGGGGGTGGGAGGTGGGGAGAGGGCATCACCTGCCCTCCTGTCTGCCCTCTGGCTGGTTGGCCTGCTCCTGTTTGGGCTGTGGGCAGCCCGTGGGGAAAGAGCCTGGCTGGACAGAAACCCTTGGGGTGCTGGTGGGGGCAGGGAGTGTCCGGCCTCAGCTTCCCCATCTGCAAAATGGGGTGGGGGGAGGACCACTGCCTGGAAGGCTGCAGGGAGGATACTGGGGAAACAGCAAGTTAAGTGCCCCTTTTTCCCTTTCCCCTTCCTGCTCTCCTCCCCTTCTCTCCCTTCCCCTTCCCCTTCTCCCCTTCCCCTTCTCTCTCCCTCTATTTGCTTAGAGGCCCAACTCCAGCCACCATCCAAGAGTCTATTCTTTCCCACAAAGCTCCAACCTCTGCTTTTAAACAAGGACAGAAGGCAGTTTCCAAATAACACACACAGAACCAAAAAAAACTCTTGAGAATGGCAGAAGAACAGAACACAACCCTCTCCCAAGTTCACGTAAGAGACTAAAGGCAGCCCCAATTTCCTCGGAAATGGGAGACCAGTCAGTCTTCATTCACGGGCACCTTCACCCCGTCCCCAGCCCCCAGGATGGCCCACGACCCACGGAGACTCCTCACCCGACCCCGAACGTCCTTGGGTGGGTAGAAAGGGACCCAGCCTGGAGCCGCAGGGGAAGTGGGGGAGAGTGGGGGCAATTCCACCCAGACCCATCCTAGGAATCAGAGGGGTCCCCGTTAACCCAGCGCCACCTGAGTGCCCTGCCAGCGGTCCCCACTTGGGGCAGGGAGAGAAGGCTCTTGGCGGACTCAACCCCAAGGCCACTCTGGAGAGGAGCCCAGCTGCTGCGGAAGCCTGGTCTGTGAGCCCCCGCAGGTTTGGGGGCACCAAGCTCCGCCCTGGGGATCCCTGGCTCCTGAGTGGCAGGACCCCCACTACCTCCCACCTGCAGCCCCTCACCTGTTCCACCTGCACAGGGAGGCGTGTGGGCTGGGAAAGCCACTGGGGTCCTGCTGGCTTCGGGGCAGGACTCCTGTGAGCCCCACCCTGGTCCACAGCCCCAGCCTCTCCTCTGTCCTCCCTAACCCCCTACTGCTCCTCCCAGAACTTCCCGGCCAGACTGCTCCCTCAACAACGTCTCCCTCCCCACCCCAGCTACCAGACCCTCCAGCCCCCTCCCCCGTGGTGACCAGCAGCTCTACTTACAGGGAAATCAGGGCTCAGCGGCTCCCAGCTGGCCGCTGCCCAGGCCCCGTCTCCCCTGACCTTGGGCACCGCTGTCTAAAGGGATGTCCTGGTTAATCCTGCTCTGAGCTGGATTAATTTCCAGAGATAAGGCCTCCGATTCGATTCACATGCAGCACCGTTTGCGGTGGTGGTCAGGTGAGTGTGGTCCCAGGGGAGCAGGAGTTATTAAGGGCAGACCAGCTCCCTGGGGACGGCTGGGATTAGTGGTCGTCCGCTCCCGTCGCCTGCTGGCCGCCAGCTGCTGAAAGGAGCATCTCCGCAGCCGGCTGCCCACGGCGCGCGGCACCTGCCCCATCAGAGCCCAGTGTGATGAGCTCCAGCCCCCGGAGCGGATCTCCCGGGTAGCTCTTTCCTGGGCCCGCCCCAGGGGCATTCGGAGCTCCCGGCCCCTTGGTGGCTCACAGGACCATGAGTGACTCCCTTGCTGGGAGTGGTCAAGGGTCCTTCCACAGCTCCCCAGACCTCTTCCTGACAGACCTCTGGTCAAGCAGCAGGCAATGGTGACCAAGAGAGCCTGGGATGACCCTGGGCTTCCAGCTGGAGGCCTGTGCGGTGAGGCTCCTGCCTCCAGAGAGGCTCGTCTGGCTGGATAGCAGACCAGCAACACGACCTCACAAAGAGAGGGGAAACCATGGAAAACGCATGGTGCAGACGGGATGAGAATAGTACGGCTGCTCTCTGGGTCCAGACGCCCTCCCCCTGGGAGCTTGTCAGGCCTCAGGCCCCACCCACCCCTTAATCCTGCAGGTGATTCCAGTGCAGGTTTAAGTGTGAGAAGCACTGCTGCCCTTGAGCCTTCCAGGGTGGCTGGCCTGGCTGGGGGCCCCGCAGGACGGGCAGGGCCATGGAGCAGGCAGCAGTGGCCCCTGAACTAGAGCGCCGTCCAGGGCCTGAAGTTCCACATCTCACGTCAGGACACTGGCGCGGCCGCTGCCTCATCATACTCCCCTTCAAAAGCAAGAAAACCCTCCCAGAAGGTGCCCACACACCTGGGTACCAGGGCATGTGCCCACCGCTGTTGCTTCCCCAGTTTAAAGAGGGCAGGGAACCACGTCCCCACTGAATCCCTAGCTCATATGCCCAGGCCTGGGGTTCAGCAGGTGCTCAGGGATCTCATAGAAGATGGGTGGATGGATGGATGGATGGATGGATGGTGGATGGATGGATGGATGGATAGGTGGGTGGATGGGTGGATGGATAGGTGGGTGGATGGGTGGATGGGTGGATGGATGGGTGGATGGATGGATGGATGGATGGATGGGTGGATGGATGGATGGGTGGATGGGTGGATGGATGGATGGTGGATAGATGGATGGATGGATAGGTTGGTGGATGGTGGATGGATGGATGGGTGGATGGGTGGATGGGTGGACGGATGGATGGATGGATGGTGGATGGATGGGTGGATGGGTGGGTGGATGGGTGGGTGGATGGGTGGGTGGATGGTGGATGGATGGGTGGGTGGATGGATGGGTGGATGGGTGGATGGATGGGTGGATGGGTGGATGGGTGGATGGATGGATGGTGGATGGATGGATGGGTGGATGGATGGGTGGATGGGTGGATGGATGGATGGGTGGATGGATAGATGGGTGGATGGGTGGATGGATGGATGGATAGGTGGGTGGATGGGTGGATGGATGGGTGGATGGATGGTGGATGGATGGGTGGATGGGTGGATGGGTGGATGGATGGACAGGTGGGTGGATGGGTGGATGGGTGGATGGTGGATGGGTGGACGGGTGGGTGGATGGGTGGGTGGGTGATGAATTGATAGCTTTAGTTTCCAGAGAGTAAGAAAAAGATGACATTAAAATGCAAGGTGAGCCCTCCTACACTGCCAATGGGAATGTGAAATGCAGCCACTTGGGAATATGGTTTGGCAGTTCATCAAAAAGCTAAACATAGAATTACCCTATAACCCAGCAATTCCATCCCTAAGTGTATATCCAAGAGAAAGGAAAACATACATCCACACAAAAACCTGTCCACCAATGTTTATAGCAGCTTTATCCACAATGGCCAGAAGTGGAAACAACCCAAATGTCTATTACATTATGAATAAATAAAATGTGGTCTATCTATACAAAGAAATATTATTCCGCCATGAAAAGGAATGACACACGTTACAACAGGGATGAGGCCTGAAAACATCATGAGAAATGACAGAAGCCAGACAAGATTCCACCTGTTGTATGATCTCACCTTTATGAAATGTCCAGGATAAGCAAATCCTGAGAGACAGAAAGTAGATTAGTGGTCGCCAGTGGCTGAGGGAATGCGGGGATGCAGAGTGACAGTTCGGGTGCAGGGTTTATCTGGGGGGTGATAAAAGTGTTACAAAATGGACTGTGGGTTATGGCTGCACAACTCTGGGAACATACTAAAAATGGTTTAATTGTACACCGTAAGTGAGTGAATTGTAGGGTACATGAATTATATCTCAGTAAAGCTGTTATAAAAAAAGCAAGAGGGCTTCCCTGGTGGCGCAGTGGTTGAGAGTCCGCCTGCCGATGCAGGGGACACAGGTTCGTGCCCCGGTCCGGGAGGATCCCACATGCCGCGGAGCGGCTGCGCCCGTGAGCCATGGCCGCTGAGCCTGCGCGTCCGGAGCCTGTGCTCCGCAACGGGAGAGGCCACAACAGTGAGAGGCCCGCGTACCGCAAAAAAAAAAAAAAAGAAAGAAAGAAAGTTGGAATTTCCTGGTGGTCCAGTGGTTAGGACTCTGTGCTTCCACTGCAGGGGGCCTGGGTTCAATCCCTGGTCGGGGAAGTAAGATCTAGCAAGGCCCGTGGCACGGCCTCCCCACAAAAAAAACCAAAAATAACACACACCAAGGAAGGGAGGGAGGGGGGAAGGAAAGAAAGGGTTAAACCACAAAAAGGCTGCTGGTAAAGCCCCATCTCTCCTCCCGCCCAGGGGGCTGGGCTTGCGTCAGCCCTGGAGGACCTGGGCTGGGCCTTGGGTCCAGGGCCCTGTGCGCAGCCAGCTCTGCGGTCACCGCGCTGCTGGCCAGGCCCAACCTCTCGGCCACGTTGCCTCCTCCTGGGCTTTGTGCCTGGGCCCAGATCACCTTGTGTCCCAGAGGCCAGGATGAGGGGCACCCTGCGGCCCGTCCCTGCAGGCCCTCCCCTGCCCTTCCAGGGGCTCACCAGCTGCCCGGCCCCGTGTGCCTCAGGTGGGTTCGCTCAGCCCTGGGGTGCAGCTACCTGCATTTCTGTGTGCTTCAGAAATGCTCCCTGGGAGCTGGGCTCTGGCCTCTGGTTAGAAACTGGATGGCCGGGGCCACTGACTGGCCGCTGGATGAATCTCCTCCAGGCCTGGAGGTCCCCTGGCTGCGGGCTGTGTGGTTAGCGAGCAGGCATCCAGCCTGGTCCCTGCCCTGCGGAATTCTGCCCTCGCCAAGGACATTCCAGGTACCTAGGAGGGTCGGCTTACCAGGCTTTAGTCTCCGTAGGGACAGTGCCCCTCCCTGAAAGTGGGCGAGAGCAGTGCTGGGCAGAGGGGCTGCTGGACTGGTCCCTAGGGCCGGTGGGCAGGCCTGGGGCCCGGCCACCGGACCAGATGCCAGAGGGTACAGGGCGCAGCTGTGGGAGGCCGGAGGGGCTGGGAGTGTGCAGAGGCGCCCCCCAGGGCCCATGGAGAGGCTCTCGGGTCCGAGGTTTGGCTGCAGTTGTGGAAATGCCATCACTCTGCGCGGGGCAGCGGGAGGGGAAGGTGGCTCTGCCTGGAGGAGCAGGAGGGAGGGAGGAGGCCTGGTGTCCTGGTGTCACACCTCCCTCCCAGGTGCACTCGGGACCCACCGCCACAGGCACTCGGGACGGTTGCCCCCAGAGTGGGCCCCCTCAGCCTTGCACACAAACCCACCCATACCTGCCAGGGGAGAAGACAGTGGCAGCTACAGAGCATGGAAAAGCCAGCCCCGCCCACCCCCAAAGGCGATCAAGAAACTAAAGCCAGAGGAGGCTTTGGGAGACACCTGGCGAGCGGCTGTTGGGGTCCAGATCAGGACCCCGTCCTGGCTGCCAGGCCCCCAGCACAGGCCCTTGTGGTGGTAGACAGACGTGCCCACTTGTGGGTCCATCAGCAGCTCCAGCTCCCCCAGCCCAGGACGCAGCTCCCACCACCCCAATGCCTCCAGGAGGACAGGCCCCGGCACCGTTCAGGAGGCCCACCCACAAAGGCGGGCCCGCCTCTGCACTGCAGCTTCTTCCCAACACACCTCGTTTCCACGGTGACGCTTCTGGGTCTTCTCTGCCTCGTCCCTCAGTGTCCCGGCATCACATGGTGAGGCCTGGCCGGGCACAGCAGGAGGAGTGTGTGAAGTGACCGCCAGCCACGCCCTGAACACATCGGCCATGTGGGGACACCTGACCGCCAGGCAGGCGTTCCCTCCCAGGCTCCACAACAAGCCACGCGGGTCCTGGGGTCACCGCTTCCTCCCTGGAGGCCTTTGGAGAACCGGACAGGCCGAGTGCCACGGCTGGCTCTACACAGCCTGTCTGGCCAGCTGCTGGCCTCCCTCCATACTCTCGACCCTCCCAGGCCCCTCGTTCTCTCCTTAATCTCCAAACACCACAGAGGGTCTCCCCGGTGGAGCATACCAATCTCCATCCCCCACTTCCAGGAGAAGAGGTCTCCGTGCAGACCGTCCACCCCGGTGTCCTGGGAGCGGCAGACTCTGGGACCCCAGGGAGACGTGCATTTCACATCAGCCCCCGGCACCCCTGGCACGATGGGGTCCTCTTGATGACTCCAGCAATCCCGGGTCCTTCCTCCCTGCCTCTGCCCACACTGCCGTCTCTGGACACCCTGGCCCAGACTCGCCGAATCTCCCGGGCTCTCCGGGACACCCGCCCACCCACACTCGCAGCTGCTGCCGAACCCAGCTGCGCCCACGACTGCGGGTCCCCAGCTTTCCAGTGGAGCCCAGCCCCGTTCTGTCCAGCCCTCCTTCCTCCCCGGGGCAAGCCCCTCAACACCAGGAACCTGGGCTGACACCGTCCCCAGGTGATGGAAAAGCCCGCATCCCGTCACCCCAGGACCTGCTCAAATGCCCTCCACCTGCTGCCCTCGGCCACGGTCTGGACAAGAGCGCAGCCCCTGCCGCCAGGTTGGGGGTCTCAGGACACACGGGGCGGGGTGGAGGAGGGATTCCCAGGCCGAGCGCCCAGCGGGAACTGATCTGGGTCCCCCCCGCCCCAAGAGGGTCCCCACGTTAATCACACCTCCACTGAGTTCTCAGTCAGCGCAGAGGAAGCGGGCTGCATCGCTCCCCTCTGCTCCTGTCTGTACCCTGTGCACCTCCTGCCCGTGTCCCACGTCCGGAACACCTGCTACCGGCCACCCAGGCCCCGGGGAACGGGTTTGGCTTCCTCTCCTCAGACGGGTTGAGATCAAGTCACTGTGCAGCTTTCCACGGAGATGCTCTTTGCTGTGTGGAAGCCAGAGGGGGCTCGGCGCAGGCACAAACGACTCTGCCTCCGCAGCTCACAGTGCGTCTGTATCAGCTGGGGCCACGGCCTCTGAGTGCACCCCAGAAGCGCACATGGGTGTTCACGCACGGGCACGCACACACGCTACTCGTGAGGAGACGGGTGTCAGAAATGTCTGCTCTGTGCACACGTAGGGGTTTCTCTACTCTTCTGCTTCGTGGTGCTCAGTAGATGTTAGAGGTTGGCTTTGGGTCCAATGCCCTTGCTTTCTTTTTGTTTGTTTGTTTGTTTGTTTTTGCGGTACGCGGGCCTCTCACTGTTGTGGCCTCTCCCGTTGCGGAGCACAGGCTCCGGACGCGCAGGCTCAGCGGCCATGGCTCACGGGCCCAGCCGCTCCGCGGCATGTGGGACCCTCCCAGACCGGGGCACGAACCCGCGTCCCCTGCATCGGCAGGCAGACTCCCAACCACTGCGCCACCAGGGAAGCCCGCCTTTGGTTTCTTGATCCTGACGGGACACTGACAGCAAAGAGTTAAATTCTCTGGTGTCCGGAAATAGCGGAGACTTAACAAACCTCCAGAACGTTGCTTGCAATTTCTCACCCACCTCCACCCACGAGGAAAACAGTGACCTTCACCCACGTCTTTTTGGAAATTAGAACCGGCCTCCCACCCCCATCCCCTGTGGCCAGTGGGCCTGCTGAGTCTCCCTGGGCTGCCCGCTCCAGCCGTGCTCTCCCTGCCTGTCCGGGGCAGGGCAAACAGGACCCCGGATCCCAGACGACCCCTGCCAGGCCCCCACACTGGTCCTCCCTGCCAAGACGCGCTCGTCCAGGGACATAGCGTCCGGGGTGGGGAGACAGTGCTGCTGGCGGGCCTCACCACAGCCAGTTCTGGGGACGAGCCCAGGACCCCTCTTGGTCTCAGATCTGGCCTCTGAAACTTATCTAGGGGCCACTGCCAACTTCTCCGGTTTGAAATTCTCCTTAAGTCTTTTAAAATGATTTCGTGATTTCTTTAGGCTGCTCCGGGTCCGAGTTGCAGCACGTGGGCTCTTTGCTGCGGCATGCGGACTCTCAGTTGCAGCACGCGTGCGGAATCTAGTTCCCCAACCAGGGATCGAACCCCAGTCCCCAGCGTGGGGAGCACGGAGCCTTACCCACTGGACCACCAGGGAAGTCCCTCCTTAAGTCTTTTTTAAGCAAAAATAAACACTGACACCAATCAGAGAGGGCCGTCCCGCCACTTTCTTCCCGTGGAGGGGACTGGCCAGGCGCTGGCACAGCCTCAGCTCCCCACAGCCCGGCAGTGACACAAGACCCCTCACACCACAGGTCCACCCCAGCGCCATGGGCCTTCCAGGCAGCCCACAACGTGGCAGAAGCCCGGCACCACCGCGCTGGACAAGCCTTGCCATTGACATCACATTTGCTTTACTGACCAAGAACCCAGGGGCTGAAGACAAGCCCTGAGCCCTGGTCCCTTGGGTCCACTGGGTTTCAGGACCCTGGTTGGTGGGTGATGCAGCGGGCATCAAGGACGTCCCGGCTGGGCTGCAGTCTGTGTCCCCACCATCGTCCCCCCCTGGGCTCAGGCAGGTGAGCCAGGGCAGTTACGTGTGCCGGCCTAGCCCGGGTCTGGGGTCTGCTGCGGTGGCGGCGGGGTGGGGGGGGTGACAGCTGCTTCCAGTTCCCTGCTTGCACACACGCTCACAGATATTTGCACACCTGTGTGCGCACACCTGGCACAAAGACATTTTCCCCTTACCTTAGGGATCACCGGCTTGGGCCTGATGGAGAGAAGGGAAGAAGGGGTGACTTGGCCGGCAACCAACCAGGGGTTGCCCTGGCATCTCGGAGAGTGCCGCTGGGCCAATCGGGATGGAGCGCAGGCTGGCATCTGTCAGCAGGTGGAAGAGGCGTGCGTGGCAAGCACCGCACACACGCACGCGTGCACAGGCGCACGAGGCTGAACGCTGAGCGTAGACCGCGGGCCTGATGAGGACAGCGCACCTCATGAATATTCATCGGGCTGATGGACGCAAAGCCAATTAACCACTTGGCCGCTGGATTTTTCCCTGACGCACCACTGGCCGCCTTGGGGCAGGCTCCGAGGGCTCGCCACCCAGAGGGGAGAGGTCCACACGGTTAGACCCCTTCACTCTTGCCAGACCTGGCGCTGACCCAGGGCATCCCAGCGGTCCTGCAGTTGGCCACCTGGTCCCCCCACAGGATTCAAATTCCCACCCAGGAGCCAAGCACAGCACAGTTGGCTTCCCAAAGGATGCATCCAACTGTCCACTCCCTCCCTTACCCCACGATCCCTGATTGGGGCAGTGACAGAGCAGTGACCCCAGCCTTGGCCAGCCTCTCCAATGTCACCCCAGCCACTTCCCAGAGCCCCAGCTTCTGTCTCAGCCCAGGTCCCTAGAAAGCAGAGCCTGAGGCAAGGGTTACTACAAAGGAACTCTGTGGGGCAGGCAGGGGTGTGTGACTGTGGGCCATCCCCTCAGGGTGTGCCGCCAGGCACCCCAGCTGCATGCCCACAGGGCAAGGACTCCTCCAGAAAGTTGGCAGAGAGAAGCTGCCCCTTGAGCAGCCCGCAGAGGAGGGTGGGTCTGTGTGCCTGGTTCCCTCCCGTCTCCCTTTCCCTCTGGTCCAAGTCCACCCTTCAGGAGCCCACCCCATGCATTCATTTGTGCCCTCTGGGGTCACTGGGGAAGCCAGGGCCCTCCCGCTCCCAGAGTCTGGGCAAGCTGCCCCCTGAGCTCACCAGATGTATGGAGCCCTGAGTCCTGCCCACCGCCCCGTGGGCTTGAGCACGGAGGTGACCCACCAGCCTGCACGCTCCTTGCCACCCTGCCCAGGCCCCAACCTGGGCCAGAGCAGAGGTGGGTGCCCAGCACGGAGGTGGGCAGGAACCCACCACACTGGCTAAAGGGCAGCTCAAGGGCAAAGGTGGCACCCAGAGGAGCCAGGCAGAGGGGAGGCCAAATGCCCCCTCTGCCTGCCACCAAGATGGAGGAAGAGGCCTCTGTGGGCTCTCAGGACTGTCCACACCAGGGAGAGGACCTCAGGCTCACTGTGGGCCTGAGTCCTGACCTCCCCAGACCAGCCACAGGCCCTGAGGGGTCACTGCAGCCTCTGAGCTTCAGTTTTCTCAGCGAGAGAAACTCACAGGCCCTTCCAATGTGGTCCTTACTGTGGCCGGTACAGAGAAGAGAAAACAGGCATGGCCTCCACAAATGCTCTACCTGAGCCCTGCCTGAGCTGGGCACTCTGCTTGTCCCTCCCCCATCCGCTGTCCTGCTGCAGCTGGGAGGCTGACCACTTCTCTGCTCCTTGGCCGCTGGACCTCCAGCTGGGCCCAGGCGGGACGAGAGGCAGGGCTACGGTGGTCCCAAGCCCTCCCTGCCTGCCTGCTTCCTCCACCTCAGCCCCTCCCTTCGCAGCTGCCCACTCCCTGCCCTCCCTTGACCCTCAGGCCAGGGCTGGTTGCAGCTCGTGCAGCTCTGAGTCCCCTTGGAAATCAGCCCTCCACATCTGGTCCCATAGGGCCCGACCCCAAGGTGATGAGGTTCAGGTGGCCCCCTTTTGAGGAGCCCATCGCAGAGGATGAGGACGGTGCTGGCAGGTAGACACAACCACAAACCTGCCTCGAACACTGGAGCAAGGGGGCCGAGGGCGGGCACCAGTCCTGCAGTCCTGGGGGCCAGCTGGGCAGGCAGGCCTCACCCTGGAGGGCAGCACACGAGCCGACTGCCAGCAGGTGGGGGGCTGTGGGGGTGGGGCCCCGGCACAGGGCGGCAGGGGGCGGGCTTGCTGGGGGGTCGCACTGCAGAGGAGGGTGGACAGGCTCAGCGATGGGGCGGGGCAGGTGGAGAGGGCAGGCGATGTGCAGCCCTGTGCCGACCGGCACCGCAGGGGCAGAAGCCAGGCCGGGGCGGCGGTGGGGAGGCGGCAGGAGACCTGGGCCCAGCAGCCCAGAGCAGAGCAGGGACTTCCCTGAAGCACAGGGCGGGCAGCAGGCCAGAACTACGCCGAAGCCCGCAGACACCATCACTGTGGACTGAGGTGGGCGAGGGTTACAGTCCTGCGGGACTTACCAGGTGCTTGGAAACCTGCCCCTCGCCAACGATCCCCTGAGTTCCCGTTCCCCAGAGTACGGGGTGTGAGGCCAGCGTTTTGGACAAGCCAGAAAGGTGCCCTCACAAGCCCAGGGCTGGGGTCTGGAGGCCCTGGCGTGTGTCCCCACACCTCACGGCTGGCTGTGACTGTGTTTCTGCCCCTCTCACAGGAGGGTGGGCCAATGACCGGAGGGTCCACTTCACAAGAGACCTGGCGCTGTTGGGTGGGTGAAAGGTCCCTGGCGACCTGGGCAGCACCTCGGACAGCTCCCTGTCCTGTGAGGAGCCCCTACCCACCAGAGCTAGGCGCACCTTCTGGGGGTCCCCTCTTCCCCTCCTGCCCCTGAGGGTCCATCAGGATCTCTGACGGAGGAGCCAGGTTAAGCCAGCATCCCTGGGGAGGGAAGCCACCCCCACCACACCCTGGAGGGCATGTCTCGGGGTCCGAGGGCAGCGACCCCCTCGCCCCCAGGTGCTGCTGTCCTGAGGCTGCCAGGCCTCTGACGGTCAACATTCTGGGGCCTCCCACGGGCCCATTTTTGGTCGCCTCCTTTCTCCACGCTCCTCGCCCAGTCCTAGTGGAAACCAGCTGCTCTTAGGTGAGGTGGGGCCTTCAAAATGGGAGGAAACGGGGTTCTGAGCCCAGCTTCCCAGGATCGTCTTCCTTCAGAAGTGTGCGTTGGGACTTCCCTGGTGGCGCAGTGGTTAATAATCCGCCTGCCAATGCAGGGGACACGGGTTAGAGCCCTGGTCCAAGAAGATCCCACATGCTGCGGAGCAACTAAGCCTGTGCGCCACAACTACTGAGCCTGCGCACCACAACTACTGAGGCTGCACACCGCAACTACTGAAGCACGCATGCTTAGAGCCCGTGCTCCGCGGCAGAGAAGTCACCACAATGAGAAGCCTTCCCGCTGCAACGAAAAGTAGCCCCCACTTGCAGCGACCAGAGAAAGGCTGCGCACAGCAGCAAAGACCCAACGCAGCCAAGAAAAAAAAAGTGTGTGTTGTCGTTAACATCTTACTTTACTAATGAAACATCTGCCGCACTCTCATCCGCCCTGAACTCTCTCACACGGCCCCGGGGGCAGGGCCGTCCCTGTCCCCATTTCTCAGCTGAGGATGGTGAGGCTCAGAGCAGCTCAGGAGCCCTTGGAGAGGAGGCCCCAGGGGGGCTCACTGAGGCCTGTCGATTTCGGAACCCACTCTCCAGCCACGAGGCCAGGGCCTGCCTGTGCGTGCACACCAGCAGAGATGACCGACTCTCCCCAGAAGAACTCGGCCGGGTCCTGACCCAGTCGTGGAGGCTATGTCCCACCCAAGGGCCCAAATTCTAGTGGGGTTGGGTAAGGAGCACTTAGGGGGCTGCACTGGGGGCAAGGCCAGGCCCCTGCAGGAAGGACCCGGAAGGCGAATAGGTACCAGGAGAAGCGAACGCAGGGGTGGAGAGGAGGAAGAGGGGCAGGGAGGCAGGGTGAGTCTGGGAGCCCCTGGCAGCAGGCCAGGGTCACCTGAAACAGGGGGCAGTCCCGGCATCCTCACCTACCAGCACAGTCTCTCGCCCGTTATGCCCAGGGAGGATTCCACTTTCAAGAACGATTTACAATGGCTTCCCTGGTGGCGCAGTGGTTAAGAACCCTCCTGCCAATGCAGGGGACACGGGTTCAAGCCCCGGTCCGGGAAGATCCCACGTGCCGCAGAGCAACTAAGCCCGTGCGCCACAACTACTGACCCTGTGCTCTAGAGCCCGCGAGCCACTACTACTGAGCCTGTATGTTACAACTACTGAAGCCTGCGTGCCTAGAGCCCGTGCTCCGCAACAATAGAAGCCACCACAATGAGAAGCCCGCGCACCGCAACGAAGAGTAGCCCCTGCTCACCGCAACTAGAGAAAAGCCCGTGCACAGCAACAAAGACCCAACGCAGCCAAAAAATAAATAAACGTAAAAAAAAAAAAACGACTTACAAGAAAATATTTTTGAAAAAGCAAGTTCAGTGTGCCCTCATTCTCTCTGTGCTGGCAGTGGTTTGGACTGTTTTCATTAACATTAGCCTGGCCCTGTCAGCAGGACGGGCCAGGCCCACCTCCGAGGGCAGAAACCCACCCAGCTGAGGTGTGTACCAGGGAGGGCCCATTCTCCCCGAGAGCGTTAGTCTCCCAGAGGCGGGGGTCTGGGTACAGTGCAGGAAGGAGGCCTGGGGTACAGCCCACTCTGCCAGACGGGCAGCCACGCAGGCCCCAGGCACACCCCTCCATCTGTGTGGAGAACAGAGCACAGCTCCCCTCCCTGCCCTCTCCTCTCCACCTCTGACCTATTTTCAGGCACGCAGGGATCTTCCGAATTCCTCCTTCCCACAGCCAGTGGGGCAAAACCTCCGGCCGGCCTTGGGGCGGGGGCGGGGCAGCTCCAAGGGGCAAGCGAAAACGGTCATCCAGGTCGGGGCAGGATGAGGGCCACCGGGGCCTCTTCTCTCTTTAAGGCAAAGCACAGGAGTCTGAGTCAAAAGCCAACTGGAAGCCATAGGCACAGAGCCCGCCGATGCAGCACCCAGGCAGCCGCCCAGAACACAGAGCGCAGAGGAGGGGATGGGTGCATGCTGGAGGAGAAACAGCAAATCTTAGCAGTCATTCACACCTTAGTGAGAATTACTGTCTAAGAAATTCCAAAGGAAGGTATAGGGAGAAAGAAAGCTTGGAAAGACAATGAAAAACAGAGCTGCACAAAGTGGTCCAAGCCTGCGCCACTCCGCCCCTGCTCACCACCAGGCCTCCCTCTCTCCAAGCAAGATCTGGGTGGAAACAGCCACAGGAAGCGAAACCCAACACCTGATGTGAGCCTCTCATGCAGAAACCAGGAAAACCCGGTGTGCAGGCCCCCGCGGCCGCCAGTCCACAACCCTCGATGTCCCTGCACCACTGGGCCACCGAGACCCACCTGCTGCTCTTCCTGGCCTCGTTCTCACCCCACCCACCCTTCTTATTTAAGTAACTGTGTTTCAGAAAGAGCTTTAGAACTGCACTATTAGTGGAAAATCACTATCACTTGCCTCAAATAAACATTCACCCTGAAACGCACACAGCGCCCAAGAGCCTCCTGGACTCCGCGCCTGCCCGCGGCCGGCTGGAGGCTCTGAGTGACGCGATGATGGGTGACCAGCACCAGAGGCCCCTCCTCCCCACCCCCAGATGCCAGGGCAACCCTACCGAGTCAAGCCCAGGCCCCTTAGTGTGGACCCCTGGCCTCCCAGTCCGGGCAGCCCTGTCCACCTGGCCCCCTGTTCCCCCCAGCGTGCTCTGCCCTCCTCCCCAGGCACACGGCCCAGGCTCAGGGTCTGTCCCCTGCCAGCAGCCCCTGCAGCACACGCCCTCCCCCGACCTCCACCACCCCTGTGAACCCTGGGCTCTCGTGTGCCACCCCCGCCCCCGCCCGGACAGGAGGGTCCATTTTCCTGGGGACCATGGCTTGTCCCCTCCCCCCTCCCCTCCTCCCCCTCCCCTCCCAAGGCCTGGCAGGATGTTCCACCTGTTTCTCCCAGCAGGGGGCACTCCCTGTGCCGCTGCCTCTCCAAGGTGGCAGGCAGCCCTGAAGAGGACGGAGGAAAGTGCTCCTGTCGCTAAGCGCCCCTCCGAGGACCCCCTTTCCTGCTGGAATCACTCAGGAGGAGGAGATGGGGGGCGGGGGTAGGGAGGGAAAGGGAGCCAGAGGCGCTGAGAGGTGGAGGGAGGCGGAGGGAACAGAGGCAGTGGGGGCAGGAGGGAGGAGGCAGGGAAGGAAGAGAGATGGGGGGAGTGGGGGAGACGGTGCTGAGAGGGCTGGAGACACACAGACTGTGGACCAAAGGGGAAGAATTCACCCGGAGGCCAAGGTACAGCGACTAGAAAGACACAGACGAGGGCAGAGACCTGGGCCCAAGGCAGCAGTGCCCACCAGGAGGCCATCCTGGTTCCTCCCGTGGCCAAGGCTGCCAGAGGCCCAGCTCTGGCCCTGCGGCCAGCCGAGGAGGGTCCTGCGGCTCCTGTCCGAGTCAAGCCATCGCAGTCTTCTGGAATCCCGGTCTGGGCCGGCTCTGGCTCCGTACTGCCGGGGTGGACCCCGTGCTGGGGCCTCTTGGAGCCAAGGGACAAGGGGGCACACAGGGGGGCCTGGGGCAGGGCTGCCACCCTCGCCTCTGTGACGGGGGGGGCCTTGGTGGGGGCAGGGCTGCTCCTCCCCCCGGCTGTAAGCGGAAGAGGCAGGGGTGCAGCAGAGCCCCGCCAGTGCAGACTCGGGATAAAGAGCCTTGGCCCTGGGCCGGGCGGACCTCACCCCACCTTCACCCTGCCTGGCTGAGGAGACAGCCAGGTGTGGCAGGGGTCCCATGGAGGGACACCCCAGGGCCAAAGGGGTCCCTGCCCCCAGCTCTGCAAAGCCCAGGTTCCAGGAGGAAAGTTCCTCTAAGTGGGCATCCTAGCCCAGGGGGTCCTGCGTGCCTGGGTGGGCTGGGCCCCTGCAGCTGGGCAGGAGGGGCTCAGGGCTGTTAAGGGGGACTCCGCAGGCCCTGGAGGAACTCCAGGGAGACCGGCCCCCAGGCCTGCCCCTGGCCCGGCCTCCTCTATGCTTTCTGGAGGGCAGCAGTGGGGGCAAGCCCTCGCCTTCTCCTTCCCAGGGGTAATTCGCTGGCACTAGACCCCTAGGCAGGGCAAGTGGGGGGCCAGCCTGGGTCCCCTCCCCACAACACGCCCTCTGGGACCCGGGCTGGGCCTGGGGGCAACGGGGGCTGCTCCACTGCCAGGATGTGGGCGTGGGGAGCGTGGGGGGCAGCCAGCCCGGGGGAGGGTGACTGGGAGGCTGAGGAGGCTCCTGGAACCTCAGGGAAGTCAAGCAGGGGTGCGTGGGGAACAAAAGGCCTGTGCCCGCCCCTGGCCAGGCATCGGGCGGAGCCCCTCACGCCAGGCCCTGCCTGGGACTCTGCGCTGGCCTCTGCGCTCCCTGCCTGCCCAGGTGCACCACTTACCTTGTCTCCTGGTGAGCACCTGGCAGCATCCGAGGCCCGAGGACCCCGCAGGAGAGCTGCACCTCTGGGCCTGCTGGGTCCTCGCCCACCCGTCCTTCCTTGCGGGGCTGGGCTAGCCGGGGCCAGGGAGGAGGGAGAAGGGGGTGGGAACTTGGGAGAGGGGCTGCAGCCTCATTTCCATGCCGGCCCCTGAGCGCCCCCGCCCATTGTGCGCCTGGCCAGCTCACAATCACAGCCTTTGTGGTGGCCTTGCTCCCGCCCTGGCCCTCGCCCTCGCCCCGCACTCAGGCATGGCGGGTGTCCCAACCCCCCACCTACTTCAAAGGGCGAGGGGAGGAACTCCTCCCGTCAGGCGCCCTGCAAATCTAAGCCAAGAGACAGGAACAGAGACCTGAGCCTCTGCGCTTGTGGGGGTCTAGCCGTGTTTGCACTCCGGCCTCCCTCCACCCAGTCACACGGGGAGAAGCCATAGGTCGGTGTCCTTGGAGCACGTGGAGCGGAAGAGGCCCCAGGAGGGTCCCAGCTGGGTGGGATGGAGCCCCTCCTCCCATGGTATCAGGCACTGCTCTGTCAGTCTCTGAGCTGCGGGAGGAATGGAGGGAATGGGCAGGACCCGGGACCTTTCCTCGGGGGATGTTGGGGGGACCTGGGCCTCGCTGCAGGAGCATGTCTGAGGTCCCTGGACCACCCAAGCTGGAGCTTGGAAGCTGTGGACCTTTCTGAGGGTACAGGGGGCCCAGAGCAGGGCTCGCCTTGGAGTCCTGTGCCCACGCCAGCGGACTGCTCCCCGCCCTCGGGCTGAAGCTCCCGGCTCCCCCGCTCCCAGGCTACATCTGCCCTGAAGGCCCCTGCCACTGGCCTCCGGCCTCTCCCCACTCCCTTCAGGTCCCAAGACCCCGTCCTCCATTCCTCCCCCACCTTGGAGCGAGGACAGGGTCAAGGGTCAAGAGACCGAGAGCCAGCGGTTCCCAGATGTGCCGCGGCCCCTCCCCTTTCTAGAGGCATGACAGGCCTAGCACCCAGGAGGCCGGGCAGTGTGACGAGGAAGCAGGAGCGGAAAGGGCGGGGGTTCTCCCCTGGTTCCTGTGGATTTGCTTAATCCCACGCGATACTCGCAGGCTTTCACAGTGGCGGAGAGGAGGGGAGAGGAGAAGGAAGGGGGTCTCGGCCGCATCCCTCCCTCTCTCCTCCCCGCCCCCGCCCCTCGGAGCCACCTGACCCATCTCCAAGTTGCAGGCCCAGGCTCACGAGGTCTTTGTGCGTGCGTGCGGAGGCGGCCGCCCAGAACCCGGAGCCCTGAGCCAACGGCCGAGCCACCTCCCTGCGCCCTTCGCTGGGAGCCGGGGAGCCCCCGCCCCCATCCGTGGAGCTGGCAAATAAATGAATCCACAAACACAAACTCTCGGTGCGCTGGGTGGGAGCGGCGGCGTGGGCAGCGGCGGAGAGAAGGTTCGGGTGCAACTGGGCTGGGGTTTGGTGAGGCTGGGCCGGGGCCCGAGGAGCCGGAGGGAGCACACACCCAAGTGGGGGCCTGGCAGCAGCAGGTTGACTCTTACGGAACCTTCAAAGGATTCAGGGCCACCAAGAAGGTCCCCCCGGGCCGGCACAGAAGGGCGGGCAGGGCAGAGGCTGCAGCTGGTCTCTCTTTCCCACCCAGCACCCACCCCCATGCCCAGGGAGGCCCTTCCTCCCGAGGGCCGGAGCTCGCTGGGAATGGAGGGAGGGGCGAGCCTCGGGCCCCGCGGGGGCTCAGGATCCCAAGAGCAAATGCTGCAGGCTGCCCTGGGGACGCGCAAAGAGCCGGTCTGACCCCAGGCGAGGGGGGCAACCCCCCACCTGAGCCGCCTGGGAGGGATCTGCTCAGCAGGGAGGGGAGCAGGCCTGCAAGGGGCGGATCCTCCCCTGGCCCTGGGTGGGGCCAGCCCCGTACGAAAGGGGATCCGAAGAAAGATTTGGGGTCTGCAAACCTGAGGAGCCCTCCCCCATAGAATGCAGACAAGCTCCAGAGAGCTGGATGCCAGAGCCGTCCTGGACCTGTCCACGAAGCCAAGGGTGGGGGGCAGGCGTGGGCCGAACCCTTCGAGGGTGAGGACAGGAGCGGGGCCAGAAAAGTCCAGAGGCGACGCGGGAGGAGAGAGACTGGGGTTCAGGGGTCGGGTTCAACACCATGGACAGCAGCCCCCGCCTCGGTGGGGACCCGCCCCAGTCGCACGAGAGGCTGCGGGCGGGCGAACTGCCAGCAGGCCCGCCAGCCCCGCCCTCACCCCACCAGCCGGCGTCAGGCCTGGGCCCGGCTGCGGCTGTGAACCCACCAGGCTGGGGATCGTACTGGGCGCTGGGCTGGGGGAGGTGAAGTTCAGCTTCCCTGTAGACAAGCAGGGATTTTTCACACCCCTTGCAAGGGAGAAGGGCCACTCCTGACACCAGCAAAGGGCAAGGAACTGCAGCTGGGAAGCTTCCTAGGGAGGGCGGTCCTGGTGGGTTGAGGACCCACGGGGGTTGAGGGCAGAGCCTCTCTGAGTGCCACCCCCTTCCCAGTCGGCTCTGCTTCCCCAGGGCTCCTGCAGTGCTGGAGTGGGCCCAGAGGGAGGAACAGGACCGTATTCGCAAGGTTGGGAGGGTCAGCGGGGTCTGCTCTGAGGGCAGATGGCGCAGGGGCTGGGTGGGCCTGGAGGGAAGGAGAGGGGACGGAGGCCTGCTGGCCCGGCCTGGGCCTGCGGCTCCCTCACCGTCTACACCGGAACAAAGGCCCGCGGGGGAGGCCTGAGGTGGTCTGGCTTACAGAAGCCACTAGTCCTTGGCCCTAGTGGGACGAATCAGTCTCAGCCCTCAGAAGGACTCCAAGGAGAGGGCCGAGCTCAGAGTCGGGCCGTGGGCCAGGATCGAGAACACCCACCTCAGTCAGGACACAGTGAGAAGAGCGCTCTTCGGTGGGGGTGGCTACCTCCGTCCTCCAGATAACCGCCCAGTGGGCCGCGGCAAGTCAAGTCCCTTTCCTTCCTCTGGGGGCTGGAGGGGCTGGGAGAGTGACGGTGCAGAGCGTGTGCCGGGGAGACAACTGCGGGCTCGAACCTGTGGCGCAGGCCGAGGGCGGGGGTGCGTCTGCGGGCGAGACTAGTTTGCGTGGAGCTGAGGCGTGGCTGGTGGGTGTCAGGGTGCGCTCAGAGGGACTGCGGCCGGTGGGCTGCAGAAGGAGCGTTCGCGTGGGTGCAGGAGGGGCGCGGGAGGGGTTGGTGTGTGTGTGTGAGAGAGGCGTTCCCGGGGGCAGACGCGTGGCCTTGGGGCGCCAGGGACGGTCGAGGGCGCTCGAGGGCGGCGTCCGTGTGAGCGGAGGAGCGCGCGGGGCGCGACGCGGCGAGTGTCCGCGGGAGGCACCGGGCGCGCAGTGCGTGTGTGCGCGTGTGCGCGGCGCGCGTGCCCCCGCAGTTCTCAAGGACACCTCGCGGAGGCGGCGGCGGAGCCGGTGTCCGGGTGACGTCACCGCGCGCCCCAGTGATAATCGCCCGGTGCCCGAGCCGGGCGCGGATACGCGCGGAGGCGGCGGCGGCGGCGGCGGCGGCGGGCGGGGGACAGTCGCTCCCGGGCCGGCGCCAGCGAGCAGGAGCTGGGCGCCCGCCGCGCTGAGCCCGCGGACAGTCGGCTTCCAACCGGCCCGCGGCGTTCGGGGACTTACTCGGCTCCTTCTGCGGCGTCCCCGCGCCCTCCTCCGCCCCTGGCAGCGGCGCGCGGGGGCCCGAGGAGGAGGCGGAGGCGACGGCTGCAGCTCCCGCCCTGGACGGGTAACTGTGCTCGGGGCCGGGCGGGGCGGTCCCGCGAGCGGCTTCTCCGGGTCTCCCCGGCTTTCTCTCCACCAACAGCTCTCGCGGTTCCCGGCGCGTGGGCAGGGTGAGCTCACTGGGCTGTAAAAAGAGACTGGCTTTCATTTCTGAGCATCGAGATTCTTTTTTATAACCGCTTTCGTAGCGCGCTCGCGGGTCGGGCCGGGGAGGGAGGTACAGCGGGGGAGGCAGCTGCGGAGAAGCTCGCGCTGCGCTGTCGGAGCGGGCTCCGCGCCTCTCGGCAGCCCGCGGCAGGCGGCCGGGCGCGCACACGCTCGCTCACCCGTCGCCTCCAGCGCCTCCTTGCCGCGATTCCTCGGTGTGCCAGGTTCCGCCCGAGGGGCTTGCTTGGGCCCCCTCCCCGCTGCGGAAGGGGAAGAAGAGTGGGCTCTTCAGAGTTGGGGGCGGATCCGGGCTGGAGTCCGAGGAGAAACCGTCGGCGTGGCGCAGCGCCCCCGCCCCGCGCGCCCCGTGGCGAAGACGCCGGAGCGTTCGCGCCCTTCGGGCGAGGATCCCACGCGAGCCGGAGCCGCTGCCCCGACCCCGGCCCGGCAGCTCGCCGCCCGCCGCAGCCCTGAGGGCCCCTCTGCGTGTTCACAGCGGACCTTGATTTAATGTCTATACAATTAAGGCACGCGGTGAATGCCAAGAGAGGCGCCTCTGCCGCTCCTTTCTCATGGAAATGGCCCGCGAGCCCGGCCGGCGCGGTGCCCCTCCCGCGGGAGGAAGGCGAGCCGGCCCCCGGCGGCCCCTCGCGCCGCGGACAAATCCGGCGAACAATGCGCCCGCCCAGAGGGCGGCCCAGCTGCCGGGCCGGGGACCTGGCCGCGGGACACAAAGGGACCCGCACGCCGCGGGCGTCGCGGGGCGGGTGGGGGCGACCGCGGGGGAAGTCTGCGGCCCGGACGAGGCTGCGGCCACGTGTGTCCACAGCACGGAGCGCCCAGAGGGCGGCGGGGACCGGGAGACAAAGGGAGGGTCCGCGGGGGGCGGCGGAATGGGAGGTGGGCGCCGGCGGCGGTGGTGGGGGACGCCTTGCGCCGGGGAGTTGGCCGCGCGCGAGCTGGGTTTAGGGAAGTCGGGCCACCCGGCGGGCAGGTCGGAGCGCTGTCCGCGGTGCTGGCGGTGGGTGGCCCCACGAGACAGGAGCTCCGCGAGCGCGGGGCCAACAATGTCCCGAGGGCCACTCGCCCCATCCGCGGTGCGCTGGGCAGTTGCCATGGCTACGACGGAGGGGGTGGGGTAAGACCTGAGGTCACTGCAAAGTCTGTCCTTCCTCAGTCCGCTGGGCCGCGGGGTGGGGGTGGCCCTCTCTGAGCTCCTGGAACTGCCCCTGTGCCTGGAGGACAAGGGTCAAAATGGGGAAGGGGGGCGCGTTTACACCCAGGGCTAGGGTCCAGACAAGGGCAGGCAGATGCGCCTGACCACATGGTGCCCCAATTCTCCTCTAGACTATGCAGGACTGAGGCACGTGAGGCTCCGCAGCCCGGGGGAGAAGGCAAATCCCTCCCCCACCATCTGCAGCCGCAGTGACACCCACTCAGGTTTGCTGCAGGCATTTTTTTTCTGTCCTCGGAGCCAGCGCCACCTGCTGGCACCCTGGCCGGCACTCCCCCCGGGTTCCTTCTGTCCCCCACTCACCCACCAGGCTCCATCCCCCCCCATCCCGACAGCATCTTGGGTCACCCTTGGGGCAGTCGGGCCTCTCTGACCAGGTCAGTGTGCCCTGCTTCCCCTCCAGCAAGCCCCCAGCCCTGACTCTGCAGCTGCATCCTTTCCTCTTAACTGGGATGAGGGTGAGGCCCTCTGGCCAGGCTCCAAGCCTGGGCAGGGGCCTTGCTCTCCCTTATTCTCCCAGCCCCCGGGCCCCAGGCAGGGAGCAGAAAATCAGCACAAAAGGAACCACTTGGGTTTCCGGCTGTGGGCCCTCCATGCCCACCCTCTCCTGCAGCTGCAGGGCAAGGGCACCTGCCTCCCCCTCCCCCTCAGCTCAGCCCTCCAACCCCTCCCTGAGACGTGGCCTGCAGGCACAAGCAGAAGCCAAGGGCCTCCATCTGCCACCCCACCCCACATCGGGGTCACTGCAGATCCCGAGGACAGAGTCCTCCAATCTCCTGCCCCCTGGAGGACAGGGAAGGCCAGAGAGCCGCAGCCCGACCATGGCGCAGCAAGGCTGGCCCCTTCTCCTTCCTTCCCCTGTGAGGGGGTGCAAACAGCACCCCCAGGGGCACCTCTGGTCAAGGGGGCAGGAGGAGCCCGGCAGGGGTCACTCTGGGCAGCCCTGGGTCTGGGTGTCCCCGCTGGGTGTGGAAGGAGGGTGGCCCTTGTCCCGTCTGAGCTTTCTCCAGGGTCTGGACCAGCAGCACGGACCTTCTCTTCGAGGGCAGGGGGCCTCTGCACCCTGGTCTCTGGACCAGGAATGGGTTGGGCTCTGTGCTTGTCCACTTCCCTTCCTGGGGACTTGGCTCCTGACTGGAATGGACCTTCCAAGCGGATAGCCGGGGGGGGGGGCTGGGGGACACCTAGGGTGGAGGAACAGCCCTCAGCATGTTTCCCAGGCCGGTCAGTCTCTGGTGGGAGTCCCTGGGAAGAAGCTGGGGGCTCTTCCCCCCTAGAACCCTCCCCCAAAGGAGGCCTGAGGTCACAGCCCACCTAAGCCCCAGTCCCATCCAGCAGGTCCACTGCGCTGCGGGGTTCTCAGGGGCTCCACTGGGCTGGCGCCGCCGGGGCTGGGCTACAGCTGGATGGCAGCCGCAGTGCAGGGAGGGCCACGTGCCGCAGGACAGAGTCCAGACCTCAGGGCTGAGCCCAAACCTGCACCCTGCATCCACCAGAGCCATGCATGTCTGCGCTCAACCTCCCTCCTCACATGCCCACACACGGACCCCCGACCCCACTCCCAGGGAAGGGCTGGGCCCCCACAGGTCCTGGCCCACAGGACACTCCCTATGGAGGTGCCAGGGAGTCATCCTGGGGATGACAAGCTCGGGTGAGCACTCAGCACATGCCCTGAGATGGGGCTGGGTACCAAGCTGGGGTCCAGCCCAGGCCTCTCCAGCAGGGAGCACCCCCAGTGTGGGGCCAGAGTGGGGTACACCAGCAGACGGCAAGGGACCCCCCCGCCCCGGGCCTGCCCAAGGATCCAGCCCTGCAGAGAGAACTTCTCTGCTCTGAGTAAAACCGAATAAACAGCAAGGCTGGTGCCACCTGTCTACAACCTCCTCCAAACACCCCCGGAGCCCCCAGCACTGCCCAATCCATCCGATGCGGCAGAAGAGGGAGGCACTGCGGGGCCGGGCAGCGGGCAGCTCAGGACAGTCCCCCACCTTGGCAGCCCAGCCTTCACCCCTGGGACCCTGGCAGCCGAGTCGGGTGCAGGATAATGACAGCTGGGGGGCAGTAGAAGTCAAGAACTGGAAGGGGTAAAGTGCGGCCCCCCTATTGCCAGTAGGGAGAGGGGGTGGTGAGGGCTCTGCCGCTGTGTCGGGTCCCCATTCCAGTGGGACTAAGAAGGTGGTGGGGTCTTCTCACGCACACCCCCAGCCTCATCCCCTCCACACCCCGCGGGGCTGCAAAGCAGAGGTCGCAGAATGGGGGAGCCAGAGCCCCTGCACTCGGCCCACCTCCCTCCTCGGCTTCACGTCCCGTTTCTCTGCACAAAGAGCACACACAGAACACGCGCATCTCCCAGGGGTAAACGAGACAGGCAGCCTTGGGGAAACCTAGGCTCGGCCCAGTCCAGAGCTGGGGCCACGTTTCGGGGGGAGCACGGCCAGGTACCTCCCATCCCACCAACATTCCTACAGCCGTCCTTGTCCCCACACCAGGACACGCGCAGACTGCCTGGCTCCCTCATGGGCACCAGCAGCCCAGACAAGAATGGTCAGAGATGGGCACACACCCGCCCTCCCCAACTCCACTCCCCACCCCAGCTGGCCGGCTGATCCCCAAACGCTCACCACCCAGGGAGCTTGCAGCAGGAAGGCCGGGGCAGGAATCACCCCTGTGCTGGGGAACAAAAGCCAGAAATCATTCTGATGAGGCCCCTCTACAAGCCATTTCTGCAGAGACTCTGATCGGTGTGAGGAGAGCTGAGCCCTGTCCCCATGGCCAGGGGCGGGAAATTGAGGGAGGTGGAAACGCACAGCCCCTCTGTCAGATGACAGGACTCTGCTTACAGGGGCTCCAGGCCCCATCTCAGGTCCTCAGTCCCATTCAGCATGTCCTTTCAGGCCTCCCCCAAATGTCTGTGGGCTCCCTGATTTCCCACCCCAGGGTCACCACCTGGTGCGGGACAACACTCTGGCCCCAGAGTCCAGCAGGCTTGGCATTCCAGCCTCGCCAGGAGCCCCAGATACTCGGGGAGGGCACCTGGGCTGTCCTGGGGTGTGACCACCCTGGACCCTCCTGTTGAGAGCCCCAAGCTGGGACCAAGACCCGTGACCAGCCCCGGGGAAGTCCGGTCCTGTGAGCAGTGTGCACCCCACAGGAATGATGACCAGCAAGACCAGGCTTTGGACACTCCCAGCCCCAGGCCGTGCCCAGCTGCAGCTCAGAGAGCACAGAGGGCCAACGCTCCACAGTGGGCATTGTCTCTGTTCCACACAGCCCACACAGAGTTCTCCAATTTTACACCAGTGTAGACCTGGGTCTGCTCCTGGCCCCCTGCAGGTGCTGGCACTCACCACATGAGGGCACCTCAGAGCCACTGCAGGATTCTGCTTTGGGGACAGTGGGGGGAACCTGAATGCTCTTCATTCATTGATCAAACATTTCTGAGCCCCTTGTAGGGACCAGGCCACAAGTGCCGCCAAGGTCTGGGGTGGGACCCTGATGGGCAGAGAGGGAACCTGGCTGGAACTGAGTCTGGAACAGAGCAGGAGCCTCTTGTAAACAGCAGGCAGGAAGGTGGGCCCCCTCCGCCATCGGTCATGACCAGTCTCAGGCCTCACCCAATTCTTTCACCTCTCTGTGCCTCGGTTTCCTCATCTGTGGTTGAAGAGTGAGCTCAGACACATTCACTCAGTAAATGTTATCATCATCAACATCACCTCCATCATCACCATCGTCACCACCATCATCACTGTCATCATCATCACCATCATCAACATCATCACCATCACCACCATCATCACCACCATCACCACCATCATCATCACCATCACCACCATCATCACCGTCACCATCACCACCATCATCATCATCACCATCATCACCATCACCACCATCATCACTGTCATCATCACCATCGTCATCACCATCACCATCATCACCATCACCACCATCATCACCGTCATCATCATCACCATTATCATCACCACCATCACCATCACCGTCATCATCACCATCACCACCACCATCATCACCATCACCACTGTCATCATCACCATCGTCATCATCATCACCATCACCATCATCACCATCACCATCATCACCATCATCACCATCACCACCACTATCACCGTCACCATCATCATCACCATCATCACCATCATCACCATCACCACCATCACATCACCACCATCATCACTGTCATCATCACCATCATCATCACCAACATCATCACCATCACCACCATCATCACCATCACCGTCATCACCATCATCATCACCGTCACCATCACCACCATCACCATCATCATCATCACCATCATCACCATCACCATCATCACCGTCATCATCACCATCATCGTCACCATCACCACCATTGTCATCTCCACTATCATCATCATCAATATCAGCAATGGCAGCCATCATTACCATCATGGACCTCACAGGATGAGGTCACTAAACTCCCTCTGGCTTGTCCTGTTTTCAGTCCTTTGGAGCAGTGGGGGTGGGCAAGCAGAATGAAGAGGATGCAGACCCACTGAAACTGTGGCCACCCATAGATCACTCAAAAGACCCATGTGCTCCTAGGAGGGTGGCCACATACTGAGGACTCAGGAAAGGCGTTGATGGGGTGAGGCGAACAGCTGAGAGTTGAGTAGTGAAGTGTGGGGCTCTCAGTGCCAGCTGAGTGTGATGCTCAGGTCTCCGACCCCACATACGACAGCGCTCACCAGGCCATTGAGGCCTCCGCCATCACTGCCCAGTCAGCCCTAGACCCAGCTGACCCTTGAAGGGGACTTCCCTGATGGTTCAGTGGTAAAGAATCTGCCTTCCAATGTAGGGGACGCGGGTTTGATCCCTGGTCAGGGAACCAAGGTCCCACAAGCCACGGGGCAACTAAGCCCGCGCGCCACAAGTAGAGAGCCCACGTGCCCTAAGTAGAGAACCCACGTGCCCTGGAGCCTGCGTGGCACAACTAGAGAGAGAAAAAAAACCCTCATGCCACAACTAGAGAGAAGCCCGCACGCTGCAACTAAGACCCAACGCAGCCAAAAAAATAAAGAAAACAAAATGTCAGGGGAGACCCCTGTCCTGGCACCCGAATCGCATCACCCAACCACTTTGCACCCAGAGAAGCACAGACGCCCCCGAGGCACGCAGTCCTGCCTCCTGGTTTACAAGGCGCCACGGCCATCCCTCTCAGAGCCCACTTGCACCAAGCGTGCAGATGATGCCCCAAGAGCCCACGGAAGGCCCATTCCCAGAGAAACCCCCCTTTCCCCACATGCAGAGCACCCACGCCCAGATGGAGGGTCAGGTAGGACTCCTCCCAAGGGGCCCTTGCTCGTCTTGAGCCATTACCATCTTTACAACTAACCGTCAGTGTTACGGGCCCACGTGTAAGTGGAGGTGTGTGGATTGTTATGTATTCATGTATGTTTGCGTGTAATGGTTTACATACGTGCACACCATCGGGCATGTGTGTTTGCTCACGCGCACATGTGTTTTATGTATGTTACTGTGCACGTGTGTCCTCGCATGTGTGTGCGCGCGCAGAGCACAGAGGGCAGCTTGAGGGTTGGGAAGAAGCAGGGCCTTTTGGACTCCCAGCTGCTCTAACTGGAAAACCCTCCCCCCCTCCCCAAATAGCCCTCCAGGCCTCAGCTCCATCCTGACCGCCCCAAGGGCAGGCGTCCCAGGGCATAGGCACTTCTGGTGGTCATTTCCTTACTCCCCCCAGCCCCTGAAGCTGGGGGTCCCTCACCAGCAGCCAGAGAAGCTGGGACCAGGACCCATCCCATGGTCCAGGGCTGCCGAAGGTCTGTCCACCTTCCTCTCCAGCCACGCCCCACCCCATCCTGGCATCCACCAGGCCACGCCCCTCCACAGCCAGTGGCAGAAAAACTGTGACCCAAGGCGAGAGCGAAGTCAGCTCCGTGCCATCCCCTCCTGGGACCCCCGGCCGCCAGGTACGGGGTGAATCGGGCCAGCCCTGAGCTTCGCTTCCGTCACACTGCCCAAGAGCAAGGCACCGGTGGGGACTGTCCCAGGAAGGCCGGGGGGGGGGGGGCAGTGTGTCTTCCGGCAGCACCCACATTTACCCCCCACCAGCCCACCAGCGCCCCCGCCTCCTGTGCAGCTGGGACCCCTCGTTTGGTCCACACCAGCCTCTTCCTTCTGCCAGCCTGCTCGTCCTCTGAATGTGCTCTGTGATCCCCGGGGGCCTCGTCCCCCTGCAGGCCCAGGGGCCCACCGTGGCAGGGACTGTGTCAACCAGCCCTGTCCCTTTGAAAGAGGCCAGTGACCAGAGCTCCAGAGGCTGACCGAGTTCCAGGTTCCAGTGACTGCAGGGCTTGGGGACGGTGGGAGGCCCTGGGGACCTGCACGAAGGGACACGTCCACTCATGTGGTGACGGGCTTCAGTGCCTGCACCAGGCCTGCGCTTGGGCAGGAAGGAACACTGACATCGCCAGGGGGAGGTGACTGGGGCAAAGGGTGCCATTCGGCAAAAAAAAAAGGGGGCGAACCATAGGCCCCGGCCACCCCCTGGAAACTGTCCTCTTCTGGGACTGTCCCAGGGCTCAGGCATGAAGCATGGACCCTGCCCTGCCTGGGCCACGTCAGAACCTTTGCCAGCAGCTGTCTTCACACTGCGGGTGGGGAGAGGCTGTCCAGCCCCTGCCACCGCAGTGGGGCGCAGAGGGCAGTCGTGACTCAGGACCACTCGGATGCCAGGCCTCCCGCAGAGCTGGCAGCCAGTCTCACATGAGCAAGGAGACACCGCAGTTCATCCCACCAGCGGGACAGGCCCTGCTGAACGCCTGCTGGCCCAGCCCTGGACCCCTGCCCCTGCCTCTGCCGGAGGGCGTCCCACCGACTGCAGCGGCCCAGGGACTAAACCCACTTCCGCTCCCCTGGGCTACTGCCCTGAGCTTCCTGGCCACCAAGCACCTGGCCCCGGTGCTCCCGGTGCACCGGCCCTGGACAGCAATCGCCAGAGGCGGCCACCGAGGGGCCAGCCACCCGGGCGCCTCGGCGGAACGAGCTGGAGGGGTAAGATCGACCCCGAGGCCTCTCCACCAGGTCGGTGAGGAGCCGGGGCTCCCGGTCCAGAGCAGGGAGCGGGGTGGGTGGGGGTGCTGAGCATGACCTTGAGGCTTCCTCCACAGGGAGGCGTGGCCAGGAAGCAGCGCCCCCAGGATGCTCTCAAGCACACTGTTGTGTTGATTACCAAACTGGGCCCAGCCGCATCCACTCACTGGAGCCTGACGATGTGCTACAGCCAAACACACGTGATCACCTGCTGAGAGCTCCGCACAGACCTCACACGGGGCAGAGCACACACACGCAACACATGCACACACACAACGCATGTGCTCAGCACCTACCTACCTGTACATACACATGCGTGCCTATACCGCACATACGTACACACACACAACCACACGTGCACACACACACCTACACATGCACAGGCACGCATATACAACACACGCACACATCTACACACATATATAACACATGCACACACCTATATATACACATACCTACACATACAAGACAATGGCATGCCTACACACCCACGCACACACACCCGCGCGCACACACCCACGCACACACGCACACAACCCACACACACAACCCACGCACACACACCCGCGCGCGCACACCCACGCACACACAGCCAGCAAATGCTTGAGGAAATGGGGCGGAACGCCGGCGACAAGCAGCTCTGGGTGAAAGGTATTCTCTGTTCTATTCCTCTTCTCACAGCTTTCCTGTAAATCTGACATTATTTCCAAATTAAAAGTTTGAAAACAAAGAATGTGGCTTCCTCACCAGCCCTCACCCCCATCCTAGCCCCCTGGAATATGCCTCTGTGAGCAGCTTTCCCCGACCTGGGACCAGGGTCCCCTTTCGCGGCACCCGGTACCCTCTCCATCTCCAGGTGCCTAAGCCCTGTCCCAAGGGGGTGGCAGGCCCCCCAAAATAGCAAAGGGGAGCGAGGCCCTCCCCAGCCACGGAGCAGCTCCGCCCAGGGACCTGGGCGTTCTGGGGGCTCATCAAGCCCACCCTCCTGGCCTCTCGACCTAGACTGAGAAACGGTGCTTGCTCCCCCTCAGTCTCTCCCCCCGAGACGGGGGCGAGGCAGCCCACCCTGCCACCTCCTGTAGGCCCTGGGGACGCCAAGGCCACCACTAACGCAACCCAAGCAAACTGTCCCGAGACAGAGGGAGGGCTCGGGGTCTCCTCCCAACAGATGGAGGTGGTGGCAGAACCGACACCTGGGAGGTGGGAGGGGTGCTTCCGGGGCTGGACGCCGCCTCCGGCCACTACTCGTCCAGAGCACTGCGCCCTGGGTCCCCGGCCTGGCTGGGCCCCTGCCGGGGAGAGCCCCTCCCCCTCAACCTATGGAACCCCTAATTTCCAAGCCAGTTAAGCAGGGCTGAGGTGACATGGCCCTCCCCATGTCACCTTACCCTGTCACCATGTCAAGCAGGGGTCGGCCCCCAGCCCCTCATCTCTCTTCCCCTCCCAGACTCCAGTGGGGCAGAGGGCAGCCTGGTCACATGAGAAACCACCACCCGCACTGCCAGCCTGCAAGAGCCCAGAGCCGCCCTGTACCTGGAGGGGTATTCCTGCGCCTCCCGGCTCTGCACCCGCTAGGACCCTCGACGGGAGCCTCGCCCTGTGTCACCACGGGGGCCAGCAGGTCGGGCACCTGTCTGGTCGCTCCCAGAGCTGCCCGCAGGAAGGCTGCCGTCAGGGGTGAAGCCAGGGCCCCCGGGTGGGTGCTGAGGCTGCGTCCAGGTGGCACCTACCCTGGACCCGCTGCCTGGCGAGGAGGGGTCCAAGTTACTACCTGGCGCATGGCTGTTCCCATCCCCCTTCCCCTGCACCCTCCTCTGGGGGCCTTTCCAGTACAGGAAGACGTGGTCCACCGGGTGATCACTCAGCTCAAAAAGGTTCCCCGGGTGACTCATCCTGTCACTGAAGTAAAGACGCGGTGCAGGACAACTGCTCAAATTCCTTTTACAACACACTGGTTTCGAAAAAAGTTGAGCATGCAAAGCTCAAAAGCGACTGCAGGATGCGGAAGAAGCCAGCGCGGGGGGCGTGCAGGGGAGGCTGGGGAGGGTGCAGGAGCGGTTTGCACACAAGGCTGAGTAGCGACGCGAGGACTCCGCTGGCGGCCACGGCGTTCGCTGGTGGGACACGAGGACCCCGCGCCCTGACAAGAACCTGCTCGTGGGCCTGGGCTCAGGCTGTTGTCGTGCCCGATGAGCCCCCACCCCACCCCACGTTTCCTGGATGGCAAGGGACCCGAGGCACAGGGCCCACTGAGGGAGAAGCCACAGGCCACCAGCAGGCCAAGCCCGCCTCTGTCCGGGCCTCCCTGTCACTGGACAGTTTAACACCCAGTGCGCAAGAGCCGCCCATGGGCCAGCCCGTGAGGACGCGGTCTGCGGTCAGACCCTCCGAGGAAACCTCTGGAGCCGGAGGGATGTGTGGAGCACACTGGGCGGAGCTTCTGGGTGGGCTGACCGGCTGGGTTTTTGGGGAGGGCAGACAAGCAGCAGCCCTTTGTAAGCGAGATGTGACGCCAGGTCCCCGCTGACCCTTCCACACCGCGACCTGCGTAGCTTTCCCTCCTCGGGAACGTTCAGGCCCGAGTGCCCCCAAAGCCAGCAGGGCAGCCGCCCTCTGATCCAGGGCTGGTGCGAGCTGGCAGCGTTGGGGGTCACCTTCAGAGCCTGTGCCATTTAAGGAACAGGTGCACAGGCCGGTTGGTAGCTGATCCTGTCACGGCCTCTGCCGCTGACTCGCAGGAAGAGGCAGGGCACCGTGTCACAGCACTGCCATCAGCGCATCGCCCACCGACCACCTGACGAGCCGGGAGCCACCTGCTCTTTGAGGCCACCCGACGGCCAAGCACACGTGAGAAACGGCTGGCAGACATGGGAGACACACGGACCTCTCGAAGTGACCCTTTTAACCAGCTCTGCAAGTAAAATATTAACCAGTGGGCTTCCCTGGTGGCGCAGTGGTTGAGAGTCCGCCTGCCGATGCAGGGGACACGGGTTCGTGCCCCGGTCCGGGAGGATCCCACATGCCGCGGAGCGGCTGGGCCCGTGAGCCATGGCCGCTGAGCCTGCGCGTCTGGAGCCTGCGCTCCGCAACAGGAGAGGCCACAACAGTGAGGGGCCCGCGTACAGCAAAAAACAAACAAAAACATTAACCGGTAAAACGGGGTGAAGAATGAAGTGACTGCAGACTTGCTAAATAGGTATTGTTTATTAAGGCTTGTATTCTCCTAGAGGAAGTTATCCGATGTCGTCTGTGACTCCGTACAGGCAATAACAGTTCAGAGAAAGTGACATGTTCTAACTACAAGTCTAGATAAAACGGCTTAAACTGTAACTCGGAGGGCCTGGCGAGTACAGCTTTCAGAGAGCACCTGCGCTCCGCACGGGAGGCTCTGCCCGGCTCGTGTGCGGGGCGCCAGGCAGGCGTGCACACCGCTTTCATGCTCGAACTCCCGTGGCGAGTGCTTCGGAGGCCCCTCGTCCCACAAGACACGACAGCAAATTCAGTTTCTAAAAGGTTTTCTGTTTGTTTGCTTTTTTGTACCCATTCAACAGGAAAAAAACTAGACACGCACGCTGAAATTTACAATCGGTGGCATCACCCATCACACCGTCTGGACTACCAGATCCCAGGTTTAAAGCTTAGCATTATTGGCATAAAAACGTGAAACGGCATTAGGACTCTCCAGTGAAGAAAAGGGGGAGCGAACGGCCTGCACACAACGAGGAAGGCCTCCGCACGCGGGCCTGTGGTCACCGCCTGAGTAGGAGCAGAGCAGCCGCCGGGCGCGCACGGCTGTGCAAGACCCGTGTTCCCAGGAAACAGCAGGTTCACCAAACTGGGGAGACTGGAATTTATCCTTCTGTCCAGTAGAAATCAAACGGGCAGATCAGCATTCAGACGACAGGTAACAGACGAAATGGCAAAGCGGCTGACGAGGCGGTCATCAGCCTGTGACTTCGGCATATCCTGAAGGGAAGCCCTTGAACAGAACACGCTAAATGCCGGACGACGCACGGGTTCTTACGCTCGCTATTAAAGCAAAAGGGGTGAGAGACAAGAAGTCTCACGTAAAGATATTAAATGACCGTGAACATAAGAACATAATTTTCACCAATAATAATAATAATAGATCTTTGGGATGGATTAGGTTTTTGTTTTTAAGGATACTTATATTTCACATTAGGTCAGTGTGACTGATGAGCTGAAGAAAACATAGTCCTTTATTGGTGAGTTCTACAATACTGTAATACATAGAAAAAATACAAACAAATGCAGATCATCTGGGCAAAAATAAACTACAAAGAACGTAAAGATGCGAGCAGTCGAGCCCTGCGCGAAGCCGGCCAGAGCCGACGCCAAGAGACAGCACCGAGCACACACTCTCCAACCGCGCCAGCCCCACGTCTGACGGTACAGAACCTGCTTCGTCCTCACTGCTTGTTTCGATTCTGCCGCTCCTGTAAAAAGAGAAAAGAAGCTTAACACAGTGAGCGAACGTGCCGCGCAGACAAATTCCCTCCAGGTCGAGGTGCTGTGGCCAGATCTGGACCCGGCTCCCTGCAGGGGCCACCGCCCAAGACAGTTCCAAGCTTCGGGGTCCTGGCCACACGGAATGGGCGCCTGATAACCGCCTGACGTGGTGGCCACCTGCGCAGGGAAGACTCCCCTGGCCAGTTTATTTCCTCCCACCAAGCGGACCACCTTTCCCAAAGTGTGTGACAAGCCTGTGACCCGCAGCTCAGTCCCTCCCCACGGCTGCCTGCCTGCCGGAAGCCATCTAGGCCTCTACTTACGATTCAGCTGAGACATGGAACAGTCCCCCTCCTCCTGCCCCCCTCAAGCAGGATGAAGCTGGTAATGGACACTGCCGGACAGGGGTTGGTCGATGACGCAACGCCCAAACATTTGGGATCACGACACGTGTAATGTACAACACAAACAAAACCCTCTCTTTTGCTAGAAACGGACCGCGTGTGTCTTCAGGTTCATAAGACGCTGACTCCCCCACATCCTCTGTGCCGTCACCAGGGCAGGGCACCTGCGGTGCTTTTCAAACCGTCTCACGGTCCTGAAAAGCCCCAGAGCATGTGGGTGAGCCGGGCTGGGTGGGTGGATGGCCGCAGCTCCAAGAATTAACACTGCCTCCCCACCCTGAACTCTGAACCGGAAGGATCAGGAGCTCCGTGTTCTGCATCCTCCGAGGAAGACCACAGCTACCGCCCCTCCTGGAGAGCAGCGCAAGCCTCTCTTTGGAGTTCAAAGTGGCTGCGGCTGGAGTGGTGCCGACAAGCGTGGGCACCTCCCAAAGCTCCGACTCCCTTCAACCATTACAAGGACCACCACCCCCGAGACTGTGAACAGCCTCTTCTCACAGCAAACCCAACAGAGACGGCGCACTCCTAACCCTGTCTGCCCGGTTTTCCACTGAGTTGCGTGCCTGTGCAGAGCTGACCCCGGACCGTGGCCAGTCCAGTCGTATGAGGGACTCTTCAGCTTGACTCTGTCACTTAAAACCTGCACTATTTTAAGCGCCCTAAGGAGTGGCTGTTTCTACATTTAAAACCCAGAGGCTTGCAGGGCTGGGTCTGACCCAGCTGCCACAAGACTTGGTGCTTCCCTAAGGAGCCAGCTGGCTTTCAGATGGACGGCTGAGATGCAGGACAGCCAGCACTCCTGCAGAAGGGCAAGTACATCTTACCTTTCAACACGACGTGTTTCTAAGCGTCATGATCATTTCAAAGCAATGGAGTCAAACTCCAGCTGATCAACAAAAGGACTTCTTGAGAGTGTCCAGGGCGGCCTTCTTGGTGGCAGTGGCCTCGCCAGCAAGCTCAGGGTTTTCAGGGAGCTGCTCCCAACCTCATCTCAGTACCCGTCCTTCTTAAGGACACACCCAACTCCTGCACGGAAAGCAGTGCCAGCTGCCGACTCCAGAACGAGCCCTGAAGACAAGCGTCCTGGTGGAAGTTTCTGGGGCAACGTTGAGACCCACCCCCACTCCTCTACAGTCCAGCGAGCTCGAGAGAGGCCACCAGGACAGCAAGAGGTCGGGCTTCCAGAACATGGATTAATGGAACGCTGACCCCTGTGGACAAAGGCTTCCAGCCCAGCTGGCCCGCGCACCTTTCCTCGCAGGCGCTCACCTGCTTCTGGGGCATTCGCTGCCCCAGGGGGAGGGAGGAGCAGCCCGGGGAAGCCTCACAGCGAAGCCCGGCGGCAGAGGACACTGGGCGGCAGAGGACAGCGGGCCGAGCCCGCTGCAGTAACACCTGGAAGCCTCGGGCCCTGAGGGTCTGAGGGAGGGCTGCTCCTTCCTCCGCCCATTCCTGACGCGCCAGCTCCATCACGAGGCAAGTTCTAGGTCACCAGCACCTTCAAACACCCACCAGGGCGGGGCACAAGTTTACCCCTCAGCTCATCACAACCAGCAGAACCCAGGGCCACAGCACCTAAGACGCCACACACGCAGAGCCGGCGCCCAGTCACCAGGGACGTCAAGTCTCGTGAGCATGATCTCCGTCCTGTCCCTGCAAATCCAGCAATTTGGTGTTTCATTTTATACCCAATTTCGCAGTAACTGGAAATAAGCCCTTCTCCTTTCCGCCCAAGAGTGAGAGTGGGACCAACCTGCTTTCAAAGTTTTGCAAACTGTGAGCTGTTAGTTTTGTACAACTTTAAAACCGCTACCAGCACTGTGTTCTCTGTACACCCCGTTTACAAGCCTTTCTGCCGGAAAACACTCAGGACACTGAACTTCCCAGATGGGTAACGCTTTTTTTTTTTTGTAATACAGAGGACTGAACAGGGGTTGAAAACCCACCTATTATCAACTGACATTTCACGAAAGAAAGAACATTTTAACACCAAAACAGCAGGAAGAATCTCAGGACGAACTCTCTTGAACGAAGTGGCTTTGCCAAGTGTGTCACAATGTCCTTATTTTTCCCATTTCTGGGCCAACTGACAGGCCTCTGAGCCCTGATCTCCTACAGAGCAGACTCATTCCGTGGGCTGTCACAGGAGGTTGGGACCCACTCAGAGACCCACCCAGGGTTTTCGCTGTGACTCTAGACGCACACATTTCAGTTATGAACTGCCTGCATTCCAACCTCCCCCTCCCCTGCCCTTCTACTCTCTAGACGAGCAAACTCAGGTTTCCAAAAACTGCAGGATATTGGGTTTTCGAGAGAGGAGCAAGCAGCGAGCCCTAGACCAGAGCGTCCCTGCTGCCGAGGGCAACGCCCAGCGAGGCCCTCGGTGGGGTATCTGCCCCAGCAGCCCCGCCTGTCCACCCCAGGGCCACAGAACAGTATTTCTAAGTGTTCCTGGCTGGACAGAGACTAGGAAGCACTGTTCTAGAAAACATCATAATTCAAAGAGAAAAGGAGCAAGTTACCCGCAGGTCCTTCACAAGAGTGTGTGCACCAGTGTTTCTTAACAACTGGAAAAGGACCCCAGGTTCCGGGGTGGTGACCACTCAGACGTCCCCCGCCCCTGCCAGCGGCCCACCGCACCCCCGGGACCCACACTCACCTTGCGCACCACCTCCTCCTCCTCCTGGCGCTTCTCGTAGTGCGAGAAGTCGTCGAAGATGGAGGTGCTGTGCTTGTACGAGGCGATGATCTTCAGCACCTGCTTCGCCTTCTCCAGGGGCACCTCCTGGGTGTCACGGGAGTTGGTGACCGGCTTGTTGTCGTTGTTCTCCAGCCGGATGTGCCGGAGCTGGTTGTTGGGCACGTCCTTGACGAAGATCCACTTCACGTCGAACTTGCCCTTCCACTTGTCCTGGGACCAGACCCCGGCGCTGGTGCCGTAGTCCACGGGTGACTTCATCTCAGCCACCCCGCAGAAGTGGCCGCTGCCATTGACGCTGAAGAGCAGGTAGACGGGCCCCTTGCTGCCGAGGGCGCGGAAGGCGCTGTCCAGGCGCCGGTTGCCGTGCTCCGTGCTGCACCAGAGGGAGTACTTGATGGAGCGGTGCACGTCATCCTCTGAGTAGCTCTTGATGATGAACACGCGGCCGCTCTTCAGGTTCCAGTCAAACTCCTTGGGGTTGTAGCTGTGGGCGGCTTTCAGTTTTTCTAGGACGGGGTGGGACTCCGGGCTCGGGGTGGCGCTGGGCTGGGCGCTCCCGGGAGAGTTACTGTCGCCGCTGGTCCCCCCGCTCTGCCCGAACGCCGTGCTTCTGTTGCGAGGGGCGACCCAGCGGGTCTGGGGCGGCTGCTGGGGGCCCGGATGCTGTGGTGGGGCCGGAGGGGGAGGCTGGGTGGGAAGGGGCTGCACGGCTGGCTGGGGCTGGGGGGCCGCCTGGGGGGCCGGCTGGGGCTGCGGAGCCGGGGCCTTGGGCACGGGCCCCTTGTTGTCCCAGGTGCCAATGTCCATGTTATGCTTTATGGGCGGAGGGGGCAGCGCGCCCCCGACGGCGGGCCCGCTCTTCGCCTTCATCTTCGGCTGCAGTTTGGCGGGCTTGCTGGCGATGGCCGCCCACGAGGTCGGCTTCGACACCGGCATGGTCACGTTCGTCCCGCCGCTGCCGGAAAGGATGCCCGTCATCGCCACGCTGCTGACGACCGATCCCACCGTCTTGACTGCAGAGGTGGTGACATCCCCGATCTTCAGGCCCACCATGCCCTGCTCCAGGCTATTCATTCCAGGGGCCTTGTCGAGGGTGTCGCTGTGAAAGCCTGTCTGTCCGTCCACGATCGTGCCGCCCAGGGAGCTCGGCGGGTAGGTGTAGCTGTTCCCATAGGCTGAACTCTGAGCCTGCTGCCCCTGAGACCCACTCGCCCCCCAGGCCGAGAAGGCGGGGTTTTCGGGGAAAAAATTAAACCTGTGCTGATAGATGCCGCCCCCCAGGCCCCCGGGCGGCCCGAGAACAGCATCGTGCACAAAACGCTGGTCTCCGTTACTCAGCTGTCCGTAGGCGGTGAGGTATGGGACCGGAGGGTCCCCTCCGGTAGACCACGGCGCTTCACTGAGGGAGTAGGGAAATCCGATGGATGGTGGGTAATAGCTGGACAGGTAGGGGTCGGCCATGGAGGGGTAACTGTTACTCTGCGGAAACAAGCACGTGATGAGTTAGGCGTGTCCCGACCCGGAGGGGGCGCTGCCACGTCAAGCACGCCTACTTCAGCGCAGGCTGCTGGGGAACGGGCCTGGGCAGCACCGGCTCCCCTCCCAGCGCGCCCAGCCAGGACAGAGAGGGCGACGCCCAGACGACCCAGGGGCCACTCCAAACAAAAGGGTCACTTGCAACTGATCTGGATTCAAGTTAGGTGAAGCAATCCTCTCAGCAACCCCTCCACTGCACCTTGAAGAGTGGCCCACTTCAAGGCACTCAGCCTGAGCAACAGGTCTCTGTCCCACTGGCAATAATGCTTACGCAGGACACTGACAGCACGGACAGCACAGCGCCAAGTGAGCAAGCTTCAAGGAGGCAGCAGCCACGAGCTCAGGGCTACAGGCGTGCTGATGACCCACCTGGATGACCCCCAGGACTCCCGCCCCGCCCCTACCCCTGAGCCCAAAGGGGTCTGGCCCCCTCAGTCCCCACCGTTTCCTGGGGCTCTCAGAGGGGAGCTGGCTACGGCGGGGAGACCCTTACTGAAAATGTGCCTCCGTGTGATGGCCGGAACCCCTGGGAGGAGTTTAAGTAGCTGCAGGGCCTCCCCTTGGGGGGGGGCGGGGTTCAAGAAAGCTGCCCAGGGCTGGGTTTAGACCTGGGGTCAGCAGTTCTGGGAAGACGTCTCCTTGGAGAGAGACTCACCCAGGGGTCCTGGTCAGAACTGGGCCCGAGAGCAGAAAGGCTGTGAAGGAAAGCAAGAGCGGGGGCAAACATGTCTGGTCCGATTTCTGCATAGTTCTCCCAAGTAACCAGAAAGTTCTACAAGCAGAGCGGCGGCTAGAGCCCTCCTCCCCGACCCCGCACCTGTCATCCAGTCAGAGGACCCGCTGCCCTGGCCGGCAGAGGGTGGCTGGTGTCCCAGGTGACTGGAGGAGGCTCTGCTTCACTGGAATGAGAACAGGGAGTAGCTCTCCGGAGCCCCCAGAAGTCCCGTGGAGGACAGGCCAGTTCCTCGGCACATCCCGGCCCAGCACGGGATGTGCTGACCCAGGCACCCTCCGCCGGTCCCCCCGGCACCTCCTCCCCCCTGCCCCATCGTAGGATTCCTGGGGCTTCGGGAATCACGCCTCCTTCCTGCTGGCTGCTCCACTTGACGGCAGACTATTCCAGAAGCACTTTTAAAATGGAGTAATACCTATTTGCCTGTTAACACGAATCCTTGAGATTCTCAGGGGGTAGAAAAAGCCAGACAAGTGGCCGTCATCAGTGCTCTGAATGCAGGGGAGCCGCCTGAGCCACTGCCCTTGAAAGGATCTCAGTGACTCTGGCCCCCGCATTGTGGCCCCCCAGCCCCACCTCCCTGCTTGCCTCCACCCACCCTGTGCCCGCAGGAGGGGCTGCTCTGAGGAGAGTCAGTCCCTGGGAGGCCAGGGTGGCGGACTTGCCCTGTGAGGTGGGGCAGCCCCAGGGGTGGAAGCCTCCAGCCTCTGACCTCGGCGCCCACCGGTGCCTCAACAGCACAATGGGGACAAGCCTTCTGAAGGGAGGCCAGCACTCTCCTCCCCCATCAGCTGGGCACCCACCTCGGCAGTGGCGGGGCCACATCAACGCGGCCTCCCTCGCACACAAGGAATGCACTCGGGAGAAGAGAGGACCCAAGGGCTGCGTGGCATCCACACCACACAGCCACGCATCCAACCGGAGCCACAGGAGCACGGCCACGCAACACTGAGCCCACGGGGCCAGCACCTCCCTTCTGACCCACGCTTCAGCCTTAAGCACAACAGGACTTCCCTTAAAACGTGAGACCACAAGCACTGTGTTAACCACGGCACGTCCCTCAAGTCCACCCCAACCTCACTATTAATGGAGAAGCCCAACACCCTGGTCACACAGACCCCATCGTGCAGATGGGCAGTTCTCAGCCACCTCCAGCCAGGACTGTCCAGGGAAAGAGGAGGTGAGCCAGCCGGCACCCCCGAATCCTTCACCCAGCCACAGGCAGGACCAAGGCGGAGGCAGCCCTGGGAGGACTCCACCCTCTCCTCCCACAACGTGTCAATGCAGGCAGGTCACTACGAGGAGAGCACCAGTGAGGCTGCAGCTCTTTACTGGAAAATCGTGAAATAACCTGGACTGCAGCTCTCCCTTGAACACTTAAATTCATACAACAAAAGGAACGAAGACGCCTCACTTCAAGTTCACAGGGTAAGAAGCTGTGGTTTACTAAGCAGATGCCGCGTGCCACCCGCACCGCCATCCCCAGGGCTCCGAGCTGGCCCTGGCCGAGCCCTCCCGACATCGTCTGTCCCCACCAGGCCGCGGGGTGCACGGCAGGCTGCATGCAGTGACCTCCGGTGCTGGGAACTGAATCCATTTTCATCCCCTTACTGGCAGCCCATCTTCTACCACATCTGCTGGGTCTCCTTCCAAACTCCAAGAGTGAGGCAGCGGAGTAACAGGCAAAGCTGCCAGGAACAGCAGGAGAACCCGTGGGGCCTTCCCTGCTGCGGTCCGCATCCCCCGCCCCGCCCCCCGCCACCAGGGCTCGGGCCACTGTCCGCAGTGCTCAGGCTGACTGTCCCAGCCCCGAGTCACAGTGAAACTGAACCGTGCCACTCAGAGAGCTGCAACACAAGGCCGCCAGGGGCACCGCAGGGTTCGGGCACTGCTCGAACTCACACCCAGCCCCTCAGAAGCCCGCCCAGCCGCGGCCTCAGGCTCTTCAGAGCCACGCTCCCCAGCTGGGCTCCTGCGACAGCAAACATGCCATCTACTTAGTTAGCTGTGCAGCCCAGGTAAAGAGGCCCAAGTTCACCTGCCAGGGACGTGGGTGCAGAAACCAAAGGGATGACGACAAATCGCGCCCTTTCTCTTAGTGCATTAATACTTCTGTGCAGAGGCATCGCGGGGCTACTCAAAGGAGCAGCATGGAACCAACTCTTTTAAGGACGACGCAGGTAAAACCGCGCCCCCCCGAAGACCACTTTCACGTGTGACACGTCTAACTGTAGCCTTTGTATAACTTAGGGACTCAAGAAAGGGAGGCTGACAGGTCTCCAAGGCAGAATTAGTCCAGTGACAGTAGAAAAGACACCCCCAAGCGTTGGACTTTCAGGGTGCCTCCTTGTGACCGAGTCAAAAGTGATGAACAAAATGGGCACTCACTCCAAACAAAATAAACTCCAAGAGTCGTGACACTTACCCCTAGATGACTTTCTTTGAAAAACCAAACAGTAAGACACGATAAACCCATAAACCTATTCTATAATTAAGTTTTTTGTACTTAAAACAAAACTTAACCAGTTTTATAAAAAACCCTCATGCTCAATGACCAAAACCACCTGCTTGAAAGTTGGAACGTTTGATTCCTGTATCCATTTTTCTGAGAAGTTCTGAAATTACTCAAATGCTTTAAGGTTCACAAACAATAAAGTGACTCAGCCATTACAGTGACCAAGAAGAGGGATTGGAGGGAGAAACGGAAAGCCCAAGGCTTCAGACGCCAAGGCACATGGAACACCTCGTACGCTGAGAAGCATTTACGTGGGGGATGCAGGGGGCTGGAATAAACTATGCAAGAGGGGAGGTACCAAGGGCAATTGTGAAAGCAGTGACAAAGTGACCCAGGGCTGAGAGCAGGCCCCCCACGCCCACAGCTCCTGGGGAAGATCCTGGGGTGCGGCTGGCCGCTCGCTTTTCCTGGGCTTCAGGCTGCAGGTCAGGTCAGAGGAGACCATGGCTTCCGACACCCACACAATTCTGCGCTTGTCTCCCCCCTTGAGGTGCGCGGCTCTGAGCAGCTTCACAGCGGTGAGCAGTGTGTCCCGATGCCACTCGGCGGCACCATCGCCGCGTCTGAAGGACGCCCCCGGCTCCCAGACGCAGCCACTGGCAACCAGTGCCCATGACCAAGTGCTCCCCCTGACCCCCACCCAGGCCCCCGGAGCCACTGTGGAGCAGCAGGAAGGCGCGGGCTGAGCTCCTCCAGGCTCTCTGCACGGCGCAGGCGCTGCGAGAAGGCGTCGGTGCGTCCAGCTTTGTGCCGCTGGGGGAAACGCCCCCAAACCTGACAGAAACACTGGGTGACAGCTGAGCACCATTTCCAAGGAAGGAGCCTTCAGGGTGGCCAGACAGGAGCTTCTTGCCAAGAGAGCAGAGAGGCGTAACTGTCAGCTCGACCACGCAGGACGGACGGCACGTGAGAGACAGTGGACACGAGGTCTCGAAGAGATGCCACACTGACCCTCAAGTGGCGAACACCCCACAGCACTCCGGGCAGCTCTACCCACATCTCATCAGAGGACTCGATCAACAGCACGGCTTAAAGCAACTACAAATGATCAGCCCTAGAACCTGAAACGAGTAAATTTATACAACATTCCTAAAAGGCGAATGCTTCTCAGTACACTTAGAACACAGCTGAATTATTAAAGAGGAAAAACGAAAAAGTTGACTTTTCTCCTTTCTGTCTACGTCAGACGTGACCGGGCACGCTGACAAGGCTGTCGACAACTGAGTGCTTGAGTGGAGACGCAGAATCCCCGGTAACCTCTCCGTCCACACGCTCGGCCTGGCATCTGGCCAGCAGCACCTACACCAAACTCAGAGGCGCTGTCTCCAAAACTCTGAGCAGGAACTTTCTGGGTCCTTGCAGTCTTTCCTTACCTTTCAAAGAAAAAAACAGAGAACGAGAAAGCAGGCCGGCCCTTAAGAGGGCGAAGTCAGGACAAGCCAGCAGCGTCAGAGCCCCACACCCTCGCCCCTGGGCCCCCACCGCCCCCCCGTGCTTCCTCTCCCCCCATCGTGTCCAAACAGCTGACTGAAGTGTAGTTCAAGTCTGCTACGTAAGGATGCTCCGGGGTGCCACTAGGAAGGAAAACACACAGCGAGGGCAGGGTCCCCAGGCCTTTCTGAGGGAAGCGCACCCACCCCGAGCGTGGTACAAGTCAGCTAACGGAAAGGCACGCTTTTAAATGCTTTCCAAGTCTTCCGAAGCGCTAAGGCGTCACAAATCAGAACACCAGAGTGTCTCCAACCGGCTACTACAAACCACAGCTGGGTTAAGAAAGGTAAGAAAGCAGCCCAGGGCTGACGGATACGCCCACGACCTCCACCGCGGTGACGGCTCCACAGGTGCGCATGCGTACCAGGGAAAGGCCACATATGAAACCGTCCTCTTTAAACACGGGCAGTTCATCTCACGTCAACACCACCTCAGTAAAGGCTAAGGGGACAGACAGGAAGTGTGCGCTCACTGCTTCCTGCCACACCAACCTCCGCTCCGGCTTCCTCACTAGCAGTCTGGGCTGGATGTCACGGCAGAGGCCACACCTAGAGGCAGTGACAATCTCAAGGGACCCTTGACTGCATCACAGCCCACGTGAAGAAACGAGTGGCGAACACAGGACCAAAGGATCCCGCTGCACACTTGGGTGAGAGGTGCCGACCCTCAGTCCACAGCCTGGCTCTGCCACCAGGCACAGCAGAGCCTCTCTGGCCTTCAGGTTCCTCATCCGTACGACGAAAAGGCCGGGAAAACTAGGATCTAAGAGCCCTCCCGTGTCGCACGCTTCCTACACTCTGCAACAACTGGGCATTTCTGGAAGGTCTGTTCTCAATTAAGAGTTTTCTCAATAAATTCACTCCTAGGGGATGTGCTGATTAATCATCTTGCGACAAGTACACATTTTAACACACAAGATGAAGAGGATGTTTTAAGGCTGTCCACTGATAGCACCAACCCACCACGGTGCCTCCACGCGGCGTCTCCAGCGCGAGCCAGCTGGCACTACTCCCCTGACATCAGAAAGTCATCTACTCCACTTTTAAAGACATCCTCCTGAGTATCAAAAGCTCCTACCTTATAAAAAAAGATTCCAAGTGAAGCGACCCCCTCCCTTGAAATTCTGGTTAAAATCCACACACAACACCTGCTAGAGCAAATCACGTAAGAGAAATAAGTAAGTCCACTTAACTTCCTGCCATCACCTCTGGCTGAAAGCCCGTCACTGAGCAGCCCCTTGTCCTGCCCAGAGGAGGGGTGGGCCCTCAGGGGGCCCCCTGAACAGGGTCTCTCAGGCTCCTCAGCTGCTGACTTGCCAAGTGCAGCAGGAGGAGAAGAATGGAGAAAAGTTCTAAGACGTTCTACAGAAGGGCAGACTAGCTTCATCCCACAGGGAAGAGGCAGAGCCTGACTTTGCTCTAAAGCGAACATACACTGTGCATTTTAAAAGCGGCAGATCTTTTGCTTAAACCTCAACTCCAACTAGCCCAGTGGTTTTAACCAGGACAGTTTAGCCCCCCAGCAGATGTTTGCTGAGGCGTTTTTGGTTGTTATGCGGAGGGTGGTACGCAAATACTAATGACAGCTCACGGATGAAGGCCAGGGACGCTGCTCAACATCCTACAAGGCCCCCCAAACAGCGAGCGTTTCTGTCCCCAACCCCCTTAGTGCCAAGGCTGAGAAAGCCTGCGACACCTGAGAGAACAGGTGGCTACATCTCACTCAGGTGCCGCCTTGAGCTCTCTGGGCACCAGCTAGTCTCACCCTCCCCACAACCCTATCAGGAGCCGCCTCTTCCAACTGTCCTAAGAGGAAGCAAGCAGAGGGGGCAAGCCATCGAAGAAGCGCCACAGTCAGCAGCGGTGTGAAGAGCCCAAGGCCGCAGTCTCACTCCAGAGTCCTGCTCTAGCTGCTCGAGACCAAACGTCCAATCATCCAGAGCTAAAAACAGTCCCCGGAAAACTTCAGAGAACTCCGCACACCCCCGCTCTGTCTAACGCAGTGCATCACTCACCCACCAGTGCTGAGGCCGACGAGAATCCCGCGTGCCTGCCAGGCGCGTGGGACACCATTTCCTCCAGAGAGAAAACCAGCTTCCCCGCACGCATGCCCCACCTTCAACGTGAAGCTGCTCTTCAATATAAGCCTTTGTCAGCCTCTTCCTTTATTTCTAGTACTTTATAGTCTGCTTCTCTGTTGTTTAGGGTAATAAAGTCAGAAATATGCTAATAAAGGTTTATTACAAACCTCAGTCAAAATAAATGTAAAAATGTTAAAAAATAAAAAAACAAACTCACCTGGTTTGACTGTCCAGAAAGGTAGGGCTCAAAGTCATTGTCATGAACTGTATCCTTCTGATGCAAAGAACCATTTTGTACTAGAATGAGAAGTTGCAAAATATTACCTTTGAATTTTTTTAAAGTTCCTTTTAATCACAGAAATTAAAGATAGTCAAGTTTATACCCATCAACTTCTACTATAAATCACTTTTACTTAAAAATGGGCACAGACATTACAAAACTGATACTTACACAACTAATTAGAAAGCTGATACAAAACTTTCAATAACTTAGGTTACGTTTCTGATAAAAATTAATCGTACTTTGGTAGATATTGACAAAATATAGGTGCAGACAAAATACTGCAAGGAACTCGTAACCAGGTTTTGGTAAAGATGATGTGGGCTGAGATCTATGTCTGCCAGACAGAGAACGGTGCTTCCTAAAGCCTGGCTATGTGGGCAGCAAAGCTGGGAAGCTGCAGCTGAGCGACGCTTCTTAACTGGTATCTGGCTGTGCTCTTATTTTCCACTGTCACCACGCTCAGCCAGGAAAAGAAGGGGAAGGTAAATAAGTGCTGGGCCTTCTCCAATCTCCAAACATGATAACCGTATTTGGTTACACCCGAGTAACACACACACTGGTTCAAAACAGTCTTCGGAGTAAACATGAAGCGACACCAGTTCTCCCAAGACGGAGTTTTGGGGGTGGACCCCAAGCCAGAGCATCCCAAGAGGCTCAAAAGACTGGGGTAAGGCGCCAGCGTACAGGGCCAAGGGCCAGCAGCCGCCCCAGGGCCAGCCCCACACCTGGGGCCGCAGACAGGCAGGTCGCTGGGCCCCCGGCCTCCTTCCCTTCCCCCACCCCAATCAACCAGCCTGCCGTGGGAGGGAGAGATGGAGTTACTCTCACCACCGATTTGCTTGCTTCTCCTTGAAAACTCCCTGCTTCCGACCTGTTACGTCTCCCCCAATATCACAGCCTAAGGTTTCGTCTCCCCAAAGAAGAGGGAGAAAAACTCCGCGGTTCTGGCTGCCGCTTCCAAGACCTCTCCTCCCCCAACACGCGCGCCGAGCTCTAGGCGAGCGCCGCCCCCTCCGCTCCCGGCCCGCACCGCCATCCGGACTCCGCTCACCTTTATTATCTTGCCCTTTTGTTCTCTGCTTCGCCGCAGGCCCAGACGCGCGAGCGGACAGCACCAGGGGAGAGGGGAACACAAAATTACCCATGAGAACCCCTCCCGGCGGGCGGCGCGCTCCGGCCCCAAAGGGCCCGCGGTCCCGGGCGACGTCGGCCCAGCCCCGCGACGCCGACCCCGCGACCCCGACCCGGGCCCCGCGACCCCGGCCCCCGCGTTCCCGCTCCGCGAGCGGACCCCGCGACCCCGGCGCCCGGCCCCGCGACCCCGGCCCCACCGCTACCTGGGGGTCCACGCTGGTGGCCGACATGCTTCATGAACAGCCGGCGCGGTGCGGGGCCGGGGCGCCCGCCGGCTCGGGCCTCCCCGCGAGGCCGGGCCTGTCACCCGCGCTCTCGCGGCCCCGGGCCCGCCGCCTCCTCCCCGGGCGCCGTCCGGGCGGCGGCGCCGGTGGCTGGGCGCGCGGGCCGCTCGCGGGCGGGCGCGGGACGAGACGCACTGACGAGGCGCAGACTTCAATGGCGGCAACGGCGGCGGCGGCGGCAGCTGCAGCGGCGGCGACAGCAGCGGCGACTACGGTGGCGGAGGCGGCAGCGAGGACGAGGCTGCGCGACGTCAGCGAACGCGGGGCAGGCCGGGAGGTCGACGAGCCGCCACGCGCCGCGCCTGCGCGTCGCCGCCCGGCGGGATGGATCTCACACCCGGGTCCCAGTCTCGCGCGGCAGGGCGGGGCGAGCCTGGGCAGTCACATGGGCGTGTCCAGTGGCGCCGCGGGGACCGCCCAGCAGGTGTGCATCTGTCGGACCTCGCGCCAGCAGGCGCAGCGGGGGCGATGATGCTGCTGCCGCGTGGCGTGCAGGCGCAGACTGGTGCAGGTTGTGAACCTGGTGGCACCACCGCGCTGGTTCTCCAGATGTGAAGAAACTCGAGCCAGCGAGTGCGGCCACCCACCGAAAGCCACTTATAGCCAGGCTGCAGTCCACTCTACCCCGCAGCTCTCCCCCAAACGCCCCTCCAACAACCCCTGGAGGGGCGCCCAGGCTCTGAGCTTTGCGGTCCTCGGGGCAGCTCCTCCTGGGCTTCTGCAGCCTCTGTCCCCGCGTAGCCTTCGACTCGAGGTTCCCCGAGGGTGCTGCTGTGTGAGCGCTCTCTTGGGTCTCCAAGGGGTTCCCCAGTTTATAATCATAGTTGCATGTTAGATTCTTGACCACAGGGAGGAAAAGAGTTCATCCCCGCACTTTGCCCTAGTCCAGGACCTGCTAGGTGCCTTTTGGTCTCTCCTCAGAGATGGACAGCCCCTTCCTGGCTCCACCTTCCTGCAGGGAGACCACTTCTCTCTCCCCACTCACTCCCAGCCCACCCCACACCAGGCCCCCGGCCTGGCTGCTCCCCGGGGCTCCCGCGCCCCTTCGGCCACTCCCCAACATGGCTTCCAGGTGGGTCTCTTTTCTTCTTTTCTGGCTCTGGCAGGTGTAACATCTTCGCAAGGCCCAGACCTGCTGAAGGTTGAAGGCCTGGAATGCCGGCTCTCTGCCTCTGTCAACACATGGCCTTCTCCCTGTGTTCTGCCTCTGAGTCTTCCTCCGCTTATAAGGACACCATCATCGGATTTAGGGCCGCCTTAGTCAAGGTGAGCCTTATGACCTCATCTTAACTTCATTCTATCTACAGAGACCCTACTTTCAAATAAGGTCACACTCACAGGTATCCTTTGGACAGGAATCTGGGGGGACACTATTCAACCAGTACAGGGATCACAAATAATGTCAACTGAAAAATTTGGAGGTGAGTTACAGGGGCTGAGCAGTGGAAGGAGTAGCCCTGGAAACCAGAGGCCTGCGGAGGTATGGCCACACAGGCCTGCTGGCCAGGGAAGGGGCAGGCAGGATCTGATAGCCACCACCTGGGCCCACCCCGGGCTGCCACCCTGCCAGCTGGGAAATCTGGCAGTGGTCCTCACTGATCTCAGGGAGAGGGGGGTGTGAGGGCCGCTCAGAGCAGGGAGCATAGGCCCCCAGAGGCCCAAGGTGGGGACTCTGTGGGCCCAGCGCAAGGGGCTGAGGCTCCCAGACCAGCCCCGGGGAAGCCTTTCCTCTGCCAGGCCTGAGGACACAGGAAGGGTGGAGTCACGGAGTGTGGAGCTGAGCTTCCTTTTACTGCAGAGGGTCACTGCCATGGTCCAGCCGTGAAGGGAATGGGAGAAACTGCCCCGGCTCCTGGCACAGGGAGGGGGTGTGGGAGACTCATGTGACACTGATCAGCTCAGGCTTTGGAGCAGCACGGGGACCTCTGAGGCAAGGGTTGCCCGGCCCTGGGTCTGTGCTGGGACCAACGGGCTCTCCCCACTGCCCAGAACACTCTGCTCCTGCCCTCCCCCACCTGACCCCTGGTCACCCTTCAGCTTTGAGGAGGAGCCGGGTCCATGCAGGCACGTAGCTCAGGGGTCTCCTGCCAGGTGTGTCCAGTGACAGAGGGAGCCCACCCCATCCGGGGCCTTCCACCCTCAGGCACCCCCTCCCTGCTGTACGCAGCTGGGGTGGGATTGTCTAAACATTTCCAACATCGATTTAAAGAGGTTTGATTTTCTATTGGTTTCACAGGCACGTAAGCACGTGGTGAAAAACCTCATCTAGGACTTCCCCAGTAGTCCAGTGGTTGGGACTCAGCACTTTCACTGCCATGGCCCCGGGTTCTATCCCTGGTCGGGGAACTAAGATCCCAGGAGCCACGTGGCACGGCCAAAAAGACGAACAAACAAACCAAGAACACCTCATCTATGTACTGAAAGGTACAAGGTGGGAGGCAGAAGGTCCTTCCCAGGCTGTCCCAGCCTCGCTGCCCCTGATGCACGTGCACACCAGTGCAGGGACACCTAGAGGGAGGTTCCTGCAGGCAGATCACTGGGTCAGAGAGCACACCCATTGGCCACCTGCGTGATGTTAGATCCGGCAGGGGACCCCCAAGAGAGGCCTCTGGATGCACCAGCAGGGAGACCTTCTGCCGAGCTGGGAGTGGGGCCTAAAGGGTGCTGGCCCTGAGTTCAGGTGACCACCTGGCTGGAGCAAACTGCCCCCTGGGGGTTGGACAGGGCTCACCCAACAGCTGGCCTCCGGGGGCCTGCAAACAAAGACACCTGGCCACCCGAGGGGTGATAGAGGTGCTCGTGCTGGCGTCAGCCCCTCCCCGGTCCCTTTCTCACCTAAACTCTCAGGGCTCATCCTTAATCAATGGCCTCCTTCCAGAAACCACCCCCTCTGCACTTTCTCTGGAGCTGCTTCATACGCCACAGACCTGCTCACTTTCTCGGGCTTCCCTGCTCCCCAGCTCAGGAGTAACCTTGACGTGCCTCCTGTAATTTACAGCACTTTACGGTTTTGAAACTGTCCCTCCGTAAGTGTCTCATTGGGTCACTAATTCCGTAAGTGTTCATTGAGCACTACTGTGTGCTCTGCATGTGTGGGGTTCTGGGGGTACAGGCGGTCCCTACCCCACAGAGCCCCTGAGGTGGGGGGATGCTTCACAGCCTGCAAAATGCTGATCGCTTGATCGTTCATTGAGGGGAAGGTTCAAGGGCAGAGGATGCACCTCATGCTGCCCCACGACCCAGAGGGGAGAGAGATGGGGGGTAAACAGGGCACCTTGGATCAGAGCTCAGATGGAGCCAGGAGGCGTGCCAGCCTGACCTGGGGAAGGCCTCTGGGGCCCATCCCAGAACTGAGGCTCAGGACAGGCAGAGCCTCGCCAGCTAGGCCTGGGAGCCAGGGCGCAGAGCTGACTGCCCACCCACTGGGAGAGGAGCTCCTGCAGCCCGGGCCATGCCCGTGTCCACTGCTGAGTGCTGGGAAGACAGCTCGGTGTAGGGGAGGTGAACCATCTAACAGGTAGAGAGCAAACTGGTGAGATAGAAGCAGCTCTGGGTTCCTGGAGCTGGTAAGCCTCCCAGAAGAGAAAGCTTGCCCAGACCGCACAGCTAGTCTGGGGCCGGCTGGAGGCACCCCTGGGCCCTGCCGCTTCCCCGGGGGCCCTGCAGCACCCCTGGCCCGTGCCGGTCATGCCTGTCAGCTCCCACCCTGCTTCTCCAGAAGCTGCACTTGTGTCTGAGCTCCACCTGGTCAAGGGCACCTTCGGCCTCAGCAGCGAACCACCATCTGTCCCCAGAGACAGTGCCAGGGGGTTTGGGGCCCGGATGTCTCACAGCTGTGGGAGCGGGACGCACCCTGCCGGGGGGTTGAAACGACAGCAGGGATTGAGTCGCTCTGCAGCTTCGTTCAACTCGGGGGACATCGACCTTGGCAGTGAGAGGATGCAGGTGAGCTCCCGGCGCAGCGGGGCCACCACAGTGCAGGCTGCAAACCTGGGGCCTTGTTCCAGAAGCAGGAAGAGGCCTTGCCTCCCTGCCCTCCGCGTCTCTCGGACCTGTGGCAGCAGTCACTATGATTTGCTGGTTAACGTCAGGGGCTCTCACAGAGGAACACAGACTGTCGTAGACACCTGGGGCCCATCCCTGTCCATCAGTGTTCCTCTGTGTTCACCCCTAGACCCCCGCTGGGGCAAGCGTCAGTGATGGTCACTGGCTGGGGGACAGGGAAGTGGGCGGCCAGGAACCGGCCCTAGGGGAAGGGGTGTCGGGGGGCCCCAAGCCCCTGCCACGCGCCCCTTTGTCCCACCGGAAGGTACTTTACAAAACGCACGTTCAAAGACGAAGTACTAAGAACGTCGAGGTGGTGACCACAGAGCTTTAACCCCCAAGCACCAGCTCACCGCAGTGCAGGTCGGATGCCGTGAGGCCCCAGGACGCCACAGGGACTCTCCGCTAGAGGTCCACGAAGATCGGGGGCCCCAGCAGCAGCGTGGCAGCACTAGGAGAAGGGGCAGAGGGACCAGGGTGACAAGACCATGCAGGATGTATCAAGGGCTGCGTGTGGCCTGGAAGGGGAGGGGCCTCGATGCCTGGGCCAGGTGCCTGGGGAGGGTAGGTGGGCGGGGCGGGAATAAGGGCGAGCAGGGCCAGCCCTGGAGAGGGGCCCGGCACCGGGAGGGGTCCTGGGGGCAGGTAAGGAGAATGGCGCCGGACAGCACAGCCCTCCTATGGGAGGAGGGGAGCCCAGGGCCTGCAGCGACTGTCCTGGGACGGGCAAGGCTCTCCGCACGGCTCACCCGCTGTCTCTTTGCATGCCAGCATCATCCCCCTCTGTCCGGCGACACGTCCCGCTAAACTCTGGCTGGGGTGGGCGCCTCACCTGGCCCACTCAGAGCCTGTGAGCCCCAGCCCAAGACAGCAGCTGGGTCCCCAGGGATGCGATGCTTCCCGGGCTGCTGAGCTGTGAGTGCAGGAGCTGTCGGTGGTCACTCAGTGGACATTCTGGACTTTGCGGGACTGAGAACAGAAGGCCACTGTTCAGCCTTCCCTCCTTTCCCTTCCCCGGGCCATAATTCCAGTCTGAGGTCCCCCGAACCTCCCAGCTCAGCTTCAAGGGGTACCTGGGCTTGGGAAGGGGCAGGAAAGAGTCAGGCTAGCTGTGCCGAATCCTCTTCAGGGACCAGCCAATCATCCTGCCGGGCCTGGGGCCATGCATGCCCAGGAAATCATCTGATCTAACAAGCCCAGGTGATGCAGACTGGGGTGCAAAGGCAGCGCCGAAGCTGCGGTCCAGGCGACAACGGCGCGCAGGCGGGTCCAGCCTCAGCCAGCGGGGAGATGCCCAGGAGGGGGCCGGCCGCTCTGGTGCTCGCTCTCCCCACGCGCCCCCTTCTGGCCTCTTGCGGCTCTGCCCTCGGCTCTGGTCACAAGCCCGGAGCCAGAGCCTGGCCCAGCTGCTGGGGATCCGCAGAATCCAAGGCCCCCAGCAGGGGTGCTCACAGCAAGGACCCTCAGGAGCACCCCCAACATCGGCGCCTTGCCCACCCTCTCTGGCTGTTTCCTGCCGTGACCCCCAAATAAAGCTCTTCCACTCCAGTCTTGGTTTCAGGGTCGGCTCTGGGGGCCCCACTCCAGCCTCAGGGGTGGAGGTGGCGTAGTATAGAACATCCTTCTCTAAGGGTGAATTTTAAAAGCCATCCTTTCCCTCTCCCTCCGCCCCTCTCGCTCTCCTTTCCACAGATCTTTATGATACTCTGGCCCAGGCACCGTCCTAGGCTCTAAGGACCCCACCCCCAGAACCGCAGCAGACGTGGCTCCCCCCAGCCCACGCGACCGCCTTGGTCTGTCTGTGCCCAAAGGCAGTGCCGGTTGCACCCAGCCTGTACTTCGTCTGACTCCCGCTCGTGGCTGGAAGGACGGGTCCTCGTCATTGTCAGCAAGTGGGGTCCCAGGTGGAGCTCAGGCCTCCAGGCAGGGTCTGTCTGCAGAGGCTCTGAGGGGGATGTCTCTGTGGACACGGCAGGAGCCGGTGCTGAGGATAGGGTTGGGGTGTGGATCCCAGCCCCAGGTGCTCTGCCCCGCCCTCCCCAGGCCCTCAGCCCGCGCCTGCTCTGCTGTGCTCACCTGGCACCCTGTGGTCACCTGGAATCCTTGCTCTGCGGACACAGGTCGGGGTGTCCCTGTGCCAGCCAGGTTCCCAGACCCCTGGGTGGGGTGCTTGTGGAGCTCTTTTCTCAGCCAGAAGAGAGGTGGGGGTGTGGGAGGGAGGGGGACCCTACTCCCCCATCTCAGAGGAGTCTGTGGTGCCCCCAGGCCTGGGCAGGAGGCCCAGCGGCTGAGCACTGAGCCTCCTGGAAACTGCAGAGCCCGCAGGGAGCCCTGAGGCCCAGACCGGACCAGAGCTCGGCGAGCACCCCTCCCCCGCTGTATGCGGACTCAGGTCTGGGCCTCAGAAGCCTCATTCCAGGGGAATAAGTCCAGCAGGTCTAGCCACCTGCCCAGGTGGCCCTGGCCCCGCCATCCTGAAGGAAAGCCAGAGCTCGTTGGAACGGCTGCCTCCGGGGGGTGTGGCTCTGGGGGAGGCGGGACCTGTGATCCTGCTGGTCCGGCCCCCCACCGCTCTTGTCATGCCTTCTCGGGCCAGGCCCCATCCTGGTGTGGTAGGGAGGGAGCCCTCAATTTGAGGATATTCCTGTCCAACCCCAGCTGGTTCTGAACCTTTTCGGGAGAGTGGGGATCTGGTCCGAATCCAGGAGCAAATTGTATGGGGCCCTGGGTCATCTTTGGGCTCCTGTCTTTAAACGGATTGGGGTGACCTGGAGGCCTCTACCTGCCGTCTCCCACCTGGCATCGTCTTACCTGGGGAGATTTCATTGTAAAGACTCACAGCAAAGGTGGTCAGGGTGAGCCATCGGCGGCATCGACAGATATCCGTTCATGTTTAGAAACTGACACACAAACAACAGCAACAAAAACCTGGTTTGTGCCCATTAAAAAAAAAAAACAACTGGCACATAACATTAAGTGAGGAAAACGGGCAGACACACAGGGCGCGTTTGGAAGGAAACAGTGAAATGTAAGAGCCGTGCTCCCAGTGGAGGGGAGGCTGATGGCTAGTAAGAGCCGTGCTCCCAGTGGAGGGGAGGCTGATGTCTAGTAAGAGCCGTGCTCCCAGTGGAGGGGAGGCTGATGGCTAGTAAGAGCCGTGCTCCCAGTGGAGGGGAGGCTGATGGCTGTTTTCAGTTGCTTCTTTTGAAGTAATTATAGATTTACAGAGAGTTGCAAAGAAATCTGTGAGGCTCCAGTGAGCTCCATGCCCAAGCAGCTGTCGGGCAAGGTCGGTTCTGGAAAACTGGCCCTGGTGGTGCCAGAGCTGTTCGGATGGTGACTTTTACTTTCTTTATGTTTTCAGTATTCTTGAAGTTTCTGGAATAAGCATATGATAGTTATTTTTAGCTCCTGATTTCTTTTCATGTAACTGTATAAGTAAGACACGAATAATTCCTTGTGTCAAGAATTTCAGCCATGGCCACAGACAAGCACAGAGGCCGAGGCTGTTCCTCCTCCGAGATGCCCACGGCTCTGTGGGCGATCCTCCCAGCCCCTCCTCTGTGCAGCCACACGCTTGGATGTGCTCGCAGAAATACCTGCTTCCAGGTGGGGGGGGGGCAGGGGGCGGGGCTCCCTCAGCTCAGGCACCGGCCCTCCTTCACGGGGAGACTCCACCACAGGGTGGGGTGGTGCCTGGAGGATGCGTGTTTGGAATTTCCAGAAGTGAGGGAGGCTGTTTCTCCCCTCCCCACCCCCAAATTTCAGGATCCGAGGGAGTAGACCTCAGATGTGCACCCAGGGGACACCGCCCCTGCTGCCAGGGCCACCTCAGAGGGTCCTCTGAGCCAGCCAGTCCCCAGGTCCAGAGGATTCAGAGCAAACCTGGGGGCTGCGGTTTCCCTCCTGAGATAGGAGCAGCTGGAGACCCAGTACCCGGGGACCCTTGTCCTTGTCCCCGGCCACCAAAGGGTGCGGGTAGGGCGGGGCAGAGGGCCGTCCCCGGAGAGACCCACTGAAGGGGCCCCAGGACGGGCACACCTGCGGTTTGTTGGAGTGGCAGAGGTCACAGTGTTTCTGCACAGGTTGGGGAACCGGAGAAGAGAGGGCAAGGAGCGGGGGTCCCAAGGCGGCTCACTGGGAGGTCCCAGCTGGGGCCCATCCGTCTCCACCTGCCCCCAGGACGCTCTCCGGGGAGACCCGGCCTTCCAGTTGCCCGAGCGCCCCTCGCCCAGTGCCCCCCCCCCACCAGCCCGGGATAGGCAGCTCGGGCTCAGGAGCCTGGGAGGGGCACAGACATCCGGCCACACCCTTTACCAGGCTTTCCTGCAGGGAACTAGAAGGCTCCAGGCCTCTGCTGGGAGAGGACTCCAGGGACTCCATGGGACCCTGGCCACGTGGGGCTGAGGGCCAGTGCAGCCAGGATGTCAAAGGTGTCTCCCTGGGGGCAAGAGTGCACCCCATTCCCAGGACTGGGGTACGGGCCTGGGCTCCAGGCTCCTCGCTCTGTGCCGGGCTCGTGCAGCTCCACGGGGCGTGGGGGGAGGGCCGCCGAGGGGAAACGGGTGCTCCAGGCCCGGGTGGGGCCCCCCTCTGCCCACCCCGCTTTGTGGCCCTCCCTGGGCCTGCCTGGCCCTGGGGTCCAGGCAGGGTCCCCACTGAGCCTGTTCTTTGCTCTGCTCTTGGGAGCAGCAAGGCCCTTTGCACTCCGGGGAGGGGCTGTGGGGGCAGGCCACCCCGTCCGGTCTTCCTCTTCGTCCCTTCCACCCCAGAGCCCTCTGTCTTAGGGACCCCGCTCTGCCCACTGGGGTTCCAGCCCTCCACCTCCTTCCCTAACTGTTGGGTTTGGGGGCGCTGGGGCCCCTGGGCTTGGGCTGATAGGCAGACCTGTGGCTGTGACCAGGCTTGAGGGCAGCCTGTCCAGGGAAGGGGACACCCACATGGCCAGGGGCTTGGGCTGGGGCCTGGTGCAGCCCCGGGACCCCCAGACCAGGAGCCAGGGCACCCTGGGCTGGTTGGGCTGCACACCTAGCAAGGGGGGGTGGCAGGGGGTCCGGACCTGGGGAGGGGGGCCAGCTCTAGGCACCCGATGGAGCGTCAGGTACAGGGAGCTGGAATTGTGGACGTGCCCCAAACGTCCCTGGCGTCTGGGTTACAGCGCCTCAGGGAGTCTAGTTCAAGTGTGAAGATCGACCTCACCGCATGTGGCTCCACCTTCTGGGCCCCTGGGACGCGGAGGCCGAGGGAGGGGACAGCATCTTCAAGGCCGGAGGGCAGGAGCTGCTCCAGGGCCCGCTGAGGGCCTGGGACTCCCGCCCAGCTGGAGCAGGGATGACTCAAGCCCCTTTCAGCGCCCGGGTTTGGAGCGCGAGAACATCCAGGGGAACCAGTCCAGGGCAGAGGCCCCGCCCTTCACTACACACCCCTGCATCCTCGGCTGACCCATGTCACCCCTGTAGAGGGAGCTGCCCTCCCACCGCCGGGCAGCACTGACTGTGTAGTTTAGATCACCTGGAACCTTCTGCTTTCAGAGGCCCCACTGGCACGCCGCCCAGGAGCTCGGAGCTGACGGAGAGCATCACCCACCCCTCCTCCCCTCCCCCTCCCCCTCCCCTCCCCCCATCAAGGTCCCAGAGCCAGTACCAGCCCTCTGCTGCCTTGGGTGGGTCTCCATGCTCCGGCCCCTCCCCTCGTGCCCAGGGACCCCGCCTTCCCCTGTAGAGCAGAGTGAGAGCCGCAGCACTCACAGTGGCCCCCGAGCCCTGTGACATTCCCTCTGCAGCGAGCATGTGACACAGGCTGCCGCGCTGGCCCCTTCCAGAAAGTGGTGGGCCCCAGCGGCCCCCACCCCCAGTCCCCTGGCTGCTCCCCCACCCGGGGCATCTAGGGGGCAGGACCATGCCTGCCCAGCCACTGTTGTCCCCAGGCAGGGCCTAGGGGTCAGGAGCCCTGGGGAGGCTGGCTGAGCACATTCCAGAACCAGCTGCCCAGGGGCCCATCCCTGCCACAGAACTTGTCACGGCTGCTATCTTCTCTATGGGGTCCGAGGACGGGACCAGGTGCTGGTGCTGTGGCCTGGAGCCCAGCCGCTGTGCAGCTGGCGGTCGCCCCGCTTGGGGGCGCCACCGACCCCACTCTCCGTGCGGCCACCTTCAGGGCCAGCGCCCCGACAGTGCCCTGTCCTGGGGAGGCCGGGACCACATGGACGGGCAGATCCTGGGCCAGCTGCGCCCCCTGGCAGAGGAGGAGGAGGAATACGGGGCCGGGGACGCCCCATCCGCAAGGCCCGCCTTCCCGGGGATGGGCTCCGAGGAGCTGCGGCTGGCCTCCTTCTGTGACTGGCCACTGAGCGCCATGGTGCCGCCGGAGCTGCTGGCCGCCGCCGGCTTCTTCCACACCGGTGAGTCCCAGGGGCCTGGGCGCCACTGCAGATCCTTCTGGACTGGGCTCTACCTTCTCCACGGCATCTGCCCCCGGGACAGGGAGGGTCCCCACAGCCCTTCCATGCCTGCCCCCCGCCCTGCAGTCTCTCCTGTGCTTCCGACCTACACGCGCACCTGGGGAGAGGCCAGACCAGCACGGAACAGTTGGACCCTGGGCTGGGGGGACAGTGATGGGACGGGGGAGCCAGGAGGAGGAGAAGGGGGTATGCGGGGACCGGCAGGGCCCCCGGGAGTCCAGGGACAGGCTCTTGGAGGGCTGGTAGTGGGATGTGCCTGTAGCAGCCCCTGATCTGTGGTCTGTGCACCAAATCTGTTGATCGTAGGGGGTGAGGCAGGGGTGAGGGTCTCGGAGGTATAGAGATGAGGGTCCGCATCCCCCGGTGGAGTCGTGAGCCCCTAAGACCAAGCCTGGCAGCAGACCGTTCCCCTTCTTTCCATCGCTGGGAATCCATCCTGAGGAGGGGGCACCTGGGGCAGAGGTGCGGGGTGCGAGGGCTCTGCCCCCACCTTTCCATACATACTGTGGACACCCCCTGCGTCCCTTTCCCCAACGTGCACCTCGATCCTGGCAAGTACCCAGACATCGTTACCCCTATTCCACTGTCGAGAAAATGGGGTACACGTGAATTCTGAGGAGAACGCTGGGCAAAGGGGTGGCCAGTGGGAGCCTGCAAGGCTCACGAGCAACCCCAGAGAGCCCCTGCCCCAGAGGGAAAGCCCACCTGGGAGCGCCCAGCCCTGGCCTTGGAGGACACACAGGCTGTGCAAGGGGCCAGGCGCGGTCAGGACCAGTGTCTTGACTCCATCCCAGGCCAGCAGGACAAGGTGAGGTGTTTCTTCTGCTACGGGGGTCTGCAGAGCTGGGAGCCAGGCGACGACCCCTGGACCGAGCATGCCAGGTGGTTCCCCAGGTATGGGCTCCGCGGGCCAGCCTCCCTTCCCCAGTCCCGGGGGTGTCGAGTCTCAGGGACCGCGGTGGGGGGGACTCTCTGGGGACGGCGCTTCTGCTATTTCTCCCTTGATGTTCAAGGGTCTGTCTCCAAAACAGCTTCCCAGCAAGCGCCCACCACCCCGGAGCCCCAGCTGCCCCCACAGGGGTGGGGGAAGCGGGGGCAGAAGGCAGAACCCCGGCCCAAGGGGTCCACGAGGCCAGACCTGGCCGGTGCGGGGGGTCCTCTGACAGCCCCAGCCCACTGCCCACTGCCCACGGGGCTTCCGAACTCACTTTCCTCAGGTGTGAGTTCCTGCTCCGGACAAAAGGAAGGGACTTTGTCTGCAGGGTCCAGGAGTCTTGTTGCCGCGTGCCGGGCTCCTGGGTGAGTTCTGCCTGCCCTAGGGCTCTGGGGGGTGGTGGCGGTAAGGGTCCCCCCGACCCCTGCTCCTCCGCCTACTTGGGGCACAGGTATTCTCTGGCTCCTTCCAGGACCGTTCAGAGGAACCAGAAGACGCAGGTCCCACCACCCCCTCAGGTGAGCCGGGACACGCAGCCTAAGCCTGGCTCCCTGGGGCACCTCCCTCCTGCCCTGTGGCCAAGCCGTTGGGTACCCCCCCAACACAGGACATTAGGGAGAGTGAAGGGTGCTGCCTGGGCTTGCTTCACGGGGGCTTCACACAGCCACTGCGTGTGTGTCCGGGGCTCTGCTACCCCTGCCTGGCCTCTGTGTGCACAGCCAACCCCGAGGCCAGCACAGGGGCGTGGGCGGGAGAGGCTGCCATGCACTGGGCAGCCTCTGCTGGGGTGGCAGCCAACCATGCGCGAGAGCCGACCGGCCTCCATCCCCAGCACAGAGGGGCCGGCGGCACGGAGCTCTGCTCTCAATCAGTGCCGGGTGGGGGGTGGGCGGGGCAGGGTTTGAGGGGCTCCAGGGTTCAGGTCCCGACTGTGCTCTCTGAGCCTCAGTGCCCTGAGCTGTGAAATGGGGCTGGTGCCAGCCTCCACTGGGATTAAACAGGGGTCTGTGTGTCGCCCCGGGAGCAGCGCCTGGCACGTAGTCGGGTTCTGTCCGTGGCTGCTTTGGTGATCAGGTTTCCATCTTCCCGGTGTGGCGGCACCTCTGACACAGGCCCTGGGAACACAGCCCTGACTCGGACATGGATGGAGTGGCTGTGATGGCCACAGGGCCCCTTGTGTTGAGGTGGCCCTGGTGATGTGCCACAGTGGCGGGCCGCTGCCTCTCTGCCGGGACCCCGAGGCCCTGGCCCCTGCCTGCCCTCGGTCCAGCACCCCTCGCCCTGCCTTGCAGATGCTGGGGGCGACCAGCAGCAGCCCGCCTGGAGCCAGTGCCCAGCAGTGCAGGCCGTGCTCCGGATGGGCTTCGGGCGGGGCCAGGTGCAAGGGCTGCTGCAGCGTAAGTACCGCCAAGGGGTGCCGACCGGCATGTCCACGTCGCAGCTGGTGGCCGACCTGCTCCAGGAAGAGGACGGGGGCCGGGAAGCAGGGGCCAGAGGTACCTCCACCTCTCTGGACCCCGCCCACCTCTCCTCTGGACCCTGCCCACCTCTCCCTGCTCACTGCCTCTGGGCACAGCCTTCCCTCGCCGCCCCCCCCCCCCGCCCCGGGGCCAGCCCGCAGCGTCCCGGGCCACAGCGAGAGGGGCTGGATGGGCCGAGCGTCCTGGTGGAGAGTGGGCTCTGGGATCCTGGTGTACCGTAGGTGGGGGAGCGGGCTGGTACTAGGGCTCACCTGTGGCCTGCTATCTCTGGCCAGGCCTCGTGTCCCCTGGGGACCTGGGCCTCACCCCTGTTCTATCTGCCCACAGCTCCTGTCCACCCAGGGCCCGAGCTGCCCACGTCCGGCAGAGAGGCCCAGGTGTCAGGCGCCAGGGAGGCAGGTGAGGGTGAGGGCCCACCTGGGGTGGGGGCGGGGCCGGCCCTCCTGCATCCCGCGGTGGGGGGCGGGCACTCCCGCTCTGGCCCGCCTCCCCATCGGCCAGTACAGAGGGTGGAGGTCAGGGTGTGGGGCGATGTCACAGGTCCCTGCTGTGGAGACCCAGGTGGAGCCCAGGCCGAGGGGGTGCCGGTGGCTCTCGAGGCCCCAGGAGCCCGGGACGCCGGCGTGGAGAAGCAGCTGCAGCGCCTGCGGGAGGAGCGGACGTGCAGGGTGTGCTTGGACCGCGCTGTGGCCGTCGTCTTCGTGCCCTGTGGCCACCTGGCCTGTGCCGAGTGCGCGCCCAGCCTGCAGCTGTGCCCCATCTGCAGGGCCCCCATCCGCAGCTGCGTGCGCACCTTCCTGTCCTAGGCCAGGTGAGCGCTCGGCCTGGACAGTGACCTCAAGCGCCGGCTCCTGAGATCCTGCTGCGGGGCCGATCCTGACAGACATTGCTAATCAACCCCATACCTTCCCCTGACGCTCAGATATTGGCTCTGAATCCTTCTCAGCACAGCACCCTGGGGGGCCACTACCACTCCGCTTAAGCGCATCTCTGCCTTGGTTTTCCTAGCGGTCAAGGGGGTAATTCCTCCTGTCCAGCTGGGCATACGTGGCAGCAGCCAGGCCAAGGGGAGGACGTCTTTGGAGGCGCGTGAAGAAATGCACGATGCCCTTGTTAGGAGAAAGCGCTGGGGTCTGCCTGAGCATAAGACCCCGATGGGGATCTCAGCCTGGGACCTGGGCCCAATGGAAATGCATGGTGGGTGGGGGAGGGGTGCGTGACGCTCCGATGCTCATGTGGGGGCAGGAGCCGTGCGCTTCTCAGGGTTCCCAAAGGCTCTGAGCCCCAAGGTCCCTCCAAGAATCCTCCGAGGGGAGAAGTGGGAAGGGAACTCCCTGGGGGCTGAGGGTCCCCAGCCGGGGGGAGAAGCCAACTGGAGCTGCCGCTTCGCCCTCCTCCCCACCAGGAGCTGTGAGCACTGGCCCCACGTGGGCACCCACTCGGTGGCTTGCTGAGCACGGCTGAGCTCGCGTCCAGCACTGACCAGTCCAGCGTGGAAGATGGAGCTGCAGGCGGCTTGGCGTGTGGGGTGGGGGGCCATTTCCCCTGTGTGTGTGGGTGCTTTGGAAGAGTCAGAATAAAGTGTGGGTTTTCCCTGGATGGTGCGCAGCACTCTGTTCCAGAACCACCAGCCCCCTCTCCACCACCTTGCCCCAGGCGTCTGTCCCCCCCCCCCCCCCCCCCCCCCCCCCGCCTGACCAGTAGGGCAGGTGAGGCCAGGCCCATTCCAGGCCATTCCCACCACCCCTTACCCTTCCCCCTTTCCCTTGTTCTTATCTTTTCAGCATTCTAAGGACTTTTAGAATGGACTAGCCTTGGGCTGCTTCTGAAACTGAACCTGTAATTGTCCCCCAAGGTCTTGCAGGGTAGGGAAGGTGGTCTGGAGGTCAGGTTCCTTTCCATCCTCTACTTGTGGGCACCTTGGGATACACTAGGACTGTTGCATCCCGGGGGCTCGAACAGTGCCCTCTTCTTGTCACCAGGAAGCCCTTGCCTTGTGGGCTCCTGGGCAAGCCCAGCCCTCACCCCGGGGGTCCCACCGGCCGCAGCACCTGGGGCCCTAACCCTAACTCCCACCGCGCTCAGGTGGAGGTCACCATGGGCTCACTGGACCCTCGTGGTGGGGTCACTCTTTCCCTGTCTCGCAGGCCCCTTGGCCAGCCCGCCCCCCTCCCGCCCCAGCACGGGTGTGTGCAGCCCCCGGGGGTCTGGCTGCCCTGGGGAGGGCATCTGAGGGATGGGGCTCCTTGGCCAGCAGCCCCAGGCCTGCTGTAGATGGAGTGCATTCCCAGTGCTACCGGAGGCCAGGGATGAGGTTTTTTCTCGTGTCTTTTTTTTTTTTTAGAAAAAGGAAACAAACTCTTTAGAAGTTGCAGCCGTCCCGGCCTGGTGCTGGCCCTGCCACCCTGGCTCACGTCCAGTCACCAGACCCTGGGGGCGCCTGCAAGGCCACGGGGGCGGGAAGGTCCGCTGCCTGGAGGCTCCTCACCGTCAGCATGGGTCACCGAAGCTGGAGGTCGTGGGGGCAGGTGGGGGGCGGGATGGGTGCTCTTCACCTATGCCACCGGCCGGCCTGTGGGGCAAGGTGGGGGGTGAGCAGGGGCAGAGAAGCGGAAGGAAGGCGCGGTCAGCGGGGCTGCTGTGCCCTCGTCCGTTGGAGAGCAAATGGGACAAAATCCAAGAAGGGGAGGGCTTCCTGGCCTTTGGAAAAGGGCGCGGGGAGGGGCCGGGCTTCTGCGAGGCCCGGCCAGGACCGGGACTCCCCACGCAGGCAGCTGGGGGCCTTGTCCCTGCAGAGCTGACTCTGGCCGCAGACATCTCGTTGGGGTTTGAGCCAGGGGGCTGGGAGCGGAGTGAGGGGCTCACCCTAGGTCCTTCTGGCTGCCCAGCTCCACGGCCAGGGGGAAAGCCCAGAGGCGTGTCCAGCCTGGCCAGTTCTCCCAGCTTGTGTGCCCAGGTCATCAACTCCCATATACCCTGCCCTGGCTCAGGGGTCTGAGCGAGGCCTCTCCTCCATCACGGGAGCTGGATGCCTGCTACCTCTGATGGCCCTTAGCTGACGTGGGGCCTCACTTATAGGGTAGAAGGACTGGGGGGCTACCAAGAGGGCCAGGGTCCCCAGGGATGGCCGCAGGTGTGGCCCTGAAGGGCAGGCTTGACTCTGAGGGCCTGGGTGAGACGGAGGAAGCACAGCTCTACCAGGAGAAGGACCACAGCCACCTCTGCTGACCCCGACTTTCAGGAATACATGTGGGCCAGGGCCCATGGCAAAGGCCGCTTCGGAGGAGGGGGGCCAGTGGCCCAGGCACCCCCACTGAGGCCTGGGGTGGTCAGGGCCGTCGACACTGCTTTTCAAGAGGGAAGAAGTCTGATCCTCCAAAAGTAGGAAACCAACTCCTCAAATTTCCTGCCACCGTGAGACCCAGGAAAATCGCTCTATCACTCTCCTGGGTGGTGGCCTCTCAGCGTCCCCTCAGCCCCGACTCCCACAGACTCTGCTGGGCACGGGGGCCGAGCCCCAGAGCCTCTGCACCCCACACCCGGCCCAGAGCTGGCACGGAGCAAATGGGAAAGTGGGGGATGGACAGACAGATGGATGATGGATGGACAGGCAGACAGACGCCTGGTGAGGTTTCCCCAAGGAGAGGAGCCTGGCGGCTATGCTACCTGGATTGGCCAGACCAGCGGGACAGGCTCTGCGGCCGTGCTTACAGGCACACCTGCTCGAACGAGAGGCTGGAGGGCTTTTCACTGACATGGCAGAGAGGAAATGGGTCAAATCCACCAATGAAATCAACTGAAAGAAACCAAGACCCAAATAAAACAAACCCAAACAATGGACGGGACAGCAGAGTGGAGAATGTTCCCAAATGCAAACACTCAGGAGGTGACGCAGAGGTGGGGGGGGGCCGCGGGCTGCCCAGACTGGAGAGCAGAGGGTGAATTCCCGCTGGGTGCAAAGCTTCAAAGGACGCTGGCGCTCTCAGTGGGGGGCTGTCCCAATCACAGCGCCTCAGAGCTGTGTCTGCACAGCACATGGGCGGCCGGGGCTTGCTGGGCAAAGCTAACACGTCTCTGAGCCCCAGTGCTGGCTCCCGTCCTAAAACGTTTTAATGTAACCAATACAGGAAGCCCCTTCTGTTTCCTCCCAGCCGGCTGTGGGCTGAGTGATGGTTTGGGGCCACCCAGCACCAGGACCGAGGGTAGCTGGGGGCTGGTCCAGGACTGAGTCTGGTCTCTGAAGGACACGTGGACCGCCTACCCCATGGCCACCTGACCTCTGGGAACAGAGGCTCTGAATTCTGATTCAGATCCCAGGGAAGGCTCTGCCCACAGGAGCTGTGGGCCCCCTGGGTGTGCCCAGCCCCGGCTCACCCCAGCGAGACCCCGTCTGAGCCTGGGGTAGTCAGGGCTGGCGAGGGCACCCGAGTGTTGATGCTGCAAATCAGAGGAAACGTCAGCAGGGTTCACGGGAGGGGGACGTGCGAACTCCCCTCAGATGCATCCCCGCTAGCACTGGGCCTGAAGGTGGGCCGCTTCCCAGCTGCAAGGGGGCACGGGGCAGGGGGACTTTCCTCTGTAGGTCAGAGCTCAGCCTTCCGCCTGTGACATCTGTGGGGATCGTGGGGGGCAGCTCCGCAGCACAGGAGCCCTCAGACTGGAGGAGCTGGGGTGCACTGACCCCTGGTGCCCACAGCCCAGGGCCTCCCCTGTCTCTGCTCAGGCCAGGACCTCCGTGGCACGGGGACCCATTTAAGAGGCCAGGTCCCAGGCCTCTGTGGCCAGCCCTCAGCTTCTCTTTCCCTCCCCCACTGCCTGATGGGGCCAGCAGGTCACTAACAGCATTCTGCAGGAGGCTGGTGGTCGCACACTTACAGCTGTCCTCCTCCTCGGTGACAACACTGACCACGTGGCAGGCACAGATGAAGCCCACAAGCTGAAAGACATGGAGACGTCACTCAGGGTGAGGCCCCGGAGCCACAGAAGCATCATCGTGGGACGTGGGCCCCCGCGCATCCTAACCACACGGCCACTGCCCCTCCTGGTCTCGGTGTCCTTGTCTGTAACACTGATCGAGGGGAGTGATCTGCCAGCCTCCTTAGCTCTGGAGTTCCAGGCGGCGTCCACTCCCCAGTGGGGCTGACCAAGCCCTTGCTTGAACGGGGGGGTGAGATGCAGAGAGAAGCCCTGGGAGACACATGACTGCAGCCTAAGGGTCCCCCAGGCTGACCGCGCCCCCACAGGCTGACACCCCTGTGACAGCCCAGCCATCCTCCCCAGCACCTCTCGCCGTAAGCAGACCACTGTCAGGTTTCTCCTCCTTGGGAAGCCATGGTAGAGAAGCTTCAAGACAGCCAAGCTCATGGTGTGCACGGCAGCGCAGGGGAGACAGACCGAGGACTTGGTGCAGCGGGCGACTCGGGGCAGAGTGGACGGGGCTGGAGTTGAGGGCCTGGCCTGGCAGATGTTCATTAGCCAGGCTCCTCAGAGGATGCTTGGACTTCAGGGCAAAGAGGACAGGCTTGCATTAAACCCCCGCAGAGGCCCGGGCACCAGGGCCACTGAAGCAGAAAGGGCTCCAGCTGAGACGGGGCAAGGCCGGCACTGCCCACAGCCCGGGTGATGGTGAGCATGGGGGAGGGGGAGTTATTCCATGCATGGTGTTTGCTGCATCCTCTCTGATGAGAACGAGGGGCAGCCCTGACCCGCGGCTGGGGCTGGCAGACAATGTACAGGGCGGCCCGGAGTGGGCAGCAGAGTGCATCGTGAAGCCACAGGCCTCATGGAAGGCCCACAGCCCCGTGTGCTCGCAGGGCCCTGGAGGGCAGCCCCGCCCCAGCTCATCCTGGAGGGGAGCCTCTTCCACAGAGGCTGGGAACCTGAGAGGTGGCCCAGGACGGCAAGGTCATGCCCTCTGGCCTCTCTCTGTGCTGTAGGTCAGCCCAGCATCCTCTGGGGCATCACCTATTGTCTTTGGTCACCCCCATAGCAAGCAGTGGTCTCGACCCTGAGGACATAGCACATAGTGAGGTTCCAATAGTGGTGGGTCAGAGGTGCCCCACCTGCCCCTGCAGGCGCTCCCTCCACATTCCCCACCCTGCATGGTGTGGCCAGTGTCCACCAGCGCCCTCCAGCTTGGGTTGGCCCGTGCGGAGCCCAGCAGGAAACTGGGGGGGGAGGGGGAGAAGAAGGGCTCATATCCCCCAGCCCCTTCTCTGCCAGCACAACTCCTGCCCACCTCCCTTCAGGCTGGGGTGGCAACAGGTCAGCCACGAGCCCCAGGGGAGGGGGATATCCCGTGGGGTCCCCGACACGGCACCTATGCTTAGAACAGCCCCTTCACCTGCCCCCGGGAATTAACCTGAGCCGAGTGCCTCATCACTGTCTTGCTGGGACCCTGACTGATCAGGGGAATAAGCAGAAAAGAGGTTTCGTGGGGGGTACCTGCCATGGAGGAGCTGCAGCGGGTCTTCTGAGAGAGGGTGGTGGGGTCTGTCTGTGGGGCAACCACAGCCGGGGCGGGGGGCAGGGGACAGGAAGCCAGCCAGTGGTGCAGCTTTAGGGGCAAAGGGCCACGGGAAGGAGAGACTGGCCTCCCATCAGCAGTGGCAAGACCTCAGGGGGGTTACTCTCACCGAAGAACAAGCCCAACAGCCTCCCTTGACGCCCCACATGCCTTGAAGGAGGAGACGGAGCTGGAAGGGCTCGGAAGCCCGTCCTTCCAGGCGGCAGGTCGGGGGTCTCCTCTGTGCCTGTCTCCCTGCCATTGCAAGGCAGACCTGAGCCGCCTCCCGACGCCCGAGAGCTGGCCGAGGTGCTGAAAACGCCTCCGCAGCCCCGCGCGCTGGGCGGGGCGCTGGGGGAGGCCGCCCCACCTGCCACACCTCTGCCCGCCTACCGCCCCTCCCAGGCCCCCTCGGGATCCGGCCCAGCTCCTCCCTGAGGCTCTCAGCCCTGCCCGTCCCGCCCCCCAGCACCGGCCGACTGTGCAGCCAAGGGTCTGCTGCTCCTGGACCCTCAAAAGCAAGCAGCAGAGGGCTGCCTGGTATCTAGAAGCCGGCATTTCACCGAAGACCTGCTGTATAGCACAGGGAACTCTACTCGATATTGTGTAATAACCCATACAGGAAAAGAATCTGAAAAAGAATGGATATATGTATACGTATAGCTGAACCACTTTGCTGTACATCTGAAACTGACACAGTGTTGTAAGTCAAATATACCCCAATATAAAATAAAAATTATATTAAAAAAAGAGGGCTTCCCTGGTGGCGCAGTGGTTGAGAGTCCGCCTGCCTATGCAGGGGATACGGGTTCGTGCCCCGGTCCGGGAAGATCCCACATGCCGCGGAGCGGCTGGGCCCGTGAGCCATGGCCTCTGGGCCTGCGCGTATGGAGCCTGTGCTCTGCAACAGGAGAGGCCACAGCAGTGAGAGGACCACGTACCCCCCCCCCAAAAAAAACCCCCATCCCTGCGGATGAAGGATAAAAGTGAGGAGTCTGTCTCTGCCATCACGTGCAGTCAGAAACGCCCAGGAGAATCCTCCTTTGTTCTTTTCCGCTTGCTTCCTGTTACCTTTTCACAGATTCTGTACGTGATTTCAGAAGCTCTGACCTGTATGCTTGGCAAGCGGTTCTTTCTCCTTTCGAGGAATGCACCCAGGTTCCCAAGTATTTTGGGAAAACCAGAGCCCTCTTTTTGCCTCAGTGAATGAGCCGTGGTGGGAGAGAGAATGTCCCAGCACCCGAGGGACTGGCAGCACCCAGATGCCCCAAAGTCTGGATTTCTGCAGGTCCTGCAAGAGCAGGAGGGGAGGGAGCCCTGGGAGCTCGAGAGGCACCCGAACTGTCACGTGTTTTCTGCCAGGGAAGGCATTAGACCTGGCATTCAGCTTCCAACGTCACCTGTTGGCGCAGAGCATCCGTGCTATAAACCCAGCATCCAGCCGGACACGGTGCTGTTGGCCTGCGAGCACCCAAGCAGTCAGGAGCCTCCAGGTCTGACCAGCGCCCTCCAGTGGCCGCACCCGTCCTGCCCGAGCCCTGGAGTCAGCCGGGGCGGCCAGCCACTGGCCCAGCCCGCTCCGGCCCTTCCCGTCTGACCACTTCTCTGGAGCTGCAGACAAAACACCCCATGCTCGACTAAGTTTGAATTTCAGATACAGAATGAAACCATTTTTAGTATGAGTAGCTCCCAAACGTGGCAGGGAACACGCTTACACTAAAACTTGCTGTTTCTCTGAAATTCACATTTCACTGGGCGTCCTGTATTTTTACTCGCGGAATCTACACCCCTACTCTCTATGCCGCGGGAGCAGAAGAGGCCAGCGTGCAGGCCAGGCTGGGTCTCCCCCGCCCCTGGCCCCCACGGTCGGATTGTCGGGTATGGAAACAGACGCTCTGACTTGGAGGAGGCTGTGGAGAAACTCCCAGGGCTCCTCCCCTGCCACGCTGCCTCCAGGGTGGGGGGTGGGGCTGCAGGAGCCTTCACCTTGATCCCCCTCAAGGAGGGTCCTACCTGCCTGCCCGACCCCACTGCATCATCAGAAGTTTCAGGTTCTGTCCCCTCGGTTCATCCCCACGCCAGCCCTGGGGTTGGAATTGGTTCTCAGCCCACTTTGCGGAGTGGGTGGCCCAGGCCACACAGGTTGGGGGGGGGTGCGGTTCCTTAACCTCTGGGCAGGGACGGTGTGAAGAGGGGCTCCCCGCCCCCTGCAGAGGACCTCCTCTGCCTCCACAGGAAAGGCTGAGACAGGGGCCCACAGCAGGATGAGCCCCTCCCCCTGCCCCACCTCCCCTCCCCCGCACTCACCGCCACCAGGATCTGCAGGGCGCTGTGCAGGGCCTCCACGCAGCCACGCTCCAGGGTGCAGCCGGTGCCTGGCACCAGGGCCTGGCTGTCCGGGGGACCCAGGCTGGCCATCGGCTCCCTGTGCACGCAGCCCGGGCCATGCTCATGCCACCAGGAGTGGTGCCGGGAGAGGCTGAAGGTCAGGAGCCCGCTGTCCTGGGGGAGGGGTGGGGGGTGGGGGTGGGACCAGGTCAGCACCAGGGACAGAGCCAAACCCCACCCACTGCGGCCCAGATGGGCTCCCTGAGAAGGTCAAGGGGTACTCTGCCCTCCCGCCTCCCCTGCCCCGGCCCCTTGGGCTCCAGCCGTCGGGAGCAGGGGGCACCAAGGCCCTCCCAGTCGTTCCCATGTAGGGAAGGCCTCCCTGTGCTTGCCACGGGCCCCGGCTCACACCTCGTCCTCCAGGAAGGCCTCCCTGCCCAGGACAGACCCCCAGGACACACTCTAACGGTGCCCTGGGCCCCTCCTTCGCATCTCAGGCCAACGCTGCCATTTCAGGTACATCTGAACTAACCTCTGTCTCCTCCACTGCTGCCCAGGTGTGGTCCCAGGAAGCAGGGGCCATCTGCCCCACTGCCCACCCGTGCCACCCCACTCCTGGCTCTTAGACTCCCCTCTGAGCTTTGGGCAAAGATGAAATGCAGTGCTTTGTGTGACGTGCCTGAATCAGCTGCGTAGGCAGGCTTTGCTCACACTGATGCTCCCAGAACATGGCTTGGGTGAGGTGTCCCCTCCCCTGCAGGGGGGACCTGGGGACTTTATCAGCATTTGAAGGAGCAGCCCAGAGGGTGGGCAGGGGCACGACATCCCCTCTGCCTGGCCGCCCCGGCGGTGTTCCCGCCTGCGCCCTTCTGCAAAGGCTGGTCTCTCTGCTCCTGCTCCGCAGCCCTGACTCTCCTTCCAGGTGCTGCCCAGGTTTCAGGCCGCCTCATCCAGGAAGCCTTCCCTGGTGCATCTACTACCAGCTGGAGACCACCTGCCAACCAATGCCCACAGCCCCTCGTCCATCCATCAGATCACTGATCTTTCCCCAAAACTTTACTGAGTTGCTGCTATGGGCCGGGACTGTTCAGGGTGCGAGGGAGAGAACCATGAAGAGACCCGGCCTCTGCCACCATCGGGGAGCCGCGCGATAAACAAGCAAACACATCCAGTGCCCCCGGGCCCTCGCCAAGATCCCCTCCGTTTGCGTGAGTTTCCCATGACTTAACTCACCTTTGAGAGGCCCCCCACTTCCAAGTAGAAGCAGATAATGAAGACGTTCCAGGTGACCCAGGCGGCCGCCCACACTGCGTACTGTGGAGACAAGAGAGGGCGGGGGAGGGGGGGAGGGAATGTGACTTTGCACCTCCCCCTTGGAGGACAAGGCCTCTGCAGGGTGGGGGGGCTCTGCTCCCCGAGTCTGGAGCCCAAGATGCTCCGTTTGGCAGAGGGCGTCCCTGAGCCCACCGGGACAAGGCTCCTGCCCCAGCAGGGCCGGGGAACACCTAGGAGATGGGGAACAGCGGGCTGGAGGGGGCCAGCACAGAGCACACTTCCCGAGCTTGGTGTCCTGGCCCAGAGGTGCCCGTGGCCCGTGCCACATGAACCAATGACAAGCAAGGGCAGAGCACCCCCAAAACCCACCCCAAAGATTGCCCCCAAGAGCTGCCTGCAGCGGGGAGGGCTGCCAGCCGGCACCTGCTTTCGTCAAGTTTTACTGAGACGCAGCCCCGCCCATCATGCGGCACTGCTCAGGCTGTGTCTGGGCCATGACAGGGCTGAGTACCTTCCACGAGACTGTGCGGCCTTCACAGGAGGGTTTGCTGCAAACCCTGATCCAGACCAATTATTCTGATCTGTGCCGAACGAAAATGCTACTCTGCTCAGCGCAAAACTTTCTGCGCATCATCTGAGCTTCTCCAGAGGCAGGACGGTCGGGGGCATGGGACCACAGGCAGGGAGGGGGTACTGAGACATGCTGGGTTCCAGTTCCGCCTTGGGCCCCTGGCAGGTGCTCTGCAGCTGTTTCCCAGAAGCAACCCGGAAGCCACAATGTCCAGGTCAGAACTCAGACGTCCAGGCTGTGGGAAGGTCCGAGCCTGGGGGTCTGTGCGGCTGAAATCCGGGCCTTTCCAGGTTTTCTCATGGCTTCCAGGAAATTACTGCCACTGAAGCGCTCCATGTCGGTCATCCCGGCCCCCCTGCCCACAGGAGAAGGGCCGAAGCAGAGCGGACTCACCACCACGATGTAGCGAGGCCGGTACTGGATGGTGCCGAAGAGCCCCAGGATGACCACGACAATGTGGGTGAAGGTGGCCAGGATGGGTGCCCACTGGTAGCCCAGGAAGTCGAACACCTGCCGCTCCAGGGCGGTGACCTAGGAGCAGGGCAGGCGTGTGAGGGGCGGCGGACCCCTGGGAGCCTCGGTCCTGCTCCTGCCTGATCGCCACCATCCAGCGCCCCCTGTGGTCTCGGCTATGCAACAAAAGTCTCCAAACAAGTCGACGGGCCTGGAAGCATCACCACGGGGGTGTCCCTCTGGGAACAAGCCCCCGCCCTCAGCTTCCTCACCTGCAGAACGGGAACACGGCGGCCGCTCTAAATTCGGGGGCTGCAGGGCCAGACAGCAAACGTGGGGCAGGAAGGTCAAGCGGGACACTGGGCTCCTTGGGCCCCCAGATCAGCACCCTCCCTGTCTGCGGGGTCTCTCACCGCTTTGGGGCCTCTCTTTCCAGGACGTTCCCACCGCTCCCCCGCTCTGTGGATGCCAACCCTGCAGGCTCGGCCGACAGAGGACCGATGCCAGGGGATCAGATGTGCCTAAGAAACCTGCCGTTTTATACGCAGGGGAGATGGACCAGATCTGAGCTTGGTCGTGACTTCAGAAAGCATTCCCTCATTCATTCATTCATTCACTCATCATGTTTGTGGGGCCGAGCTCATCACCAGGAGAAAGTACGACCGAAGCCACTGCACCCCAGATGCCATCCCATCTGTGTTCACGGCAAGGAAGGTGCGGCGAACAAGGGCAGAGAGGACCAGCACATCCCAGAGGACGGTGGCAGAGAAAGGACAGCAGATCAGCACGGCCCGTGGCTGCCCTGCACAATGTCCCCGTGGGCCACCGTGCGTCCAGCACTCATTGTCACTGCAGAGGCGAGAGAGCCATCTGGACCCAGAGCAGGTGGGCTCGGGGGCCATCCACTGAGCCCGGGGGTGTGGGGGACTCTGCAGGGCGGAGGAGGGAGGGGAGCCCCTCCCAGCAGGCAGCCTCAGGCGGGCATTGGAGAAGCCAGACTTCTCACAGCCGGGTGGGGGAGGCCACCGCATGCCCCTCCTCAGGACTGGATGGGCTGAGGCCAGCACAGCAGGGCTGGGAGAGAGGGGAGCGGGCGGGACGGGGCTGCGAGGGGTAGCCTCCCTCCCACGTGGCCCCCGGCACTGAAGGACAGAGCCCAGCCAGGTGAGCCTTTGTGGACTGGCCCTGTGGTCACCAGGCCCACTGGCCACAGAAGCCCCTACTGCAGCCCGGTGCTCGGCCCTCCCCTGACCACCCTCCTCTCCTCTGCTCCAGGCCTGTGTCCTGGAGCCCTCACGGGACCCCCGCCAGCCCCCAGGAAACAGCTGCTGTGGTGCATCCTGGGCACTGCCCAGCCACTGTGGTTGGCCTGGACCAGGTAATAGCTATTTCCAAGAGGTCTCGGGGAGGCGGCATTCCAAGCGTGTCCTCCGGGGGGGCTGGGGTCTGCCCTAGAAGACAGCTGGAGTGGGGAGTGGGGAGGCGGGAGCAGACCCACAACAGGGCATCCCATCAGGCAATTTCTAGCGGGATGGCGTCCCGCAGAAGGGTGGCCAGACAGGACCCCCAGGGAGAGGCGCCAGAATGCTCTTCCCCGACAGGAGGAAGCACACAGTAGGTACAGAGCCGCGGCGCAGAGTGGAGACCTTGGCAGTGAACTGGGCCAGCTTCAGGGCACAAGGATGAGCAGTCATTGAGCCCCCTCCCCAGTCCGCTGGACTGTGTCCAGGGAAGCCTCTTCCCTGGCGGGTGGGCGCCAGCAGCCCCCCCAGGCCTTCGGGGACACCCCACTTCAGGGATGCCCACGCCCTTTAGACAAAGTCTGAGCTCCCCGCGTGGGCTCGGGCCCTACCACCTGCCCCTCCCCCCCAACAGACCCTCACTGCCACGTCCCCGAAACCCTGCATCTCTCAACTCCCGGAGCCACACTCCTGCCTCACCTGGGTCCTCCGCATGCAGCTGTCTCTGCGGGAGCCCCACCACACGCACTTCTCCCCAGGTGCCTTGCATTCTCACACGCCTGCGACTCAGTCCACGCCGTGTCAACGTCAGCAGCGCTGACCCAGGACAGCAGGAGGGTCTGTCTGTCCGTCTGTCTACAGATGTCGCCTGGCCCCGAACGAGCCTCCTCGCCATGAGGGCTCAGCTGCCCCGTCTCGGCGTGGCCCCCGGTGCCCAGAGGGGGCCTGCACATTGAAACCCCCAATTACAGATTTGGGGCAAGGAGACAGGCATCCGAGGGCAGAGGGCCTGCCTCTGCTGCCCCACGAGAGCCCGGCCCCGCCCGACTGGGCAGTCGTGGGCTGGTGGACTCGACCCCACGCTGGCAGTCTCCACGGAGGACGGCCACGTGGGCCCTTGGCCGCAGATGAGGGCAGGGAGGGTGGATGGGCCAAGGTCCGAGGTGGTGCAAAAGGAGGGGGAGGGGCACACGTGAAAGGCCTACACTGTGGTGGGAAGCTCCGTGGGGCAGGGAAGAAGACATGCACATCCACACGCACACACATGCGCACACACGTGCACACACACGCACACACGAGCACACATGTGCACGCACACAGCCCTCGGGGCACAGCTGGCCAACAGCACCTGTTCTAGACACAGAATGAAATTTCAGTCTTAGCCCCAGGCCTCCCCTTGGTGCCCAGAAGCCCCTGACCAATGGGCAGGAACGCCTGCCCTGCTTGAAGTCGCCCGGGGTGCCATGCACGGGGCGGGGAGGCAGAGTGAGGGTGCCCCAGGTCCCCTTCCTACCCCACCCCGACCCATCACCGGCCGCCGGCACTGTCCTGTGAGGCCCAGACTCAGGGCCAGCCTGGCTGTGCATCCCTGCTGAAGTCTAAGTCTGAGGGGCGGCCCCCAGGGTCTGCTTGCCAGAGAGACCCCACAGCTGGCAGGGTGGGGCTGGTGGGGGTGTCTTTTTCGTTTCTAAGCCAAGGTACTGGAAGGCTCAGCTCTCTGCAGTGCCCCAGTGGCCTGCTCACTGGTCCCAAACCCCTCGCTGAGCCCTGGCTCCCATCAGAGCCAGGGCCCAGCCTGGGAAAGGGCCTCAGGGTGCTGCAGCTGGCCCAGAGTATTCTTCAGGGAGAGGGCTCTGAGATGTTCAGGTCTTTGTCCCATAGCTGGGTAACAGGAAAACTCACGCTTGTCAAAAAGAGAAAAGAAAGCAGAGGACTCCCCACAGGGCTTCCCCCTCGGCTCCCCCGCCCCGCCCCCCACAGGGACCAGAGCAGCGGGCGGCGTCAAACCTCTTCCTGCTCCGCTGCCCCCTGCACCCGGCGGAGGAGGGACAGGTGCACGGCCGGGACAGAAGGCCATTTGCAGCTGTCCGCTGCTCTTAGCTGTGGCCACTGGCCGCATGGGGACATAGCTCCGTCCCGGCTCGCCTGGCTGAGACTAAAGAGTCTGCAGGAAGCCCCCATCCAGGGAAACCCTGCTGCCCTCAAGCCTAGATAGCCCTTCCCCCACAGCTGTGGCCAGATCTCCAGAGGCCTGTGGTGGGCTCATCTGTGTACCGCCCACCACAAGACAGTGAGTGACACCGTTGCTCCAAGGCCCGGGATGGCTCCCTATTGCCAGTGGAGCAGCCCCTGGGCCTCATGCCTTCTGCAGGCCCGGGCTCTCTCTCAGCCTTATCTGTCCAGCAAAACCCCCCAGACCGCCCACCTCCCTCCTCACTCCCCACCACCCCTGCCCGTCGCTTCCACAGCACTGAGCCTGCTCCACAGGGAAGCTCCAGCAGCTCCTTCCTTCCTCCAGGCGGGCCTGTGTACCTCTGCCCCCTGCCAGCCTGGACAGAAGCCCTGTCCCCAGGCAAAGGACAGAACCCGCATCCGTGCATGGCCGTGGGTGCAGGAGGACTTCCTACTCACAGCCTCTTTGAAGCAAGCCCCTTCCTCCTCCGTGGCCCTCTAGCTCCAGAGAAAGCACCCTGCCAGCTGGGTTAGGAGCACACCCAGGGATCTTGGACAAAGCAGCATTTCCCTTTTAAGACCAGGGACCCAGGGGCTCACCAGCAACTCCTCCCCAGCCCAGGGGCCTCCACCTTTGTTTAGCCCCCACCCCCTAGGCAGCAGGAGCTCCTGAAGCTCCAAAGGCAGAACTGACACTTGGCAGAGGGATGCCCAAGTCCTCCAACAACGCTCTGCATCCAGAGGACCCAGCTCTGCACGCAGGCCGGACACAAAAGACAGGCAAGCACAGCCCTGAGCGGACACGAAAGACAGGGAAGCACAGCCCTGAGCACAGGCGCAACCTCTTCTCCGCCCCGGACTCTCCAGGCCAGGGCAAAGGGGAGGGGCCTCCTCCTCCAGTTTGGGGCGTCAGGGGTGGGCACGGCGGGGCTCACACACCCCTACACAGACACACCGGCAGACATGCAGACAGACACACACTCCCAAATTCACAAGCACCCTGGCCGCCAGGGGCTGTCAGGTCTCAGAAACTGGACTCCGCCGCTCACTCATTGCCTAGTGCTGGCTTCGGAAAGGGAACACACACAAACACACACACACACACGCACACACCTTCGCAACACTCCTTGCGCGCACAGCCGGGGCCACACATACCTTCCGACACGTGTGGACACCGCGCGCAGCGGCGCCCCTTCCCAGCCGCGCGCCCGGGACTTGGAGATCGCGGAGCCCGGCGCTCCCGCCGGGAGGGTTTTGTACCACGACAGGCACTTCCAACGGCTCCCCAGCACCTGCCGCGTCTCTCCGGACCCCGCGGCCGCCCCGCCCCGCGCCCCCAGCCCGGACTCCGCGCGCGCGCACACAAGACGGGGCGCGCCGGGGCGCACGGAGGGGCCGTCGGGGTCGCACATAGGGCGCTGGCTTCCCACCCCACCCGGACAGCGGGGAACTTCGGCCGCAGAAGCGTGCGGGTCCGAGCCATGCCCAGTCGGGAGCCCCCAGGGGCTGTCGCGGACCCAGCGGGCAGGGCTGACTGTGGGGATGGCGTCCGGATCCCCCAATGCGCTGGGACTGCCGGGCCCGAGGAGGGGTCGTCGCTCACCAGCTGGAAAGTGCAGAGGAAGATGAGCGTGCAGCGGCCGGAGCAGCAGCCCATGGTTCCGGCCCGGCCCGCCGGCGCCGCCTCTGCGAGTCTGGACCAGGTGCCACCAGCGCGCGGGACACCCGGCGCCTGGGCCCGCAGCTCCCGCCCTTCACTTTCCCCCACTCCCGCCCCCCCAGTCCCCGGCCCCCGGCCCCGCCCCACTCTGCAGCGTCCCTCCCCCCCATTGCAGGGCTCCGCCCCGCCTGGCCCGCGATCCCAGGTCCCCGAAGTCCCTGCCCCCCCGCCCCCCCCCCCCCCCCCCCCGCTGCAGTCCCGCCTCCGCCCCACAGACTCGAGATCACGGCCGGCCAGTTCCCACCCCGCAGCCCCAGCCAGTCCTCTGTCCCGCCCTGCTCGGCAGCCCCGGGTCCCCCAGCCCAGCCCCGCCCCGCCCCTCCGAATAACAGCTGCGCAGCGTCTCTCTCCCTCTCTAGCCCGACTCGCAGCCTCTGAGGGCTTGTGCCAGCTGGGGAGGGGGCGCGGGACCCCTTCTTAAAGGGGCGATGGCGCAGCTTGTCAGGCGGTGCGGAGCTGGAGGGGCTGCGCTGTGGCCCCAGGACAGACCCGGAGCTGCTGCAGACCTGCCCCATAGAGACCAGGATAACCCCCAGGATATCCTACCTCGACCCCCGCACCCGCACCTCCCGCGCTTGCCCCTGGCTCTCGTGTGACCCACCCACCCAACCTCCTTCCTAATGGGTCCCCGGGCACACTCCATCCCTGAGGCATCCTGGACTAGGTCAGGAGCTCCCAGGTCCCCCTGCAGGGGTGAAGACTCAAGAGGAGGAGGGGCAGGCTAGCCTACCAGGAGCTCACCTGCCCAGGCACTGCGGAGGGGCGGGGAGCAGGGTGGGGGGGGTGGCTGCAGGCCAGGCCAGGGTCAGGCCTGAGAGGGAGGTTCCCTGGGAGACCCTGGGCTGTAGGCAGCCTTGGGGCACGGGACCTGTGCTTGGTGGAGGGAGGGCTAGATGAAGACCTCCATGCGCAGAGGTGTGGAGGTGGGACTGAGCAAGATGTAGGCCCGATGGTGGGAGCGAGGCAGGTAAGGTGGGGCCGGAGGTGTGGGCACAGGCTGGCTTGGGCTTTACCCCACGGGTCATAGGCAGATAAGGTGGGGGCCGGAGGTGTGGGCACAGGCTGGCTTGGGCTTTACCCCACGGGTCATAGGCAGATAAGGTGGGGGCCGGAGATGTGGGCACAGGCTGGCTTGGGCTTTACCCCACGGGTCATAGGCAGATAAGGTGGGGGCCGGAGATGTGGGCACAGGCTGGCTTGGGCTTTACCCCACGGGTCATAGGCAGATAAGGTGGGGCCGGAGGTGTGGGCACAGGCTGGCTTGGGCTTTACCCCACGGGTCATAGGCAGATACGGTGGGGGCCGGAGGTGTGGGCACAGGCTGGCTTGGGCTTTACCCCACGGGTCATAGGCAGTCGCTGGGTTTTATATCAGGGTGACCCATGGTCAAGTGAGTCTCGTGCTGGGATGCGGGCTGTGGCCCTGGTCAGACCCCGGGGGGAGCAGGACCCAGACAGAGTGGCCAGCGAGGGGCAGCCCAGCACGAGGCACTTCAGCCTCGGGCCGCGGGTCTCGGCTCCAGCAGTCCAGAACCAGAGGGTCCCAGCCCCGTGGTGACGGTGGTGACAGGGCGCCTCGCCTCCTGGCAAGGGCATTTGCAGAGAGGTTGCTGGACATCGGGTCCTTGGAGCTCTGGCCACCCCGTCATCGCCAGCCCCCTTCCCAGAGGAGGGACGTGAGACCAATTTCCCATGGCAACCTCAATTCCTGACCCCACTCATGTGAGTTCACAAACTACCCGGAGTTTTCCCCTCCGTGATTTTGGTTCCCCCGCATGCATTTGCCCACCTGTGCCAGGATGCACGGGTCATGGCTGTCACCGCGCTGTCTGCAGACAGAAGCCTGACAAGCACCTGAGAAGAGAAAAGCCACTCGGAGCCGTGAGAGAGAGACCTCTTCACACCCACCAGGATGGCTGGAATCCGCAGACAGACACAGCCAGTGCTGGCCAGGACTCAGAGAAACCAGAACGTGCACACACTGCTGGTAGGGGTGTAAAACGGTGCAGCAGCCATGGAAAACAGTGTGGCAGGTCCTCAGAGGTTAAATATGAAGTTACCATGGGACCCAGCAATTCTACTCCCATATATTTACCGCAAAGAAACCAAAATGTCCACACAAGTGTTTCAGCGGCCTTGTTTATAAGGGCCCAGAGTGGAAACAACGCAGGCATCCCCGAATGGATGGATACATTGTATGGCTGGACCACAATATATATCCAGCTATATAACAAGGTATCTAGTTACTGATACCTGCTGTGCCGAGAACCAACGTTGAAAACCTTATGCAGGGGGCTTCCCTGGTGGCGCAGTGGTTGAGAGTCCGCCTGCCGATGCAGGGGACACGGGTTTGTGCCCTGGTCCGGGAAGATCCCACATGCCGCGGAGTGGCTGAGGCCATAACAGTGAGAGGCCTGTGTACCGCAAAAAAAACCCAAAACAAAACATTATGCAGGTGAAATAAGTTGTTGCAGGCCAGCCACTCCTCTTCAAAGCTGCTGCCAGGTGGGGGTGGAACGGGGCTAGCCTCCCCTGCCGGCACCTCCTGGAGGCCTCCTGGGCATCACCCGCTCCGGAAGGACTCGGACACTGACCTGATGTGTGGAGCTCTGCACAGGGTCAATGGCGTCCATACGCCTGGGGCATGCACGCTGTGTGGCCAGGAGGGACCCCCGGGCGCAGAGCCACCCGTTTTACAGGTGACAAGCCTGTGTCTCTCCCTAGGTCCCCTCTGGACTGTGAGATTTTACTAACACTGCACTTCATATTCCTCCTGGCAGAGGGTTACGGCTCTTGGAGGCTGAATGCTGCCAATTCTGCATCTTACATAGACCCCCCCAGATGGAACTCAGTGATCGGAGGCCCCCCTTGCCTGAGCCGGATCGGGGCAGCAGGAGACCGCAGTGCTATGTGAGTCATGCGCAGAGAACAGAGGAGGGCTATCTCCAGGCCCCAGCAGGCCGTCTGAGGAGCTGGGGGACAGACGGCAGCCTGACACCTGGGCAACGCTGCCGGGTCACCAAGGTGAGGCCGGGAACGTCCACACTGCCCACAGCTGAGCACAGACAGCAAATCTGGAGGAAAGCCTGCCCCGGGGGTCTGCGGGCCGAGGTGGCACGGTCGGGGGAGGTGCCCCTGGTTTCCAGGATGCTCTGCGGGTGGGACTGAGTCCCTGGGGGAGGAGCAGTCTCACCCAGAGAAGGCCTCCAGGCAATTTGCTGTGGCAGCTGTAAGTTTACTACAAACTGGGCGGGGGTGGGGTGGGGTGGGGGTGGAGCTTAAAACAGCAGAAGTTTATTCTCTCCCAGTTCTGGAGGCCAGAAGTCCAAACTCAAGGTGTCGGCAGGGTCACGTTCCCTCTGGAGGCTCCAGGGCGGGACCCATCCTCGAGCCCAGCTCTCGTGGCCCAGGCGTCCCTGGGCTTGTGGCCATGTCACTCACATCTCGGCCTCCATCTTCACACGGCCTTTTCCTCTGTCTGTCCCTCCTCTTCTGTCTCCTGTAAGGACACATTGCGGCCTCACCCAGGTAATCCAGGAGAATCTCATGCGAGATCCTTAATTCAATCCCTGCCGAGACCCTTTTCCCAAATAAGGTCCTGTTCACAGGTTCCAGGCAGTAGGGGTGTATCCTCCGGAGGCCACCATTCAGCACTACACTTGGAGAGGCCAGATTGAGGTTTTGGGGGGCCCCCTGCACCCCTCTGCCACCCCCATCCACCCTGCAGAGCTCAGCCATCCCTGTGGCAGAAACAACAGCCGGCCTCGGGGCCTGTGTGGGGTCAGCTCACAGCGGGGCTAGAGGAATTTCAGCTCTGTCAAAACCTCTTGCCTACTAGTGAATGGACTTGAGGATATGGGGAATGGGAAAGGTAAGCTGTGACAAAGTGAGAGAGCGGCATGGACATATATACACTACCAAACGTAAAATAGATAGCTAGTGGGAAGCAGCCGCGTAGCACAGGGAGATCAGCTCGGTGCTTGGTGACCGCCTGGAGGGGTGGGATAGGGAGGGTGGGAGGGAGACGCAAGAGGGAGGAGACATGGGAACATATGTATATGTATAACTGCTTCACTTTGTTATAAAGCAGAAACTAACACACCATTGTAAAGCAATTATACTCCAATAAAGATGTTAAAAAGAAAAACAAAAAACCTCTTGCCGTCTCTGTTCACCCAGAGCGATGGAAACTGCCACGTGCAGATGTTTTCAGACGAATTTGGGAGAAATTTGTAAGTATCAACAAACACTCCCGGAAAGATATTGGCTGAGCCCCAGAACTGCATGTGGGGGGGGCCTGACCCCTTAATCCGGACCAGATAAAAGGCACCGTGGGTCCTGTTCTTCCTTTGAAAGAGCAACAGAGCTGGACAGGCTGCAAAGGACGGAGAGCGGCCTCAGGCTCCCTGGGGTGCCTGACACAGGAGCAAACTCCCTCGGCCCAGGTGGAGGCCCTGCGTGCAGACACCCCACTGGTTCTCCCAGACGGACCACAGGCCCTGTGAGGGTGCCCGTCGTCAGGCTGGGGTACAGACGAGGCATTAAATCCAGGAGCCCTCCTGCGGGCCTTTGAGAGCTAGAAGCGCTGGGCGGGAGGAGACAGCTCGCTGCCGTGACCCAGACGCGGCCCAGGTATGTCTCTGGCCCGTCCACCGGCACGTCGGCCCGGGCCTCCTGAGACCCGGTCGAGGAGAGCCCAGAGGACACAACCGCAGCTCTCACTGGGACCTCGTCATCACTCTCAGCCGTTCAGGGATTAAAGAGGAAAGCGGGGTAGCGGGGGAGTTGCTTAAATATTTGGCTCATTAAGCAAACTGGAAACAAAGGAGAAGGGAAGCTGGTCTGCAGGCCTGTGTGTGTCCTCTGCTGAGGTCAGCGGCTGCCCCCCTGCCTGGCTCTGCGTTCTCGCTCTCCCTCTGTCTCTGTCTCTCTCTCGATGGAGGGCTGGCCTGGGGTACAATCCCCGAGTGGCAAAGGACCGCCCACATCAAGCCACGTTTACCGAGTCCCCAGGAAGGACTCCTGGGCTTTGGGAGCAAAGGGAACGGCAGGTGACAGACTCTTCCAGCCCTGCTGACACCCCCTCTGTCACTCCTGAAGGCTCTGCTTCTGTCTTCGTGCAGGTGGGGGTGGGGTGTGAAGTGACCAGGAGCCCAGGGTCCCTCCCGGGCCCAGAAGCCACACCTCCTTTCATCTCCCTCGATGTCACGGGACCGTGCGGGAGGAGCGATGATGATCCCGCTTCACAGCTTCACAGAGGCTGAGGCTCCACCAGGTCCAGAGACCTGGTCGCCCGCAGCTCAAGGCGAGATTGGGTCCAGGTCTGGGTAAGTCCAGAGACGGAGCGCAGGGGCAGGGGCTTTGGGAGGGGCAGCAGAGGGAGCCGGGGGCAGGATGGCAGCTCGGTGGCTCCCCTGGCCCTGTGATTTCTCAGCTGGCAGGTGCCTGGGAGGTAAGAACGCAGGATGAGGGCTGCTGTGGGCCCCCCGGGGCCACCGGCTCTCAGGCCTCCTGGCTGACCGACCAGGAGCGCTCTCAGCCCAAAATGTGACTGGCTGCGTTTGTGGTCCTTCAAGACCTGATTTCCAACCGCCCGCCCCCCCCCCCACCCTGCCTCCCCGTCGTGTTGGCCTTGGGGTCAGTGTGTCAGTGGCTGTTCCCAGTTGCCGCCCACCCCCTGGCCGGCCCTTCTCAGCCTCCCCGTGGCGCCAGGTCCTGTGTCCACCTGAAACCCCTCTTCCCTCCTGCCTCCAGGCCAAGTTCCTGCCTCTCTGGAGAGACGATCTGCCTGTCCACCTCCACCCATTCCCTCCCTCCTTCTAGCAGCAGCTCCCCCGAAGAGAAGAGGAGACAGGCAGAGCCCCACCCAGGCCTCCCCAGTGTTCGTACCACGCTGGCTGGGCTCATGCTGGGCCCCGGGGACACAGAGGGGAGCCACAAAATGCCCACCTCAACCTCGGCCACAAGGAGAGCTCACCTGACCTTCAGACTTCTGTTGGGGGTCCTTGCAGTCCTGGGAACCTGCCTCCCCTCTGGGGCTCCAGGGCTGGAGCTCGGGGCTTAGATGCCACAGATCAGCACATTCCATCCCCTTGGCCTGTTATTAGTGTATCCAAGCTAGTGAATCTTGGGGTTTTAGCTGGGATGTGAACAGGGAGCTTACAGCCTTAGGAGCTGCATTTTGGGACCTTCGGGTGAAAATGGAACAGCAGAGCAAAGATACAGGGAGAAACCTGTTCTCAGTGATACGGTTGAGCTGCTGGATCAAGCCTCACCTGAAAGCCAACTTACCACTGGACTTTTCACCACATGAGTCAATAACATCCCTTTGTTGCTTAAGCCATGTGGGGTTGGGTTTTCTGTCTCTAACAACTAGAATCCGGATAGGCATGGGAGGGGCTAAGGCAGGGGGTGTGTGGGTCTTCCTGCCATAGCCCTGGGATCTGAGCCCTCGGGCCTGCAGGCTGAGAAGCTGGCCCTGTCTCAATACATTCCTGGCCGTGACGCGTTAGCCTGTGTGACCAAGTGTCATTCGGCGCAGCTGCAAGTTCCTGGGTGTTTTAGGAAGAACGACAGCTCTGGGTCAGGAGCAGTTGTGCTCCGTAGAGATGCACGGCCTCGTGAATCAGCAGGACCACATTCTGACATTCCTTCCATTTCCTTCATCCTGGGGCCCAGTTCTTCCTGTGCATCATTTAGAGGCAGCAACAGGGGTCGGATGGGTGGGCATCGCGGCACCCTCTGTGCGCCAGGGCCGGCATCGGGACCAACGCTGCCCGGCAGGCGCCCCTCCCTCTCTTCCTACCAGCGCCCAGCAAACAGTCGGCTCCATCCGCATCGCTGGGACAGAGCGAACAGTCCTGACCTCGAGCCCTCCCGCTGGGAAACTGGGGCTGCTTCCATGTACCTGAGGCCCTGTCGGCCTCAAGTGGGTCTAACTGCTCCCTGGAGCCCAGCGGGGGCCGGGTGGCATAGGCATATCCCCTTAAACACTGGGAGAAACAGCCCTGCCCCCGAGCTGAGCCCAATATGGGAGCGATTTCAAGAGGAGTTAAGAGTCCAGAAAGAGACCGAGGGCTCTGGTGACATCCATGGCTGGCGACCACCTCTCCAGGCGGCCCTGGAGCGCTGGCCAGTCAATGGGATTAGATAGTCATTTCAAGATGCCCCCAAGGTCCTGCCATGCCCCAGGCGCATGGAGGCCCACAGAATGGCTGATCTTTAAACATAGGCAGCGAGACTTCCTGAGAGCCACCCTCCCAGGCAGGGAAGGAGCCTTGTCCTCACGGGGCCCCACATGGCCCCTCCTCAGCCCACACTGGTTTCAGGAACACAGACCTGTGGGCCATGCCCGGGGTGTGGGGCGGAGCAGTGCTCCTGGGGACGAGGTGGACACAGCCCTGGCTTCATTTCTCCCCGCGCGCAGGAGCTCCGGACGAGCACTGCTGGGGTGCCTCCGGGGTCTGAGTAGCCTGGGCCCGCATCTGTGTGCTGCTGCCACTGGCCGGGGCCAGGGCAGTCTCTCCGACTCCAAGCTGCAGCCTCTGCCGCTGTGCAAAGCGGGTATGGCAGACTCTGCTTCTCTGGGAAGCCCTGTGGGCGGCGCCTCTTTTGGGCACACCCCAAAGCCACACCTGTTGTCTCTGTGCGCGTGGGGGACTCAGTACAATGACCTTGAGCCTAACGAGCCTTAAGGCACAGACCACACATGCAATACCGTGCACACATGTATACACACGTGCACCAATCACATGCACACTGCACACACGTGCAAACCCAAACGTGCTCACAGATGTGTACACTTACACACATGTACACACATGGCCCTCACCAGTCCTGGGTAGCCTCCGCTGTTTCTTTAGGCTCTGCCACCCCTGATGGCAGCTGGCTGGACCCCCGGGACCCGGCGGTGAGACCCTGACAGGGTCACGGTTGACCAGTGCTCACGGCCCAACCCAGTTTCTCCGTCACTTGCACATGTCTGGAATGAAACTGACCTCTGAGACTGGTGCTGGGTCAGATCAGAGGACACAACTGCGCCCCCAGTGGACGCTCGCCCCACACGCCCTTCTACTCTGAGGCAGATGTTACACAGGCTGGGTACCAACCTCGCCTCCACCACTTACTGCCTTTTCGACCTGGGGCAAATTGCTTACTTGTTCTGTGCCTCCATTTCTTCACCTGAACAACAGATGCACATCAGGAAGAGCTGCACTGCTGTGCAGTTTACACAAGATCTTCCTTATCGAGCCCAGGGCCTGACTTCAGACGAGCAGGCAGGAAGCGTGGGTCCCTGGCCTGGAAGGGGAATTGGGGTCCTCCTTTCACAGACGGGGAAATTGAGTCCAGGAGGCAGTAGCGATGTGTCCCGGGTCCCACGGTGACTTCACGGGTGAGCTTGTGCGGCCCAGGCCAGCCCCAGCCCTGCACAGCCATTTACCCCGAGGTTTGCGTATCGCTGCCCTCGCATTCCCTTCAGTCTTACTCATATCGAGAGCTTCAGCAGCCCTGGGGAGGAGACCACAAAGACGATCACATTACTCTAACTGGAAATTAAAGTACTGCCGGCAGGTCTAGAGGAAAACCAAATTATCTAAGTATTTCAGATGGGGTAATAAAACATTTCCAGTTTGCAGCTGCGTGTTCTGCTCCATTCACCACTTCAGTGCCCAGATGGATCCTCTGTTACTTGGTCACTGAGCCAGCCTTGAGATGGCAGAGAGAGGCAGGGATGCTGTGAGGAGGCAGGCTTGCCCTGTCCTTGCAATGGCCACCTCCCTGCTCTTGGCCCTGGGGACGAGCATAGCCCCAGGCCTCCAGAGCCTGGGGTGGAGTAGGGGTTGACCTTTTAGCTTTATGATCAGAAAACTGAAAGTTCAGCCTCTGCTCGTTGTCTGCACTAGCAGTGCCAAATGTTGGCTTCCGCTGTGCCCTTTCAGGGACCGCCTTCCCTTTTCCGCTCCTCCCTTTCAACATCCTTCAGAGCCCGCTTCCTCCAGGGAGCCCACGTAAGGAATCCAGCACGTGGCTCTCGCTCTCTGAACTTTTGGAACCCACACAGTCGCAGCCCCAGGGTCTCGTGCCGAAATCTACACTGTCTCACGTTGTCCTTGTGTAGACCCTATGGGTGCCCCGTGCACATCACCTCAGTCCTCTTGTTTCTGTGATGCCAGTGGCTTCTCACTGCAAGCCCTGCTGGCTCCTTCCTGAGGGCTTCCCCTGGCGGCACGAGGTGCTCATGCTAAGCTGGGCACAGGGTGGGCTGGAAGGGCCAGGAAGCTAAGATAATCCTCCAGGGCAGCTTTCAACCAGCAATGGAGGGAAATGCAAATGAGATAACCCAGCATACACGCCAGACACTGGAGCTCTCACACTGCTGGTGGGGTGTGAGATGGTACAGCCATTTTGGAAGTCTGCTTCACAATTTCTTATGAGGTTCAACATACACCTCCCCGATCACCCAGCAACCTAACTTCTAGGTAATTATGCACAAGAAATGTTAAAATATACCCATGTGAGTTTCGGGGCAGCTTTATTCACAATACCCAAGACTCAGAAATGACTCCACTGTCCAATATGTGAATGGATAAACAAAGAGTTATATTCATTTAACGGAATAGTGTTCAGCAATAAAAAGGAATGAAGTGCTGACATGCTATGACATGGATGAACCTTGAAAACATTATGCTAAGTGAAAGAAGCCATTCAGAAGAGTACTTATTGCATGATTCCATTTATATGAAGTTCTAGAACAGGTAAACTAAGAAATGGGGATAAAAGTAACAACAGTGGTTGCCTGTGATGGAAATGTTCTATAATTGATCATGGTGGAGGTTACACTGCAGTATGCATTTCTCAAAACTCATTGAACGTAAATTGTTGAATGTAAATTATACCTCAGTAAAAACGTTCGTACTTGATCACTCCAAAAGTTCCATAGATCAATGAAGAATATGTGGAATACACATAAGAGCACAGTAAAAACAAAACCAAAACTCGCTTGCAGTTATACTCCCCAGAGATCATCACTCTGGACAGCTTTCTTTCTACAGTCATATTTCCCATATTTGGGGTTCACACTGCTTTGCAGCCTGCTTGCAACGTCTCCAGCTGTCCTCCGTGCCCACCCCCTACCCTTCTCCACCTCAGACTGCACCGGTGGGCCTGGCCAGTGGGAGGCAAAATCGGGAGACCAGAGGGTGAGAGGCCAGAGAGGCCGGTATTTATTCCTGTGCCTTCTTCTACTAGGTCACCTTGGGCTGGTCATGCCCTCAACAAAAGATGACAGCTCCTCTTGGGCAGTGGCCCTGAGGACACTGCCCTTCCCGAGTCCGGGAACCCCTCCTTCCCTCTTTTCCTTGGAGTCTGCTGACGTCACAGCTCTGCTGCTCCAGCCCTGGGTTCCCGCAGAATTCCTGCGGTGCCCTAAACCCGCGCATACCCTCCTAACCAGCCCCCTTGCGAGTAAACGCCCAGGAATCGTTCTAATCTGAGCAGGCCATCAGTTTCCCGTCTGATCCTGACGGCGCACCGCTGGTGAGCACGGCTGTCGGTCCCCAGGCTACCGCGGTCCCCGCTGGACTAGCAGCTCCGACACAGCAGCCCGGAGGAGGACGCGTCCCCATAGCTACGGGGTGAGGCAGCGCTTCCGGCCAAGCAGGAGGGGAGGAAGGCCCGCCCCCGCCGGCCCGTCCCCGGCTTCCCGTGAGGCGTTGCGAGGCGCGACGTAGCCGGAAGCTGGTGGCGGTGGGGTGGGTGGTCGGCGGTCGTCTTCGGTGCGGTTCGCGGCGCGGCCGACCCCGGCCAGGACCCCGGCCCTGACCCTGGCCTGACCCGGCCCGACCCGGCGCGCAGGATCGAGCCCTCTGCCCGGTAAGCGCGCGGCCGAGGCCCCGAGGCCCCGGCTCCCCTCGGGCTGGTCCCCTGCCCCTGCCGGCGGCCGCCTGCGCCCAGACCCCCACCCGCTCCGAGGCCGCTGTCCGCAGGACCTGGAAGCGCCTCCCCCGGCCACCCCGGGGCTAGTCCCCGGGCCCCCGGCCGTCCCCCCTCCTCTGGCCGCCCCCGCTTGGACCCACACGCCCCCGCAGCTCGCCCCCGGCCCCCAGCCTTCTTTCCTCTGAGGCTGTCACGGGCCGCTGCCCACCAACACCCCCTCCGTGGGGCGAGCCGGCCCTGCCCCGTCCCTTCCTTCGGAACCAGGAGCTGGTTTGGACACAGGGTCCCGTCGGGCCGGGTCTGAGCTTTGAAGGGGCTTCCACTCCTAAGAGGGAAGGGTCCTCCCCCTCGGTGTTGGAGAGGCCGGTCTGATCGGAAATGGCAGCCTCACCCTTGGTGGCCGTGGGTGATCGTCTTGGGGGAGGGAGAGGAAACCAAGAAGGGACTTTGGAATTCTCCGTCAGTGTCCGTGCGTTGAGGTAGAACTGTGCTTCTCGTCTGCCCTGTTCAACAGCTTCGTCGCTGACCACCCATGTGAGAGTTAATTGTGTCGTTTAGTGCAGGCCTAAGGGTTCCGCCATCCTCTGTTTCTGTGCCAGGTGGGGCTGTGATAATGGCCCGGGGGATAATTAGCATTTAAGTTGGCTTTGGCATCCCTTCCTGGGACCATTCCCTGCAGAAGTTCAGAAGTGATGGTGTTTTAAGTGAGAAATGATTGTTCTTCGGTGTAGGTGCTTCGGGGGCCTCAGGTGGTTTCTGGGAAAGATGAGCAGGATTTCTGCCTGTGTAACAGCCCCAAGCGGTGTCCCTAAGTCATCCCTTTTCATCTCAGGCATTGAGAAAGTCCCAACTTCAGGAACAGCGTTCTGCCGGCTGACAAGTGGCTTCTTCCTGTAAACCGAGAAGTGTTATTTGGTTCACCGTTTACTGAGGCCACGTTCACTTGCACAGAGCTGGGTTTGGTTTCAAGCATTAATGCAGGAGTTCTTGGATTATATTTCAAGACAAACTATAGTTTTGAAAGTTAGGAAGTGTTTGTTTTTTATGTATTAAAGTTAGCATTTCACAGAAGGAAAGGATTCTCACGTCCAAAAAAAGTTCCTTTGAAATCCGAGCCAAGCCACGCAGTTTTCACGTGTTTCCCTTGCTGTACTTGTGCAGACACTCTCTCTGCCTTCTTTTACGCAGTTAGAAATTCAGGGCAGGCTCACCCCAGTTCTGACTTTTGTTTGCCTGGGTCCTGTTGGCCAGAAGGGGAGCCTCTGGGCAGGCACAGTCCTCTGGAAAGAGCTCCCGGGGGCCACCCATTTCTGCCTTCGCCCTGTGGGTGACTGGAGCTTAGCGTGAGGACAGGGTCCCGCCTGGATGGATTGGGCCGGGTGCTGGGTGCTGGGCAGGATTGTGGGTTCAGGTGTTTGCCTTCGAGACCGTCATGCACAGCACAGAGAAATACAGAGCAGAAAGGTGCCTCCGGCGAGCCCTTGGCTTTGTTTCCCTCAGTTACAGAAAGCAGACATTTGTCTCCTAACCTCAGCTGGCTCAGAAGTGGGCGTTGTGGGCGTTAGGCATCCTGGGGCTCAGGATTCAGGAGGCCTGGGTGTGGGGAGAGGCAGGGTCTCCTTGGGGAGTAACCGAAGGTGACTGCTGCTCCTGGGACTTTCACGCTAAAGCATTGGCAGGGAAGCTGGTTGGAGCAGTCCCTCACAGACAGTGGGGTGCAGGGTCGGAGGCTGGAGACACCGCCAGCAGCCCAGGTGTGTGGCTCTGTCCCTTAAGCGGCCTGTGTGTCCTGAGAGGATGCATGCTGCCGGGGGAGCTGGAGGGACAGCCTGCAGGTCCTGGTCACGAGGGAAGGGCCAGCCTGAGAGTCAGGCTGGGCATCCATGGGGTTACTTTACTGCCGACACCACGCTGGGCTCCCTCCCCATCTCCCACCTGAAACTTACCGGGCCACCACTTGAACTTGAACTTTGCCGAAGCTAGGAGATCTATAAAGAAGTAAATGGGTTTTCTGTTCAGCTCAGGCTGTGTGGCTGCTGTTCCCCGGCAGTGTCCCCCTGAGATGCGGTGGCAGGTCTGCTGGTCCATAGGCCCCTGTCCTTGCCCTGCTGTGGCCATGCTGTCTGTCACCTCCATCCTTCAGATGGTCCCTGGGAGGCCAGCTTCTTCCTGTGTCAGGCGGCGCCACTGCTTCCGCCCCAGGCCAGGAGCCTCCCTGCACTGGTAGAAGGTAGAGGGGCTGCGGGGGCCGAGAAGGTGGGGCTCCCTGGCTTCGGATACTGTCAGCCCAAGTCTGATGTGTCGCCCTGAAAAGGGGAAATGAGATTTAACAGCCAGTCTGAGCACGTTTTGTGAAGACCACCCCTTGCTGTGAACTTCACCAGAAGACGGGTGTTTTTATAAATCGTGTGGTCTTGATGGTACATGATGAGCGACCTCCAGTAATTGCGCATTGCCCCTAATAATCACGCTGTGGTTGGCCCAGGAGCGTCCAGACTGATCTCGGCTTTTCTTAGCACGTGGAGAGCAGGTTCCTGCAGTAGGTAGCCCTGTTCCCCGGTAGCTTCCAAGCAGCTTCACGGAATTTCTTGAAGTCGTACTTTGTAGTGTGTTTGCACCAGAAGTTGATCTTCTTGTGAAGTGACCTATTTGGAAGTTGAAAAGTTTGCTTTTCTCTTTCATAGCGCCATGGCCAGCCCGAGAACTAGGAAAGTTCTTAAGGAAATTAGGGTGCAAGATGAAAACAACGTAAGTGTCCGCTTTTCCTTGACACTTGGCTTAGGTTTTGGGGTCCTCTCAGAGTCCTCCCTCCCTGTCACCGTTGGCCTCCCAGCCAGCCTCCCTCTGCCCCCTCTGGGGGCCCCTCATTGGGTCTTCGGGGTCCCCGGGCCCTGCCCCACCCCGGGTGAGTCGCCTGGGCGCTCTTCGCAGGTGTGTTTTGAGTGCGGCGCCTTCAACCCTCAGTGGGTGAGCGTGACCTACGGCATCTGGATCTGCCTGGAGTGCTCGGGGAAGCACCGCGGGCTCGGGGTGCACCTCAGGTCAGTGCCCTCTGCTCCTGGCCTGCCGCCTGGCGGGTGATGGGAAGGTGAGGGCCACCCACAGGCCAGCTCCTACCCGCTCCGGCGCTCTGGCACAGGAGGTGCACGTGTCTAATTCCAGACCGTTTGGGGTGGGCTCTTGGATGCTGGTACTGGTGGCGAGGTCGGTCCTCTGGTGTGTAGCTTTGTCCGGTCCGTCACTATGGACAAGTGGAAAGACGTGGAGCTGGAGAAGATGAAGGTCGGCGGGAACGCTAAATTCCGGGAGTTCCTGGAGTGTCAAGAGGTCTATGACCCCTGCTGGTCCCTGCAGGAGAAGTACAACAGCAAGGCCGCCGCCCTCTTCAGGGACAAGGTGAGCATAGGCCACCCGGCCGTGTGCAGGCTGCTCCGGCCATCGGCTGCTGGAGTGGTTCCAGGGGCTGAGATCTCCTGTGGGTTCTGACACGACACGGAGGCCACGTGCAGTCCACACACAGACAGGACGCGTGGCCCCAGCTCGCCCCACCCAAGGGGAAGCAGGTGGCCTGTGATTAGGAGGGCTGAGCCCTCCTCACAGCCTCTGGGGAGCGCTGCATCCATTCGGGGGGTGCAGAGGGGGCCCAAGAGCTTGCTCACTCTGCCCATTGTGAGAGCCCTGGCCCGTGGCAGCCGAGCCCAAGGGGCCGTGTGCGGGGCAGGCGGCATCCACGCTGCCTGACGCCCTCGCTCCCTCTGCAGGTGGCCACTCTGGCCGAAGGCAGAGAATGGTCTCTGGAGTCATCGCCCGCCCAGAACTGGACCCCACCTCAGCCCAAGACGCTGCGGTCCTCTGCCCACCGGTAGCTACTCGTCTGGCCTGTGGGCCGGGCTCTGGGCTGGGTTTGCCCGGCTCTGACCTTAACTGTGGCTCAGAGTCCCTGTGCTGTTGTGGTAACAGCTCCAGTTGTGAGCCGTTTCTGAAAGTCAGTGGGAAAAACAACTTTTTAAGTTACAATTCAAACTTTTAGTAGAAATTCAACCAGTAAAGGTGCGTCTGAAGTAGAAGCGCCAGCTCTGTGCCCGCAGCACACGGCGTCTCTGTAGGACCCAGTTGGCTGCTGTCTACGTCTCCTGTCCTACTGAGGGCTGCCCACGTCCCCAGGGTGCCCCGTCCCCCTGGCGGGCATCCTGTGTCCTCTCGTGGGTTGGAGGCTGGTGTTCGGGGTGACTGGTCTCAGAGAGAGCTCCCTGTTGACGCCAGGGGTGCCCAGCGGCCCTCCCCTCCACCTCCCCGTTGTGTGGCGAGACTCCGGTCGCAAGGGCTCCAGGTTCCTGCCGAGCGCTTGCTTTGGCCTCGACCCCTGCGGCCTCCCTGCAGGCACGGGCAGGCGTGGAGCTGCTGTGCCCCCCACCCCGGGCTGCAGCACCTCCCCCTGCTTCTTGCCGGCTTCAGCCACCGAGCCGAAGCCTGAGCCACCCTCTGCTCCACGCTTTGGAGGAGCCAGGTGTGAGCAGGTGGGCGTGACGGCGCCTCCCAGAGACCCCGTGATCCTGTGGGCGTGTGCCCACCCCGTCGGCCTCTGACCTCTGACCCTCCATTGCAGAGCCTCTGGCCAGCTGCAGAACTCCACCCCCTCTGCGGACAAGGCTTTCGAAGACTGGCTGAACGATGACCTTGGCTCCTATCAAGGGTAAGGCCTCCGGAGGGCTTTGGGGAGCTGGGGGAGGCCCAGGCAGACCTGGCCCCTGCGAGGGTCGGGGGAGGCCGCTGCCCACATGTGCAGGGGGTGCAGAATCGGCAGGCCTCCTGGGGTTCCGCCTGGCAGCCCAGGTTCGGGTGGGGGGCTTGAGTGGAGAGAAAACCACGGCTCACAATGCTGGGGAGCAGAAAGGACGTGCTTCCTTCCTGGAACCTGCCTGACCTGTGGTCGAGCCTGTCCCACTCTCTGCAGTGACTGGCTGTCGCTTTGGGTCTCGCCAGGTCCTCTGGCAGGTGCAGCAGGAGGGCCTCGTCCCACCAACAGGAGAGCCTGACCCCACACTGGGGTGTGGGAGCCGCACGTCCTCCGGGGTGCCCGTCCCGGGTCTGGGCACGTCTGCACCCCCAGCTGTCGGGAGCAGCAGGGCTGTTGCTTGTGTCCCCGCCAGGGCCCAGGAGAACCGCTACGTGGGGTTTGGGAACACGGTACCGCCTCCGAAGAGGGAAGACGACTTCCTCAACAGCGCCATGTCATCCCTGTACTCGGTGAGGACGCCCGTCCTGGCTGTCCCCCGCTCCCCAGGGGCCTCCTGGAACCTGGCCGTCCTGGGATCCCGCGCTGGCCCGTCTCACAGAGGCCCCCCTCCCTTTCCTTCACTGACGTCTCTTCTTAAAGCGCCGTTTACGGTGTTTAATCCCACGCGTGTTTTGTCGTTCGTTTACTTTGGCTACAAAACACGTCCCTCAGATTTAGCAAGGCTCGTTTCCTCTGAGTGGAGCCCGCCTGGCCGCCCGCTCCTGGCAGAGTCTCCCAAGCATGTGGGTTCTGGGCCAGGGCTGCCCCAGGGAAGAAAGGGGCCGTCGGCCTGGCCCGCCGTGCAGGAGCCCGTTCTCCAGAAGCGCCTCCCAGGCTGTAGTGTGTGTGTCTCCGTGTCACCCCGCCCCGCCGTGGGGAAGAGGCCGCACGCACTTGTCTTCTCAGTTCCTCGCGAGGGTCCCTCCGCGTCTCCTTCAGGTGGAACAGGCCGAGTTGGGATTTAAATGAAGAGTTTCTATTTCCAAGTTGCTTTCATCTATCTCGGAGGCTTAGGGGAAACAACCTTGGACTTAGAGGAAGGAGGACAGCTTTCAGTGCCCCCAGCGCCCCGTGGTCTGTCTGGAGGGGTGGCGGGGCGCTTCGGGGGAAGGCATGTCTCCAGGGAGCCGGGCCAGGAGCTGCTTCTGGGGCCCTGGCTGTGTCCTTCCCACAGACGTGGGTGCGAGGCGGCCGGCGCGTGTCTGAGGAGCACCCCCTTGGTGGCCACGTGTGGAGCCGCCACGTGGCTTGTGTGTCGCTTCCTTTCAGGGCTGGAGCAGCTTCGCCACTGGAGCAAGCAGGTTTGCCTCGGCAGCGAAGGAGGGCGTAAGTAGCCCGTCCCGTCACGCGGCCGCGCAGGCCGGTGGCTCGGGGGGACCAGGGGTCCTGACGGGGCTCAGGCCGCACGGCCATCTGCCCTGAGGGGGTTTCGGTGGGCAGCCTCTCGCCCTGGCGAATCCCCCAGGCCCCACGGACGTTCTTTGTTGTGACGGTTGGTGGTGTACCGGGCAGAGCGGAGCTGCCTGCAGGGGCTGGGCTGGCTGCAGAAGGCGGGTGCCGGCGGGGCGTCAGGGTGACCCAGGCTTCCCTGCCTCCCCCTCCCCCGGCCCAAGCAAAGCCTGGAGTTTCTGCTGCTGGGTCTCCAGGGTATGGACAGCCCGAGTTTCCTCTTGCCCTCGCCTGCTCCTGGGCTTGAGGCGAGGCAGGATTTGGGGGTTTTGCCAGGACAGGCAGCTGGGCCGTGGGCACGTGCTCGGCTCCTGGCAGTGACTGGGTGGAGGCCAGGCGGGAGGGGCCAGGCCAGAGGCGTGTGCGAGGGTATGGGCCTGGCGAGGAGACCGTGCCGTGGCGGGGACAGGAACGCCCGGAGCAGGGACGGGAGGCCGCCTGGCAGGCTGACCCAGAGCACACGGGCCCTGGAGAGGCCAGGACGGGAGTTTCTGAGGGCTAGAGCCCAGGGAGGAGCCTGGCGCTGGGGCACCAGCGCTCTGCCACGTGGCCTCTGCTGATTCTCTCCGGGGCTGTGCGGGGCTGCGGTGGGGATCCAGGCCTTTCCCTCTTTGCTTATTATGAGAGCGGCCGGGGTGCTGGGCAGAGGTGAGAGGTGTGACCAGACCGCGCTCGGCAGCGAGGGGGAGAGCTCGCTGGAGAGGGACCTGCCCCACCTGTGGGCCCGTGGGCGGCCTGTGCGCCCTGCATTCCAGAGCAGGGAGGTGGGCGTCGGCCCTGCTCCCTCATCCTGGCTGCCCCTCCCCTGACGGCCTTCCTCCAGGGGAAGCGGATGTGGTGGGCAGCTTTGCAGGGCCCCTTAGAGCTGCTGTGGGGTGAGCACCAGTGCCTCGCGGCCGTCAGGAGACCAGCACGGGTGTCTGGGCCCCAAGGACGTGCAGCCCTGGTGGCCAGCGTCAGGCGGCTGACCAGAAAGCCCTCTCTCTGTGTTTCCTTTCAGGCGACAAAGTTTGGATCCCAGGCAAGTCAGAAGGTAACAAAGGAAGCCTCTGCATTCGTGCTCTCAAGGGTTGCCCGTGCGTGCGTTCACCTCCCAGGCTCACATGTCCACGTGTCACTTTGGGCGCCTGCGGGTTAGCAGGTGGAGGAGGCTTAGATCCTGCCCCGTCCCTGGTAGGCGGGCAGCCATAGGCCCCTGTGCCCTTGGCCTCGTGGGGAAGGAGGCTCTGTGCCATGTCTGGGCAACCGCACACGGGAGGCCCAGCGCCCCCCAGGGGACCGGGGTCTGCATCCTGTGGCAGCAGCGTGCCTCTGTCCCTGGTTAGCGCCCTCCCTTCTCGTGGGCGGCGTCTCGGGCCCTGGTGTTCGTCTTTTTCTCACACCTTGGCTGGCAGCCCCGGCGGTCCCGGCATGGTGCCAGGCCGTCCAAGGAGCCTCTGGGGCCAAGGGCTGATCTCTTTGAGCCCCCATCTCAACTCCCTAACGGCTCGCTCCTACCGTGCTGGAAAGCTCCCAGGTGGGAGGTGCTGGGTCTAGAGAGCGTGCGGCGCCCACGGGACCGTGTCCTGGTTGTTGCCGAACACCGCTCCCACCGCCTCGCTCTCTCTCCCACCCCCACCCCCCGTCTCCCCATGCTGTCTGGGTGAAGTTCTGGGGTTCCAAGCAGCAGCCAGAGCTGGTAAGGCCGCGTCCATGCTCGTGCACGCCCCCCCCCCCACCGCGTGTCTGGCGCGTGCCCCGCTCTGAGGTGTCTGTGCCGCGGCTGCATGTCGGTGCTCCCTGTCTTCACGCTCAGAGCTGCTCCCCAGCCCGATGGGCTCCCGCGTGGCCCATCCACGGTGCTCGGGCATCCGCGTCTCAGGCAGGAGGCGCGGGATCCGGATCCTGAGGCTGCTGCTGCAGCGGTGCTGGGGAGTCCTATGCCAGTGGCGAGGGCCCCGCTCCGTGGTTGCCTCCCCTGTGTCCTGCCTGCCCCCCACCTGAGCTGCTGGCCTGGGCTCGCTCCCCAGCTCCATCCCCTTCTGTTCGAACTCCCGCAGGGCCCCTGGAGGGCAGGTGGGGCTTGGGATCCACCCATTTGTGTCGGGGGGATGCCAGGGGCTGTTCTCCTGGGATGGATCCTGTGGGCTCCGACGGGCAGAGCCTGATGGTGGCCACCGGATGGGGTGGGCTTCCAAGAGCTGGCTGCCGTCCGAGCCCCTTCCCAGGGTGCGTAGGCCAGGGGCAGCGGTCTCCAGCCTCTGCGACAGCGCGGAGCATCGGGTGCTGGCGGGCTGCTCGCCGTCTGCAGCCTCCCCTCCGTGGGCAGGGCTCGCAGTCCTGGGGTGAACGTGCTGCCACGTACGCGGCTTTTTCTCATCGCATCTGTCCTTCCAACAGGCATCAGAGTTGGGCCACAGTCTGAACGAGAGTGTCCTCAAACCTGCCCAGGAGAAGGTAACGCGGGGACTCCGGTACTCGGCTGCGTGCGTCTCCCGTGGGCCTCATTCGGGGGGCGGTGGTGCTGGGAGGCGCTGTTCGGGCTTCAGACTCCCGTGCTCACTCCCCGTGTCCTCACGCATGCATTGTGCCTATGGCTCTCGTCTTCCAGCCCAGCAAGGCCTGGCCTTTACTCTGCTCCCGCGTGGCTGTGTGTGTGCCCGGCCCCTCACGCCGGAGGAGGCCAAGGCGGCGAGAGAAGCTCCCGGGGGAGGGGGCGTGCGGTTTGCGGCCGGCGCCAGCCCGTGCTCGGGAGGCCAGCGGGGGAGGGTCCGGGCGAGACCGGCCCGGGCTGCGGTGTGGTCAGCTTGCTCCTCGCCCTCACTTCTGGGGAGGGGGCGACGCGGCGTGGAGACAGGTCCCCTGACAGGTGTCGGTGGGCGTTGTCCTTTGTCAGTAACGGGCAGCGGGGCATCTGCCTCGGCTATGACGATGCTGTTTCGATCCACCAGGTGAAGGAGGGAAAGATTTTTGATGATGTGTCCAGTGGGTTCTCTGAGTTGGCGGCCAAGGTAGGGAAGCCCCGCCTGACAGGCGGGCTTGGCTGAAAGCGTCGTCTCCATATTCCAAGGAGCCCGGAACCGCGAGCAGGAAGGGCTGGGCGCTTCACGCCCCGTATGGCTTCTTGGCCCGAGGGGCCTGTAGGACGTGAGGAGGGTCAGGTAGACGCTGCGGTGCCGACAGCCTGAGGAATATGGAAACGGCTTGACGGGCGCCCGTCACAGCCACTAACCTGTTGCTTCTTTTCTTTCTGCCCTTGTCTTGCTGCTGCCGACCTCCCCTGGTGAGTGCGCTGGGGGCGGCCGCCTTCTCTGCCTTAGCGCCGCTGGGGGCGGGGAGGGGCGGGTTGGCGTTTGTCCTGCTTCCCACCCAGGAGCTTCTCCGCTGAGCTCCTGGGGCCACAGCCTCTGCGTCCACACAGCGGGCATCCCACCGTCCCCAGCGCCGGGGCGAACCGCCCGAGCCCCGTGGTGTCGCCATGTTCCTAAACTTCACCCAGGTCTCAACTCTGCACTTGGCGTCAGAGCCCAGGCTGAGCGCCTACGTCTCCTTCCAGGTCCAGGGAGTCGGTAGCAGGGGCTGGAGGGACGTCACCACCTTTTTTTCTGGGAGAGCGGAGGACCCGTTGGACAGGTATACTGGCCCCCCTTCCCGAAGTGGGCCCCCTTCCGTGGCTTTCTCCCCTGGGGTCTCTGGGAGGCAGGTGTGTCTCGCCCAGGGGCTCAGGGCTCACAGTGCAGAAACCCCTGGAGCCCTGGGGGTGCAGAGAGGCACGTCGGCCCCCTGACCTCTCGCTCTGAAGCCCTGCTTTCAACCTCGTGGGAGCTGCCACCATGCAGGGCTGGGGAGGGAGAGTCTCAGCCTCGCCTCTGTGGGACAGGCTGAGGGAGAGGGGGTGCGGCTGGGCTCTGACCCCCCTCCCAGGACTCCGGAGCATTCAGGGATCCCGCCCGGGCCTTTCTGCTGCGAGCCCAGACTGGGCAGCCTTCTCCTTCTCTGACCCCAGGTGGGACCCTGGGCATCTGGTGGGGGGATGGACGGTCTCGGGCCAGGCCCAGAGCAGCGGCCGCGCCGGCAGTGGCGCGTGCTGTCCTGTCCGTGTGCCCGAGGCCTGGGCGTGTTTCCATGCTCGCGGACGGGATGCCTCAGCGCTGCCCCCTCTGCGTGCTGTCCGCTGTGCTCAGTGGTGTGACTGTGGTTTGAGGGACTGAGGGACTCCACGGTGCAGAGAAGGGTCTGGGTTTTTTCCCCCCTTAATCGTTGCAGGAAACCAGCGCTTTACATTTTCCTTCAAAACATCCTGCGTTTGGGTGGGACTGGTGGAGAGTGGGCTCTGGTGGCAGGAGGCCTGAGTCCCTCCCACAGGTTCCACGGCCTCAGCTCTGTGGTGGAGCCGCCCTGAGGCTGGGTTTCCTCTGCCCTAGAGCGAGAACAGCGGCTCTGGGACCCTGAGTGGCACTGGCTGAGTGCCCTGGTTGGGGGTGGGGCTCTGGCTGGGGGCTTGGACTTGGCCTTGACCCCCGTTCTCTGGGGAGGAGCCTGGGGAAGACCAGGCGGCTCAGGGCCACGACGGCAACCTTCTGGACCTCCTGGTTCTGGGAGCCGCTCAGAGACCACTCTCTGTCCCAGAGCCCCGGAGGGCCGGAGCTGTCAGAACAGCGGCGGGGACAGCTCCCAAGGCACTAGCGACCGGAACTTCTGGGAGGCCTTCGGGAGCACCGACCCTGCTGGGGCCCACAGGTCCCCAGGCAGCAACAGCTGGACGTGTGCAGACCCCTCAGCCGACAAGAGGAGCTCGGATGGCTGGGACGCGTGGGGCTCGGGCCCCGCGTCTGCGTCCAGCAACGGGGGCGGCGACATTGGTGGTCGGGAGGCCTGGGGGGCCGGGGTGGAGGGCAGGGCCAGGGCCAGGGCCGTCAAGGAGGCGGCACCGCTGGCCGCCGTGGACGACGGCTGGGACAACCAGGACTGGTAGGGCACAGCGGCCGCGCCGCCGCCTTGCTCCTTTCCACCCAGGAAGCGCCGGCCGCTTGGGAGGACAGCCTCGGCCGGGACCCCAGGGGCGTGTGCCTACCTGTCCTGGCTCTCCTGGAGCCCCGGGCCGGGCGCTGTCGCAGGAAGTGCTCCCTGCTACTGCGGGGGCCACCCACGCCCAGCCACCACCCCCAGTGCGCTCGGTAATAAACGCCCTCCCCAGTGGCGCACGCGGCTGCCCAGTGACCGTGACTGAGGCCTGTCTCCTTGAAGCAACTTTCACTTCTCGGTCGCTCTCGTTCTTTCTTCCTCTGGAAGAAACTGCCTGGCGTTTGAGAGCCGCCACCTGCCCCCTGCCCTCCGCTCCCCAGTCTGTCTCTGCACCAGTGCTGGCCAGCGTCCGCCCGACCCGAGCACCGCCTTCCTGGCCTTGCCGTCACCCTAGAGCCCGTCATCAGCTCGGGGGGGTCGTGCAGCGGTGCCCTGGTACCCCGGCCTTCCTCGCAGCCCCTCTTCCAGCCTCCTTGCACTGTGATTTGGATCTCACTGTCGCCCAAGCCCACTCGACTTTGATGCCGTGCGCCGGCCACCTCGTTCTTATGGTCCGGCGCTGACGACCACGTGACACGACGCCGTGCTCAGTCCTCTGTCCCCGCACTTGTTTCTGCCGGCCCTCAGGCCGTTCAGCCGGGCTTCCCCCAGGCCTCCTGTGTGATTTGTGGGCCACGTCCCTGCTCCCTGCCCCGCGGGACGGGCCGTCCCCGTGTGGACAGCCAGATGGCAGTGGCTCATGTGGCAGGTCTGCAGCATGGCCACCCACACTTCTCCCCAAGGAAGACGCCCAGTGGCCAGCACCTCTGCCTTTAGCTGACCCTGAGGGTCTCAGTCACTGAACCAGTAGTCTGCCACACGGATCTGAGGTCAGAGATCAGGCTTAGGGTGATGAGAAAACCCAGGTCAGCCCGGGAGCCAGGGTCAAACGTGGTCTGCCAGCCCGAGACCAAGTGTCCCAGAGCAGAGGCACTCAGGAGGGCCAGGTGTGAGGTGTGGGTCCTCACCAGGGCTGGTGGGCTGCACTGCAGGCAGCTCTCAGATCAGCGCCAGGCCGGACGAGGGGGTGCAGTCTGTCCTGACTCTTGTTTCCACGCTGTTGGGATCGGGACCCTGGGGTCCTGCCCCGGCCCTGAAGGCTTCGGGGGCACCTCGTTCCTGTCGATTCTGGTCCAGGAGGCCCTGCCCCGGAGGCCGTGTTCAGCTGGAGTAAGTTGCCCTCTGCCCGGGAGCCCCTCGCGCTGATGCGCATGGCCCTGAGGCTGACTGGTCTGAGATGTGCTCTGCTCTCAGGCATCACGTCAGGACACTAGGTGGGTGGCCCGAGACCCCTCACGGGCAAAGGACAGGCGCCCCTGCCGTTCTGCAGTTCTGTTTGCTGGGCCTGGATAGTGCCAGGCCCTCTCCTCCCGGCTGGGTTGGCAGTGAGGGCCTGAGCGTCCAATCCAGCTCCCTTGCCACACACAGAGGCATCTGCGCGGCACCCTCGTCCGGGGGAGAGGGCAGTTCTATAAGGACAGTCCGGCGCTCCCCTGGCCCTGGGTAGACTTGGGGCCGCCAGCTGGCGGTTAGCCAGCCTGTGTCATCCTGAAACTGCCTGACCGAGGGCACCTGTGGCCGCCACGCGGGGCCGACTGGAGGCTCCGGGCTGGAGCTGTGTCTTCTGGGTGGTTCTGTGCTGTCCTGTCCCAGAGCAGCGCTATGGGCAGGGGGGCCCCGTGGTGAAGGCAGTCGGGTCTAGGTGGGGAGGTGGGTCGGGAAGCCAGGGCGCCGTGTAGGGCGGTCCTGGATCCTTTTCTCAGCTGAGCCCCGGTCATGCTGAACACACGGGGCCTCTGCCTCTCCGGACAACATACCCGTCAGCTGTGAACCTGCCCTCGGCCCCCTGGCCGCTGCGTGCTGTCCTCCCCAGATTCCGGCTCCAGGAGGCCAGGCCAATCCACCAGCTGAGGCCTGGCCAGCTTCTGTCACCTGTTTGCCCCAGACCTTCTGGCCAAGACACCACGACTGACCAGCAGACACCTAAAGGCAGCCCTTGCCCAGCTTAGCTTCCTTTTCCAGAGCTTTTGCAGGTGACCTGCGCTACCCAGTCCAACCATCTCTCCAAGCCAGATGGCCCTGCCCAGCGGGCCCAGGCCTGCGGCACACCAGATGCTGGTGGCTCTCTTGGGACTCCACGCCCTGAGCCAGTCCTGGCAGGAAGATGGGGAGTAGGGCTTCTTGGGCACCGTCTGCAGGGCTTTCTGGGCAGTGGGGGTCCTGCTCTCTGCACCTCCTCCCCAAGGGGCCGGGGAGGCTCTGCTCAGCACTGAGGGCCGGCTTCTCGACCGGTCAGGGCTGGGACTCCTGGGGCCACCTCCCCACTGCTGGGGCTGGGGGAAGTGGGGCCGTTGTTCGGGGTCCCCACCTGCACTCTAGAATGAGGGCCGTGACGGCCGTGCCGCTTCCAGAAGGCCGACGGGACTTGCCCAGCAGGGGCAGCCTGGCTCTGTCCTGCCTTTCTGAGCTGTGACCGTGAGCAGCTTGTGCCCTGGCTGAGCCCTGACGCTGCTAGGTGGGCTGCGCGGCCTCGGGCCTCGGGCGTGGAGCACGTGCCAGGTGCAGGGACTCCTGGGTGGGCACATGGGTTGGGGGCTGCCCGGAGTCTAGCCAAGAGCGCTCAGGACCCGCTGGCTTGCGAGCGTGGAGAGCGGCACCTTGGTGGGCTGCGTGAGTGTGCACACGCATGTTCCGAGCGCCTGTGAGCCGTGGACGTGGACAGACACGTGTATGCCAGTGTTTGTGTGTCTGCGGCCACCAGGCCAGGCGCCCTCTGCCGGCCTCCACTCGGGACTGCAGGGCCTGACTCTCCCCACCCCCCCACCCCACCCCCACCCCCACCAAGCGCCGGCACCCAGTGCAGGGCATCCACCGGCACTGCGGCGTCCGGCGTCCAGCCATGGGGCCGCAGGCATGGGCGGCTGGCTCCCAGGCCACGGCAGGTCTCAGAACTACCTTCGCCTCGGGTCCTCGGGCCCCTCCCAGCTGCAGGAGCACCAACCGCAGGGCAGGACTGGAGGCCAGGAGGGGCTCTGAGGGTCCTGGGTCAAGGCCGGGAGCTGGCTGGATCCTGCAGCGCCTGCCCAGTGGCTGGGAGTCGGAGAGGGGGACAGGAACCTCCGGGGGCGTTGGGAAGGGCCCTGCCCCTCCAGCAGCATCCAGCCCCCGACCTTTGGCCTCTCCCAGTCTCCAGCAAATGTCGGCTGGCCTGTGCTGCGCCCACCTCTCCCAGAGCACCTCTGCCCCCAGAAGCTGAGCCCAGAGCGGGGGCGGGGTGTGGGGGGGTAGGGCCAGAGCCACCCTGGCAGCCTCAGAGCAGCTGGGGGGAGGGGGCCGGTCCGGTCCAGGTCGGGGTAGGGTGGTTCTGGGGGGTGAGTCCTGGGGTCCAGTAGGGGTTGGGTGCTTGGGGCCCAGGCTGGGTGCCCCCCCCCCCCGCAAGCCCTGGTTACTGGGCCCAGCCTGCGGGGAGCCTAGTCGGTTGGGGTGGGGCCTTCCGGGTGGGTGGGGAGGGCTGGGGGAGGGGCTGTGCTAGGCTGGCCCTCACGGACTGCGGAGGGTTGTAGAGAAGGGGCAGGTGCAGAGGAGGCTTGGGGGACGGGGCACTGGAGAGGGACCCATGAGTGGCTTGGGTTTGGGGTCACGGGTCTTGGGGCGCGTTGTGAGGCTGGCGTGACCCTGGGGTCCGGGGGCTGCTCCAGGCTGCCAGAGATCCCCATGCCCATCACCCACAGCTTGGTGCCCAGGAGCACACGTGTGACCTTGGTCCCTGAGGTGCCCTCCTCGTGGGCCTCTTTGGAACAGACCACGTGGAGTGAGGGATAAAGGTGTTTGGCCCCTTCGTGCCTTGGATCCCGCCCTGCGGTGCGATGGGGTCCGTTACACTGGGACCTGTGTCCCCCATGCTTGGAGAGCCGTACTGGGCAGCAGATGGGAAGAGTGGAGAGCTGAGGAGGGGGGCCAGGGGAGGGGGGCAAGCCGCGGGGTGGGCGGGGGGTGGGCCGGGCAGTGACGTCGGAGGAAAGGGGCCTCATAAGCCACGGCCTCCCTGTGGATGCAGCAGGACCAGGGTAGACGGGAGTGCGCGGGACGGAGGGACGCTGCTCTGGGACTGGAGCAGGTTGGTGACTCGCCTCAGGGCCAGCTGGACGGGGAGGGGCCACCAGGGGAGGCACCCAGGTCTGTGATCTGAGGATGACCTTGCCCTTCCAGACAGGGTGGGGGCGGGCTCAGCGGGGGCGGGCTCAGCAGGACCGGATGCACAGTGTTGGGCTGGGGAGGGGGTCTGGCCCCCCAGGGTCACAGGGGTGGAGGAAGGAAGGCGCTGCGGAGGAGTCCTGTTCACAGCCTTGAATTCTGTGGGGAGGGGAGGGGCCTGGCTTGGGATCTGGGGTGCCCGGATAACCTGTGCACCATCCTCTAGCCCATCTGCAGCCCCGAGGACCCCCTTGAGCTCCACTGCCCTGGGTGTGTCTGGGCCGGGGCTGGCCGGAGGCCTGAGATCCTGCACTACGTTCCCCTCTGCTCTGTCAGCAGAGGCCCAGAGGCAGCCCCCCAGGACCCAACCCCACCTTTGGGGCTCCCCCCACCTCACTGAGAGGCCAGCTCTGGAACCAGGGGGCTGGTTGTCCCGGGTGGCCGGTCCTCAGCCAGGACACGCCCCTCCTGGGGCCAGCAGGGGGAGCGGCACAGCTGGGGTCCTGCTCCAGCAGGGGTCCCGGTCCCAGCTCTGATGCCACTCAGGGCTGTGGGCAGGGCCGCCGCCCACCTGGCCTTGGTTTCCTCCCCAGACCCCTTGGCCCTGACAGTGGCCACCCCAGGCTGGTCTAATGACAAGTGAGTGACCAGGGCAACAGCCAGGCCCCGAGCTGGCCTAGCTGGCCTGTGGAGAGGGTCCCGAGGGCGGGATGCAGAGGGTGCGGGTGGGCAGACGGAGGGCAGCTGACCTCCCGATCCAGGAAGCTCCCCGAGGCCTGTGGGATGCTGGCCCCTGGGGACAGGAGGGCAAGTGGCTGGATGCCTCCGGGTATGGGCTCGGCCCCAGGCCTACACAGGCGCAGACAAAGAAGCTCTGGCTTCGAGGTCAGGAGGGGACAGAGGGACAGACGGACAGATGGCTGAGTGGCCTCTCCTCCTCCCGCAGGCCACACACCATGAGCATCCGTGTGTGCCCCCGCCTCGGGGTCGGCCTCTGGCTGTGGCTGGGTGTCACCCTGGGACTCGGCCAGGGACAAGGTGAGGACACGGGTGTGGGCTTCCTGTGGCCCCTGCCTGCCCCCCACCCCAGGCCGTACCTGCCCAGGGCACAGGTCCCCCAAGGGACCAGCCTCCCTCTGGCCCTGAGCCCCCAGCAGCTGCTATTCTGGGGGGACAGATGCTCAGGGGGCAGAGACGGGAAGAGGGGACAGCTCTGCCCACGGTGTCGCCCTCAGCTGTGGCTTGACCATTTGGCCTTGCGGTCTTTCTATTTCTTTGGGCTTTTTTCGTTTTCCGGTTGTTGTTGTTTGGGTGTTTTTTTTAACAGTTATTAACACACTGCGTGTGCATTTAATTCCCTCTTATATTAATATTTTTTCCATCATCCCCAGATGCCTTTTCAATGTGAAATTTTCAAAACAGCAGAATCTAGAGTAAAAAGTGATGCCCCGCCCCCAGGAGAGCCCACGATGCTGCCTCCAGCAGGTCCCTGCTCATTTAAGCTCCTCTAAGGCGCACATCACATCAGCCCCCTGCCCCCTGCGGGTAGCACCTTGGGCGGGTACACCCCATCCAGCGAGGGGACGCTTCTGCTCCCTACTGGACGTTCACAGTGTGTGCCTTTCGGGGTAACGCTGGTCGCAGTATCCTTTGTAACACCCCAAACCCGTGGGGGAGGGCTGCGTAGACTGACACTGGGAGGTGGTGTCCACGTCCCAGGGGCCGTCCGAGGCTCCAACCCCTGCCGGCCACATCCCTGGCGTGCACCTGGTTCCCACGGGTGATGAAGGGGCAGGAGACTGCCGAGGGCTGGCCTCATGGGGGGCGGCAGGGGTGCATCGTGCCGCCACCCAGCCCGGAGCCCCGGCTCTGGTAACTGCCTTCTTACTGGTGGTGCATCTTCGAGGTTATACTTTTGCACGCAGGTGGTCGGGGCCCTCTGTCCTTGGGGCTCTGACAGGATCACCCCGAGGGGGCCAAATCACTAAGGAACCCCTACAGACACTTGAGTCCAGACAGCATGAGGTCCCTGCAGGCTCTGGGTAGACAGGGGAGGGCTAGGGCGGGGCGGGGCCCCACATCCACGCTGCCCTTCCCCGAGGGTGGCCCCGTGGGGGGTGCCCCTGGGTGGGTGCTGTCTCCCAGGCGCCCCACCAAGGCCCTGACGTGCAGACTCAGAAGGCAGCTGGGGATGGCCCCCAACATGCCAGGGGCGCGGGAGACAGAGGCTCTTCATGAGCTGGGCTTCCTGTTCACAAGTGGCTTTTCAAGGCCCCCGCTCCTGAGGCGTTCCTGCCTTTCAGCCCAGGCCCCAGGGATCAGCGGGGCCCGCCCAGCAGCCCGGCTCAGCTGTTCCCTGCTCTTAAGCGATCATTGTGTCTGCCGTGGGCTCCCCCCGGCCCTGCCCTTCCCCTGTGCCCCAGCTCTGAGGGGGGCCGCCAGAAGCCCAGCTCTGTCCCCAGTTTCCAAAACTAGCCGCCTCTGCCGAGGAGCCCCCGGAAGCCCGGGGCCAGGCTGTGCCTGAGGGCTGAGGCCTCGCTACCCCGTCCTCCCCCCAGGATGGAGCTCCCGGAAGCTGGGGGCCAGGCTGTGCCTGAGGGCTGAGGCCTCGCTACCCCGTCCTCCCCCCAGGATGGAGCTCCCGGAAGCTGGGGGCCAGGCTGTGCCTGAGGGCTGAAGCCTCGCTACCCTGTCCTGCCCCCAGGATGGAGCTCCCGTCCTCCCCCCAGGATGGAGCCCCCGGAAGCTGGGGGGTCAGGCTGTGCCTGAGGGCAGAGGCCTCGCTACCCCGTCCTCCTCCCAGGATGGAGCCCCCGGAAGCCCGGGGCCAGGCTGTGCCTGAGGCCTCGCTACCCCGTCCTCCCCCCAGGATGGAGCCCCCGTCCTCCTCCCAGGATGGAGCTCCCGTCCTCCCCCCAGGATGGAGCCCCCGGAAGCTGGGGGCCAGGCTGTGCCTGAGGGCTGAGGCCTCGCTACCCCGTCCTCCTCCCAGGAAGGCCAGGCCCACCCCAGGGCACCCCACCCTCATGGGCTGTGTGAGCCTGGTGGTGACCTTGGGGTCTGCAGCTGCGGGGACTCAGCGGGGACATCCGGGCGGGATGGCAGCTGCAGTGCTGGCTCAGTGCCCGCGTCTCCGGTGGGGCAGTTACGGTCACTCCGGGAGGCTGGCCTCAGTGCACGGGGGCGGGGGCCTCCCTGGACAGAAGTCCGCCCTCCCGGGTGCTGCCAGGCGGTCCCAGTCCTCTTCAGCCCCGGGTGGGGCCTCTTCTAGAGTTCCCCCAGGTGGGACTGGCCCCCTCTGACCCCTGATGGGGCCCCAGCTGCTTCGGGGCCCCCACAGCTGGTTGGGGCGGTTGCCAGGGGGCAGCCCTGACCCCCGTCCTGCCTTCGCAGCAAGCAGCCGCCTGAGGCTGGCGGTGCTGCCTGAGGACCGGCTGCAGATGAAGTGGAGGGAGTCGGAGGGGAGCAGTCTCGGCTACCTGGTGCAGGTGAAGCCCAGGGCAGGTAGGGGCCCGCGCCTCCCCTCTGCGCGCACTGATGGTGACCACGGTCAGCATGGCGGTCGCTGTGCCCGTCTCCTCGCGACTCTGCCTCCCTCCTCCCCCCCTGCCCCACTAACACGGGGAAGCTGTGGCAGGAGAGCGGGGCCCCTGGAGTCCCCACCGCCGTATCCCGCGCCTGGCGCACGCAGAAGGCGCTCGCTCACTTGGAAGAAACAAGGATCCTCCTCAAGCTTAGAGCTCTTAGGGCTCTGCCAGTGCCCAGCGCCAGGGCAGACTCACGGTATCAGAGCGCGTCCCACAGGAGGGCAGGCGGCAGAGGCGCCTGGCAACCCGACACAAACCTCCAGACGGGATGAGGGCTGCGAGTGTGAACAGCCTTTCAAAAGCTGAGGTTTGACACGCAGACGAGCCCACAATCGTGGGTGTGTGATTGCAGAATGGGTACATGCACGATGCAAAGGCAAACTGGAGCTCATGCCCTGGGTGAGGAGAGGCCCGTCCCGGTCTCCACCCCCTCTGCTCCCAAGCAGAACCCCCTTGTTGACTCGCCTGTCGTTTTCTACTATCTCAACTAAGCCAGATTTATTTACCTTATTTTTCACATCTTTTTTATCTTTGCTGATTTCGTGTGCGTCTACTTATCCCATTAGTTCCTGAGAGAAGTATTTTAAATCCCCCATCGTGACTATAGATACATCTTTCTGTGGTTTCTCACTAATCGTTGTTTTATACATTGAGGCTCTGATGTTAGGTGCATACAAATTCAGAATTATCACATCTTCCTAGTAGATTGAACCTTTTTCATAATGAACTATTCTCATTATCTCTGCGGTTGCAGTCTTTTCTTATAATCTCTTTTTTGTGAGATCGGTGTTGGTCCACCAGCAAGCGTTTGCACTGAAAACCTTTTCCCATTCATTTACTCAATTTTTCTTTAGCCTTTCATTTTAGATGCATCTTCTAAGAAGCATAGAATTTGTGTTGTTTTTATGTTACAATCTTTGTCTTCTAATTGAAACATTTTTCCACCTACATTTAATGAAGTTACTGATATATTTGGGTTTAAATCTACTATCTTCCTACTTGTTTTCATTTTGCTACACTATAATTTTTTCCTCTCCTTTCTTGTCTTTTTGTGGCACTGAATTTTTATGGAAAATTTTAAACACATGCAAAAGAAGAGAGCGTGATGTAATGAAGCCTCATGTTCCCAGAATTTAGCTTCAACAGTTATCAACGTACGGCCACTATTGTTCCATGTCTGTCTCTCCAACTCCTTCCTTATAGTGTATTATCTTAAGGCAAGTCTCAGACACTACATAATTTTGTCTATAAATATTTCAGTATGTTTCTCTAAAAGGAAGGACCAAAAAATAACTCTGGTACCATTGGCATACCTAAAAAGTAAAAATATTTCAGAACCATCGATAAATAATTTGTTGTGTTAAAAATCTTCCAGCTTGCCTAATAAATATCTTTTGCAATTGACTTCTTTGCACTGAGATCCCAACAGAGTCCTTACACTGTGCTGTTCCCGTGTCTCCGGTAATGTTCCAGCTACAACAGCTCTCCTCCTTTTCCTTGACACTTATTTGTTGAAGAAAGAAGGTCGTTTGTCCGCCAGAACTTCCAACATTCTTTGTTCTGCTGATGGCATCCCCGTGGTGCCACTTTTATTGCTCCCCTACCCCTGTCTGTCCTGAAGATTGACAGGTCCCAGATGTTTGGTCAGATTCAGGTTTGATTATCTTTTGTTGACAACAATCCTTTATAAGTGGTTCTGTGTCACTCCTGCTGCACCACAGCTGGAGGCCCACAGCGTCTAGTGTCTCTTTTTTGTGTGTGAAGTTAAGATTGATGGGTAGGTGGGGGACGATTGAGCGCTGTTTATCATCCCGTGTCCCCCTCTGCTCAGTAGTTACGTATCCCTTTACTCCTTCAGTGATCACCCAGAGACCGCCGTGCCGTCCTTATCAACGTGTAGCACCCATGAAGGCTACGTTACCTTTTCCCACACAGGAGCAGCACAACTACATTTATCCCCTTTTCATGCATGTTAATCTATATCCATATTAAATCTCATAAAACATTTTCATTTGCGTAGTGTATAAATTCGACGTGAATTTGGACCAGCTCACGTGTTTACCCTTTTGTTGTTCTCTTTTCCTTCCAGCGTGTCTGGGGTTATTTTTCTCCTGCCTGAAAATGTTTCCTTTAGTAAGGGTCTGCTGGTTACACATTCTTGTGTTTTGGGGGGTTTTGTTTGTTTGTCTGAAAATGTCTTTATTCCGCCTTCATTCTTGAGGGATATTATTGCTGGGTATAGAATTTCAAGTTGGAACTTTCCTTCAACACTTTGAAGACTCCTTTGAACATCTCTTGGTTTCTGTTGTTTTTCCTGAGAATTCAGTTATCAACCCAGTTGCTGTCGTAACGTCTTTTTCTTTTTCCCTGGCTGCTTTTGAGACTTTTTCCTCTGTTTGGATTCTCAGCACATTTAATCTGATGTTCGTGGGTGTGGGTCTCTTTTCTCCTGCTTCAGATTCACAGGACTTCTCAAATCGGTGCCTACTGTTTTACAGTTCTTTAGCTGTATCTCCTCAAACATTGCTTGTGCCCCATTCTCTCTCTGTATCTATGCCTTTTACTCTTTCTTCTATATTTTCAATCCCTTTATCTCTCCGTGCTTAACTTCGTGTTTTTTATTCTGATTGATCTTCCACCATTTATCTCTTCATTTGTGTGTAACAAGCTGTTAGGTCATTCTTTGAATTTCTAACATCATGTTTTGTGTTTTTCTCTTTCTTTTTTTAATTAAATTTATTTATTTACTTATTCTTGGCTGCGTTAGGTCTTCGTTGCTGCGCACGGGCTTCCTCTAGCTGCGGCCAGCGGGGGCTACTCTTCGTTGTGGTGCGTGGGCTTCTCATTGCGGTGTCTTCTCTTGTTGCAGAGCATGGGCTCTAGGTACACGGGCTTCAGTAGTTGTGGCACGTGGGTTCAGTAGTTGTGGCTCATGGGCTCTAGAGTGCAGACTCAGTAGTTGTGGCACACAGGCTTAGTTGCTCTGTGGCATGTGGCATCTTCCCAGACCAGGACTCGAACCCGTGTCCTCTGTGTTGGCAGATGGATTCTTAACCACTGCACCACCAGGGAAGTCCCTGTGTTTTTCCATTCTAGAATTCCCATTTGGAAATTTCCGTTTGGTTTTTGCATTCAAGAATTCCTTTTTTTATGGTTTGATATGTGAATTCATAGGCTCGTCTTTTAAAATTTCAAACTACTTAGCATAGTTCTTTTAAAGTTTCACGACTCCATCATCTGGGAAGTCTGTGGCTCTCTTTCTGTTGTCCGATGTTTCTCTTAGCATTCCATCACACTGCCTTGCTCCTTCGCATACCCGGTTATTTTTTACTGCATATCAGACATTGTGACAACTTATAGAAATAATTTATGGCCTTTGATAACATTGCCTTCCTTCAGAAACCGTTTATGTTTGTTTCTGACAGACAGTGATGTGAACTAGCAGTTTTGGGTCATCTTCACTCTGTTTTAGAAGTTAAGATTATTTGAAGTTGGGCTTCAGTCCTTTCAAGAGCCAGTCTATCCTCATTAACCCTTGCTCCTGGGTGGAGCTCTTCAGTGTCTCAACCCAAAGAATGGCGGGGGCGGGGGGCACATGCCAAGGACTCACTTCCTCAAAGGGCCTGCCTGTACTTCCCTCCCCTGTGCAGGCGGGCCCAGGAACCCAACAGACCTGGGTTTAAATCCTGGTTCTACCATTGAGTAACTGTGTGACTTGATTTTCCCACCTACAAAATGGGGGGATGGTTTTGTGAGAATTACGCAGCTTGAGTCATATGAAGCACCAACACCCGCGCCCTCCCGGCCTGTCCCACCTCCCCACGTGGGGCTGGACCCAGGCTGGGGGCCGTCCGCCCCGCCAGACAATGGACTATGGGGCGGACGTGCAGGTCCTTCCTCTGTTATCCCCTTCCTAGCACCTGAGACCCGAGAACCGCTAGGTGCTTCCTGACCTCTGACTGCAGTCTCTCCAGTCGGTTCCACGACTGCCTCCCCTGAGAGCGTGGCAGTGTCCCCTTTGGAATAGTTTCTTTTTTTAGTCAGACTCACAGTCACAGTGGGACGTGTTTGCAGGTTCGCTGTTTGCCGTCCAGCCCCCTGCACACGGGCAGGTGGGGCCTTTCTCTGTGTGCAGCCCCCGTCTTCACACCTTCACGCTGTCCCCAGGGCTGTTGTGCTGGGCATCTGGAGGGTTTATGGGTCCTCCCTCTGGGGAGGATAAGTCCTTCTGGGGAAGCTTTGTAAAGGCATCTTATTCTGCTGCCGCAGAGATACATTCTTTCTCCATTTGTTACCCAGCAGGTCCTGGAGAGGGCAACAAAGACCTCTCCCCTTTTCCCCTCCCCCGCCCCAAGGGGAGGAGCTGGGGGAGGGGGAAGAGGAGGCGCCTGGAGGATTTTGCCACTCCCTGACATACCTGCAGGCACACGCAGGACAGAGTGGGCGCAGCACACCTGCACGCACAGGTGCACACACGCGCACACAGCATCCACCTGGGCGGGCTCGACAGCTCTCCCCACCCCCACCCAGGGGACCTGGAGCAGGAGGTGATGCTGACTACCAAGACCCCCAAGGCCACGGTGGGGGGCCTGAGCCCCTCCAAAGGGTACACCTTGCAGATCTTCGAGCTCACGGGCTCAGGGAATGTCCTGCTGGCTCGGAGGGAGTTTGTGAGTAAGTCCCTCCGGGGGTGCATGTGTGCAGAGGAGGCTGGAGCTGAGCCCTGGCAGCCCCTCGACTGGGAGCCCCGTGGAGCCTGGACGAACCCTCGCGGGGAGGGTTGTGTGCAGCCCCAGGCCTCTCTTCCCTCCCTGGTGGTCCTGACAGCCCCTCGCATCTCTCTGCAGTCAAAGATTTGAAGAGTAGCTCTGCGAGCAGGAGCAGCCGGAGGCCACTGGGGGCAGCCCTGCAGCCCAGACCCTCCCACGAGGGGAGCCCAGACCTCGAGCCCCCAGTGGCCTTGGCCCCAAGCCAAGACCTGCCCACGCCTGGTGGGTCCAAGCCGGGGGACGGTAAGTGCCTGGGACGAGGAGCGGTCCTGAGCTTCCCGCGGATCCTCTCCATGCGGCCAGGACGTGCTTCCTCCATCTGACCTCACACTCCCCAGCTTCACTCAGGCTTGGCTGCCGCGCTCCTCGGTTCACTAAACCCACTGGGGCAGGTCATCTGCTCGGGGCGTCCTTGGGGCCCCAGTGCCTGGTCCCACCACCCTGACCCCTCTCAGGAGTCCCCCAGCCTGAGTGTGGCTGGGGAGAGGTGACACAGCTGTGGCCACCCCCCCCCAGGAGTACCTTGTGAGGAACAGCCCCCACCCAGGGGCCCTGAGGGGGAGGCCCCTGCCCAGCGCACCCCAGACCTGGAAGAGCACAGCCACGCCAGGGCCTCGGCTGGAGGGAGAGAGAAGCCAGGTAAGACGGCCAGGGTGCCAGCCTCCGCAGGCTAGCGGGATGGGACCACAGCACCGCACTTCCCTTGAGGCCCTGCAGGCAGGGCTGTGCCTCCCCCATCAGACCTGAGATGTCTCTGATTTTGTTTCTCCCACCAGACTTGGAATGGAAGAAGGTACCTCCTTCCTTAGCCTCATGTGGGGTCCTGGGGTCCGGGCCGCCTGCTGTCTCCCAGTGGACTTGAGGCCAGGGCCTGCCTCCCCCACTGGGGGGGCATCTCACCACACCTACCCTGCCCGGGAGCCTCAGGTGGGGTCTGGCCCTGGCTCTGGGGCTTGGCCTGGGGGCACTGTCTGTGCAAAACTCAGGGAGCCCCAGATCGAGGGGTGTGGCTTTGTCTCCAAAGAGCTCTTGGGTCCTTTGGACAAGCCCCCTCACCAAACGATGAGGCCTCAGCCCAGAGCTGGCAGGATGGGCAGCTGCCTGGAGCTGTCCGTGGTGCAGACACAGCGACCCCGGTTGGCACCCCGTTGGGCAGCCTCTGCCCGCTGGGCCCGGGTGTCGTGTTGGCCGGATGAGGAAGGTGGAACCCCCCTACCCCTGCCATAGACAATCGCACAGTGACCAGCACCGCCAAGGCTGATGGAGGGCAGAGGTGCCAGAGCGGCTGGATGTCCTGTGAACCCTCTCTGGGGGGGCTCGGAGGGCCTGGGATGATGGGCTGAGTTCCAGTGCGGTTTTCTAAGTCTGGGGAGACCCTAGTGCCTGTCCCCCAACACCCAGCTGCCCACCTCACTTGAGACCGGAGTCCTGTCGCTCCTTACCCTCTACCTGCCCCAGGGAAGGAGATGCTGGGGCTGCAGCCCGCCTCCGGGGCGGATCAGGGTCCTGCAGCAGCAGCGGGTCTCGCCCAGCACCTCGCCTCCCTCCCCTCCTTCCCCAGCCGGACCCCAGTTCCGCTGCACGTCCCCCACACCCGTGGACATGATCTTCCTGGTGGATGGATCCTGGAGTATTGGTCACAGTCACTTCCAGCAGGTCAAAGACTTCCTGGCCAGCATCATTGAGCCCTTTGAAATCGGGCCAGACAAAGTCCAAGTAGGTAGGTCCCAGCCCTGCCCTGCGCCCCACGCGGGGTGTCCTCACAACTCCTGCCAGCCCCCAGCACAGGCGATGCTTGGAAAAGGGAGTGAGAATTGGGGAAGGAGACACGCAGCCTCTGGGAACGAAGGCTAAGTTCCCACCTGGACAGGCAGGGGTGGGGTCCCGACCTGCACTGGGGGGACAGCTGACTCCTGGGGGGACATTGTGTGGAAAGCGAGGCTTTGCAGATGTGCCTCCCTGGTGACCCGGGCGAGGCTGTGTGTGTCCTGCCTGCCTGCTGTGTGCCCACCCCTCCCAGCCTGACTCAGTACAGTGGGGACCCCTCCCCTTCCAGGCCTGACTCAGTACAGCGGGGACCCCCAGACCGAGTGGGACCTGAATGCCTTTGACACCAAGGAGGAGGTGCTGGCCGCCGTGCGTGGCCTCCAGTACAGAGGGGGAAACACGTTCACAGGTCTGCCTGGCCCCAGCCCCACCCTCGGGGTCTATTCAGGTCTTGTCCTGAGGTCGGCTGCCCTCGCACCTTCCCAGATTTGGAAACGTGTGTTCTGACCCATGCCTGAGAGCTGTGTATTCACGCCTTTGCAAAGGACAAGTCCACCTCGTTCATCCATGGTGAACGTGGTGTGCTGGGCAGTCCTGCTGAAACCAGGAGACTCCTCTGGTCGGTAGAGGCCCCCGGGAGGGCCCACCAGTCGCTTGGGGGGGCCCTGCCAGCAGCAGCCACCCTCAGGTGGTCTCGCCCTGGCAGACCCCTCCGCCCACCGCAGGTCCCCTCCCTGTCTCCCGTCCTGGGGCCTCACTGCTCTTGAGAAGACAGCAGGGTGTGGGGCGCCGGCCCCTGAGTCTCTGGGTGCCTTTGAGGGAAGGAGAAGGGGCAGCGCTGCCCTCCGGGCTCCCGCAGCCTGAAGGGGCCAGGACCGGCCTGGTGGGCAAAGCAGGGGGCCAGCGGCTGGTGGGGCCTTCACGAGTGGGCAGGGAGGGTGCTCGGAGCTGCCAGCACTTTCTTCACTGCACCCAAGGCCTGGCCCTGACCCACGTGCTGGAACAGAACCTGAAGCCCGTGGCGGGTCTCCGTCCGGAGGCGGCCAAGCTGGTGATTCTGGTGACGGACGGCAAGTCCCAGGACGATGCCCGCACTGCTGGCCACATGCTCAAGGGTCTGGGCGTCGACGTCTTTGCCGTGGGTGAGCAGACCCCGGGCTCTCACGGGGAGTTTTCACAGCAGCTGGCTCCCACACCCCCCCCACCGCCCCCGGGGCTGCAGGTCTTGTGGCCTCTGAGCCCCAGCCCGCTGTCTGCGAATGGGGAGGACAAGTCCCTGCTCCGAGGCAGCCGTGTGAGTCGGCGTGGGTGGCAAGGCCGCTCTCTAATAAAGCATCTGTAGACGTCTCCGTGCCCCCTCCTGTCTGCACGGGCCCTGTGCACGGCCCGGAGGCCTTGCTCTGCTCCCTTAACTGGCCGGTCATTGACTCTGTTCCTTGGGAAGGAAACTCCAGACTTGGGGGCAGGGATTCCTGGAAGCAGAGACCGTCCTCGGTGCCTGACCCCAGCCCCAGGGTGTGCAGGACCCCGAGGAAAGCACACTGGCCTCCCTCCTGGCCCCAAACCCACAGACAGCCAGGCAGGCATGCACAGCCTGAGGGGGGCCTTCGGTGACTAGCCCCACCTTCACACCAGCCCGTCTCTCGCGGGGGCCCGGCCGGGTGACCCCGTTCTGGGCCTGTGGAGTCTTGGGTCTGTGGCTTGGGAAGGAGCCTCTGCCGGCTGGATGCCTCGCAGGGGCCCAGTGGTCCTGGCTCGCCGTGGACAGCTCGCCCCCACCCGCGGCAGGCGTGAAGAACGCCGACGATGCTGAGCTGAGGCTCCTGGCGTCCCAGCCTCTGGACGTCACCGTGCACAGCGTGCAGGACTTCCCCCAGCTCGGCTCGCTGGCCGGCCTGCTCAGCCGCCTCGTCTGCCAGAAGGTGCAGGGCAGGCGCCCGCGCAGCGGCCCCGGTGAGCGAGCAGGGGTGGCACGAGGGCAGGGCCGCCCATGCTTGGCCGCAGCCCCACCAGGCCCCGCCCACGCGGTTCTCAGGGCTCTGAGGATACCTGGGGGAGCATTGTCCTTCCCGGAAGTGGCCCCCAGGGGCACAGGCAGAGCCACTGTCGCCAGCTGCCCCCTCCCGTCCCACAGTTACACCAGCCGCAGCCGCTCCGGCCCTGGACCCCCTTTCCGCTCCCACCGGCCTGGTCCTGACCCGGGTGACCTCCTCCAGCATCCACCTGTCCTGGACCCCAGCCCCGCGGCCACCCCTCAAGTACCTGATCGTGTTGCGGCCTTCTAAGGGCGGCGCTCCCAGGGAGGTGAGAGGGCCCCCCTCACGCAGGCAGGGCCGGAGCCGGGCCCACACGTGGAGGAAGAAGAGTGGCAGGGGCAGGGGGCTACCAAACCGCAGCCCCTTGCCCCCGCAGATGGCCCAGACCTGGCCAGGGACGCAGCCGCGCAGGGAGCGCGGGCTAACCCAGCCCTCCCCAGCCCCTGCCCCCGCCCCCGCCCCGCTCTGCCCACTCTGTCGTGGCTTCTGTTCCAGGTGGTGGTGGAGGCGCCCGCCTCGTCGGCAGAGCTGCACAACCTGACCTCCAGCACGGAGTACCTGGTCTCCGTGCTCCCCATCTACAAGGCCGGCGTCGGTGAGGGCCTGCAGGGCCCGGTGACCACAGGTGGGCGAGGGGGCACCTGGGCTCAGGGTTGTAAGGGCTGCCCCCGCCTGCAGCCTCCCCTCGGAGCCTGGCACCGGGGCAGTCTTAACCCGGGTGGGGCACACCCCCAGCCTGTGACCGAGGCCGAGGCACTGGGCCTCTCCGACCCTGTGTCCTCTTCTGAGCACAGTGGTGTCGTTTGTGTCGTCACCCCGGTCGTGGCTGGGACCCAGTACTGCTGCTGCCTGCACTCTTGGGGCTCCCGCCCCGTCCAGCCCGCAGGCCCCCAGGGCCTGCGTGAGCCGCCCCCCAGCAGCTCTACTGAGATACACCCTACGACCCTCCCATTTACAGTGTACCAGTCGGTGGTTTCCGTTTGTCCCAGCATCGCGCACCCACACCTTAGCAGTCACCCTCCGTCCTCCCCTTCCCCACGGCCCCTGCCCACCCCTGATTTGTTTTCTGTCTCTGGGGTTTGCCATTCCTGGACCCTCCATATAAATGGGACCACACAGCATGTGGCCTTAAGTGAAAGCAGGGTGGCCCAGGGCGAGCCGGGACAGGGACTTCAGTTGTCTGTGCCCCCCACCCGCGTTGGTCTTCCCCCCTCTGTGTCTCATCAAGACACACCTGGCCTGCGCTGCCTGAGACCCTTTGTCCCGCTGGTTTATGGGGCTGAATTCTGCCTGTGCTGTGTTTCTAAAGCCCCCCCACGCCCGCCCCCGTCTCCCCCAGCGCCCCTGCCCCCACCCCAGGCGCTGACCCTGGCCGCAGTGATGCCCAGAGCCATCCACCTCAGCTGGCAGCCCTCGGCGGGGGCCACCCAGTACCTGGTGCAGTGCTCACCCACCTCCCCCAAGGGCAAGGAGGAGGGGAGAGAGGTGCGGGGCCGAGGGGGAGGGGAGGCGGGGGAACCAGCCTGGGCCGGCGGGGGCGGGGCACAGGCAGGGGCCAGCATGAGCCTCCCGCAGGTGCGGGTGGGGCAGCCCGAGGCGCTGCTGGATGGGCTGGCCCCGGGCAGGGACTACGAGGTGTGGGTGCGGAGCCTGCGAGGGGCAGAGACCAGCGAGGCCCAGAGCATCCGCGCCAGGACCCGTGAGTGCCCCGCCTGCAGACTGCTGCCCACTCTGGCTCCCCGCAACCTTCCACGGGTGGGGGACCCCGACCCCATCCGGTAGCCCCATCAGCCCTGGCCATCGCCCGCCATTCCACCGTACGTGTGGGGCGGTCCCTGAGGCCTTGGTGTGCCCTGCAGCCGCCCTGGCCCCCCCCAGACACCTGAGCTTCTCGGACGTGAGCCATGACTCGGCCCGAGTGTCCTGGGAGGGCACCGTGAGGCCTGTGCACCTGTTCAGGGTCAGCTACGTCTCGAGCAAGGGCGGCCACTCGGGACAGGTGAGGCCAGCCCCTGCCCGGGGCCGATGTCCTGGGCTGTCCAGGGGCATGAGTTGTCCATGGGGACCCAGTGCCCTCCGCCTCCCCCACTGGGCACCCTGCATTCAGGGTCGGTGGGTGTGGCCAGGTGTCCCCAGGCACAGCCTCAGCCGGTACAGGGCAAGTGGAGGGCACCTGACACCACCTGGGCCCTTGTGGGCCCCTGGGGGTGGCAGACGTGGAACAAAGAACCGCACACGAGAGCCCTCGTGCATGTGGGCGGGGGGTGCGTGGCGTCACGAGAGGCGAAAACACCGGCTTGTTGGGCGGGCTGGTGGGCAAGACCCCGCCCTGGTGCCAGGGATCCTGCGCCCCGTCCCCGTCTCCCCAGGCTGGGGGTGGTCACGGGGCAGGCCTGGGTCTCCCTCTGGCGGGCGCTGCCCCCTCCGCAGCTGCCCATGTCCCCACCCCCACCCGCCTGCAGACGGAGGCTCCTGGGAGCGCCACCTCGGTCACTCTGGGCCCCCTCTCGTCCTCCACCGCCTACACGGTCCGCGTCACCTGCCTCTACCCTGGGGGCAGCTCCTCCACACTGACTGGCCACCTGACCACACGTGAGTGTCCCCAGGCTGCTTCCCTCTGCGCCCCTGGACACTAAGATCAACATAGCTGCTCGGTGTCTGCTCTGTGCAGCACCAAGCCAGGTGAGGGCGGGTACCTGGGAAGGTGTGACAGTGGGCCCTGCGGGCACTGTGCGTGAAGACTGGGGGCCCCTCTGCCACCCCAGCCTCAGTCTCCCTCTTCCAGGGAAAGTCCCCAGCCCGAGCCAGCTGTCGGTGACAGAGCTGCCTGGGGACAAAGTCCAGCTGGAGTGGGCGGCCGCAGCGGCGTCCGGCGTGCTTGTCTACCAGATCACATGGACGCCCCTGGGAGAGGGGAAGGCCCATAAGGTGTCGGGGGAGAAGACCTTCCCCACCCCAGCTCCCGGGGTTCAGACCCCCATGCTGCACCCTGGGGACATTGGCCTGCATGTGGCCCAGGCCGGCCCCCAACGTGTGGACACAACTCCACGGCTGGACACGCGGTCCCTCCTCTCCGCAGATCTCTGTCCCGGGGAACCTGGGCACGGCCGTCCTGCCCGGCCTGGGGAGGCACTCGGAGTATGAGATCACCATCCTGGCCTACTACAGGGATGGGGCCCGCAGTGACCCCGTGTCCCTCCGCTACACCCCCCGTAGGTGACCCCTGCTCTGCCCCAGACCCCTCGATCTGTGGGCCCCCGACAGGCAGTCCCCCGACTCCCTGACCCTGCAGCTGGACCACTTGGGTCCTGAGCCGTCCAGGCGGGCATCCCTGGGATGGCCGAGGGTCCAAGTCACCTGGAGTGACACAGTGCCCAAGACGGTCCTGGAGCTGGCCTGGTGACCCTGTCTTGGCCAAGGCCACTGGGCAGTGTGGCGGGGCCATGGAGTGGGAGGGTGGCAGACGTGGTGCAGAGTGGGGGACGTGCTGCCATCTGAGGCCCCCCCGCCCCTTGCTCCCCCGCAGTCAGCTGGAGCCCACCCTCCAACCTGGCCCTGGCCTCGGAGTCGCCTGACAGCCTGCGGGTCAGCTGGACACCCCCGAGTGGCCGTGTCCTCCACTACCAGCTCTCCTACGCGCTGGCCTCAGGCTCGGGACCCGAGAAGTCGGTGGGTCTCCCTGGAGCCGGGAAGCCATCGTCCCTCGTGGGCCCCTGGGGTCCTGGGCCTTGGGGGAGACAACGTCCCACCCTGCTTGTTAAGGGGGCCACTCTTCCATGGCAGGACCCACAGGGAGCTGAGACGCCCAAATGAGCAAAGACGCTCAGGTGACCATCTCCCCCCCCCCCCCCAGATCTCCGTTCCAGGACCCAGAAGCCATGTGACTCTCCCTGACCTGCTGGTGGCCACCAAGTACCGGGTCCTAGTCTCAGCCGTCTACGGAGCAGGGAAGAGTGTGGCAGTGTCTGCCACGGGCCAGACGGGTGAGTGGGCACTAAGACCCCCAGGCCCCAGCAGACCCCAGCCGGACCCAGGACCCTGGCAGGTCCCCGGGAGCCAGGATGTGTGGGCCCTGTCACTCCCGGAGGCACCCTGCACTGCAGACCTTAGCGGAAGGAGATCCGGTCTTCACGCAAGACCTTCCTCGGTGTACGATGCCAACCGGGACCCCAAGGGTTAAGGCCACTGCAGTCCAGCTGAACGCGTGCAGGCTGACACGGAGGGGATCGCGGCTGTGGCCCGGCCTGCAGGTGCCCAAGGCTGGGGAGCGGCCGGTGTTCTCCTGGATCTGCGTCTGGGAGGCGCAGGGCAGACGTCCAGCCTGCAGGAGCAGGAAGCCGGACGCAGACCACAGACGGGGCGGCTGCAGCGGAGCCCAGGGGGAGCCGAGGGTGGCTGGCCCCCCCCTTGGGGTATCGGTTGTCCCTGGGGTCCCACCACCTGCAGGCCAGGACCCGGCTGAGAGGAGTCTTTTGTTTTGTTTTGCTGCTTTTCTTGGGCAATCAGACGCTCGGAGTAGAAGGTCCTCAGAGGCCAGTTAGCCGACTGCCCCAGCTTCCCTCTGTGTCCCCTCCGTGGGGTTGCCTGGTTTTGGCTTGAATACCTCTGGGGACGAGGGCCTCACTACTTGAGGCTCAGCACCCTTCCTATTTTTTGAGGGGGGAGCCACTTCCCGCCCTGAGGGTCCTAGTTTCTGCACGCACTCGCCTGTGAGCAATCCTGAGCGCCCACGTAGAGCTTGGCAGTGGGGCAGGCCTGCAGAGCTGGGTCCCGGGATGGCGGTGCCCCGGGCACGTCCTCACACCCAGGCATCTCCCTGGCCCTGCCGCCTGGGGCGCATCTCCTCTTGGGTGCAGCCCCCAGTGGCAGCACCCAGCCGGATGCTGTCTTCCTGGGGGTGGAACCTGAGGCAGCAGGACACTGTCCCTGTCCCATCCCCGTCCCTGAGGTGTGGGGACCACAGGGCATGGTGTCCGGCCACAAGGGGCCCCTCCCCACTGACCCTGACCTCTGTCACCTCTCAGCAGCCTGCCCGGCCCTCCACCCGGATGGCTCCCTCCCAGGTAGGTCCCCCCACCCTGTGTGGCAGCTGCTTCCCACCAGCCCCTAGCCGCCCCTGCTCTGGGTCCTTGTCAGGGGGGTGGCCTGGGACTGGGGTCAGGCAATGCTGGAGGCCCGGGTCCTGCGTGGCCTCCGTGAGCCTCTGCTGACCAGGAACGGGGCGGGCGAGGGGCTGAGCCAGGGTCCCTGGCATCGCATCTTTACTGCTGTGGGTCTGAGACAGCCAGAGGGAAGGCTGACACGTGGGCCCCCGTGGTCAGGGAGACCTGCCAGGTCGGGGCGGTGGGGTCGGGCTGCAGGCGGGGGCCCAGCTTGGGGCAGGGTCTCCCGCGGGATGTCCAGCAAGCTGCTCAGCCCCAGCTGCAGGGCCGGCGAGTGGGGATGGGAGTGGGATGGGCGGGTCCGGGCACTGAGGGCCGCTGGGAGGCGAGGGCTGCGGGCAACAGAAGGGGCAGGACGGTGCTGCTTGCGTGTCCTCCCCCAGGCCAGGATGGAGGGAGAGGGGGAGGAGCAGGCCCCCGAAGGCCTGCGTCTCCCTCGCTGCCCCTGCTGCCTCCCCTCACCTGACACCTGGCTTTCTTCTCTGCGCCCTCCCCCACCGCCCCTCCCGTCTCTGCTTGTCCCTCGCGCCCCACCCCTCCCCAGGCTTTGACCTGATGGCAGCCTTCGGGCTGGTGGAGAAGGAATACGCCTCCATGCGTGGCGTGGCCATGGAGCCCTCGGCCTTCGGCCCCATCAGGACCTTCACGCTCCTCAAGGACGCTCAGCTGACCCGCCGGGCCAGGTCGGGGCGGCGTGGGCCTGGGAGCAGGAGGGCACCCTGCGGGGGTTGTGGGGGGGCGTCCCCCAGGCCCAGCGGCTGCACCCCAGAGCCAGCCAGGGAGCCTCCCGGGGGGACGTGGGCTCCGGGAATCCGAGTTCCACAGATTAATAAATCTCTTGTGGGCGGAATGAGGACACGGTTGGGGGGGTCCTTCTCCGCATGTGGCCCAGGGATTGACCAAACGTGCAGACTTCTGGGCGGGGGCCACCAAATTTGTCTCCCTGAGAACTGCCTCCTTTGTGCTTTCATTTGATGCTGCGAATATCCGGGGTCTGCAAGAAACCACTGCTTCGTGACTCACCACGATCAAGGCTTGTGATGACCTCCGAGGTCTAATAGTTGCCCCACTTCGTATATGGAGGTCTTTAATCACTCATTGGAAATTCCACACGCACAGCATAATTTTTCTTAAGTTAAAATGTTTTACGTTGCAAAGGCAAATCACGTACTTTATAATAGAAATTTGAGCAATACAAAATGCAACCCTGGGGCTGCTGAGAGTGGAAGGGGCTCCTCCCTGGGTCAGGAAGGCTCTCCAGGAGGTGGCAGAGGGTAGGAGAGAATGGGAGAGGGGAGGGCGCTCAGGAAAAGGAGCAGCACGTGCCAAGGCCCTGGGGTCGCTTTGCTTAAAGAATTGCAGCCATGAGGCTGGGCTGTGTCTTCCAGGCCCTTGGTTATCCCAAGAGCAAAGGAAGGGCACATAGGGAGGCTGCAGGCCCTTAGGAGCGGTTTTATTGGGTGATCAAGACACTGTTCCCTGCCCCTCCCCACCGCTGAGCACCAGGGTGGGCACGGCACCAGCACAGACCCCAGCTGCCCACCCAGTCTGAGCAGCTCCCAAGGGCAGAGCTGCCTCTGGGCTTGTGGGCTCCTGGCCCAGGAGACAGGCTCAGAGACTTTGCTGGGAGCCCTCGACCTGCACCCTCCCCACCCACGCAGAGACCCTGAAGAACGATCATCGTGGACACTGGCCGTGGTCCCTGCTGGGCCTTGGGGGAGCTGTTCCCGTTGAAACCTGACAGGCCCAGGCCGGGAGTCCTGCCCCTCACACTCCCCACGTTACTCATGGGGAAGCTGAGGCAGGAGAGGCTCAGCCTGGCCCCAAGGACACCACTCTGCGGTCCCGGGGGTCCGGCCTCCTCTCAGGCCTGCGGTCGCCCCTGCTGTGTCCCCACAGCGACATCCACCTGGCCACCCTCCCCACGGAACACACAGTCGTCTTCCTCCTGCGCCTGCTCCCCGAGACGCCCCGCGAGGTCTTCGCGCTGTGGCAAGTGGCGGCTGAAGACTTCCGGCCCGTCCTGGGGGTCCTGCTGGACGGTCAGTTGGAGGGGAGCAGTGGGCCCCGGTCACTCCTCGAAGGCAGGGGCCACTGGTGCAGCACGGCCTCTGAGGCTTTGCACGCCCATCGCGGCTCCACTCCGGTGCGTCCTCCTGCCTTTCGCCTGGGGGTCTCATGTGCTCCCTGCCCCGCCCCCCAGCCAGCAGAAAGTCGCTGACCTACTTCAGCCGTGACCCCAGCGCCACCCTGCAGGAGGCCACCTTTGACCTGCCCGAAGTGAGGAGGATATTCTTTGGCAGCTTCCACAAGGTCCTGGAAGGTCCTGGAAGGACCCACGCGTGTGCCTCCCTGCCTAAGACCCTCCTGGCTCCCAAGTTCTGGGGCAGACCCCCCACGGGGCTCTGCAGGACACAGGCTGCCCACCCCCGTCACCGTGGCTCCCCCTCTGCTCCTGTGGTCCCCTCCACCCTGGACGTCCTTCCCTTAATTTGGGTCAAAGAGCTTCCAGCCCTTTCTCCTGCGTCCCACAAGTCCCTGGGAGGGGCTGTGCGGGATGTCATTTGGTCCACTTCACAGGAGGGAAACTGAGGCCCCGCGAGGGGGGTCTCACGAGATGGGGTGGAGTCAGGATCCTGACCCCAGGCCCCAGGGAATGGTCACCTGCCCCTCCCCGCTCTGGCCCTGGCCTGTGGGCGTGGAAGGGAGCCCTTCTTGGCCGGGGCCACAGGAGACCTCCTGGTGTCTCCCAGGTGCACATAGCCGTGGGCCGCTCCAAGGTCAGGCTCTACGTGGACTGCCGGAAGGTGGCTGAGAAGCCCACTGGGGAGGCCGGCAGCCTGCCCACCACCGGCTTCGTCACACTGGGGAGACTGGCCAAGGCCCGGGGCCCCCGGAGCAGCTCAGCCTCGGTGAGCCAGACAACCCGGGGCTGGCGGACCCCCTCCCGCCCCCTGACCCAGCTGCGCCTGGCCGACCCTGCCCCTCCCCCCCACCTGCAGTTCCAGCTCCAGATGCTACAGATTGTGTGCAGTGACTCCTGGGCAGAGGAGGACAGGTGCTGCGAGCTCCCGGCTTCGGTAGGCGGGCAAGTGCCCACCGAGGGCAAAAGATTCTGGGGGGTAGACTGGCCATCCAGGTCATTGCCGCTCCAGGAGAAATCCAGACAGCCTTCCTGGAGGAGGCGGCCCCCAGGGCTAGAGCCGGAGCTCAGGGCGACTGGATGTGTGTCCTGGAGGCCCTGAGGCAAGGCAGGCTGGAGCAGGCCTGGAAGCTCCCAGCCCCAGGGTGGCTGCTTCCACGTACTCAGGGCCACTGCCCTTTTCTGTGGGCACAGTTGTGGGCAGGGGTCCTTACCGACTCCCCTGGGTGCCCACACCGGGCTTGGCCATGCTGGTGGCCTGCAAGGGAGTGAGAGAGGGAGTCCTGTTGGGGGCTTGTGTCAGGCAGCTTGGGGGGTGGGCACCCAGGACCAGGTCCTCCCCCTCCCCCCCAGCCTCCCAGGGGTGGGTTTGGAGGCTCCCTGGACCCTGGTGTCCGTGGATACCCTGAGCTCTAGGGTCGAACAAGAACTGAGGAAAGGGTCCATTTAATGGTGGGGGTCTCCTTTCTCCCAGAAGGATGGAGAGACCTGCCCTGCCTTCCCTTCTGCCTGTGCATGTTCCTCACAGACCCCTGGGCCCCCGGGCCCCCAAGGACCTCCCGTGAGTCCAGCAGCTCCTTCCTGGGGTGACCAGGGACTCCTGGCATATCTTGCTGCCAGCGGTGATGAGGGTGGCCCCCGCATGCCCCAGCAGCCGTCCCTAGGCCCACCACCAGATGGGATAGACTTCATGAGTGTCCTGCCCGCCTCTTCCACCCCCCGGCCCACAAGTCCCCTCCTGCAAGCCCCTTCCTCCCGATGGCCACCCTCTCCCGAGCAGGCCCCTCTCTGGTGTCGGAGCCATCCTTCCCCGCTGGGGTGGGGGTCTGGGCCCAGCAGTCTGCAGCGCCGCGCTGGTCCCTGGCCACAAGGCGCAGCCACGCAGGCAGCCTCTGTCCTGGGCGCGCTGGGCTGTAGGGTAGCCCTGAGGGGCCTTTCCCCGGGCCTCCAAGGAGGCGGCACCAGGCCTGGGCCCCGCTGTGGGGCAGGTCCAGACCCTCTGGCCACCCTGAGGCTCCAGGACCCGTTCTAGCTGGTGGTCCACAGACCTCACCAGGGAGGGGCCAGGGCTGGAACCCAGACCCGCCTGAGCCCATGAACGCGGTAACCAGTTGGCTGTGGGAGGGCAGGGTGGGCCAGGACGCCCTCGCCCCTGGAGCCCCTTCTTCTTCTCCCCCTAGAGGTGGGGACTGGAGTCCAGGGCTGCTGGGGAGGCCAGCGTGCAGCCCGGCCTCAGCCTCGCTTGTGATTCTGCAGGGCCACCCCGGGAGGGACGGAGCCCCAGGAGAGCAGGGCTTCCCAGGGCCCAGGGTGAGTTGTGAGGCATCCTGGCGGGGGGGTGCAGGACTGAGCCCCCCGCAGCCCAACCCCAGGCGGGAGCGGGGCCCCCCAACCGGGCTGCGGGGCCCCAGCCTAGGGACTGCGTGACGGGCAGTCTTGGGCGTCTGGCCAGGACGTGTGTCCTCTGCCCTCAAGTGTGTTTCTCTCCCCAGTGGCTCCACCGGCTTTGAAAGTTGCTGGTGTTTTCTTGGACGCGTGGCCTCCAGCGCCCGCTCCGCTGGGTTACCTCTTCTTCTTCGCTCGTGGGGCTCTAGGCTTAACGGAAACACCTGTGCCCTGAGTTGTGCCTAGTTTACCCTGTTGTTGTCTTTTGACCTGGCCTACCGTACGCGTCTCCAGGCAGATTTTAGGATCGCCTTTGCCTAGTGGACCGCGCGGGTCTGTCTCTACGGCTCCTGACTTCCGCACCGCGTTTCAAGGCTTTCCTCAGTCTGAGAGGGCCCACCCGCTCCTGGTCCCTTCTGGTGCTTCTAGCACCTTCCGACACACAACGTGCTTCCTCCTGCCTTCCCAGACCACTGCCCTGTCCGTCCTCCCAGTGTTGGGTAGCCACAGCCCCCGCCAACTTCAAATGCAGCCTAATCACATCACGAGTTTCCACGGACTCCAGAGTCCAAAGGACTGCCTCAGACGCGGGTCCTGGTGTCCAGCTCCGCCCTCAGCTTCCCCAAATCCTCCGTCCTCTCTGTGTACGATTTTTGTGCCCCATTTACTATTCAGTTATCTTATTTGCAATAGTTTTTTATTTTCAGATGGTTTTCTTGGAATTTCCTGGGTTAAATTTACATCACCTGTGAAAAATCACTTCACTGACTCCGATTTTTATCACATTCATTTATTTTTCTTTTTCTGTTTCTTGTTTATTTGTCTGGTGTGGTGACACTCCAGAGTTTGTCAGAGAACCGCGGTGATAGAAGACGTCCTCATCTTGACTTTACAGAAATGCTTCTGGTGTTTACCGGTTGAGTGTGGGGCTGGCCTGGGAGCTGAGACAGATACATTTTGCCATGTGCTAGTCAAATCCTACCCTTATTTTATTAGGAGATTCTAAAACTCAAGAGTGGGCGTTAAGTAAGATTGAGCGCCTCATCTGCTGCTGTGGACGCAAACAAATCATTTTTCTTCTTGAAGCTATTAGTTTGGTGAACGATTTAATCTCTCCCACGTTCTGAGCCGCGCCTGCTCGCGTTAAAAGCCGGCTTGGTCACCGCGCGCCCGCTGCCCACTTAACGGCCGCAGGCTTCTGTGCGCTCAGGTTCTATTTGGGGTTCTCGCGTTGATATTCACAAACGGGAATGCCTGTGGTTTGCTTTAGTTTGGTGCATTGATATGCCTGACTCACGTGATTATTTGAAAGCAGGCTTTGTGTTTTTAAACTGCAGATCAAGCAGTTTAAATGGCGTTAGTGTCATCTGTCCCTTAGAGGTTTGGTAGAATGTGCTGGTGTCTGGGGTTCAGGGCTCTGTGCTGGCCCGTCTGGAGTCGGCCCAGCTCCTGGCTATACAGTGGGGGCATAGCAGGACCCCTCCCTCCCAGAGTGGTCTGCGAGGGTGAAGATGCCTGTGACAGGCCTGGGTCTGGAGACCATGGGCCGGCAGGAGGGCGGGATCGAAGGAGGGGCCGCAGGACGGCCACACGTCTTCTCAGCCCCACCACACACCCCCATGTCTCCAGGGAGAGCCCGGGCCACCCGGACAGATGGGACCCGAGGGTCCTGGAGGTCAGCAAGGGTCACCAGGCACCCAGGGCCGAACCATCCAGGGACCCGTGGTAGGTGTTGCCTACCCCCCAGCACCCACCCCCCGGCCCTCTCCCCTCGCCCTCCCGCCCATCCCCCCGCCCCTCTCCCCTCACCCTCCCGCCCATCCCCCCGCCCCTCTCCCCTCACCCTCCCGCCCATCCATCTTCCCCGTCCAGGGTCCACCAGGGGTCAAAGGAGAGAAGGGGGACCACGGACGCCCCGGCTTGCAGGTAGTGGGTCAGACCACACTCGGAGCACCGGTGCTGTGTGCTCAGGACGGAGGTCTGGGGACAGGGCCTCCCCCTCCGGGTCGGACCTCGGCCCAGCCTGGCTGGCTGCCTCTGTTCTATTCCAGGGCCACCCCGGCCTCCAGGGCACCCCTGGGAAGGTTGGCGTCCAGGGACCAAAGGTGGGAGAGGAGCCTGGCCGGGAGGGTCTGGAGATGGAGGCTGTGGTGGGACTTCCTTCTCTGCCCCACACCCACCTCCCCCCCTATCCTGCCCCCGCCAGGGCCTGGCTGGTGGGAGGGGAGTGTCAGCCCACACAGACTGGGGATGAGTGGCCACTGCCCGGGGCGGGGGCAGGCCCTGGGATGGACCAGCCTCAGCCCGGCACAAGCACGTACCCCCGACAGTGGTGGGTTTTGGGGGTCACTGTGGGAGGGGCACCTGCCTCTGCCCCGCCCACCCCTTCCTTTGCCCTCAGGGAATGAGAGGCCTGGAGGGGACTGCTGGCCTGCCCGGACCCCCTGGCCCTAGGGTGCGTATCGCCTCCTCCGTGAGCCCCCAACACCACTCACCCCACCAGCCCTCCCCAGGTTTCTTGGGGCTGAGCTGAACAGTGACCGGGGCGGCCTCTCGGCCCCAGGCTGGGGCCTTGTCAGTGGCGGCGCTGGGCGCATGACAGTCCTTATCCCAGGAGCGCAGGGGCCGCGCCCCCCCGCCCCCCTCCCCACTCCCCGCATCGGGCAGGTTGCTAGGAAACGCCACCATTCCACACGCAGGAAGGTGCCTGGGCTCCCGGGTGGGCCTGGCTGGGGGACGTGGTCGGGCCCCCCTTTTCCCTCTCCGCCTCCAGAAACCCTCACCTCGGCGGCCCAGGCCGCCCTGCTGGAGGGCTGGGGGCACGGCCGTTCACTCGGAAGCACCTTCCCTCCCAGCCTGGTGTTCCTGGAGGTCAGAGCGGAGCTCAGGGGCTTGGAGCTGCTCTGAGTTGGGGGTCCGGGGCCGGCAGCCCAGACCCGGCCAGGATCTCCCGGGGGTCGGCCTCGCTGGGTTCCTGGAAGGCTGAACTGCCCCTCCTGCAAGAAGCCCCCGCGGGGGGCCCGTCCTGCGGTCACACCCGGGCTACTGGGACGCGGGCGGGGACGTATTAGTGCAGAACTAGCGACAACGGGCGGGGCGTGCGGGGTGGGGGGGCTGCCTGGGCGCGGGGTGGGTAGGAGGCACGGCCTGCAGGAGGCTGGGGACAAGCTAAGGGGTCCCCTGATAGCTTGTCTTAGCTTTGCTCTTGGTCCAGAGCAGGCGGGACCGAAGGGAGGGGCCCCCGCACCGGAGCTGCAGCCAAACCGGAACCCCCGCCTTTGCAGGGCTTCCAGGGCACGGCGGGGGCCAGAGGCAGCATCGGGGAGCGAGGACCCCCGGGGCCTGTGGGGCCCACGGTAAGCCCCTCCCTACCCAGCCCATCCGCCCGACAGCAAGGGGGGGGTCACATGTGTGCAGACTTGTCCCCGCTGACCGCTCAGGGTGTCCTGCGACTGGCACGTTGGTAGAGCGAGGCCAGCACTAAGCTCGCAGGGGAGAGAGCCCAGGCTGCCCCCTGCCCGGCCCAACACAGACAAGGTGGGGGGCAGGTGAGGGGACGTGGGCTCTGGGGGCCGGGAGGGGCAGACCTGGGCCTGCAGGCTGGGTGGGGCCCAGGGGGCAGGGAAACTCCCTCTCGCAGCGGGAGAGGTGGGTCCTCTGTCCTCTGGGGACTCCTGGGATGAGTCCCGCACAAAGCCTTCGGTTGGGGGGCGCGGTGGGCGGGCGGCCCCGGGGTCCAGATGCTTCTCCTTTTCCTCCCACTCAGGGGCTGCCGGGGCCCAAGGGGGAGCGAGGAGAGAAGGTGAGTGTGGGGAGTCTGGGGTCTGGGCCGTCCCTGGGGAAGCAGAGGGAGGCACTGACTCGGGCTGCTCAATCCACTGGCCACGTGGCCCGTCCTCCCTTCCAGGGCGAGCCACAGTCCTTGGCCACCATCTACCAGCTCGTGGGCCAGGCCTGTGAGTCCGCCATCCAGAGTGAGTGGCCCAGCCTCCCGTGAGGACCCCAGAGCTTCCGCCTTCACCCGGGAGGGAAGGGACGCCCGGCGCCCGGTCGTTAGCGAACCCAGCCTTGCGGCCGTTCTCCTGGGCCACGTGCCTCGGACCAAGGCAGGGAGCGAGGGAAGGTCTCCCTGCCCCGCCCCCTCTGACCGTCCTCCCCCGCAGTGCACCTGCTGAAGCTCCACGCCTGTACCCACGAGAGCACCCGGCCCCCCATGCCCATCTTGGAGGCCCCCAGGGCCTTTGGCACGCACAGAGAGGCCCGGCTCCCTGGAGAAGGGGGGCACGGTGGCCCCCGCCCAGAGGACAGAGGTATTGGCCCCCGTGGGGAAGGGTCTCCCCCAGTCCTGGGGCCGGTGGCTCTGTGTGGCCCTCCTCCCCCAGGTGATGGGTGGGGAGACAGGCCCCCTGAAACCACACAGAACTGGGGCTGCCTGGCTGCCTGGGGCCCTCGAAACAGCCCCTTCCCCAACCGCCCAGCAAGCCTGAGCTTAGGACCTCCTCCCCAGCCTCTGGTCCCCTCCCTCCCGTCCCTGATCCGTCCCCCTCTCCTTGGCTGCCACAGCGGGAGGCTTGGTCCAGTGACCTTGTTGTAATGAGTCCGCCCATCTGACTGGGGCTGCAGCGCTGTTCACGGCTCAGATGATGATGCTGAGATGGATGGAGAAGTTGATGAGGGGAGACGGAGCTTGTGGCCTCGATGGGGAGGAAGGAGACGGCTGGGGGTGGGATGTGGCGGCTGGGAGGACAGCTCTGCGCCGAGGACGGTGGGTGGACGGGGATGGGCGGAGAAGGGACCCCCCCGACTGCACCCACCACAGTCCCCCAGACATTGTCTTTGCCATACGTGCCCCCCGTTTGTACCTGCCGTCCAAAGCTGGCAGGCGCTGTCATGATGCCCACCCCAGCCCCTCCCCCATCCCCACCGCACACTAAACCCCGGCCTCTGAGACAATGATCAGTGCCTGTTTGAGGTCAGGGACCCCCGACCCTAAGCTTCCAGCCTCAGCCTGAAGGCTGGACCCGCTGCCCCCAGGACCCGCCTTCCCCAGGTCAGCATAGGCCCCTCGAGAAGGGAAAGCACTGCCGCCTGCACCCCTTGGGCCGGCACATCCCTCCTGCCCCTCAGCTGAGCCTGGAGCCCTCAGTCGGACAGGCAGCCCTGGGCCGCAGCGGGGAGCGGTGGGGGGTGGGAGCAGCAGGGAGCGTCGTGCAGGTGCCAGAGAAGCAGCTGGGGTGGGCGCAGTGGGGCGTGTGGGGGCCTCGGGGGAGCCGGCAGGACCGAGGTGGGTGCGGGAGACCGAAGCTGGCCCAGTGGGAACCCAGGGAGGCCCTGGTGGGGGTCAGCACCACAGTGGACACCCGGCCAGGGCAGGGGCCCAGGGGGCAGCGTCCTGAGGGGCGGGTCCGTGCAGACCCGGGACCCGGGGGCCTGGTCCACGCAGCTGTGCAGGCGGGGCATTGCTTGGTGACGGCTGTCCGCTGTCCGCCGCCTCCCCCAGACCCACCCACCCTTTCCTCCTGCCAGGACGGTCGCCCTGCTGCCCCGAGTGAGCCCGAACGTCCCCCCACCGGATCCCGGACACCGAGCGCAGCTGGAGAAGAGGGTCTGGAGGCGGAAGGAGGGGAGGCGGAAGGAGGGGAGGCAGAGGCCAGGCCCGGGAACCGTTCCTCTGGGCGCTTCCTGTTCAGATAAACCACGTGTACTTGTCAAGGAGGGTGCTGCTCATTGGCGGGGCCCCACGTCCGCCCCGTCGGGTGGAGTCCCAGATTCCCCACCCCCGTCTCTCGGAGAGGAGCCGCCATCCATCCTCGGCCTCAAGGACCCCCTGCCATAGTCTCCCTGTAACCCTGGGGCTTGCCCCCACTTCCTGTGAGGCCACTGCAGCCCCCAGGCCCCGGTGCCCCGGTGCCCCCGGCCAGCCCCTCCAGAGCTCAGGACCCGCTTGGGGGTCTCAGCCTCGGCTGCACTCTGAGTCCGCAGGGTGGGGGTGGGCTTGGAGAACGCTGGTGTGGCTGCCCCGGGCCCAGCCAGGGGCTCCCTGCCTCCCTAGTGGCGGCCCCTCCTCTAGAGTCATGAAGTCTGGCTCAGCCCCCGTGTGCTCAGGCCTCGTGGGACCCCAAGCCGCTGGCCCCTCGCCTCGTCACTGCCCCGCACGCCTCCCCCTCCCTGTGACCAGCCTGGACGCCACCGTCTGTGCAGTGCCCGTTCCCCGCCCCCCCCCGCTCCTCATCCACCTGGGAGGCTCGCCAGCCAGCCGTGGGCCCTGGGGTCAAGCAGTTCCCTGAACACCAGGACGAACCGGGGGCGGGGCCAGTGAAGGCTCCGAGGTGACACTGGGGCAGAGACAGGACAGAGTGGGAGGAGGAGACCGTGGAACGTTCCGGGCAGCCTGGGGCCGGGCCTGGCTGCGCCTGACCCAGAAATGGCAGGAGGACAGAGTGAGCTGAGCACAGGCCCGGGAGGGGTCAGCCCGGGGAGCGGGGAGCGGGGCAGGGGCTGCGGGGAGGGGTTTGGGTTTTGTCCTCAGAGCGACTGGAAGCCCCGGGGTTCTGAGCAGGGGCTGCCGTGACCTGGCGTCTGTGTGAACGACCTGTAGATAGATGAGAGTGCAGGTGGCCAGGTGGGGGGGATGCCCGCTGGCATGGAGGTGGCTGGACTGGGGAGGTGATGGCTTGGAAGGGGTGGGTGGGGGCTGAGCCCTGGGCGAGGTGGGGTCCAGGGGCCCAAGAGCAGCCAGGTGGTGGGGGGAGGGGCTGGGTGGGTTGGCGAGAGTGGGGTTCACGGGGGCAGAGTGTGGGTGCTGCCATCTCAGAGCAGCAGTGAAACAGACTGGGCTCATCCCAGGACTGAATCTCTCGTGTCTCCAAGGCTGGGCGGGGAGGGCCGGGGGCAGCAGCAGGAGGGGGTGGACGCTGCCGGAGACCACCTGTCAGGATGCGGCTGGCAAGGGGCAGAGGAGAAGGCTCCAGAGCCGGGGAACACCTGCTCAGGAGGCAGGCGACGCCCCCACAGCAAGGGCGAGATGGGCAGGAGTGGGCACTGGCCCCTGCATCGCCTCTGGCCCTTTACGGTCTGAGCTGCCTCGAGGGCTGACATGAAGCCCTCACAGGACAGTAAACGTCCCTCCCCAATTTCCCCGCGCGCACACACACGCGTGCATGCATCTCCCCGTGGGCACACGTGCTTCCGCACATTCACACGCGCAGCGCTGCTCCCGGGTCTGGGAGATGAGTTAACGGGAAACGCGACATGTGAGCCGCACGACCGCCGAGCAGGTCTCGGGAGTTGAAGGCGAATGCGGGTCCCCTTTCGTCCATTAATTTAAAATTACGGTATCTTCAAAGAGGGAAGGACGGGTAGTAATAACATGGAGCTGAAATGAACAGGTGCGAGGAAACGTGGCGTGGGAAACAAAAGGAGAAATAAAGTCGGTGAGGCAGGCTCAGTAATTACGGGCCCAACTTCAGACAGGCTGTGGGATTCGGGGGAGAGAAGCCACCCAGGGGCTCCGGGGAGGATAAAAATGGAAAAAGCATTGCATCCTCATGAGGGGCTCCAAGAAGAAACAGGAAGTCAATGGAGGGGGCAGAATGTTGAAAGAAGTACTTTTTTAAAGATTTGAGAATTAGAGAAGGATTTAAAATCCCAGATGGAAAGTCTCAGAGGGCGAAGTGGGACCGACTTTTAAAACATACCCTTAGATTCACTGATGCAAAAAAACAAAGACGGTGGGGAAATTCTTTAAACGCTTTTCTACAAAAAGACAAGAGTCGCCCTACGTCAAAAGGTGGGGGAAATGACCCCAGAGTGTTGAAGGGGAAAGGCTCGAATTTTATGCCCAGCAGAATTACTACTGAAACGAACAGGGTGAAAATACATTCTGAGGCCCACAGAGTCTGAGAAGGCAGGTCACACGTCACAGGGGATCCTCTTTGAAATCTGGTTGGTGACGTTTTCTGCAGAAAGGGAAAGTAACCAGCACTCAGGCCCGATACACGGAAAATCCCAGGTAAGTAAAACCCTAGTGACATTCGCCGTTCACAGAATCGTCAAGCCCTCCCCAGACCATCACATCGGTGGCAACCTAGACTGGATTCCAGGCTGTTCCAGAATCCCTGAGGCAGCCGAGGTGCTTGCTTTCTTTGGAGGTGGGAGGCATGATGGAGACAGTTTTCATATCATCTTGTTAAGCTCTTGAAAGACACCAACACTCTGTAAGTTAGGAGCAGCCACCAGGAGGGAAAACACTGAACACATAACCTTCAAGATTAGCCAACGAGATCAAGTTTTCTTGTATGTAGGGGGACAGAACACATGCAAACAGAAAAATCAGAGAGACGGCCTAACCATATCCCAGTGTAGCAGAAATTACAACCAAGAGCGGGGAGTTTAACCCTTCAAAAGATTGCTTTCTACGTCTAGCCGTGATGGAGTAACCCACACTGGACCAAAAGCCATTAAAAAGCACGGAAAATATACGAGGAAACTGTTTTTAGGCATTTTAATGTAGAAGGGTCAGTGTTTCAACAAATGGTGCTGAAACAACCCTCTCCCAGGTGTGTGAGGCCCCCAAGGTGTCAAAACATCACAAGACACAGAAAATGAAACACAGTCAACGCTAAAAGAAGGAGGACACCCAGCGGGACCTGCACACAGTGGCTTGAGTCAGAATGAGCGGACAGAGGCCAGCACAGGTGACAGAGACACAGACTTGCTTTACTTTATTTGGACAGAACACGACTCAGCAACTAACGACAAAACTGTTTATGGATGGAGACACAGCCATGGTGGGTGCTGACCGCACCACACCTGGTGGAAGACCAGGACAGAAAGGCCGAGAACGGGGGGTTCCACTCACACCAAGGTCAGGGACAGGCAGAGACCAACTCTGGTGAGGAAACTAGAGCCATCACTGCCACCGGGGCACAGGCTGGAGGGGGCTCTGGGGGATGGGGGCCTTGGGGTCGAATCTAGTAAAACTCACTGATCTGAGGGCGTAAGACCAGGTGTTTTGTCATAGGTAAATTTCATGTCAATCAAAACAAACCAAACAGAAACCTGGAGGCAAATACCGCACAGTAGCGGTCACGGTTAATTCGGTGGGAATGTGGGCGAGGTATTGTGTGTGCAGATTTTCTGACTTGTGTTTGGGTCTCAAAAAACAGAAAAGGCGGAAACCAGAAAGGGGAAGCATCCCCATCCCTGGGGCTCCTGCTGTCTCCCGACCCAGAAAAGAGCATCTGCAGCTGGGCACCCCCAGGGCTCCCCACAGCTGCCCCGTATCTGGCGCTGGACCCGCTTACGTAAGGAGGATTGAGGCGCTGACATCTGAGATCTGCGTCCTGGCTGCGTCCTCGGGGGCCTGGCCCTCCCCCGCTCCGCCGCCCGGTCCTGGGTCCTGGGGAACGCCCACCCGGGCTCTCCCCCAGCATCCTGGGATTGGTGCCCCAATGGCCCCAGGAGGCAGGTGCCGATCCGAGATGGGCAGATGGGGGCCTGGATGTCCAGGGGGCCGTCCCGAGCTTCACAGGCGGCGGGGTGGGGGGGGCTGCAGGCTCCAGCCTCCTCCGACCTGGCGTTGCCCTCCAGCTGCACCTCTACAGCAGCATCTCTGAACTTCACTAAATTATTCCCTCCATCCTCTCCAGCACCTTGTGCGGGACCCAGGCACAGCCTGGGGAGTGGGGAGACCCAGGGCTCCAAGGGGGCCAGCTCCAACCTGCCAGCCACACCCTCCATGCGTGGGGTCTGGGGAGGTGGGAGCTTGACCATAAAGGGGGAGCGATTCTTTCGGCCTGGGGGGCCCCCCACCCAGGTGCCACTCCTGGGGGAGGGGCCACATTGTCCAGGACCCGCCTTGGCACCTGGAGCCTGAAGGTTTGGAAGAATCAGAAGATGGGGGGCAGCATTCGCCCACCCCGACACCAACCCCAGGGCTAGTGTTTCCCCAGAGTCTCCAGGGACACTGTTGGTGCCGCCCAGCGCTTAGCCTTGGGGTGGGCGGACACTGGGCCCCCAGGGCCATTGCCCGCGCACCTCCCCCCACCACCTCGGGCAGGGCAGCCCCCGCATGGTGTGATGTAGGGCTCCTGGGCTGGGGGGAGGCCTGTGGAGGGTCCCCTCCACCCCCTTGATGTTTCTCAGGGGCTCCACCCCCAGGGACCACACTCCAGAGGGTCTCCAAGTCGGCCAGATGAGCTGTCCTCGGGTCCCCCCAGGTCACCATGGCTACTGTGTCAGGGAAGTCCTACCTGTGTCTATGCCCCAGAGGGGAACCCACGGGAGGTGTCGGGGAGCCCAGTCCTGAACGTGGCTCTGGGTCCCTCACAAAGTACCAGGGCCCACGGGGGTCTGGGGGCATCACAGGCCCCTGCGAAGTGCTGGCCCGAGACCCCCGGCACCCCTGGAAGGCAGACATCTGGACTCCCTGGGGCTGGGGATCCCTCCCCCGAGGGGGACCTGCCACTGGATTCTCCTCTGAGCAGGACCACGTCTCATCACTCCATCCCCAAGGCCCCGCAGGCAGAAAATCTGGGTTTTCATTAATCTACTCAGAACAGACCAAAAGAAAATCCCTGCTTGGACCCTCCCTGGCAAATGAGGTTCGAATGTTTGCTGACTCGCCTCTGGGGTCAGAGAGAGCAGGTCTGAGGACCCACGGGTGCCCCAGGCCCGGGTGGGAGAGGCAGCCAGGCCTGGCTCAGTGCCTGGGCCTCGGGGATCCCACAGGGAAGAGGGGCTTTGGGGGCTGAGAGGGGCTGAGCGTGGCCACAGGGCGTGGCCCTGGGACAGTCAGGGCTGCTGGGACATTTGCCGAGAGCGGTCAGACGTGCGTCCTGGCGGGAGGCCATCATGTCACCATGCTCCGGATACGCCGCCCTGCAGATAGACAGGCATTTGCCAGCCTTCCGGGCAGGTCCCCAGGAGGCAGCTTCCAAGGCCATCTCACAGCAGACAGATGATGGGGGGCAATCTGGTGAGTGGCATGGCCGCATCGAGTGCGGGGAGCCCCCTAGATCATGCCGGCCAGCCAAGGCGGCAGGAAGAGGCCCGCCGTCCCCAGCAGGCAGACGAGAACGAACACCCAGAGGAAGATGCGGTCGATGACCATGGCCACGCACTTCCAGTCCTCCTTCACCTGCGGACAGACACACATGGTCACTCCCGGCCGCACCCTCAGGCCTCACCGCAGCGCGAACCTTCTAGAAGCTCTCTTCCTATCCTGGCCTCCAAGGTCACAGGCACACCTGTACTGGGGTGAGAGGTGGAAAGGGGCCACAGAGAAACGGCTTGTCCAGCTCAAGTCCGGGCTCAGAAGCAGTGGGCTGCGGGGTCGATGCCCTCTACGGGGGCTGGACCGCAGAGCCACTGCAGGGGACAGGGTCCAGCATGGTGGCCCCACCTGACTTCACCTGCCTGAGCTCCAAGATGGTAGTGATGCCTCTGGAGGGATGCCAGGGTCCGCACTGTCACAGTGTAACGTGCTCTGGGTTCGCTAAAGCTGGCGGCACCGTGGGGACCAGCCAGTACACCCCCATTTGCAGGTGGGCAAGTGAGGTGCAGGGAGGGGGCACCTACAGCCCCTTGGCTGTGCAGGGCAAGAGCCAGGAGCTGCCTGAGCAACGGGGCCTGGCCTCCAACAAAAAGCCCAGGGCAGGCTCCACGGTGGACGGCGTCCCAGGAGTGACAGCTGAGTCCCAACTGCCCTTCACTCCTGCCCCCTGCCCCGGGGGTGGCACTCACGGCCGGCTGCCTATGTGGCTTGAGCCCCTCATGGGTCAGGGGGTCTCTCGGCTCTGTCCCTAAAGCCGCTTGAGGGTGAGGGTCACATGTGAAGGCGGGCACAGCCCTGTGCTGCCTCTGAGCCGGGCAGCTGCCGGGGCAGAGGGCTCCATGCAAGGGCAAGCGGGGGACCCCGGGCTTGAAGTGGCTGCACACACGCTGAGCACATCACCTGTGGTTGCTCCCTTGGACTCGACGAGGAAGGTGACTGCACCATCCCGTCTGCAGGTGGGACCCTGAGGCCCAGGGCGGCGCAGGATGGGCCGTGGTTACACGTCCACACTGGGCGAGCAGGTCCCGGCCTCCACCTGGTGTGACCCCAGGGCAAAGGCTCAGGGAGGCCACAGGTGGGTCCTGGGTGGGCAGCTGTCAGCCCTTGAGTGACCAGAAAGGATGCGGCCCCCAGGCTCAGGCCAGCCAGGCGCCAGTGGGTCTGATGGGCCTGGGCAAGGGCAGGCTTGTCACACCCCATTTGGGGGCCGTCGAGGGAAAGAAGACTTCTCCCTGCTGTTTCGTGCTCTGATTTTTAAAGTAATCAGAGGCGTCCTGATAGTTTTAAGCCAAAGTTTATTCTCAGGAAACCAGAGCAAACGGGGTCACTATAAGCGAGGGAGCACCAGGACCCTCTGTTCCGGGAAGCAGCCCCGCGGCGCGTGGCCACCGCGCTACCTTTCAAACCTCCCCTCCTCCCAGGATGAAAGACTCGCAGACAAAGCTGCCCCAGCCCGGATCCCAGGCTGGTTCCTGTGAAGTCGCTTTGCTCCCCAGAGCCCGGGGACGATGCCCAGAACCAGAACCAGGTCGCCACAGCCAGGCCCGCGATGCTGGTGGAGGGGTCTGGGGACGAGGGGCCGGCCCTGCGCTGAGGACCGCTGGGCCCCCGAGATCCTGGTGGCACTTCAAAGGCATCAGTCTCTGCTCAGCAGGCCCTCAAGCCCTCACCAGAGCCAGAGGTCCTCTCGTCTCCAGAGCTGGCTGCAAGATGGAACCTTCCAGAAACCCCCAGGTGGCCTCACAGCCCCTTGGGATTCAGGGGGATGACCAGCCGGTACAGGGAGACCGGCTCACTGCTGGAGGCGGGGCTCAGCCACGGGACAGACGGTCCCCAGGGATCACGCATGTCCGGGAAACGATCACGGGCCATTCCCAAGGAAGCAAAGGGACCAGGAGGTTCCTGGAGGGAACGGCAGTGTCACGCCCGCACCCAGGGTCCATGTCACGGGCAAGAAGAAGCTAATGCGGGGCGAGGTCAACACAGCATAACCGATGCCCAGGTTGAGCAGCCGGTAATGACCAGCTGACTGACCAGTGCCCTCCCCCTGCCCGCCTGTCTCTGCCCATGCCCTGAACTGGGGCTCGGCCGCCAGCCTGGACCCACCCTCACAGGCACCCACGACGTGGCCAGTGGAGCCTGAGCCTCGGGGAGCAGCCCCACTGCCACCCCCCACCGACTCCACGGGGCCCTGAGTCTCAGCCATGTCCGAGCACCCGCCCTGCCCCCCCAGACCCCGGACGCCCTCTCCCCAGCTGGGCACAGGGGCGCCGGCCAGAGAGGCAGGGCTGTGTCCCAGGCCTGAATTCTCCTTTCCCCCCGCCAGGCCGCTGAGCCACTCAGCCCCCTCCTGTCTCCTCTCAGCCCCTCTCACCCCAACCCCAGGGCCCAGACCCCCCCACCAGTCCTTCTCCGGGAGCCCTTGGCGGGGTGGGGGGTGCTCGAGATCGGGGGAGGCGCTCCCCAGGTACAGATGGTGCTGGCAGCCCCACCCCCGCCTGCAGGATCCCTGCGCCCTGAAGCCCCAAGGGGGTGCCCGAGATCCACTCTGCTCTCTGCCAGCCACTCAGTCACCGCAGGGACCCCCGCTGGTCTCGGAGGCTTGGGGCAGAGGGAGCAGACGGCGGGGTGGGGGTGGGGGGCCTCCAAGCTGAGCAGCCGGCTCTGGGACCTGGTTTCTGGGTCTTTCACTGGCCACCCCCTCCTTCAGAGTGGACAGGGCAGCGGGGCCCGTCCGGCACGGCCGTGGCGCGGACTTACCGAGAAGTCCATGTCTTCCGCCTTCAGGTGGTCTGCGATGTACTGGACTCCCTCAACCGCCCGCGCCAGAGCTGGCGACAGGGGCTGGGGTGGCGTGCTGGCGCCGGGGGCCTTGAGCGCGGCATTTGGTGCCTCCGCCTCCGTCCTGCACTTGCACTTGCAGGGGGAGGCCTGGTCTGGGGGCGGAAGCTCGGCCGAGGGGGCCGTGGTCAGCGAGGCAGGGGAGCCGTCCGCCGGGCGGTCGGCTGGGGAGGCGGCCTCCTCTCGGGGCGCGCAGTACTGGATGCTCTGGGACCGGCACCTCACGCCGCCCTCTGCCACTTCGCTGGGGCCGGACACGTGCTGGACGCTCAGGGACCGGGCCTTGGCGAGCCCTGGGGCCGGGGTGCCAGTGGGTGGGCGGCAGGGCCCGGGCGAGGGGCATGGGCCGGCCTTCTCGGCCTCTGAGGGCCGCAGAGCAGAGGCCTGGTCTGAGGGCGACGTGCAGGCCGGCCAGTCCGGGCCGCAGGACGGGGTTGGGGACGGGGCGGGGCCCCTACTCCTGAGCTCGGGCTCCCCCCGGGGCTCCGGCCAGAAGCGCGGGGCTCCGGCCGCCTCATGCACGGACCCGACGAGCCGCCGGCAGTTGTCCTTGACCGCGGACGGCCGCTTCATGAAGAGCAGACGCGGCACGACGTCCAGGAAGACGCGGCGGACCCAGGCGGGCATGGTGTGCGTGCGCGGGGAGCGGTGGTGCACGTTGAGCACGAAGACGGTGATGGTGATGGAGAGCGTGACGAAGGTCATGGTGAAGAGCAGGTACTCGCCAATCAGCGGGATGACCAGCGAGGTGGACGGGGTGATCTCGGTGATGAGCAGCAGGAAGACGGTGAGCGAGAGCAGCACGGAGACGCACAGCGTGACCTTCTCGCCGCACTCGGACGGCAGGTAGAAGACGAGCACGGCGAGGCAGGAGACGAGCAGGCAGGGCGCGATGAGGTTGACGGTGTAGAAGAGCGGCAGGCGCCGGATGACGAAGGCGTACGTGATGTCCGGGTACACCTCCGCGCAGCACTCGTACTTGCGCGTGTTGTAGGTGCCCACGGCGTCCACGATGACCCACTCGCCGCTCTCCCAGAAGCCCAGCTGGTCCACGTGGCTGTGCATGCTCACCAGGTCGATCTTGGCCTTGTCGTAGGTCCAGGACCCGAACTTCATGGTGCAGTTCTGCTGGTCGAAGGGGAAGAAGGTGACGTCGATGCTGCAGGAGCTCTTGTAGATGGCCGGCGGTGTCCACTGCACCCGCCCGTCGTGAAAGAGGTGGGCCTTGGTCAGGTGGGTGACGGCAAAGTCCCCATCCGCGCTGGGTGGGAGACAGAGGGCGTGGGTGAGGTGCCCGGCACCCGCGGCCCGGAAGCTGTCTTCCCCCCGCCCGCCATACGCGCCCCCACTTCGCAGTGGCCTCGCCCAGGACGGGGCGGCCCTGGGCTCGTTGCTCCCCTGCCCGCATCGCTGTCACCACCCCTACCCTGGGGGCGATGCTCCGTGGAGACCGTCTCAGCGGCCCACACCGCGCCTGACGCCCAAGCTTGATGGTGGTGATGACCGTGATTATTTGGGGGCTGGAAAGCCCGTCCACACCACATCAGGGGCCCCAGGCACACAAGTGGCCCCTGGGTAGCACGCAGAGCAGCTCGTCCCCTGCGGTCACCCCAGAGCTGGGCAGAAGTCGGACCTGTCCGGCCACCTTCTCGTGCTCCAGACTGGTGTTTTCCCCCCATTGACCCCACCCCCCAAACTTAGAGGCAGGACCCCCCTTCCTGCACAGGTGAGGACTCCAAGGCCCAACGAGGCAAAGACCAGTCTGGGCCCACCCCAGGCAGGACATGGACCCCAGGCCCTCAGCCCTCCTGCCTCTCCCTCGGCCTTGGGGTGTCGGCCTGTTTCCCCACGAGGCCTGCGCTGCCCACGTCGACCGTATGTGGTGCCCACAGGCCGGTTGGGGCAGCAGCCGTTCCCCCAGCCCCTCCAGCAGCCCTGCCGCTTCGGCTCTGAAACGCTGATGGGAGAGCTCGCCTCCTCCCCCCAGGACACCCCCCAGACAGCTGGCCCCAGCACTGAGGGCCACCGGACGCTAGTCACCAAGCCCGTGTCTTCACACTCGTGTGTGGAGGGCACATCGGCCCCGGCCAGGTCCTCAGAGGGCCTAGGGCTCTGCACGTGGGACCCGGCGCCTAGCGCAGCCCCAGGAAGAAGCAGCTTTCCCCAGGGCACGCTGTCACTACCTGTCACCGCTGCACGAAGTCCCGCCCCCCCCCAAGCTGGTTCCTGTGTCCCCAGCAAGCCCAGGGGTGTGGACGGCGGGACCGTATGACAGCACACGTGGGAGAAGGGCAGCCCGAGCCGGCTGGCCCCGTCCCTGCTCCAGGCCGCAGACGCCCATCCACGTGAGACCCTCTGACTGACAGGCCGACGCAGGGGAGCCCCCAGTGGGTGGCATGGCCTCACGTGCACGCCCTCCAGCCTTGAAGGGGTGCCCCAAAGCTATCAGAAAAGCACCCCCCGACCCTTCCCCCCGCCCAGCAGCCTGCGCTGACCGCTCAGCCTCACTCAAGTGCACGCGGCCCTGGCCGTCAGCTACCCGCTGCCCCTGGAAACAGGCCTCCTCAGTGGCCGTCCGGCCAGCGTCAGCCACCAGCTCTGGGGTCTGTCCTCACCCACGCCCAGCCCCATCCAGAGCGGACCTTGGTGCCCATCTCCATTCCCAAGAGAAGCTGGAGGTCCATGCCGCTACCTCCCAGGGGTCTTGGTAAGGAGGCCAGAAAAGGAGGGGGCTTGGGTGGCGGTCCCACTCCTGGGCTGCCGTCCCAGGGGCTGTGTGGCTCCCAGAGCAGTCCTGACCACGCTCCCCTGGGTGCCGGAGTTCTGACCCTGGTACCTATGTTCTGGATCAAAGAGCCACGAGGCGTATTCCGTGCCAGGTCCCAGCGGGGCAGGGGGCTGGGGGAGCTGAGCGTGGACCCGGGGGGCCCGGGCGGCTGGAGAACTCCAGGGCGCAGGATCAGACCGGGCAGCTTGCAGAGGGAGAGCGGAGAGCCCGCCCCGCCTTCCATTCCCCGAGCAGCCCCCCCTTAATGCAGCCCCGAAACCCATCTCCTCCATGTGCGGCCGCTCTCCCACGGCCATTACTGGAATCAGTTAAGCTGGAAGAGAAGCCCAGTCGTTCTTAATCAAACAGCAGCATTTTGTAGGTCAGGCCCAAGCCTGGGGGCCCAGGAGGGCTTTTGTGCGGAAGCACTGAAGTCTTGGGGGGAGGGCAGGGCTCTGGGCAGACGGCTGGGACCAGAGGGGACCGAGTGCTTCCATTGGCTGTAGCTGTAAGTGCTGTGGAACTGCCGCCACCCAGGCCCGAGTCTGCATCTGCCCCTGTGGATTCAGCTCAGGGTAAGCTGGCCCGGCAATGACACAGCAGGGACGCGGGGACGCGGGAGGGCACCAGGCTGCCCCGAGGTCGGGGACACCTTGAGGATCCCGGGAAAGGACAAGTTCAAGGACGCCAGCCCTCTGGAGCCCAGTGTCTGCCACAGCCGCGCCCCTAACACCCCGGCCCCTGGAGCCCAGTGTCTGCCACAGCCGCGCCCCTGACACCCCGGCCCCCAGCACAGAAACATCCTCCTAGAGATCAGACTTCAGAGCCAGGGACAGCGGCCCAGATAGAGGCTGTTTGCTTGAGTGTGGTTAGCGGGTCTGGGGAGACTGCGAGCACAGACAGAGGGGCAGGAGGAGGGCGGGGGCGCGGGCAGCGAGCCGGCATGGGCAGGCCGGTCTGGGGCTTCCTCCCCTACACCTCCCGGCCTTTGTTCCCCGATGCGGTCCGCTGCGTGTGCAGGGCCCACTTTCCCCAGACAGGGACTGACTCTGGAAAGGACTCCAGCCTGAGGGGGAGCAGCTGCAGGGCCTGCAGTCATCCTGGGAGGAGCTCGGACCCCTTCCCAGTCCGTGAGTGACCGAGGCCCCTGCCCCAGCCTGGGCAGGGATGGAGCCCCCAGGCGCCACTGCTGCCCCCAGGACCCCGTCTCCTTGCCACTTTGCCTGCTCATGGGCCCGCCCCCCACACCCCAGGCCTCAGCACCCTCCTTTACTCACTCCTCCTGCTTCCGAGCCCGCCCTCAGCCCACATAAGCCGCCTGCCTCTTGCTCACACCGGCCCTGGAAGAGCTGCTGGCCGGAGCACGGCTGGACCCGGGCACCTGCCACCCTGCCGGCTAAGAACCCCGGGCTCACTTGTTGTACAGGACGATGTCCGGCCGCCAGATGAGCTCAGAGGGGATGCGGATGGAGGTCACGTTCTCGTAGTCAGCGGGGTCCCAGCGCAGCTTATAGTCATGCCACTCCTGGGGGAAGCCGGGGTTGGGGGGGCGGTGAGGGGGAGGGGCGGGGGGAGGGGCGGGGGGCAGTGGGGGCTCCCTCCCACTCACCTGCTTCACCCACACATTCGTCGTCATCATCTGGTTCTTCTCATCCTAGGACACAAACAAGAAGAAGGCAGGTTGTGATGCCCTCGGGTTCAGGACACGTCTCTCTGGCCGAGTCTCCTTACCCAAAAGGATGGGCCAGGGCTGAACGTGGCGAGTGGGGGACCTCAGGAGGGAGTGAGCGCCTTGTCCCTGGAGGCAACCAAGGCCAGGATGGCGGGCCCGGAGGGGACTCAGGGCCAGAAGGAAAGTGAGGATAACATTCAACTGACTTCACTGGTGGCCAGGCCCGTCCCCCCTTCCAGCGACCGAAGGGTCTGAGGGGAAGAGAGACGGCGCCCCTTCCCAGGCAGCCGTGCTGGGCCTGCCCACCTGCATTGCTCCGTCCCGGTTGGCGGGGCAGCTGCCCTGCGGATGGGCTCCAGGTGAGCTGGCGTCTGCCCCTCCTGCTGCACCAGGGCAACACACTCACTGGCCAAACTGCCCCCCAGGGCCTGAGCCTCAGGACCTGAAGGTGAGGAGCTAAAACAGGTGAGGTGGGAGCAGGAGACCCAGCAGGCCCCTCTCCAGGTCACTGAGTGGGCACCTGTCCAGGTGAGAAGGGCCAGACCACACACGCTGTGAGCTTCCTTCTGGCCTCTGCACCTCCCCCAACTTCACAGCCCTCCCGGGTTCACGGACGGGCAGTCAGGCCCAGCAGAGGCTGGAGGCCTCTGGAGAAGACCGCCAGGCTCCGTGCAGGGACGTAGGGGTCCTCACACCCCACTCTGAACCAGCCTCCAGGGACCATGGCCACACCCAGCCCACTCAGAGGGCAGCTGGGCTTGGGGGCTGGCTCCTTGCCCAAAGTTTGGGGCAGGACACTCAGCAGCTGATGGGGGGTCCCCTCAGAGAGCAAGGAGCCCATGGGGACCAGAGAGGCAGGGGCTCTTTCCCTGGGGGAAGAGGGACTGGACACGGGACACAGGGTGTGGGGAGCAGCGCCTGAACGAGCCTTCCCCGACTTGCTGATGGCCCAAGCTTTGCCCCCATCTGCCCCAGACCAGGGACACACAGGCCGTTGGGACGACTGCTGAGGCCGAAGAAACCAAGGGTGGTCAAGCAAGCAAAGTGCCCAGGGCCGGGGGTGTGAGCTGGTGTCCCTGGGAGCCTCCCCTCCTGCTTCCCCCAGGGGACAAGCCCCCATCAGCCAGCTCACAGGAGGGGACATCTCCTGCGGCCCAGGCACCGCCCTTGGTCCTGCTCTCTCTCGGGGCCACCTGGGACGGGCTGCCAGAGGACACTGACGATAAGTGTGACTTGAGTGGGGCCCAGACACCACGTCCAACGACCTCGACCTTGGCAGTGCAGCCCCGCGGTGCGGCCCCCATCACCACGTCCCTGCCCTTCCCCCCGGGGACAGCCTGCCAGGCTCTGCCCCAGCCCCCACCCCCAGGCTCAGAACAAGCTTCTAGGTGGCTGGGCCTGGCCTCCTCCCCTTCGTGCCAGCCGCCCCCCCAGCGCAGCTGTCCCCCCAGGCACCTGTTTGAGGTGCCCTCTGTGCATTCCGGCGCCTGCAACGCCAGCCCGGGCCCAGAAGCGCCCAGGAATTCCCCAGCCTCCTCTGCAGGCGGGAACTCACACACACAAGCACTCTGCACCGGGGCACAGACCTGCAGCAAACACCCGAGCCCCACAGACAGTGGGGCAGGGAGGCGCCCCTTCCACAAACGACCAGCACCCAGATGGGCAAGGACGTCTTGTCAGCACACACGCGTGTGCAGGAGTGCCCTTGGCCAGCGTGGCTGCGGACAGCAGAGCCTGGGAGCAGCTCCTGTCCTGCCTGGTGCTGCCGCGGGGCCTCGGGTGGGTCCCTCGCTGGTGTCTCGGAGCTGGTGTGCTACAGGCTGTCTCTCCTGGGCAAACCGGGGAAAAGCGGTGATGTGGGGCGGATTTTGCGACGTGGCAGGGGGGCGGATGAGACAGCCCCAGGAGCTCAGGTAGGGGGCCGGCCACGGTGCAGCCGACCCAGAACATGAAGCCACAGCCGCCACTGGGAACAGCATTTGCAAATGCAGTGGGTCGGGACCCCTGCCCTCCTGAGTTGTCTTCTGACTGCGCCCCAGCCAGGAGTACTTTGCGGGAAGCATTTAAGGCCTGGTTCCAGGAGGCCTGAGGGCACAGGCCGGGGCAGGGGCACTGACCGGGTCGCTCTGCTGATGGGGCCCAAGCGTGGCCCTTTCTGTCCGCGTGAGTGTGGCTACCGCCCCTCCCACCTCCCAGAGCCCCTTGGATGTGGCCGGCTCAGCCCCAGATGGAGCTGTCACACTCATCCCATTTCACAGGTGAGCAAAGCAGGACCCTGAGGGTCACCCAACACACCTGGCATGAGCCAGGAACCAGGGCCTCCAGACTCCAAAACTGGTGGCTCCCCGCTCACGGAGCCCACTTGGGGCTGGGGTCCCGGCAGGGGCGTAGGGTGGGCATTTGGAGAGACCTACAGCCTCCTGCAGCTGCACAGCTTCCTCTGTGGAAGCAGAGCTGGCTGGAGACCCCAGCCCAAACCCAGGCGGCCTTGGGCCTCCTCGTGGCCAGGAAACCAGGCTCCCAGAGGCCGCCCTCCCTGCCAGGCCAGAGCCCACCCTCCAAGGCCCTTGGGACCCTGCCCCAGGCTGCGCAGCTACCACCCAGCCACAGGACGGGCTCCCACCCCAAATGGACGCCCCGGCCCCTCCAGAGCCGTGGCTACTCGGAGGCTGGACCCCTCCTCCCAGCAGCTGCCTTGGTCCCCAACCAGGAAGGGAAACACATCCGAACCAGGTGGAGGTCCGGGTGCTGCCAGGGTGCCGCACGGCCTCACCTCACCCCACGCAGTAGCACGACTTACACAAAAGCCCTAAACTCTGCCACTGGCCCCACAGAGGTACTTCTGCTCTCTGCCTCTGAAGATGACAGCCTGGACCCCCTGCTGCAAATCTGGCCCTTTGAGCTTTTCTACATGGAAAGCGCAGGGCTTAGGGGTGTCGCACAGAACCTGCCTTGCCTCCCGGCTTGCTTAGGCGTGTGTTCTGGGCTAAGGCGGGGCTGGGGCACACACAGTCCATGTGCAGCTCCGATGCGGCCCTCCCAGCTCATACAGCCCCCCTGCCCCCGCCAGCCCCAGGGCCACCTCCAGGCCAGCCCCTCCCAGACACGGGTGCTCCCTTCAGGTCACTGCCCCCCACCCCACCCCCTCATCACCTACCACGTCAATGAGCTGCGCGATAGACAGGCCAAAGTGGACAAGCACTACATCCGAGATGTTGGCCACGGGCCGGGACCACTTGTTGTAGCCGGAGAAGAGTTTCTTCAGCAGCCGCTCCTCCGCGTGGGCCCGGGTCTCCACATGGCTGCTCACTGCGGGGACCAGCAGGTGCGCGGCTCAGGGGCAGGGGATGGTGGCCGTCCAGGATGCCCCCTTGGGCCTCCTGCCAGGCCGTGCTCAGCACCTGGGCTCTCTTCCAGCTTCTCACAGCACGTCCCTCCTACCTCAGGACCTTTGCACGTGCTGCCCTACTTCCAGCCGCAGTTTCTCCCCTACCCCCTGGGTCTGTCAGGGGGTCTGTAACTTCCTCAGGGAAGCTTTCCTAGCATGGTGCCCCTCACCATGAAAGTAGATAACTGGTATGATAAGGGCTGATTTGGAAGCGTCCCCATCAGGCTGTGACTATGGGAGGGAGGGACTGTATCTCTAGCCACCAGCAGAGTCCTGAGAACCTTGCCTCGAAGTACAAGGTGGGGGTAACCACAGGACAGGAGGGGGCAGAGGGCGGCGGGGGCAGACCCAGGAAGGGAGATGGAGAAAGGAGAGTGAGGGTCCAGCTACCGAGAGCCTGTTTCCTCTGGCTGTGGCATCCACCAGCAATCACCCAAGAAAAAAACGTGCTTTGACATGTAAGGGGTACTTTAAGTGCAAACCCCGACAATGAACCTGGCACCCTGTGTTCTTGGACGGACACACAGCCTGCCCTCGATGATCAGGTCTGGAGTGAGCCTGGGGAGGCGACCCCCCATTCAGCCCTGCCCATCAGCCAGTCTGTGGCCTGAGGGCTTCCCTGCCACTCCTGGGCAACTTCGCTGGGACCACTGCATGGGGGGGCGGGGGTTTGAGGAGGGGGACAGGAGACCCCTGCCGCTCTGCTCCTCTCAGCTCGGTCCTGCTCACCTGGGAGTCACGGATGGACATTAGGAGGGCATCCACAAGCACCCCTGGGATCAGTCCTAGACCCCCAGGACCCTTCACTCCCAACCCAGAGCCCCAGCCTGGTCCCTCTGACAGTAAGGGGTAGCCTACTCCTCACTGGGGAGGCCAGAGAATTACACTCCACTCACCCCTGAAATAGGAAGGTGGCTTCCCAGGGAACGGGGAGCAGGGGGGCTAGAACTTCCCCTGTCCCAGTGGGCCTGGGGGAGCAGGTTTGGGTGGGGCCCTGCCAAGGGCAGAGGCCACCCCTCTGATTCCCTAAACCCCGGTGCAGGGGGGAGGTGGGCAGGCACCATGCAGTGTGCAAGGAAATTTGGCACAATGGATAACTGGGGGTGGGGGAGGGGGGAGATGGACCGCGCCTCTCTCCATCCAAGTTGGAGCTTCTGGGTCCAGCTCTTGAAACAGCATCCCCCTCACCCACCCAAACCCTGCCTGGCTCAGCCCTCGCCGCAGGACAGCCTTTTGCGTCTGGAGGGGGGGGGTGGGGGTGGGGGTAGCCTCCGCGGCTGCCCCGTTGCGCACACCCGCGGCTTGGGACCGCATCCAGGAGCCTCCCTTCCTCTGGCTCCGGAGGTCCGAGGCCGCCCTGAACCGGGCGAAAGGGGGTCCTTCTAGCGCCCCGAAACTTACCAGGCAAGAGGCCGGCCCCCAGCAGCAGCAGCAGCGGCGGCAGCAGCTGCGGCGGCGGCGCCCCCGGGCCCCTGAGCTCCATGGCGCACCGAGCGGGCTCTAGATGCGGGCGGCTCCCAGCCCCGCCGCGCCCCTGCTCCGAGCTCCGCGCGAGCCCAACTTCATGTCCCCCGCGCCGCGCGGGCAGCTCCGTCCGCCGGGCCTGCTTCGGCCGCTTCTCCCGCGAGGCGCGGCGGCGGCTACCGCGCCGGGAGCGCGGGGCTGTGGGCTCAGCGGCGCGGCCCCGCCCGGACCTGCCCGCCTCCAGCAGGCGAGGAGGAGGGGGGGAGAGAGAGGAGGAGGGAGCGGGAAGGAGGGCGAGGATCGGAGGGGGAAGGAGGGGGAACGGACCGCGAGCCGAGAGGGGGCGCGGAGGCTGCGCTCTGCCCGTGCAGGGCCAAAGTTTCCTTCGACCTCCTGCGGCTGGGGACGTGCCCGAGCCACGAGTGGGGGCCCGGTAGTCACTGCGTGCGTCTGGGGAATCCCTGCGCGGTGTGGTTCGCGGACCACGAGACACTGACCCCCCTCCCCGTCCCCAGCCCAGCGCCTCCAACGCCTGCCTGGAGGGAGGACGCGCACCCAGGGTCTCCGGGCGCCAGGAGGGGAGCCCCGCACGGTCTGGTTAACTTCATCACCCCCGCCCCGCTCTGCAGTTTGGAAATCACAGGTCTTCCCCAACCAGGCGTTCAGGACACAGTCCACCCCCATCGGCCTGTCCCTGGCGAACCGGGAAGCGTCCAGGGGAGCCTCGGCCCCGCGGCCCGCCCTTCGGGGTCGGAGAGGACCCTAACGCCCCCGCCCCGGGCGAATCCTCCTCTTGCTGCCTCCAGGTCCGGCCTGGGCCGGGGTCCGCCGCCCCCCGCTCTGCGCGGCCTGCGAGTGGGTGGCCTGCGCCGGCGTGAGGGCAGCCCCCATCCCAAGCGCGGTGGGCAGCGGCTGAGGGGCGGCCCCGGAGCGCCTCGGGCCCAGGTGCCTGGAGAACACACCCTTGGCGCCCCCGGACTAGTCTTGAACAATGTCGGCCGCAACCGAGATGCCCGGGCAGCGCGCTGGACGACCCGGCAGGGGCTCCGCCCTCAGGTGGGTCGAGGTGACCGCCGGCAGAGCAGCAGGTGCTCGGAGGAGGGGCCGGGAGGGGCCGCTTGTGCGGCGGAACCACAGTCTGCGGCGCACACACTCGTCGCCGCTCCGCAGAAACGCGAGCCCCGTAGCCATCCCTGTTCGCCGTGCGCCGGGGGCTCTGCGGGGGCGGTGGGGGGAGAACCCAGCCTCCAAACCGAGACTTCGGGTCCCGGGATGAAGGCAGAGAAAGAGGGGCTGGAGCTGCCCCCGCGCTCCTCCTGAGTCGGCGCCCCGCCCCTGAGGGGGCTGAATGCGGGTCACGAGCCCCTCGTCCCCACCCCTCACAGGCGATGCTCGGCAAGTAGCAGGCTTGGTCCCAAGGCAGCAGCTTCCGTCAGCGAAGGCCCCGCCCCTCCGCAGCCCCCGCCCCCCGCCCCTCCCAGCTGGTCTCCCCTGGCTCCGCTCTCCTCCTCTCCCCCTCCCCCATCTCTCCTGCCCCTCCCCCAGCTCTCCTGCCCCTCCCCCAGCTCTCACGCACTCTGGTCCCAGGTTTAGCTCATCACACCTCGCAGAATTGCTCTGAGGCCTCCAGGGCTCGCCTCTCGGGAGCTGTCTATCCACTCTGGCTGGTGCCTGTAAATAGAGCTTTCCAAAAGCTTGGCCCTGAGCAGTGGCCAGTGTCAACAGTGACGGTCACCCTCACCCTGTCCGTGGGCTTCCTAGATGCTGGCCCAGGCCACTGAGGCCCGGCTCCCACAGCAGCCCTATGAGGCAGGCCCTTCGGTTTCCTGTGTGTCCCAGTGAGGGAATGCGCAGAGGAGTTGCCCGCGTGCCGCGGTGATGCAGTCACCACCGGGGCTCCAAGTGGGCCCTCCAGCTTCAGGGCCTGCAGCCTGGCCTCCCCGGCCTCAGACGTAGCATGTCCCAGGGCTGGCCTGTGCCCCTGCAGACTGGAGCTCCCCAGGGTCTGCCCTGCCCCCTGGGCGACCTCCTGGGCTGCCAGCCCCAGCGCACAGCCCGCCCCGGACCAGCCCACAGACTTCCTCCCTCTCAGCCCCCACCCCCAGTGCAAACCCTGGGTTCCTCTCACACCCTTGGGCCCCTTCCCCGAGCCAGCTCTGCACCAGGAACCAGAAGGTTCTCTAAGGTGAAGAGTTGCACTGAACCAGGAGCTGGGGAACAGGCCTGGCCGACGGCTGACTGCGTGCAGGGGGGTGAGGAGGGCCAACCCCGACCCCCGCCTCTCCTGGACCGCTCCCCACACGCAGCAGAGCACTCGGCCACACGAGGCTCAGAACCTGCGAAGCTCCCCCTCACAGAGAAGGGACGGCGGGCGTGGGGGATGAGCCCTGGTGACTCCCGGCGGGGTCCCTTGTCTGCCCCCGCTCTGTGCTGTCCCGGGACAGAAGGTACCTTGCTCAGCGACCTTCTCCTGGTGGTAGAGGCCAGCCACGCTCCAGGTCCCTCTGAAGTCTCCTCTAACCAGCTCAGCACCTGGGAAGCAGGGGTTCCCTCACTTGGCAGCACAGGAAGGTGAGGTGTGGACGGGGTTTCTCTGGCTGAAAAGGCGAGATTGTCTTGTCCCGTCGCCCTGCGGCAGTCCCCACGCCTTTCGGGATGGGGATGCTTCCTCAAGCCTCTGCCTTTAGGCTCATCTCTCGGGACTTGTGAAATCTGGGTGCTCCTGAGAATGTTAGGCTGAAGTCAGAGGAGAGAGGGTGATCTGGCCCAATCTGTGAAGGCTTCCCGGAGGAAGGGGCACCCAGGAATGCAGCCCTGGGGACTGCACAGGGAATCGCCTGGGAGTCTGCTTAAGTTCCAGACTCTGGCACCCCCCCCCCGCCGAGAGGCTACTCAGCCCGGGCCGAGGCCCCCATCTCCATCTGCTGACAGCCATCCCCAGGCAACCTGATTCAGGAGGCCTCGGACTTTAAGAGCTGGTTTTGCCCAAGCACTCGGGCAGAAGATCTGCCAGGCCCCCACCCAGCCTGGCATCCTGGCTGGGCCGGGTGCTGGCGTCGCCCGGTGGCTGGGGCTGAACGGGGAGAGGGGCCTGGGCTCTCGGCAGGAGCCTGCAGCTGCTCACAGCCAGGTCAGCTCTGCAGCCCTTCCCTGCACCGGGGCCAGCGCACGCAGTTGAGAAGGTGGGCCTTAATGGCCATTCCCACGGGTGAGCCCAGCCAGAGAGCCCAGCAGGCCCATCCCTCCTGGCGCTTGAGGCCAGACTGGGGTTAGCACGGTGCTTGGGGCCCCGGTGGACCCAGGGGGGCGTCGCATGCACATGTTCACACACATCTGTCCAACCTTGTTTGCCTTTCCCCACAGACTTGCTTATGCAGCAAGATTAATCGGGCCTAACTCATTACTTTGCACAGCCCTCCCTCCCCACCTGCGCCCGGCTGGGAAGCACTCATTGCAGGAAGCTAGTCATCATCTAGTCCTGTCGTAGGAGCTGAATTAGTGCTTACTCCAGGCCGCCAGGCCCCTCCCTCCCGCTGCTCCTGAAACTGCTGTTTCAGAGGAAAGGAAAACCCCCAGTTCATACACGACTGAAAACGACTTTGGGGAACAGGTGCCTCCGCGTCCCTGCGTCCTGGAGCCTTTGTGGCAGGAATGGTGCCCTCTGAGCTGACCCCGGGTGGGGCCGAGAGGAGGAAGGGTGTGGAGCAGGCCCCCGAAGACCCCTCCCCGCACGCCCCCCCGGCCGGTGCCAGGCTGCTGGCCAGTGTGAAAAGTCTTCTCTGCAGAAACGGCCTTCCCCGCTCCCTCTGCTGCCCCCTCCAGCCTCCACCCTGTCCCAAGGACATTGCCATGGTAACCAGTTGTTGGCATAAACGGGGACTGGAATTAAAGGTGGGACTTAGGTTGGGTCCCGGGCTGAGGGAGGCAGGAGGGCAGGCCTGGGAGGCGACAGGGGGTGGGGGGGAGGGGGGGCGTCAGCAGCAGACCCCACATGAGCCCAAGGGCAGCACTGTGAACTCAGCGGGCCAGGAGGAGGTGTCCTGCCTGTACACCCACACCCCTGGGGGACTTCCTCCTCCAGCCCTTCAGCCGGGTCCAGCCACAGGGGAGGGGTGGCTGACGGACCCCCTCCCAGGCCCGCCCTCCTGCTTCCCTCAGCCCCGGACCCAGCCACGCAGGCCCTTTAAGACCCAAACACCCCTGAGAGGGGCCACGTGAAAAGCCCGGTGCTCCCACATGGACTGTGGGGATGAGCTTCTCGCCCCCCACTTCTGCCCCGTGGCCGTGCTTCGCCTCTCTTCCTAGTGCCCTTCACCCCCTTGATGTCACATCTGTCGGCCTCCCCTGCCCCCGCCCCCCGCCAACAATGGAGGATTCAGGCTTTGCACACATGCCCGGCACGTAGTAGGGCTGGTAAACGTGTTGAACGCGTGGGTGGATGGAGAGTGGGTGAGTGGGTGCCTGGCAAGAGGGCATAAGGGAGGCTGGGTCCAGAGGGGGCCCCTGTTGCGTCACACGTCAACCCCACCCTGGCTGAACCCCACACACCTGAGGGGATCCAGGTGTTTGGGGCTGGTGCTGGGCGTCCGGGCAGGTGCTGCCCAGGAGGGAGGGATGGTGACCACGTTGGGCCAGGCAGGAGTAAGGATGCTGGGATCTGGGGAGGGTTCAGAGACTGTCTGTTCCTTCCTCATCCTTTCCCCATCATCTGTCAGGATTGGATCTGAAGTGAACCTACTGGCCTCACCTCCCTGGGGCCTCGCAGGCCACCCTGCCCTCCCTCAGGTCGGAGATCGCGCCCACCCCCCGAAGCAGCCCCCGCAGCCAGTCCTGCAGTGGGACCTCCCCACACACACACAGGGGACCACGCCCCACCAGAGCCCCACGTGGGCCCTGGCACCATCTCTCGGGGGCTGTTAGGAAGATCCTGGCCTGACCTGGGATCGAATCTCTCAGTGGGAGCCCTGGTCCAGCACACACTACGGTGAGGCCCCGAGGAAGGGGCACTGTGTCCAGCCCCCAGGTCACTCTGACTGCTACATGGAAACACATGTCCATCCTCCTGGGCCAGAGGCCTCGCCGGCACGTCCCCCAGGCCCCTGCAGCCTCCCAGCTCTCAGCACCACGGACAGCGACACCACCCAACCCCTCCGCCCCCGACACACACCCCTCCAGCCTCAGTCGTGACCAAATGCCTTCCCTGGGGCTCCTGGGAGAAAGCCCATATTTGAGTCTCTCTCTTTGCCCATTTCTTTCAGCAAAAGTTTTGAAAGCCATCAAGTGCAGGAGGAATGTGAGAATCGGGGCCATTTCTCCAAAGGGTACGCACCGTCATCTTCCCCCACTCGCAGGTGGGTCCAACCAGGTGTCTTAGAGAGGTGTCCTTGCTGACCAGCCAGAGGCCACACCGCCGCTGGGACCAGGGGTGGGAGAGAGGGGAGAGGGCAGCTGAGAGGGCTCGAAATCACTGAACGTTCTCCTCGCAAGGAGGAGTGGACAGTAGCACAGAGGAAGTGGAGACCTGGCCTCCCCTCCTCCAGGTTCTGGATTTCAGCCACGAGCCCAAGCTGTGCTGTGCCAGGATCAGGACCTGCTGCCCCAGCAAGTCTCCTCGTTGCCTGTGTCCCTGACGTCCCACAGCCCTGGTGGAGAATTGTGCTGTGCAGAGCCAGACATGCTGACAGGTGCCCTTCCTGCCAGGGCGCTGCAAGGCCCCTTCTCCCTCGGAGCCAATCTGGCAGGGGCTCAGCCCCACTCCCCCGCCTTCAGGGGCCCCGCTGCCATAGCCGGGATTCCTGTGAGCTGGACTTTGTCCTACGACACTTTGCAGCATCTTTTCAGACGGTATCGATCCACCTTTGGCCAGCCTCCAGTTTCACAGCTCCGCGTGCCTCTGCCTCCCACCCCACCCCCACCTGCCTCTCTGCTAAGTAGTTAATTATCTATAAACACACTCCAGAGGAGGGCGAAGCACTCTTCAGGGTGAGGAAGCAGCTGGGATGAATGGGATCCCTGGCCGTCGCGTCTGCCCCCAAGTGTTCTGTTGGGCCAGCAGGCGTGGCGGGGGTTGACGGCCCCTGCCGGCTGGTACCTCTCTGAACCTCCGTTTCCCCAGCTGTTAAGTGGGGCTGGTAACAGTCCCCGCTCATGGGGCCGTCGTGAGGGTGGAGGGGTCGGGCCGGCCGGGCACTTGGTGTCTGGCTCCGTGTCTGGCCGGTGCTGAAAGGTTGCTGCTGCCGCTGAAATGACCATAAAACGGGAACCGCCTGCCAGTTGCCCTTTTGCGCTCAAGGGAAGGCCCTGCGCCGACAGCCAAGAGCTGGAAGCCGGATACAACTCAGGTGCCTTCAGAGGCCAGACAGGGGGCCCACGGGCCAGGCCAGGTGTGGCGCAGACCCAGGGCCTTCTCCTTGCCACCTGTGGGCCCTGCTGTGGGCTGCAGAGCATCCCAGGGGCCCTATGCCCAAGGACCCCCATGCAGGGCTTCGTGCCCCACGGCCTAACCCAGGACCGGAACAGCAGGTGTCTGGACGCCTGCCGGCCGTGTCACCCCTGAGGCAGCAAGTCCGGCTCTTCCTGAAGAATTACGTTCTGACAGCCCGCGGCACAGAAAAGCCCTTTGTCCCCGCCAGCCGGCCACCTGCTAATGAGTCCCAGCTTGGAGGATCACGGGCTCCCGCCTGTGGGGCAGAGGGTCACAGCATCCCTCAGAGGAGGGGGTGGGGGCGGGGGCGGGCCATGCTGAATGGCTGAGGGCAGGCCCGGTGGGGCTTCGTGACCCTCCGAGGGGAGCCCTGAGTCCTCCTGGAAGGTTCTCCTCTTTCTCCTTCGCCTCTGAGTCACCTTGTCCTCTCTCAGGTCCTGAACCTGGCCCTGCAGTTCCAGGCGGCGCTCTGCCTGGGGTGGGAGACCGCACAGCCTGCCAGGCTCCCCTGGGCCAGTGCGAGTGCCGTGTCGGGGCTCCTCCTGCACGTGAGGCCTGGACCCCAAGCTGCCGCTCCTGTGTGGGTTCCCACCATGTCTAGTGCGACCCCACACGTGTGTCCCCGGGGTCCCCCCGGGACCTGCCCTCTGTCAGCACAGCGGGGTGTGTGCTCTGGGCCTAGCCCCAAATCGCCGGTTGAGGGTGTCCATCACCCCGTCCAGATCCTGAGCCCCTTGAGGCACGCAGCTGCCAGGTCGTCCTGGAAGAGGCACTGGGCAGGCCACGGGCACGTCCTGCCCAGACCAGTCTTGCCCACTGCCCAGGGACCTCCAAGGCGTGGAGGAGCCCCTCCTGGGGGTGGAAATCGGAACTTGGTCCTCAGAAACTGGCCCCGCCAGCCCCGAGGGAGGGGAGAACGGCCGCGTTCATGCCTCCTGCTGGCCCCCGGGCTTGACCAGCCAGGCCACGTGAGGGGTCTGTTCCTTGTGGACCTGGGGCAGAGCGAAGGCCCCTCCCCCGATTGTCACCTCCACCCCTGGGCATGTGCCCTGGTGGCCCCATGTGTGTGACCCAGGAGACCCAGACCCAGACCTGATCCCGCCCCTCTGGCCACAGGCCTCAGGCAACCCCCCGTCAACTCAGTCTCCCCACCTGTAAAGCGGGGCGCTGCCCCTCGTTTCCCAGGCTGTTCTTAACCGAGGGAAGCTCCCTGCTACAGTGGGCGCCAGGCTGGGGTGTCAGCGTGTCTGCCCCGGATGCCAGCCCTGAGGTTGGCCCCCTGCCCGCCAGCTGAGACCACCTGCACTTCGTCATCATCCCAGGTTCCTTGGGAAGCAACACAGCTGGGGCCCCTTGGGCCAGGGTGGACCCCCCCCGCTGGACCTTCTGGGCCAGTTTCCTGGGGGCCTGAGTTCCCACAAGCGCAGGCTGGCAAAGGCGGCTGGCCTCCCCCACCAGCGATGAAAACAGAGTCGGCAGCAGAGACCTGGCGGAGGGTCCCGGGAAGGCTGCACAGCTCCTGCGGGGTGGGGCCTCTCTGTGGCTTGCTGGCTGAAGCCCAGCACAGAAGTCAGGAGAGGAAGCCCATGCACCTCCAATCAAAGCGCAGGACCAGCTGCAGACCCGGAGGCCAACGACCCTGGGGGCCCCAGGCCACTTCCTGGGCGAGTTTGCACAGGGAGCTCGTGTGGAAGCTGCATGCCATCTTCCCAGGCAGCCTTCCGTGGGCCTGGGCCTGGCCGGCTCTGCCCACTTCCACCCCCATCTTGTGCCCAGCTGTCCTGCCCAGGAGGGGACTCAGCAGGAAAGGCAGACCACCCACATGCACAGCCTGCCCGAATCGGGGGGCGGGGGGAGTGGGTGGGCGCCCACAATGGGAACTCGGGTCCCCAGGCCCGGCAGCCTATTGCAGAGCACGGAAGCTTCCTCGGCCAGTGACTGGATTTTTCAATCAGCACATTCCCCGGGCAGCGGGCAGCGGACGGGCGGGCGGGGCCCTCGTCTTCAGCATCCTCTGTGTCCTCTGTGTCCTCCAAGCAGCACTGGGCCCCTGAGATTCCAAGGCCGCTCACGCGCCACGGCCCACAGCTCAGGAACCGCCAGCAAGCCCGCACCCACCGTGGACCCATCCTCAGTGGGACCCCTGAGTGGATGAGATACCCCCAAACTAGGTTCTGGGGGCCCCGCTGGACCCCAGGCCACCGTCCACCCCGCAGAGCCCAGCACCACCTGCTCTGTCCAGGTTCATGGACGCAGGGAGGTCCAGCTGGGCCCTCAGCCTCTCAGCCTCCGTCCCTTCCTGGAAGGGAACGCTGGACGTTCAGCCTCAGGGAGCTGGGATCCAGGCCAGGGGAGGTGCCGTGGAGGGAGGAGAGGGGCTTATTGATTTGTCCTTATTAATCCCGTGTCGGTATCTGTCCTTGGTCCTGCCTGGGGGCGGGGGTGGGGGGGAGTGCTACTCCTTTGGGTTTCTGAGCCCATCGTTTTAGGGATGGGGATTGAGGGGGGAGAAAGGGGGCCCCTTTGCAGGGCGGGGTGCTTTTCTATTCCCGGCACGTTCTAACGTTTGTTGTACCAGATGGACGGTCACTGCATCTGGGGTGCCATTAGTATTCTGCCACTCACACGAGGACAACGCTGAGGTCATCTGGCCAAGGAAAGGGCCCAGCCGCGGGACCCCCGCATCACAGCTGCACGCCCCCACTTCCCAGCCCGACCCCCGGTCCCCAGAGCCTCGTGCTGCCCCCACCCACCTTCCTCCTTGAGATGAGATGCGCCCGGAGCTGGAGGCTCTGCTCCTGTTGACAAAGACACGTCCACAAATGGCTCCTGGCGGCAGAGACCCAGGAGCCAGGAGCCGGCCCAGCCGAGCCGCGGGGCCTCAGCTACTTGGGCAAGGCTAGAGCTCCCCTCTCAGGCTCCCAGCCCTCCGACTTCCTGCTCCCCTCCCCGCTTCTTTCCTCTTCCTTCCAGCCCAGCGAGATGGGGTGGGGATGGGGGGCTGCCTCGACCACTCCCAGCCTGGGGCAGCCAGTATCTGTGCGGGCTGTCCCAGAGCCACCACCCCACCCCGCTCCAGCTCGCTCGCTCTCCAAAGCGATTGACATGTCCCTGGCCTGTTCTCAGGGAGGCCCTGGACCTCGTCCCAGTCCCGGGTGGAGATGATTACCCTGACGTCCGTTGCAGAGTTTAAGTGCGTTCTCTTGGCACTGGAAACACAGATTCGGTGGTGGCGAGCTGGGGGTGGTGGCAAGCTGGGGGTGATGGCGAGCTGGGGGTGGTGGCGAGCTGGGGGTGGTGGGGGCACCGTCCCTTCCTTGGCTCGGCCCCCCGGAAGGGCCGTTTCCTCCACCGAGGGGCCGGGGGCTCCTCACCAGGTGGAACCTGCTGTTGCGAGCCCTTCCTGCTGCCACGGCTGCAGGCTCCCTGCGGGGCAGTGGGCTGGGACACGGGTTGGCGGCAGACAGGATGGGAAGGGGGTGCTGGGGAGCCCGCCCTGACGCTCCCCGTCTTTGCGGAGATGCCGCAGAGCGTTTGCAAGTTTGGAAGCTGCCATGGGGAGCGCTGGGTCTCACTCAGAGCACGGCTCGCGTCTCTGTAAAATCAGCGTCACGGGCACCGCAGACCCGGCTGCGCAGCGGACGGATGGCAGGACCCTGCGAACAGGCTGCCCACTGGCCTCCAGGAGCCAAGCTGGGGCCATGGCCCTGCAAACACCTCCCCAGACGTGGGCGGCCCCGCAGGAAACCGGAGCAGGCAGGCCCATCACCCCTGCGCTCGGACAGAGCTTCAATCCAGGAGGATCTCGAGGACAGAGGGACAGGGGAACCTGGGACCACGTTGCCCCCGTTCCCGGGCCCAAGGGGACCCCAGGGATCTGACAGGGTCCTCTCTCGCCTCCATGTGTACAGTGCGAGGTTCTAGAAGGTTCTAGCTGGGCCCTTCCCTGCTCGCCTGCCCGTGCCCCCGCCAACACCTAGCTCCTTCTTGTCATTCGGGTCCTGGATGAAAGGCCACCTACCAGAAGGCCTCCTGACGTCCCTCTCAGAGGATGGGGTCCCTGCCGTCCCTCCCCCAGGACGGGGCCTGATGTGTGGTTCAGGGCAGAGGACTGGGGACGAGGGGTCTGTGGCAGCAGGACCCCAGCGGGCAGCTGTGGCCATGGCTCAGGCTAGGTTGGGGGGCGGCCTGGGCCGCCCAGGTCACGACGCACACCTTGGGGCCCTTCCAGCCCAGGAGGGCGGTCAGACAGCCGTCGTCCAACCTCCTCCTGCCATGGGCCCACCCGGCAGCCCCCACTGCCTTGGCGGTCACCTTCACGATGTGACCAGGAGAGCAGGCCTCGGGGTGAAGGGAGCCCGGGAGCCTCCCCTCCAGGCCGCCCCCAGCCAGGCCTCATCCGGCTCCGCTTCTCCCACCTGCCTCTCCCCTGGGGTCCCTGCGTCCCAGGCCCGGCTCAGACAGACGGGTGGGCGGGCGCTGCAGGCCGCTGTGTTTCCAGCACAGGACGGAAGGCCGGCTCCTGGGCCTCAGCCCGCAGACCACTCAGGGGCCGGAGGTGGAGCCCTGGAGACGCAGATTTAAAGGAAACTCCCAGGGTGGCACTAAGGGGGAGGCGCTGGTGCCACGGCCGAGAGCACCATCTCCAGGGCCCAGGCTCGAGTCCAGCCCTCAGCTCCAGGGCCCAGGCTCGAGTCCAGCCCTCAGCAAACGTAACCGGCCTGAGCCGCCCTTTCCTCTTCGGCAGCTGGGCTGAAAGGTGTACTTGTCCCCAGAATCACCGTGCACACTGCAGCCGGGGCCCCACACGGGGTCCTGCTGTCTAGCCAGCACCACCCACGATGGGAACTGACCTCGGGGAGGCTGGACACAGGAGAAGGGCTTTCCCAGGAAAGGCACAGCAGAGGGACCTGGCGTCCTGGCTGGCCTGGGGGTGTCTCTGCAGGGCCCCAGCCCCCAGAGCTTATAAACCATCGCCTGACCACAAAGGGGGCCTCCCCGTTCTCCTCAGACCACCATGGCCTGACCAGGTGCCGCGGGCCTGCCCCTTTAAGCAGAGGAGAGCTGCCAGGACACTTGCCTTCTGAAAGAGGGAGGTGGGTGGGCTGAGGGCAGGTGGCGGCGGTGTGGAGGGTCTCCACCGGCCCCATTCACCCACCCTCAGCCGCACTCACCCACCGGCAATCCTGCAGGATGACACCAGGCTGTTCCTGAGGAGGTGGGTTCTCCGCTTGCGACCTGTGGGCTGAGCTGCCGTGGTGAGACCCTCCGCCCGAGGGGCGTCCCTGTCCTAACTGCAGCCGCAGCAGGATGGCCACCTGCTCGCCGGGCACTTGCCAGGGACTCGCCTGGACCAGGGTGAGCTGTGCCCGGGCAGGACCCCTCCCCACTGATCTCTTCAACTCTGGGACAAGCTGGTGGGGGCTTTGATGGGGGCAGATAAGCACCTCGAGGTCCAGCCAGTGGACCCTGGCCCATGACTTCGGCCCACGTAGCCCCCTGCGGGGGAGGGGGCGGAGCCTGGCTCCTGGACGGCCCAGTTCTTCTGCGCTGGGCCTGGCTGGCAAACAACGATACCCGTGTGTTATCTCCCACGGTTTCCACGGCCGGGGGCTGGGAGCGTCACCTGCAAGGGGTGTTGGCACTAGCTGTCGGTCAGAACACCCCCACGTGGGTCCCTGGTGGCCTTGGCTGGGTTCCAGAAGTGAGGGTCCCCTGAGAGAGGAGCCCGTGGGTGTGTGCTGTGGCCACCACTAGAAGACACCCTACCTGGTTCATTTGTCCTGTGAACACCCATGACCCCTGCGCCTCCCCCACTCTTGGCGCTTTCAGTACCGCGGGAGCCACGGGGATGCCGCCGGGGGTCCCTGGGCTCCGAGAGTCCTGGTGGGGAGCACCCGGGGTGGGGATCCCGGCCAGTCCCCGGATGGGTGGGAGGCCCTCTTCCTCTCCGACAGGGACCCCATCCCCGCGGAGGCCACAGCCTGGGGTGCCCATCGGCAGCGCCCGGGGGTGCCGCTCGGGTTCCCTCCAGCCTGGGGGTGAGTCTCCCCCTCACAGAAGGAGGGCACAGGTGTCTGGCGTTTCTGCCTCCCGTCCTGTTTCTGGAGGGCCAGGCAGGGGCCCCGGGGGTCTGAGGCCCCTCGCCGCCCCCCAGCTGGCTCACTCTGCTGTCCTCAATTCTGAGGCTTGCCGGGAACCAACCTCTCAGACCCCGTGGACCCACTTCTTCCGGAAGCCAGCCTGTCCCACCCTCAGGGTGGCTCTCTGAGAGCTCAGGGGAGCTGTGCCCACGGGCAGAGGCACTCAGCCCGCTCCGCCGTGTCCCCGTGGGGACCTCCTGTCCCCCCGTCTCCCCCGGCACCTCCGGCCAGGCTGCCCAGCTTCTCTGAGCCTCAGGTTCTTCTCCTAAATAGGGAGGGGGCTCTGAACACAGGCCAAGCGGCAAATGGAGGACAAACTCCCGGCAGGGGTACTTGTCCTGGGAGAGGAGGGCGCTGGGCCAGCCTCCCAGGTCAGCCTCGGGGTGGGAGGCACTGGGCTCTCAACAGGGGGCTCCGTCAGGCCCACTCCCCCCTGCACAGCCGTCATCGGCCCTACTCTGCACGCCCACCTTCACCTCTCTCCTTAGGTAGCCCTCTCCCTCCCTGCCCCAACCCCCATCAGAAGCCTGGGGAGAGGCAAGGCTGGGGGTCACAGGCCCCATCCCCCGGGCCCTTGTCTACAAGACAGGCGAGCCTTCCCGCCCGGGGTTGGCGGGCACCCAGCCTCCGGGTGCAGGCACAGCAGAATCTGGGCGAGCGGGCAGGGATGGGGCACGTGAGGCACGGATGCTGCAGGGAAGGTGCCCCTCGGCTGGTCGGGAGCCGAGGGGATGCCCACGAGTGCGGGCGCTGCAGGTGATGGGGACTTGGGAGGAGCAGGTGTGACGGGGCTCTGCCAGGGAAGACAGCGCCAGGACCAGGGCCCACCGGGGACCCTTATGGGGGAGTCTGCCCTGGAGCGCGGCCTGGGGCAGGGTGGGCAGCCATGTCCTGAGGTCAAGGTGGGGGCAGAGGCAGGGTGGAGGATGGGGGCCCCAGGTGCCCCACAGCACCAGGTCTGTGCCTAGGTGGCCGGGGCCCCCAGGGTGGGGCGGACAGCAGGCAGTGGTGCGGGCAGCCAGGAGGATTCAGTGTCTGCGCCAGCCACAGGGAGGAAGTTAACAGAAACTGATTCCAATGCAAATGTCAAACCCACCCTGTGATGAAAAATTAGCAGCTCTGAATGTCAAGGAGGGAGTCCCAGCTCTAGCTGTCTGGCTCCGGTGGGCGGGGCGGATGGGGCTGAGCTGTTTTCTCCAGCTCCTGGGCTGGGGGCCAAGGGAAGAGGCGGCTGGATCGGGGCCACTGTTGGGTGCAGACTGGCCACTGGGCTGTCAGAGCGCCCATTGTCCCCTCAGCACCCCCAGTCCAGTAGGTCTCTGAGGGGCTCAGGGGCGTGGCTGTGCCTTCTCCCCTGCCTCTCCACGGTGCAGAGAACAAAGGATGCCTTCAGTAGGCGCTCCACGGATGCTCTTGGCCACGTGGGCTCTGGCTCTAGCGAGCATGAGTCCTGCGCCCAGCTCCCTCTCCGTCCACTGGCCTGTGGCAGCCCCGGGCAGGTCCCACCCAGGCTCTCTCCAGGCAGGAGGGGAGGGTCCCCAACTGCCTCTGGGCTCACTGCTCCCAGCCCGGCCTGGTCTCAAGGCTGTGCATGAAGACCAACAGGCATGTCTGAGAAGAACAAGCCACGTGCCGGCACCACCAGCTGGACCTCCCTCTGCACGTGCAGAAATAAAATGCCAATTGCTTGAGCTAAATCGTTTCATCTTAAATTGAAAAAGAAATTATAGTTTTGCATCTTATAAAAGCAGATGATGGCTGCTACGGGGCAGGGTTTCCTGAGGACCCAGCCGTGCCCGGATTTTGGGACTTTCCTGGAGTCTAAGCCCAGCGGGTCTACAGGGACTCGGGTCCGCAGACTCAAGGAGCTGGCACTGGAGAGACGGGAGGGCCTCAGGAGAAGGGGCCCATGGAGGAAGATGGAGGGACGGAGGGGCTGAACGCCACCCCCGGGATGCAAGTCCACGCGAGGGAGGGGCGCTGGTGCAGGGCAGCGCACAGGCCACGAGGAGGAAGCAGGAGCGGAGGTGGCCCCCGGAAGGACCAGAGGGTCGGAGAATGGGAGGAGGGAGGGGTGGGGGTGTGCCCAGAGAGAAGCACGACCGTTGCGTGCTGCGGGGACGGGCAGAGCCCCCCGGGGAAGGCCCCAGTGTGGGGAGGAAGGGTTTGGACTTTTCCCTGCAGGCACTGGGGAGCCACGGAAGGCTTCAGAGCAGGACGGTGCCCAGGGCAAAGGGAGCAGAGTACAGAAGCATGGAGGGAGGGGCCCGGGGCTGGGCTGCAGGAGGGGGCGAGGCCAGCCAGGCAGAGGGTCGCAGGGGAGAAAAGCAGGACTCGGTGAGGTAGGAACGCCTCTGCTCACGCACGCAGAAGCTTCCAGGCCTGCCCTCTGCCGGGAGAAGCGTGAACGTGCGGTTTCTGGGCCGGCAGCGGGGTGGGCGGGTGTGGGCAGCTGGTTTCCCATAAACCCCCATGCTTGCGTTTGAGGTGCGGTCTGGGGGCTCCTGAAACACCAGGCAGTGACTCGGGCTGGGTCCCTGCTCAGCGAACCCTCTGTCCTGCCTGTGAAAGCTCCGAATCTCACAGCGGGGCTGCCGGTGGAGAGCTGGACGGGGCAGTGCCACCTCCTCCCTCCCCAGTCTCGCCAGAGCCCAGAGCCCCGACCTGCAGGGCCAGCCTCGCGGATGTAGTGAAGTTTGCAGACAAGCCCAGCGCCCCTGCCTGCCTCTTGCGCTCCTGGCACGGGCCTGAGCTGAGCTGTGTTAGGAGAAGGTCAGGGAGATTTGCTCCATCAGCTTCCGGAAAGGGAGACGGTAACGACAGAGGCCTTGCTCCGGGCGGCAGTTCCAGTTACAGGAGATGGCTTCCACTGGGCACCGGCCAGCCCTGTGCCCGAGCTCCCGCCCTGCGTTTCAGCTCCTTGCAGGGATGGTCCCCAGCACCGGACATCATTGGCTGGGACCCCGGAAGGGTGGAGGGTCAAGGCTTGCCCCAGGGCCCGCTGCACCCAGAGCCCATCAGGATTGCTAACCCAGGGTTGGACTGGGCTCCGCCTTGAGACAAATGTGCCCTACGAGCCAGTGGGGGCAGCCTGTGGCCACCCCACTGAGCTGTCTGACCTCTGACCTCACGCGCACAGTGGGGGCAGCCTGTGGCCACCCCACTGAGCTGTCTGACCTCTGACCTCACGCGCACAGTGGGGGCAGCCTGTGGCCACCCCACTGAGCTGTCTGACCTCTGACCTCACGCGCACAGTGGCACCTCTGTCCGTAACACCTGTGCTCCGGCAGCTGTCATGAAAGGTCAGGCTTCACGGGTGGTGTCCATAGTCTGGCTTTCAGATTCCATGAGCCCAAGGCCTGTGTCTGCCAATTGCTTGAGCTGCTCCTGGGGACCGACGCTAACCTGGTCGCTGCTCCTGGGGACCGACGCTAACCTGTTTAGCGAATGAATGAATGAGTGAATGAATGAAGGGCACCACTCCCAGAGAAGCCTTTGGGCCTGTCCTGGGCGGAGCCGGGGCCAATTCCGAGAACATCCCCCTCGTGGCCTTGGGACCCCGTGGGCTGCAGGCTTGAGGGTCCAGGCGGGGCTGGGGCTGCGGCCACCCCAGCTGCGTGAGCCCGCGACTTGCAGAGCAGTAGAGGGAGCTGGAGCACAGGCACTGAGCAAGTGGACGGACGCGGGGACCCAGGCCGAGGGGGCCTGGAGGGAGGAGCACCTCCTACTGGCCTGAGGCCTGAGGGCCCAGCTAGCGTCCCAGCCCCTTCCCCGCCAGCCCGCCCTCCACAGGAGCCCGCACAGCGGGAGCCCTCCTCTCACCCCTCAGGCCCTTCCCGAGGCACCACAGAGCCAGGGCCAGGCCTGGGGGCGTCCGTCCAGCAGAAGCCGCCCGGCAGCCTTTCCAGGCGAGCACCGACCTCAGAATTGATGGGTCCCTGGGAGCTGCAGGGCTGCCCCAGGTGGGCTCCAGGTCCCCCGGGAGTGCTGCCACCTAGTGGCATCTGGGCGCGGTGGTCCTTCCTGGAAGGGCTTAGAGGTGGGCAGCGGCAGAGCACACCTGGGGGTTGGCATTCCCCGCCAGCCTCCCGACAGCCCGCCCCTGCCCACAGCACCTCTCCACCATGTGTCCTGTCACTCCGTGACCACAGCCCCTTCTGATCCCCCCGGGCCCGCGCTCAACATGCTGGATCCCCTGCCCCGTTCACCCTTGGGCACTCAGAGGCGCCCCACAAGCTCATCCGCCTTCTGGGAATGCACCACGGCAGGGGGGACATCATCTTCCTGCCCCCAGGCAGGTGGAAGGGGCAGGGCATGGCAGGGGTGGTGGGGAGATTTCAGGATGGGAGAGGGGCGAGCAGACGAGACATGCCCAAGTGGCCCTGTGGCAGCAGGCGCCCATCACACCCCTGAGCCAGCACCTCTGGGAGGGAGAGCTCAGCCTCCCGGGTCTGCCATGACACCTCATCTCTGGAAGCCTCTGCCCTCTGGCTCTATCAGACGGGCAAGGGCATGGCAGGACCCTGGTTGGTACTCCGGGTGGACAGAGGTGAGCCCAGCAGACGACCCCAGGCCTGCAGGCAGGGGCCCAGCTCTCACCCAAGGACACCCCAGCCCAGAACTTTCTGGAAGCCTTGCAGCCCAGATGCCTCCGGTGGGTGGCCTGGGCCTGCCAGGCCCCCCGTAACCCCCCCCCCCCCGCTTCAGGCCAGGTTGCCTGGGAAGCGGCTGTGGGGCAGCAGTCCAGGCCCGCTCACTGCCTCTCGGGGTCCTGGCCTGCTGAGCGATTCTTCCTACTCAGCTGACCCCCGGGAGGCCCAGGGAGGGTCCAGTGGGGTGGAAAATTCCAGAAGGCGGTGGGCTCAGCTCACGGCCGCATCTCAGACCCACCTGCAGCCGGGCCCTCGCTGCAACCCTCCGGGTGGGAGATGGGATGGCCTCTGGAGAGAAGGTACGGGCGCATGACCGAGCAGGTGCCACGCCCAGCAGGAGGGGCTCTGAGGACATCGGAGTCCAGGCCGGGCCCCAGCAGAGAGTTCTGGGTCTCCACCCACCATGCAGACCCACGTGCGCGGAGCCCACGCCCGAGAACAGGACCCCGCACACGGGCACCCACCCACCATTTCCTGAGGGCCCCAACCTAGAAGGTTGGGTCCCAGGGCCCCTGCCGTCCCAATGGTGGAGAGAAGGGCCAGGTGGGGATCTCGATGGACTCAGGCCCCAGGCCCAGGTTCGTGGGCGTGGCTTTCTGCTGTGTAAGCCACTGGCTTATGGTCCTTCATTAAGGCAGCGACAGGACCTCGGCAGTGCCCAGCGCCCTCACCCTGGAGGGCAGAACCCTGCGTGAGCCCTGCCACAGGCCAGCAGCCCCGAGACGCAAGGAAAGAGAGCACACACCGTCCAGGTTGAATCACTGTGTTTTACTAAGTGCACAGGTCCACTGGGCATCCAAACTCGTCCCCGTGGCGGTAGAGCTTTCCAGAACTTTCCACATGTGTCCCTGCCGCCAGATTCCACACCTGCAGTCCCCGGGCAGACCCGCACTGGGCCCTCCTGGCGGCACAAGTGTCAACCTGACAGTGAGTGGAGTGAGAATCTCGGCTGGTCCATAGAAAACTAGAGTTCTTTCCCTGGGCGTCTGTCCCTAGAAAACGGACAGCGCACACGTCACCTGTCACGGGAGGGGTGTGTGTGACACGCCCAGGAGAAGAGGCCCGGCTGTGCTGCAGGGACTTGGTGAGACGGTGCTCGTCAGCACTGAAGGCATCATGACATATTCTTTGGAGCGTGAACGTGAACAAAAGTGCAAAGACAGCCAAAGCAACAGCGCAGGTCGGGGACTGCAGCCGCCTTGCGGCCGGAGGGCGGGCGATGGCTGTGAGGACGGCGTGGGATGGGGGCACAGGGACCCCCGGGCGGGCGGGTGGGCTGGGCCCCTGCAGGAGTGATGCCGTGAGGCCCGCTGCCCACGCTGCGCTAGCTATGGACATGGTCCTGCAGATCCTGAATGGAGACAGGCAGCGGGGTTCTGTGTCGGTGCCTGGAGGACGCCAAGGGGGCAGGGGGTGACCCTGGTGAATTTTCATCAACGTGCATTAAGGCAAGAACTTTATGAAACCCAGTCAGAGCTGCACGTGCGGCATGTGGCAAAGTCCGCTCGCCCACCTGGAAACCCCAGGACGGAGGACAACCCCCCATGAGGGTCCCCTCCTCTCCTGGCACCTGATCTGCCCGTCCCGAGGGCGTCTCTGGACAGGGCCATCCAGCCACACCTCTGTCGGGCGGGGGCACCCATGCAAGTGTCCAAGACAAGAGACCACCCAACTCCTCCTCCGACCCAGAGGGCATCTCTTTCTCATCCTCTCTACCGGCTTCCTAAGCTCCCCTCTCCCCAGCATCCCCTCCTCTGGTGTCTGCCGCCAGCCCCCACCCCTTACAAGACAGCAGAATTCAGCCAACTGTGGGACCCACTCAGGGGGGGCAGGTTCCAGGGGCTACAGTGTCCGGGCCTGCGTAGCAGCTCTCCCAGATCCCTTGGAGAGAAGGCAGGCATGAGCCCCTGATCCCAGCACACCGCCTCCTTCAGGAAGCTCTCTCTAGTTGTCTCTCCCACTTGGCACTTGGTGGCGAGCGGCCCTAGTGGAGCCCGCCCCTGGGGGCGGGAACGCAGGAGGCAGCTGTCCTGGGACAGCCACGCAGGCTCCCCTGGGCACCACAAGCAGGCAGCCCAGCCCCCCTGCCCCACACCGAACGTCCGTGTATCCAAGCAGGCGGCCTGGAGGTCTGCTCAGGGGTCTCAGAGAGCAGGGCTGTCCACACCACTGCTGAGGGCAGCTGAGGACCACGCAGGACAGCGCCGGCCAGGGAGGGAGTGTTTGATCGGGAACCAGTGTGCACTGGGGGTTACGGGGTCACGAAGCCCCTCCTGCTGTGCAGAACTCCCTGGGTGCAGGTGCACCAAACCCTCCAGGTGGGTCCTTACCGCCAAACCAGCCCTCTTCACACCTTGCTTATTCAAGGGTCTGACGGGGGGGGCAGATCCAATCTTGACTTCGCAGCGGGAAATCCGGGCCAGATGCCTCCACGAGCGCCCAGCACCTTCTTTACGTTTGGGGCGAGTGTGAAATAGTACAAACAAGCTTCCTACAAAGGCCTCCCCGCAGCCTCCACCCTTCAGGCCTTCGGAAGCATCCAGAGATGTCCCAGGGCCTCGTTCTGTCCACAAACAGCACGGACGGGGGCGTCTGCCTCACGGGGCGGGGAGCAGAAGAAAACAGGACGCTTCCCCCGTCTCTCCCGTGTTTACGTCTCAGATCAGTGGCCACCGGGGGACAAGCCCAGGGAATGGAGAAGTTAAAACCAACCAACCTGTGAAAGCCGTGAGCGGCCGCCTGGCCGGTGCCTCTGCTCTGGGCTGCACGTGGCGATTACAGGCCCACCGGGGGGCCCTCGTGATGCAGACTCACAGGCAAGTACCCCCAAAGGAAGGTGGGGCCGCTGTGGTCTCCCACGGGGAAGGGCCGGGCAGGCAGGCCCGGAAGGGAGCTCCCTGCCACCTGGCTGAGGTCCCTCCATCCTCCAGGACAGTCACAGCTCACGCTGTCACGCAGACAGAAGAAGGGGGTGTTGGGCCAGAGAAAGGAGAGGGGGCCGGGGCCGGGCCACATGGCTGAGGAGGGCAGACGGAGGCGCCAGAGCCCCCGCGTCACAGCTGGACGCCCGCGGACGCCAGGACCTCTTGGTCTCTGGCTGACCCGACGTCCTGCACGGCCTCCAGGGCAGCTGAGGGGGGGGGCGGGGGGGACCTGGATGGGCTCGAGTGGACCGTGTCCGGTACTGCCCGGAGGCCTGGGACAGCTGGAACCGCGACCCAGGGATCAACGTCCCAGGACTGTCTGCAACTCCAGAGTCGTTAATTCCTCTGCTTAAAGCAGGCAGAGCCACAGAGCCAGACGACGTGTCTGCACACGTGGGTGTGTGAGCGTGCGTGGGGGGGTGAGCGTGCGTGTGTGCGCATGTGGGGGTATGTGCGCGCGTGGATGTGTGAGTGGGTGTGCGTGGGTGTGTGAGTGTGCACGCGTGGGTGTGTGGGTGGGTGTGAGTGTGCGCACGTGGGTGTGGGGTGTGTGCGCACGTGTGTGCGCGCACGTGGGTGTGAGTGCGTGCGTGGGGGGATGTGAGCGTGCGCCCATGGGTGTGTGAGCGTGCGTGCGTGGGTGTGGGTGTGCACATGGGTGTGTGAGCGTGCGTGCATGGGGTGTGCATGTGCGGCGGGGGGGTGAGAATGCATGTGCATGACTCTGTGTGCCAGCATGTGCGGTATGTGTGCGTGCGTGTGTGCTGCACGTTCACAGGCGTGAGTGTCAGCACAGGCGTGTGTCAGGGGCTGGGGGGCGGCGCGTGCTCTAGTAACTAAAATGCTTGTCCTGGGAAACGTTCGCCACACCTGCTGAGGAGCAGGGCGGGTCCTCGGCAGTCACATGCGTGCCCAAGCACGCCAACTTCCCAAAGCGCCCGGCTTCTTTCCTTCTACACTTCTTGAAGGTGGGGACCCCGGGGCAGTGGATGGACGCTGGGAGGATCACGCACTGTTTGGGCCGGGGTCTGGGGGCCCCTGAGAAGGAGCCTCTACTCCATCATCTCCCAAAACTGCCCCCCCAAACCGTCCCTCAAGCGGAGACATGGGTCTCCTGTCTTCCAAGGGGCCGCGATTTCACAGAGGAGACGCCACAGCCCCCTTGCTAGCTTAGCCCCCTTGCTAAGTGCAGCACGTCTGACAGTCTAGCCTCAACCCCTCCTGCTGCAACCTCGGAGACCCTCCCAGCAGTGGCCTTGGGGCCTGCGTCCGGCTCAGCAGCTCTGGGGACAAGAGGTATGTCTGGGCCGGCACCTCCCGTCACCAGGGGCCCACGGCACAGGGAGCGTGTGGGACAGGACACAAAACTCTCTCCAGTGGCCAAGGGCCCCTCCCAGTAGGGTCGAGCACCCACGGCCACCGAGATCCGACAGGGGAGGGTCCGTGCTGCTGGCGGCCTGACCTGACTCTCCCAGGGCCAGAGAGCAGGGGCTGGGCTGGGCAGGATGTGCACGTGCTTGGCCCAGGGGCCTGCAGCTGGGGCCTCCCTCTCCCACGGCAGGAGGGCGAAGGCGGGCTCAGACCTCACGCAGAGGAGCGGCCACTCGCCGGGGCCCCTTCACACCAGCCACACCGAGTACCACACTGGGAGGGGCTTTTCTCACCACTGAGGGTCTGAGGTGGAGAAACATTGCCTTCGAGAACAAGAGAGGGGGCACGGAGCAGACACGCCGGGCGGAGGGGGCCGGTGGGGCCACATGGAAGGTTCCACGACCAACCCCTCCCGGGAGGCTGGAAGAGAGGGATATCCTCGTGCTGCGGCCCTGAGTGCACACCACGGTTTCCGACTCCGAGCCTGGATCCTCCTGCACTAGGCCCAGCCCGCCCTCCAGCCGCCTGGCCAGCAGCCCCAGCAGAGAGGTGCACACAGGTGGGACCCTGGGTGTCCTGGCGAGGGCGGGGGCCATGCACAGAGGCTACTGCAGACACTGCTCCCCAGAGATCTCAGAGCGTCAGGACCCTGACAGCCAGGGGCACGTGATGTTGCTTTCAAAGTCCTTCCCAGAGAGCAAGCGGATTCCCTCACTGACCAGGACGGACACAAGCACCCTGAGGAGACAGCGAGGCTCTCCCTGAACCGTGTGTCACCCCAAATGCCAGACGCCCCCGCGCACTGACAGCTGGGGGCCCAGGACAGGGTCCACTCCGCCTCCTGGGGCTGGAATCCCAGCTCAGAGCTGCTGCCCCACAGACCCAGGTGCCCAGGATAGGAATGACGGGGGCCACTGCTTCCCAGGATACAGACCCAGGTGCCCGGGATAGGAATGACGGGGGCCACTGCTTCCCAGGATACAGGGTGGGGATGGGCAGCTCTGACTCCAAGACAGCAAGAGGTCACAGCCAAGGGGCCGGTGAGTGGAGGAGAGCAGGTGGGGGACGGTCAGCTCCGCGGGGACAGGAGAGACGCCTACAAGACAGAGCTGCCTTGGCCTCTGGACGGCGGGGGTCGCCCTACTGAAGATTTCCCCGACGGCTGCGGCACTGTCCAGCCCGGGCCCCGTCAGGGGCTGATGGGAGACAGGCAAGGCAGGGTCCCCAGGGGAGGACAGCGTGCACATCTGCTCACCATGACCAGCCCGGCCCAGGACCCCAGAGCACAAGCCCAGTGTGGGGCAGTGCCCCAGCCTCCCAGCACCTCTCCCCACAGGCAGGTCCATATAGCAGTGCTGGCCACAGCCTGGTGACCAGCACCCGGCCAGGGCAGAGGGGAGAGGACACGGGGGCACACCCGCCATCTTCCACATCCAGAAGGGAGCCCCCAAGAGCCCCCTTCCAGGAGCCTGTGGAGCGGGCCCCTCCCCACAAGAGCCAGGTTCGGGAGGTCTGAGGGTTGCTCTGCTCTGGGGTGGTCCCAAGCCTCGCCCCCCTGCCCCCTGCAGGCCAGGATACTGGACTTGGGGCCGGCTCCCATCACAGGACACTCAGAACCCACAGGAAGGAGGGCGACACTGACCAGAAGCTCTGGGTGGGCACCCAAGACAGATGGGGCAGGACAGGAAGGGGGGGCGGAGACAAGCCACGCCCGAGGGGCCAGCCACCGCCCACCCAGGCCTCAAGGCCACTGATCCTCACAAGACAGGCCTGCCCCTCGCTGCCACCCTCACCCGGCCCCGCTCCCAGCCCACGCCTCGACCCAGCCGCCAGGGGCCCGTCCTCAGCCTTGACCCCGGCCTCTGTCACGCCCAGGCCAATAGTCTGCAGAGTCTGCAGAGTGGGCACGGCCAGCCGGGCTGCCCCTCGCTGGAGAAGAATTTCTGCCGACCTCCAGTGCGAGACCAAGGGCCGCGTCTGCCCGGCACCCCACACGGGCACCCGCGCTGCGCTACTCTAAGCAAAGGGCCCCGGAGGGTCCGCCTCGAGCCCGGGAGGCCAGGAGTCAGGGGCAGGCCGGCGGGCGGCCTCACTTCCGTGGCCCGGCCCAGCCCATATCGCCGAAGGGGCCCTCGCCCGTGGCAGAGCGCGGCGGGGGCCCGCACGGGGTGCAGAGGTCCGAGTCCGTGTCCGACTCGCCCTCCGCAATGTAGGGCCTGACTTTGGCGCACGGCGCGGCGGCGGCGTAGCAGCTGTTGAGGGCGTCCAGATTCTCCTTGGACTGGGAGATGCTGAAGCCGCTGAAGGAGCGTTCCAGCTCCTCGTGGTCTACGGACGGGATGGAGATGGACGTGTCGCTGTCCCGCAGGGCGCCCTCGTGGGGCCTGCAGGCCGGGCCGTCCTCCGACCTCAGGAGCTCCGTGCTGGCCCGGTGGCCCCCGCTGTAGGCGGACAGGGACCGCTCGTGGGTGGGTGGCGGCGGGATGCGCACCAGCGAGCCGTGGTCCCCCACGGGTGAGGTGCCGTGGCCCTGGCGCGGGTGGCACTGCTGCTGCCACGAGGTGGAGGGCGGGCACTGGGCGGGGGGCGCGGCGGGGGGCGCCGAGAAGTTCTTCTGGCCCATGGAGCTGGTGGAGCGGATGAGCTTGATGATGCAGCCGTTCCTGCCGCCGTGGTCCCGGCTGTCCTCGGGGCTGTGGTATGGCGGCGCCGGCTCCGGCTCCTTGGCCCCGAAGTAGGCCTCGGTCTCCGTCGGGGGGACGCCCATGCGCTGCGTGTAGATGTTCACCAGGAAATCCAGCTTCTTCTCCATGGACAGGACCTGCAGGAGGGGCTGCTAGGCCATGCTGGGCTGCCCCCCGGGGCGGGGGCCCATGCTGCTCCCCGGGGGCGGGAAACTGGGCTGCTCTCCGGAGGGGGGGGAACTGGGCTGCTCCCCGGGGGTGGGGGGAAACTGGGCTGCTCCCCAGAGGGGGGGAACTGGGCTGCTCCCCAGAAGGGGGGGAACTGGGCTGCTCCCGGGGGGGAGAAACTGGGCTGCTCCCCGGGGGTGGGGGGAAACTGGGCTGCTCCCCAGAAGGGGGGCGGCCCAGGATGTTTCCCACAGAGGTGCAGAGGCAATGGAGGGCAGACTCCCCACAGCAGCTCAGCCTCTGACCCCACCTGTCAGTGTGTGGCCTCAGGACTTCAAACACGGACCCTCCTGCTTGTCTGGGCCGCCCTGTGTCCGCTGTGGGTTCACCCCTCAGAGCAAACTCTACAGCGGGTAAGAACTGGCCATTCCTTTCCTCAGCCCCCGTCAGGGAAGCGCCCCAGGCCCGGGGGGTGCTCCTGGGGGCCCAGGGTCCAAACACAGCAGCCCTCCCTCCCCCCAAAGCTTGAGCTCTCCCCCGCAGGGTCCATGCCGACACCCCAGGACCCCCAGACGCTCCCACCTGCTTCTCCACCTTCCCCAGCCGTCCCATCATGCTGGGGTCCTCGGGCAGCTCTGCCTCAGCCGGGCCCTTGCCTCGGTCTTTGTCCGCTATGGCCGGGCCTCGCCCCACGATCTGGTCCACTCTGCCGGGAAGAGACCCCGTCCCCAGCATGAGTTCAGGTGGGAGCAGTGGAGCCCGTGGCCCTCTCCTCCTGGGCCAGGCCGCAGCCACCAGATCCAGGCTCCGGGCTGAATCCAGAGCCGACCGGGGGCAGCGAGGAAGCAGGACAGATGGAGCCCGGGCGCCTGGCCCTCGTCCTGCCCTCCGCTGCCCTCGGGGCCTGTCCCCGACCGTTCCATTCCAGTGGGGCTGGCACATTAGCAAGGGGTAAAGAGAAGGGAGTTGGGGCCAAGCACCCCTCGGCTCCCCCGCCCCCACCCCCGAGCTCTGCTCCTGGATAACGTGCCGCCGAGGCCCCTGCCCACCCGGGGTCTGGAGGGGATGGAGTTAAACGTCTGCAGCGGGAACCACAGAAGCAGGGGGGCGTGAGGACTTCGCGCCATGCGCCGGACGGGGGAGGGGACACAGACCAACACAGGAAACCACCAACGCACAACCAGAGGAGGGGACAGACAGAGCCACTGGCAACCAGAGAGGGGGTCCGTGCGTGCTCGCGCGTGCGCACGTGTGTGCTTACCGTGCATGCCTGTGCGTGCACTTGTGTGAGTGCGCGTGGGCCTGTGTGTGCGCACGCACGTGGGAGAAGCAGAACGCAGCTGAGGTGACCTCAAACGAGGCCATCAGTCACGAATGCCAACAAGAGGGGAAGGAGGCCTCCTTCAGGGCGGAGGCCTTCTGCTTGACCCATGCGGCGTCCCCTGTCCCCTGTGCTGAACGGGAAGGGCCACTGAGGGGCTCGGAAGGGACCTTGGGAGTGGCAGGGTGGGCGCCCGACACCCTGAGCCCCAAAAGTGCAGCCACGTGGACGCTGGGCAAATGCACCAGGGCCAGGGTGCAGCTGGGCGGGACAGCCACCCAGGCACAGGCCGCACAGCCCCGCCGCTTCTCTGGAGCCTCAAGCGCGAAGTGCGCCACCCAAGCTCCCGAGTGGGGAGGGGCGCCAGCTCCTACCCCGCAAGCAGCGTCACGGGAGCTGCCGGCCTGCTTGGCCGCCGTCCTCACCCACAGCGCCGCCCTAACTGCCTGTCGGGGCTCAGGGTGCTCTGTCCTTGCTGTCACGGAAAGCAGGAGGGGGTCAGGCTTCGCGTCGGCCGCGGGGCGTCATGCTCGATCATGCGGTGGCAGGGCGGGCGTGGGGCCCTCGGCTCCCAGCACACGCCAGTGGGGACAGAGCGGCAGGAGGGGTGTCTGGTGCTCCAGGCGTCCACACAGTCCAGGCACGGGCGCTCAGCGCCTTCGCCCCTGCCACATGACGGGCCGCCCTCCCGGCCTCTCCCCTGGGAGCCTTGGCCCAGGGTCAGCCTGGAGCTGCCCCCGGTGGGTCTTCCGTGGAGCCTGTGCCCCCCCCTCCCCTGGGCCTCGGGCTTCACCCGTCCTTCTGGCTCCTCTGTGGGCATCTGGCTGCAGTGGTCCGGGAGGCCTGCGGGGCCCTCCCAGCCCGTGGCTCTGAGCGCCCAGCCCCTATGCCCTGCAGCAATGCCCAGGAGGGTGGGCTTGTCTCAGGTACAGCTTCCTCGGGGCTGGAGGACACGGGCAGAGCGGGGGACGCGGCAAACACTGTCTGGGCGGCCCGGGGTCAGGCCTGCTCCCCAGGAAATTCCTTTCTCATGGGAGAGCCGCCAGGCTGAGACTGGCGCACACTGACCCTCGGCCTCATGCACAGAAACCTGGGCACACGAGGGTCGGGCACCCCCAGTCACTCCAACTGCCCAGCTGCCAGCATCCCTGCCGGCCTCCGGGACGCCCCTGGGCCCCTCTGCCTACTCGGCGGGCGTGTCCGCCCTCACCCCACATCCTTGCCCTGGGCTCTGCTCTCCCAGACCTGCTGGGGGGCGGGTCGCGGCCATCATTTCCATGCTCCGGGGGAGCAGGAAGGCTCCCAAGTCTGAATTCATCACCAACGAGCCTGCTTCTGCTGACTCGCCGCCTCACTGCCTGCCCCCCACTCTGCCCATTGGCTGGGACCGTCTTCTTCAACAACTCTGACCACGGTGAAAACCGGAAATAGAGCCCCCAAAGCTCTGGGGACTCCCCGGGAGCTGGGCTCCCGCCAGGACCTGCTCAGTCCGCACAGCAGCCCAGGTCGACCCACCGGCAGGTGGTGGCAGGGGTCTGAGGCGGTGCTGGGGCAGGGCCCCACGTCTAAACGCACCTGATCCTTGGGGGGCTGCCGCCCTCTTCTGCCCAGGGAGCCCCCACCCCCAGCGGACGCCACACAGGGGTCGGTGGAAAGGAGCCCCCCGGACAGCCTCCCCAGGACCCCGCCAAGAGGAGCAGCTCAAGGGCACCCCAACCCAGCCCGCCAGGGCCTGCAGAGGACGTCGTTTTGTCAGGGACAGAGAAGCAGCCCCTCCGTCCCGTCGAGCAGAGCGGGTGCTGCCGTCATGTGGCTGGAGCGAAGGGGGCTGGCCATTCCACAGAGACAAGCGGGAGGTGTCCTGACCTAGGTGAGTACTGGGGTGACTCTCTCGGAGGGGCCGTGGGTCCTTTGGTGGGGTACTTCTTGTGCCGGGGAGTTGAAGGGGGTGGGGGGCCCACAATCATATCTATCCTGGCGAGTAAACAAGAAAAGAGACACCAGGAAAATGCATCGTGAAGCAACATGAAAGGGGAGGCAGCCGGAAACTTGCAGAGACGGAATGAATGACCCGCTGAGAGCAGCCGTGACCTTTCTCACAAACGGGACGCAGGGACACTGCGCTCCCGTGACCTCAGATGTGGTCAAGCGAGCACTGGGTGAGGCCACGAGCTCGCGGTGCCCCGTCTGCCCGGGCAAGGGTGCACGTCCAAGGACACGTGGCAGCTGGCAGCAAAGTGCCAAAGGACCCCGGGAAAGACACCAAGGCCCTGCCAGGAAGCGACAGACATCTGGTTCCTGCGGGGCTCTGTTTGTCTCGTCTGTTTTCCAGACAGAAGGGGAGGGAGAGGGGACGGCCTAGGACAGAAGAGCCTCGTGAAAAAAACTGCTATCACGAGTGGCGGCGGGCCGGCCGTCAAGACCCAGGGTGGCCTCTCACGCACACGCGTGTGCTCACACCTGCACACACACACGTGGACACACGCACGCTTGCACACACGTACACACCCTCGAGTCTGCACGCAGGGCACACGTGTACACACTCTCGAGTCTGCACGCAGGGCACACGTATACACACCCTCGAGTCTGCACGCACGGGCACACGTGTACTTACTCACGTATACACGTGCACGCTCTCGCACATCATTTACATGTGCACAACGGCACGCGCGTTCGCGCAAACACACAGGTCTACTCATGCTCAAGGAGGCCGCTGAGCAGATGGCCTCCCGGCCTGAGCCTGGGGACAGGGAGGGGCTGTGCCCTGGCCTCACCCCACGGGAGCAGCCGGAGGCCCAGAGGGGCCTCTCCCCTGGCATCCTGAGCAGGGCGGGGAGACGCCACCTGCCATGGGGCTGGGATCTGGGCTGACCCCCAGGACCGCCCCAACCACCCAGACCCCCACGGCCAGGGCCTAGGCTTCAGGGCCAGAGAACCGGCAGCCGCCTCATTGGAGGGACCCCAGGAGGGGCCTGGCCGGCAGGAAGGCAGGGTCCATTCCAGGAGAGACCCACGACAGCCACGGGCCTCCTCCCAGGCACCAGACACACGTGTGTGCGCCCGCTCGTCTGTGTGTATGGTGCGTGCCTACGAGCACACACGTACTCGGTGTGCGTGTGTCGGTCCTATAGGACACACGTGTGAGCACAAGGCTTAGAGCATGGCTATGTGTGTACACATGTGTGCTGGCACACGTGGGCATGTGGGAGTGGACATGGGTCTGTGTGTGTGCATGTCCTGGGTCCTTGCTGTGTCTGTACACACGTGTGTACAGCTGACTCCTGGGGTGAGCAAGCCAGTGCTCACATGCAGCCAGAGATGGCAGCGCCATCGTGTGCCCGGCTGCGGCCCACCAGGCACATGTCCAGCCCCACCGCCTGCTCCGGCCGTGGGAATCCGTCTGTGCGGTGGGGAGGGACGACCAGCCCTCCGTCTGGAGGAACAGGTGCCACGTGGCCTAACTGCTGCCTGATGGGCCCACGGAAACCTGCACCTTCACCTCTCAACAGAACTAACTCCTCTCCCCAACACACACGGGCACACATGGGCAACATACGTGCGTGGACACACGACACACGTGGCACAGCACAGACACATGCGCGCACCCACACGTTTGCCAAAACATGTGTTGCACCCCTGTGCACACATGCACATGCATGCACTTGTACACATACACATGTGTACACACACGTGCACCCGAGGCCTGAACACGTGCAAGCACACACGTGCATTCACGCATGTGCATATGCACGCCCGTGTGTGCGCACAACACATACACGCTTGCCCATCGCAGCACGGGCAGGAGAGAAGAGAGAGACAACAGAAAGGTTAAAAACAGACCACACGAGGACATGGGAGAAAGCCCACGCGGGGCCGGAGAGGAAGGGCCCAGATGTGGCAGCTAGCGGGGCCAGCCGCTGCGCCCACAGCGCGTTGCCGCCCCACCTCTGGCAGGAGTGTGCAGCTGCGCCACGCCCCTGTCCCTACCCCACCCGGCTTTGGCCCAGAGGACCCCGCTCCACGCCCCCGGGCCCAGCAGGCGGGGGAGGTGCTCTTGCCTCCCTACCCCCCACCCGGCTTCGGCCCGTAGGACCCGCCCCACGCCCCCGGGACCAGCAGGCGGGGGAGGTGCTCTTGCCTCCCTATCCCCCACCCGGCTTCGGCCCGGAGGACCCGCCCCACGCCCCCGGGCCCAGGCAGGCGGGGGAGGTGCTCTTGCCTGCGCCACGCCCCCGTCCCTACCCCCCACCCGGCTTCGGCCTGGAGGACCCCGCTCCATGCCCCGGGGCCCAGGCAGGCGGTGGAGGTGCTCTTGCCTGGATCTCTGGCAGGAGTGTGCAGCTGCGCCACGCCCCGTCCCTACCCCCCACCCGGCTTCGGCCTGGAGGACCCCGCTCCATGCCCCGGGGCCCAGGCAGGCGGGGGAGGTGCTCTTGCCTGCGCCACGCCCCGTCCCTACCCCCACCCGGCTTCTTCGGCCCGGAGGACCCGCCCCACGCCCCCGGGACCAGCAGGCGGGGGAGGTGCTCTTGCCTGGACTGCAGGTTTTTGATGCGGGATAGCATGTCCAGGTGGCCGGCCGAGTACTGCTCAATCACGTCCATCACGTCGTAGGGCCGTAGGCTCTCCTTGAACTTGCGCTTGGACACCAGGAACCGCATGACACTGGAGGGGGTGGTCGGCAGGCTGTGAGCCCTGGGCACAGACCACCGAAGGCAGCCCCCCAGCGTCCACCTGCCTTGGCCCGCCCAGCACCTCCGAGAATGTCTGCTGGATGACTCGGCCCTGTCATCTGGGCCACCCACCTGTCTCGTACCCCAGCCACACTTGGGCCCCGCTGCGCAGAGGACCCGTGTCCACCCAGAAACCCCTGTGCCGCGGCAGCTCCCAGCCGTCTACTAGCAGCCTTGGGCACCCGGCACCTGGGACGCAGGCGATGGCTGGGACGGCAGGTGCCTCGTGAGCCGCGGGGGCCAGACTGAAGGGGTGTCGGCCGCGAGGCATCCCTCCCGAGCGCGTGCCCTCACACCAGCCCCCCAAGGCCCCGCGTCCGTGGACAACTCTGCGAGGGAGCCCGCCGGGTCCTCACCACACGGCCCTGATGCTGACTTTGAGGCCCGGGGTCAGATCCTCCGTCACAAACTCGCAGTTGCAGCTCTTGTTGTCGTCCACAATGTCCTCCCCTGGGAGACTTGCTTCTGGGTGGAAGGACACAGCCCGTGAGGGGCTGGGCCACCCCCGGGATGGAGGGGGCCTAGTGTTCCGGCCCCACAGCGCACACGTGTCCGAGGGGGCCTCCGCCGGGCACAGCCACACTCCAGCCCGCCCCCGTCCTGCTTTTCCAGCCTGCTTCCCTCCACTGTGCTCCTCAGGGAGCAACCACCACAAGGGTGTAAGAGGGCACCCCTGTGCACAGACAGAAGGGCAAGGTGGGATACGTCCACACAGAGTACTCGGGGAGCGTCAGCCGTAAAAGCAGTGATGCGCCGGCACCAGCTCCACGGGTGGGCCTGGCAAACACGGAGCTCGGGGAGCAGAGCCCGACGCAAGAGGACAAGCCCGTGTGGCCCCATCGCATGGAGCTCCAGGACAGCAAACCCCAACTCGAGGGCTGCCCGACCCACCTTCCGAGTTCTGCCGGGAAGCGGCGCCCCTGGCGCGGAAGGCCTGCCGCGCGCGGCCGCGCTCCCCGAAGCTCCAGCTCTTGGGCACCTTGCTTGGGCTGTCCTCCAGGCTCTGGTCGGCGCTGGGCGACCGCCGGACGGTCTGGGCCTGAGGGGACCCCTTGCCCTTGGCAGCCACGCCGCGGGGGCTGGAGAAGACACGGTCTTTCAAACTGACCTTCTGACTGCTCCCGCGAGAACCGACAGACGGACAGACACACAGAAAGACAGCAAGAGAGGTCACTCTGCAAAGAACACTCGCTCCCGCTGGCTCCTGGTGGGAGGACGGGGTGCCCTGGCCGTGGGATGGAGCACGGGCCGGGGCGGGAGGGTCGCTAGGGCGAGCGGGGACAGGTCAGCTCCACCACAGGCTCTCCGGGGCCCGCTCAGCACTCAGTCTGGCCGGTGAGTGGTCAGTGGACTCTGAAATCACCTTCAGCTACCACCAAAAGGTGCCTGAGACCTCGCCACACCGTCAACCAGGGCTCCCTCTTCAAACGCCCTGGGCGATGACGGCTCTTCCCTGGGCACCTCCTGAGGGCCCCCGGCCACTCCAGCAGCTACCGTGCCTGCCCTCCACCCCCGTAACCGCCCCAGGTCAGGAGGGTGAGGGCTGCAGCTGGCCCCCGGGCCCCTCGGCCGAACCCCAGGGAGCTGCCTGGCGAAACAGGTCGGGGGGCGGGGAGCACGGAGAGCAGCACGAGGGCCAGGGTCTGCCCACCTCATCTCCACCCAGGGCACACAGGCTCCACCCCCCGCCAGGACACGGCCAGGAACGGAACGTCCACACTTCCAGAGGGATGCTACGGGTGCCGGCCGAGCCCCGGCCCGAGGCCGCAGACAGGGGGCGACCATGGCCGTACAGCCACAGCCCCGTGAGGGTCTTTGGGCCTCGTTGCCCCGTCTCTTGGTAACCATGGAGACGGGTCTGACACCCCACGTTTGTTGGTTCTAACACCCTCCAGGCAGCAGGCAGGAGACAAGGGCGGTCTCTGGTCAGGGTGCGGTCAGGCCCGGGGCCAGGCGGCCACTCATTTCCTCCCGTGGACAGTTTCCACCATCTGCCCAGGAGGAGAGTGAGGCCCCCATGAGCCCACTCACGCCACCACACTCAGGGGCCACACTCAGAACCTCCCGCGGGGCCTCTGCGCCGCCCTGGGGCCTGGGACCAGCCCGCATGGGTGTCTGGCAGGGCCTCTGCTGTCGCTGGGAAGCTCCCACCACCAGCTAATCCCTCAGACAGCGCCAGCCCCACCGCAGATGGCCCGGGTCAGCTGCTTCCATCGGCCCGAAGGGGACCCACAGCAGAGACATGTCGTTAGACGGCGCAGAAATGACCCACCGTGGACAAGAAGCAGCCCGTGGCCTGGTCCGGCCAGCCCGCACACTGCGGTCCAGGCCGGTGCCCCTGCCCCTGCCCACCAGCCCCCAGGCAGCCAAGACCATCTGTGCTGGTTCTCAGGCCCGAGGCGTGGAGCCCACTCAGCGGGGTGGCTCCTTCAGAGACCCCGTGAACACAGGAGCCAGGGGTCCGCCAGCCTGCGACTGCTGTGCCCGGCACGAGGCCCAGACGGGGGGACCGAGAGGCAGCAGAGCCAGGCTGTGGAGGCTGCTATGAAGATAACCCTCTCCTCCCTTTGCTCCCGAAGGAGACCACCAGCTGGTCCAGGGAGACCGTGAAACAAGGGCCCCACCAAGCCAGGACTGCTGGGGCCCCCAGAACTTGGGCCCACGCAGCGGACCGCGATGACAGAGCCCCAGGAAGGAGCTTTCCCTGGCCTTGGCCTGGCCCTGCCGTCCCTGGCTCTCAGACTGCTCAGACCGGGGAGGGGTGCCCTGCTGGAGGAGGCCACGGGTGACTGTCTGGACCTCCACGCTCATCACAGCTCAGGGCTCACAGGCATGCGGCCCCCAGCCACCCCAGGCCCGCCTCAACTCCAGGTGCCCGAACGCCGACGGTCCTGCAGGTGTCGAGAGAGACCCTCCGTCACCTCACAAGCCAAGGACAGAAGCATGCACGGGACGGGGCTCCGGCAGCCCGCCCCCAGGAAAGAGCACGGGCCAGCCCACCTTCCAAGTGAGGGGCATTGACACGGGGCCAGGGCCAAGCTCAGGAGGGTCTGGGGAGAAAGCGAGGCCCAGCCTCTCCTCCCCTGCCTGCTACCCTCCCCAGGGCAAATTCCCAACAAGTGACACCAGCCATCAACGGGGACAGGCGAGCGGGGGCCCCGGCTGAGCGCGGCTGCACCCTGGTCTGCACGGCCGGCCGGGGCCCAGCTCAGCGGGGAAGGAGCCGGCGTCCAGAGAGAGCCGCCTGGCCCACCGCTGGACTGCGGACGCCCAGGGAAGGCGGGGGGGCGGGGACGAAGTGACGTCCGTGAGACGCACACGGCAGGGCCAAGTGAGGCCTGGGCTCCTGGCCCGGCCACGGGCACCTCTGGCCTTTCCGGTTCCCGGGCAGCCTGATCACGGCCCCCGACCCGACCGGCCAGCCTGTGGCCAGAAGCACCCTGGACGCCAGCTCTGGGCAAGCAGGACGGCTTCTGCCGGGGCCCCACATCTCCCCTCCCGGGGCCGCAAGAGCCTCCCCCACGGGGCCTTACGTCGGGAACACACAGGCAGCACGGGCAGGTGGGGCAGGCGACCCTCCGGGCCCCTCTTGAGGGCGAGAAGGGTTCAGAGCATGCACGGATGCAGATGTGCAAGCATGCCGCCGCCCTGGAGCCCCGACCCTGCTGCCCGGCCCCTCCCCACGCCTGCCGCTCGGCACCCCTGCTTCCGGGGCCATCACGGACCACATGCACACGATGACCGGTGAGTGCAGCTGCCAGCACCTGCAGGGCCGCACGGGGCAGGGAGGGGCGGGCAGGAGGGGGCCCCAGAGCAAGCAAGAGGACAGACGCTTCCACACCCCCGAGAGCAGAGAGGGGACAGAGAGAGGAAACGTGCCGGCAGTCAGGGAGCCCACGGGGCAGAGATCGGGCGGCCTTTCACCGACCCGTTTCCAGCCTGCCCTAAACCAGGCCTGCACGTGGGAGGGGGAGCCATGGACCTCTGGCTTTCTGATGTGTCTGGTGTGCCAGGACCGCGGGGAGCGGGCACACACACGACAGAGCTGCCTCCCGGCGGGCGGGCGGGCGGGCTCCGGGTTGAGGGCAGCGGCCCTCCCGTGCGTAGTAGAGGTGCTAGATGGACGAGCCGTGGAAAAAAGGCTCGCGGGAGAGCAGTCAGGCCCCTGAAGGCGCCCTTTCTGGTTTTCAGAGCCCCTGGCCGGCCCCCCTCCTGCTTGGAGCACGGCATCGTTTGGCATGGGGAGAAGGAAAGGGGTTACAGCTCCATGGCCACCGTCACCCAGGCGGTTGGTCGTCTGGAGCCAGAGGGGGCCTAGGGCTCCACCAAGGGGCCGGGAGGCGAGCTGCCAATCAGAATCGGGGCCTGGGGGGCCGGGCGGGCGGCAGCCTCTCCCTGGCGCATCTAGAACCTCTAATAAGCAAAGTGCTTGGAGCGGGAGGGGGACAAGAGCCGTGCAGCAATGGTCGTCCGAGCGACGTGTCTGAGGTACCTAGCGTGTCCTGGGCAGCATCCACACAGGGACTCTGTGCACCGTCTGCCTTTACTGGAAATGAGGAGAGGACAGTTAGTCCCGGGGGCGCCGGCGACCCAACGCGACCAGAGGGAGCCTGGGCCGGGCGCGCGGGCAGGAGGCGCAGGGACACGAGGCACCAACCACCCGGGGCGGCTCTGTGCTCAAGCCGCACCCGCTACAGAGTTCGCGTCTGAGCGAGGAGAACGAGGGAGCCGCGCATAAAGTCCTCCGTCGGCCTGGAAAAAAAGTAGTCCCTATTTTTGGAGAGAAAAAAAAAAAATCCCAGTTTTTTCCTCCAAAAATACCTTTTCCTTCCAGCGTCAGTTTGGGGCCACGTCTTTCAAAAGATGTATTATTTTTTTTTTTTGCTATATTCATGCCAACAACAAAAATAATACATGGGCTGAGGCTGTGCTGGTTCTAGAGGGACAGGATTCCAGAAAGCTCACGTTTCAGAGGAAAAACGTGCAAGTTCGGCTTCACAAACCAGCCCAGCCAGCGGCCCGATCAGAAGTGGCCTCGGTTTACCCAGAAGGCAGTGGCTGCCCCTCCCTGGAGGGGAGCTAAGGAGAAGGGGGCTTGGGGCTCCTGGACTTGAAAGGGCCGCCAAGGTCGGGCCTTGGGTGAAGTCCACCCCGTGCTGAGGGCAGAGACGGACCTGCGGGCGGCCCTTCAGGAGACGCTGCCCTTGGTCACCCTGCCCAAGAACCTCCCCAAAGGCCCAAGACTCAGCTCTGCACTAGAACCTGAAAACTTGTAATCAAAAATGAGAAGAACCAGCAAGAACTTCAGGAAACCCTTCACTTCCCCGGGGCCTCGCTCTCTGCTCCCACCTTTGCTTCTGAGACCGCGGTTCTTAAACTCTGTGCCTGACGAACCCAGACGCGGCCAGCGGTCTCGACTCACAAACGTGTTCAGTGTCCCCACGTTCACGTAAACACCGACGGCACCTGCCAGCGTCCAGACAAGGATCTCCCCACTGACGCCAGCAAGCCAAGGTCAAGTCTCCTCAAGGAGCCCTCGCTCGGCCGCCCCGGCCTCGCCCTGCACGCAGTCCCCTGCGAGCGTGCGTGCTTCCCCAGTGGGACCTTCCCCAGTCACTTCGGGTTGTAGAACCAAACTAACTAGAGGTCGGCCCCGGGTGGAGGGAGCTGGGGTCCAGCTGTCCACCGAGCGCACCCACGTGGGGGCAGACCTCCCCAGGACTTGGACCCCCCGCCAGCAGGAGCCCCTCAAATGTAGGGCAAACGTTCTCTTCCAGAGTGCACCCCCGAGGCAGCCACAGCCCCACCAGGGCCTGCAGGACAGATAAGGAGCCTAAAGACCGGATCCCCATGGCCAGCTCCCCCCAGGGGTCCCCAGGCCCGCCCCGCCCCGCCCCACCCGGAGGCTCCTCCCCAGGGAAAGAGGACCAAGCGGGGCGGGGTCTTCCAAGCCCCCACCTTGACCAGCTTCGCTGCGCTCGCCCGCCCACAGCCCAGCACCGCCGAACCCACCGTTTCCTAGGTGACCGCCCACGCCTGGCTCCCAAGCGCACGAGACCGGGGAGAGGCTCTCTAACCGCAGTGACTGTCTTTAATTGTAACGAAAACTTAAACAGCCTCACGCGGCCAGCGGCTCCGGCATGAGACAGCGCGGCCTGAGAGTGGGACGGAGCGGGGGGAGGTGGGCTGCTGGTGGCCTGGCCCCCCCCAGCACTGCCCCTCTGCTTCGGGGGGGCGAGGAGCCCCAACTCCAGCCCGTTGCCTCTGGGTTCCAGGCTGGCGCTGGGGTTTCCTGCCCACAGCAGCCAAGTGGAGCTTCACCCCATCAGAACTGCCGGCAGGCAAGCCCGGAGGCCCGGGCTCGAGAGGGTGGAAGAGGCGCCCACGGACACTCACCAAGACCAGACTGGACAGACACGCACCCGAACACGGCACACTGCCCCCCGCGACGAAGAGGGGAGCCACAGGACAGGGGCAAAGCGGCTGGGGCACAGGGGCTCCCCCAGGCATGGGAGGGGCGGGGGCAGTCAGAAATGGGGTGGGTCAAAGGGCAGGTCAGAGCCACACCCAGAGCAGCACAGCCTGAGACCCCCGCCTGCCCCGCCCCCAGCCCCACACCTTGGTCTGACGCCCACACAGCCACGGGGCGCGCCCCCATCCTGAGCCAGGACCGGGGCTCTCGGCAGCTGAGGGAGGGTCCCTGCGTCCACCCCGTCCACCTGTGCTTCACGGGACAGGGTCCCCTCACCAGGCAGCCCAGGGCCAGGCCCACCCTGCCGTGGGTCCTGTGGCAGGCTCATTTCCTGCAGACCTGCTATGCACTGGGCGCTACAAAGGGGCTCACGGCTGCTCCAGTCAGGGAACAGAAATGCCACCTGTTTCGTGGCTGGCCGGTGTGCATCCAGGAGGGGCAGGGCCTCTGTCCCAGGGCCTCGGCCCGGGGCCCCCAGGGGAAGCCGCTGGGCCACAGGCAGGGACACACGGACACGAGGGGAGGGAGGGAGGAGCAGGAAGCGGGGGGGCGGGGGGAGCCACAGAACGTGCCGGAGAGCCGGGGGGCTCCCGCATATCCTCACCTTGAGTCCTGCTTTCAGGGTCAGCACCTCATCCCCAAAGACAGAGCAGACGTGAAAGGGGCCCGAGAAGGGCAGTGACATGATTAAAGGCACTTGGGGGGCAGGCAAGATTTTCCAGATTGGGGGAGGGAGGGCAGGAGAGGAGAGAGAGAGAGAGAGAGGCTGAGACGAAAATTGTCGGGAGAGGAGATAAAGCAGGGCGACGAGCACAGGAAGCCGCGTCAGGCCGGAGGGGCCGGACGGGTGGGCGGGCCGCGCCGAGGGCCAGAGAGGCGCCCACCCCGGCCGAGCCACGGGCAGCCGCGCCGCCTCCCCGGCCTCAGGGTCCCGGGGCTCACGGAAGGGGCAGATGGCAGCACCGACGGGATCCCACAAAGCACGCGAGGCCCTGCTGCACGCCCCTCCCCGCCCACCCTGACCACAGCCCTGCGTCGGGCCCCCTCGCTCCCAGCCTGCCCAGGAAAACAGAGGTCGCTGCCTGGGCTGAACCCGCTCTGGTCCAGGTCTGAGGGGTTCACCACTGCTGCTCTTTGGGCTGCTTCGGGGCAGAAGCGCTGCCGACCTTTCCGACCCCAGGCCCCAGCTGACAGCCCCCTTTGGGGACGTGGGGGTGGGGACACGTGCCCCCTTCCGATGGATGCCGAGGGTGGGCTCAGCCCAACGCCTCCCCAGCTGGGCAGCCAGCTGAGCCGCCTCTGATCCAGGAGGGCACTAATGTGGGCAGGCAGCGTCTCTGGCCCACGGCCTCGGGGACAGGGCTCCCTCTGCAGGTGTAGACGGGGCGCCGGGGGACCCTGAGCTCAGAGGTACACAGCGATACGCGGACGGGCTGGAGGTCACCAACTTGAACGTTGTGAACTGGTCTGGGTTTTTTTTTCCAACACTAGGAAAACAGCAGGGTGCTGCCATCCCTCCTCTGCCTCCAGCAGAAATGATCCCTGCGAGTCCCCATCTGGGGTCCCAGCCTCGAGCTCGCCTAAAGCAAACAGAACCGCAGGGGCCTGGACAGACCCAGGGAGGGGGAGACCGGTCCCCACCGAGGGCTTGCGAAGCAGGGCAGGAGACCCTGCCCCGAAGGGGACCCTCTCCCACTCCTCGAGAACCTTCCACAAACCGAGACCTGACCGGGGTGATGCGAAGACCCCTCCTCAGAGCTGCCCCTCCTCCCGCCGTCTGACCCTGACCTGCAGTGTCGGGGGGACACCCCGTGGGAGTGGCCACCTGGGTCGCCCTCGGCTCAGAACAGCCCAGGCCCTGTGCTGGAGCTGGTAGGACTGCTCCCCCGGAAGCCCCCCGCGTCCAGTCCGCGGTGCTACAGTCACAGGAGGGCAGGAGCTGCCCCTCAGCTGCTGAGCAGGCCCGGGGCCTGGGGAGGGGCGTGGCCACGGGAAGCGTGATTTAAGGGCCCACATCACCAGCAGGCAGGGCGCCACCCTCAGCAGCACGCAGGCGCATGCACAGCCCGGAGGCAGCCCGCGCCCCCCGAGGACACAGGGCAGGCGCCGAGGCAGCGGGAGCAGGTGGCACTGACCTTGGGGATGGTTCCGGCTGGGGCTCCTTCCTGCAAACAGAAGCACAAGCCTGCTCGCGGGCAGCCCTCCGGGCCGACCCCGTGCACAGCCCAGAGGACCCCCCAAGCTCCCACAGGCCGGGGGCTGCGTGTGAGGGGCCGGAGGAGGCGGGTCCCAGGGGACAGGGAATCCGGAAGGGGTCACGAGAAGTTCTGAGGCTGCGGTCGCTACCGCCCCGTGTTTATGGACACGCGCTTTCATCAGAATCACCGACATTAACAAACTTTCAGAGAGGAAGTGTGGAGGAAGCTCCTCCACAATGGACGCTCAGGACGGCTGAGGTCCTTCACTCAATCACCCCCACGAAGGCTTTTTCCAGATAAGGTCACGTTCACAGTTCCAGGGCATGGATGTGTCTTTGCGGGGCAGGTGAGGGGGCACCATTCAACCCACTCGGCCGCTCCGCCCACCGAGAGCCCTTCCTTGTCGGCAAACAGGCCTGGTCACGGCACCCTCCCCTCCCCTCTCCTGCAGCCCAGCCCATCTCCTCCGCACCCCCCTCGCGCATCAAGCGCTCGAGGAGTCGCGGGGTTTGTGACTGGGAGAGCCAGCAGGTGCCGCCGCGTGTGTCCACCCGACGCTCCAGGGACGTGCACGGCTGGACTCTTCTTCCCGCCTCAGGCCAGAGCACCAGCCTCCTGGCCCCACGTGGAGCTCCCCTCTCTGTGCCCACCCCGCACCCGGCCGCCCTCAGGATGGGAGCCGAGACCGGGGTCAGCAAAAGCGGAAAGCCACCGGCGTCACCGGGTCCCACGGCAGCCCGACCACCAGCATCCTGCTGCTGCCAGCCCCTTGCCAGGCCCCGAGACGCCGTGCCCCGAGTGCCAGCCCAGGCGCCCCCACTCACCTGAAGGTGAGTCCAGATTTGCTCTTGAGGTTCCGAAGCAGCTCTAACTGGTTCAGCGGCGGGATCAGTCTGCGGCAGGAGGACAGGTGAGTGGGCCCCCGCCCGCCAGAGCCCCAGGGGCCCTCAGCCCAGCTCTCACGAGCATCCGTGTCTCACGCGGGGACACGGGCTGTGCCCGTCACAGGCAGAAAAAGGGGAGGAGTGCACGGCGGCGGCAGACCCCAGGGAGCCCGGGCCCCCACCTCTGGGGCTGGGGCACTGTCTTCATCCTCCCGGGGGCCTCAGCCCTGGGAGTGCGCGGGGCCCGGGCCATCCCTAGAGGGGATGCCTGTGTGGGGCTGGTCCTGCAGGGAGGACAGGGGCTCCCGCCCTCCCCCTTCCCAATCCCTGAACACCCTCAGGGGAAGCACAGTTGCAAACCCAGCCCCCAACATAGTGGCGCTCCCAGACCCCTCTCTACAGAGCCACTCGCTCTACCAAGGCTGAGTGGGGCCGAGGTCACAGGAAATGACTGTGCTGGGCAGAGCCCACAGGGCTGCAAGCGGGCCTCCTGGACGGCTGGCCTGGCCCCGCTCCGAGCCCCTCTTCCCAGAGGCAGTCACACCTACCAGGACAGCCGCACGCCTGGCCCGCCTGCCGGCCCAGCATTCAGTGCTGCGACCACCGGCCAGGAAGCCGAGGGGTGAACAGTCCCTCTGGGATGCCAGGGAGGGTTTTGTACCCCTGGGACATTCCTGGGGAAGGCCAGCTCTCCCACCTCCAGCTGCAGGAGACTCACCCGAGACTCGAGTCCCCACAATGTCTGGGGACACTTCTGACCCCAACCCCACCCCACTCCCAACTCCTCCAGTGGATCCTGGCCACCTTAGGCTCTCACACAGCTTCCACGCCATCAGTGACGCTGCGTGTTTCCAGGCCCTGGTCTCTGCTTCCTGACCCAGCCCCACCTGCTGTGACAACTCCGCCTGCTCTCTGACACCCCCACCTACTCTGTGACATGCCACTGTCTGTGACACCCCACCTGCTGTGTGACACCCCACTTACACTTTGACATCCCACTGTCTCTGACACACCACCTGCTCTGTGACACCCCCACCTACGCTGTGACATCCCACTGTCTGTGACACCCCACCTACTCTGTGACACCCCACCTTGCTCTGTGACACCCCACCTGCTCTGTGACACCCCCACCAGCTCTGTGACACCCCACCTGCTCTGTGACACCCCACCTGCTCTGTGACACCCCACATGATCTGTGACACCCCCACCAGCTCTGTGACACCCCACCTGCTCTGTGACACCCCCACCTACTCTGTGACACTCCCTCCTGCTCTGTGACACCCCCACATACTCTGTGACACCCCATTGTCTGTCACGCCCCACCTGCTCTGTGACACCCCACTGTCTGTGACATCCCACTGTCTGTGACACCCCACCTACTCTGTGACACCCCACCTTGCTCTGTGACACCCCACCTGCTCTGTGACACCTCCACCAGCTCTGTGACACCCCACTGTCTGTGACAACCCCACCTGCTCTGTGACACCCCCACCAGCTCTGTGACACCCCACTGTCTGTGACATCCCACTGTCTGTGACAACCCCACTGCTCTGTGACACCCCAGTAGCTCTGTGACATCCCACCTGCTCTGTGACACCCCCACCAGCTCTGTGACACCCCACTGTGACATCCCACTGTCTGTGACAACCCCACCTGCTCTGTGACACCCTCACCTATTCTGTGACACTCCCTCCTGCTCTGTGACACCCCCACATACTCTGTGACACCCCACTGTTTGTGACACCCCACGTGCTCTGTGACACCCCCACATACTCTGTGACACCCCACTGTCTGTGATGCCCCACCAGCTCTGTGACACCCCACCTGCTCTGTGACACCCCACCAGCTCTGTGACACCCCACCTGCTCTGTGACACCCCACCTGCGGTGACACCTCTCCAGCTCTGTGACACCCCCACCTGTGCTGTGACACCCCACCTGCTCTGTGACACCCCCACCTGTTCTGTGACACCCCACCTGCTCTGTGACACCCCACCTGCTCTGTGACACCCCACCTGCTCTCTGACACCCCCACCTGCTCTCTGACATCCCATCTGCTCTGTGACACCCCACCTGCTCTGTGACACCCCCACCTGCTCTGTGACACCTCACCTGCTCTGTGACACCCCCACCTGCTCTCTGACACCCCCATTTGCTCTGTGACACCCCCACCTGCTCTCTGACACCCCACCTGCTCTGTGACACCCCACTGTCTGTGACATCCCACTGTCTGTGACACCCCCACCTGCTCTCTGACACCCCACCTGCTCTGTGACACCCCATCTGCTCTGTGACACCCCCACCTGCTCTGTGACACCCCACCTGCTCTGTGACACCCCCACCTGCTCTGTGACACCCCACCTGCTCTGTGACACCTCCCCACCAACCCCCAAACCCAATCCTGAGCCTCCGGCCTTCTTGAGCCTGGGGACCCCTGTCCCTCCTGTGCACCTGTGTCCAAGCCGTCCTGGGCACCCTCACCCGGTGCACAGCACCACCTCCCGCCACACACACAGCCCTGGCTCCAGCCCTCACTCCCTCCTGTCCCCTCCCACGTCCCTGGTGTCCTCCTCTCCCTGGGCCTCCCTGGATGCCCAGCCTCCTCGTGTGATGTGTCCTTGTCCTTCCCCTGCTCACACTGCCCGCTGTCTCCGAAACAGGAGGATCTGTGACCCCCCCTGCACCCTTGGCCCTGACCCGCCCCCGCCCACCTGCCAGTCTGGCTTTGCTTTGGTCCCTCCCAACCCCTCCTCTACCCAGCCACGCCCCCTAGCGCCCATCCGAGTGCCCCCTCCGCCGGGCTCGCCCCAGTCACTGCCATCTCCAGGGCCAGCAGGGGCGGCCCTGCCCCTCTGTTCCCTCTGCCGCCCAAGCCCGGCCAGGCCTGGAACCTGGGAACACTAGCCCTCTCTCTCCCCTCCCCACTCCCCCTCCAGGTCTCTCCTGTCCTCATAGGTCCAGACCTAGCAGGAGGCCTGCGCGGTCAGGTCGGCTCACACCGTGGGCGCAGCAGAGCCCTAGGACTGGACACCGGGACAGAGCTGCTCTCCCCACCCCCTTGGCCACCCACCACGGGGCCTGGAACAGAGACCCCGGGCAGCTGGCCCCACTCGGCCGCCACACACGCAGGTCCAGGGTAGGGGCACACAGTTGGACGTCATGCCTTGGACACACAGAGGCAGGGGACAAAACACGGACGGGCAGGGCCGCGGACAGAGACGCGCAGGCACCACACACGTGAGGGCCACACACAGCCCCAGTCGTGGAGGACGAGGGTGCAGTGGGCGATGGGAGTGGGGGACACATTGGGGGGCGTCCCCAGGAGCGAGCAGCGGCTAGTCTGGGGTCAGACACCTCCGGAGGACAAGGCCAGCCCCCAGGCCCGGGGTGGGGATGGGGTGCTTCCACAGACGTCAGGGGATGGGGGGCTTCTGGAGAAGATGGACCGAGGGGGCCACCGGGTCTGGGAGGAGCCTGTCGGGCTCTGAAGCAGGGTCCCCCCAACTGCCCGGCAGCCTGGAGCCCCAGGGGTCCAGGGCCAGCAGACGGGGGAGGATATGCTGCTCCCACCACCACCCTCTGCTGAGCGAAGCCCGTGGGGCCCGTGGCCAATGGTGAAAGGCAGGCACTGCTGGGGCGGAGATGCCGAGGGGTCAGGACCCTCCCGCCCCCGGAGCCTGGCCCTACACTGCCCAGCACGGCACCCTCTTCTCTCCTGGGAGCGGAGGGGTTACCTTCCTAACACGGTTCCCACGCAGGGCGCCACGGGAGGCGCAGCACGGTACCACCACTCCGAGGGGAAGCACAGGGCCTACAAAGGGGCCTGGCCCCAGGCACAGGGGCCCTTGTGGAGCAGTGCAGCGCCCCCGTCTGGGCACGGGGCCCCAGACTGAAAGTGCAGCAGGAAGACAGCCGTGCGGGGCAGACACGGTCAGTGGGGCCACACGGATGGACCGCAGGCCCCCTCCGCCCAGGGCCTCACGTCTCCCTCTCGGGGCGGGGAGCGGATGCAGAGAGGGAGACCCCAAGCCCAGAGCTGCCTTCCAGGACCGGGGGCCGCTGGCCGGGGTGCCCCCGAGCTGGGATGGCTGATGCCCCATCTCCACCACCTCTGCACTGGGAGTAAGTGGGGCCCGTGGGGCGGGACCCCAGCCACTGAGACAAGGCAGGAAGCAGACAAGGAACGGAGGACACCTGGACAGACAGACCAGCACGAGAAAGCAGCTGGTGGGGAGGGGCGGTCGGGAGAGGGAACCGGGGAGCGAGGAGGGCACATGTGGCTCCAGGCGGGGCCACAGGCTGGGCAGGGTGGGCTCGGGGGGGCCCCGGAACAGTCCCCAACAGAACAGAACCACACCACACGCTTTCCGCCCATGCAGTCCTACCTGGAGGCCCCGTAGGTTTGAGTTTGCGAGCTTTTTCAAGTGTTTTCACACACACACAAAGGGAAAGGAATGAAAGATTTTAAAAGAACGGGATAAGAAAAAGAAAATGAAAAAAAAATAGTCCAGGAAAGTGGGGGAAACAACAGAACAAAGAAAATTAGCACGAGGGTCAGTCCTGCCTCGGCCGGAGGGCTGAGAGCACAGTGCCTGCAGCGGTTCCGGGAAGCGGGTGGCGCCAGGCCCCCACCACCCCGAAGCTGAGGGTCCCCGAAAGTGCCCGTAGGACGGTGCTGGAGGAGGGAGCGGGCAGATCCCGAGAGAGGCGGGTGGCAGGTAGGGACCCGCAGGAGGACCCTGCCCCGGGGGAGGGCTCCGTGGGTGGACACCCCCAGGGGCAGGTAAGAGAGGCCCCAGGGCTGAGAGGCCCCAGGGCTCAGCGTCAGCCCTGAGGTGGGAGGGCGGGCTGGCAGGGCAGCGCCCAGCCCGGGGGCACCTGACCTGCATGGACGCTGGCCAGCCCTCGCCCTTCTCACCTCAGACCTTGTTCTAAGCCGCAGCCTGGCGCAGACAAACCCCGGGGGGCACAAGCCGTGCCTGGAAAGCCGCCTGCTGACCACGCAGGCCCCCAGGGAGGCCTCCCCGGCCCCCTCATCTCCCCCTCAGGGCGCCTGGGGGTGTCTGTGCTCTGCCCTGTGGGGACCTCGCTGTGGGGTCTGGGGTGCTCTCCTTACTTGAGCAGAGACTCTTGCCCTCACTGGGGGTCAGAGGGTCAAGGTTATCCTTTTGTTTCTAAACACGGGGCCCCCTGGAGGGGCTGCGGTCCCCGGAACCAGCTAGCATTTACCTCCGCAAGCTCTGGGGGGCTGTCGTCACAAGGTTTACACACTATGCACCTGACAGCAAGGACACTAAGCAGGGGGCGGAATGAAGGTGAAAAATAAAAGCCGCAAACTAGAAAACAGAACAAAATTAATCAAATAATCACACACGATTCCTTTTTGAAAAGTAAAAGAAACAAAAGAAAAAGAAACAAAAAATAACCAAAATGATGAACAACAACCGAAAAATGGGGTTTAAGAACAAAGGGGGCTGCACACAGGCAGTGCTGGGGAGGTAGGGGAGGTACCTGTACATGGGGACGGTCACCGTGCGCTCATAGTACTGCCACGTGGAGTGCAGGTCCGTGCGTGACAGGTTGGTGGCGTAGAACCTCCAGGCAGACTGCGGGGAGGACAGGACGTCAGCTGGGCACTAAGGGGTCCCACCGGCCTCTCCCAGGGCCTCGCCCCTGCGCATCCCCGTGCACGGGGCTCTGGACTGAGGCCCCGTGCTGCTCCCACCCCTTCAGGCCTCAGTAGCCTCTGCAGAATGGAGACGCGGCGGGGTGCGGGGCACAGGTCAAGCACCCGGCGAGGCTGCAGGGAGCTTCGGTTCTTTCCTCCCATCTGCCCTACCTGACGCTTGGAAGCCGTCACCCGGCATCGTGGTCACCTTCCTTCCCTCCCCGCCCCCTCCTGCCCCCAGCCTGCCCCCCCCCAGTCTGCATCGGTCCCTGTGGGTGGTAGCGATGGAATGGTAGCGCGTGGCCTCCTGTGTCTGGCCTCCTTCCTTTAGCACGTTCTCGAGGCCCATCCCTGCCGGAGCCTGCATCCGAGCCTCGTTCTTTCTAAGGCTGAACAACATTCGGGCGTACGGATGGACCACATCTGTGTACCTTTCACCCACCGAGGGACGTCTGAGCTGTCCCCACCTTTCAGCTCCTGTGAATAGTGCTGCTACGAACACCTGTGTGAAGCTTTTTGGCCGAACATCTGTTTTCAGCTCTGTTGGGTGTATAGCTAGGAGTGGGATTCCCGGGTCATGTGATATGTTTAACTTTTTGAGGAACCACCAAACTTTCCTACAGTGGCTGCACCATTTCACATCCCCCCAGCAATGTACGAGGATTCTGATTTCACCACATGCTCATCGACACTTTTTCTTTTAATTTTAGCCCTCCTGGTGGATGTGAAGCACTTTTGATTTGCATTTCGTTCATGAAGAATGATGTTGAACATCTTTTTTTTTTTTTTTTTTTTTTTTTGCGGTACGCGGGCCTCTCACTGTTGTGGCCTCTCCCCTCGCGGAGCACAGGCTCCGGACGCGCAGGCTCAGCGGCCATGGCTCACGGGCCCAGCCGCTCCGCGGTATGTGGGATCTTCCCGGACCGGGGCACGAACCCGCATCCCCTGCATCAGCAGGCAGACTCTCAACCACTGCGCCACCAGGGAAGCCCCTGAACATCTTTTAATGTTCTTGTTAGCCATCTGTGTACCTTCTTTGGGGAGATGTCTACTTAAATCCTCTGCCCATTTCTTAATTGGGTTGTGTGTCTGTTTGTTGTTGAGCTGTATGAGTCCTTCATATATTTTGGATACCAGACCCGTATCAGATATATGATTTGCAAATATTTTCTCCCATTCTGTGGGTTGTCTTTTCACTCTCTAAAGAGATGCTATGAATAGTGTCCTTTAACGCATGGAAGTTTTAAATTTTGCTAAAGTCTTATTTATTTTTTTCTTTTATTGCTTGTGCTTTTGGTGTCATATCTAAGAAACCAAAGTCATAGAGATTTACATCCATGATTTCAACTAAGAATTTTAGTTTTAGCTCTTACATTTAGGTTTTTAATCCATTTGGAGTTAATTTTGTATTGGTGTGAGGTAAGGGTCAAACTTCACTCCTTTAAAAATGGGTCTCCAGTATCCCAGAACCACCGTCAAAGAGACTGTCCTTTCCTCATTGGATAGATGTGGCACCCAACTATTGAGACTTGTTTTGGCCCAACCCATGGTCTGTCCTGGGGAACGTTCCACGTGCACTTGAGAAGGATGTGTCCTCTGTGGTTGGTGACACATGTCTAATGACAGATGTCTGCAGATCTAGCTGCGTCGTGGTTTGTTCAAGTCCTCTGTCTCCTTAGGATCTTTTGTCTGGTTTTTCTACCCTTTTTTTTTCCTTATGTATTTATCTTTGGCTGCATTGGGTCTTCATTGCTGCCTGCGGGCTTTCTCTAGTTGCAGCGAACAGGAGCTACTCTTCATTGCAGTGGCTTCTCTTTGTTGTGGGGCACGGGCTCTAAGCGCATGGGCTTCAGTAGTTGTGGCACTCAGGCTCAGTAGCTGTGGCTTGTGGGCTCTAGAGCGCAGGCTCAGTAGTTGTGATGCATGGGCTTAGTTGCTCCGTGGCATGTGGGATCTTCCCAGACCAGGGCTCGAACCCGTGTCCCCTGCCTTGGCAGGTGAATTCTTAACCACTGCGCCACCAGGGAAATACCTTTCTACCCATTTTGAAAGTGAGGTATTGAATTCTCCAGGTATTACTGTAGAAATGTCTATTTCATCCTTTAATTCTGTCAGTTTTTGCTTCATATAGTTTTAGGACTCTGTTGTTAGTATATAAATGTTTATGATTGTTAATCATCTTTATAAATTGCCTCTTATCAATACATAACAGCCTTCTTCGTCTTAACTTGTCTATTTTGTCTGATACAAGTGTGGCCAACCCAGCTCTAGGTCACTGTTTACATGGAATATCTTTTTCCATTCTTTCACTTTCAGTGTATTGTCGTCTTTGGATCTAGTACAGTTGGATAGATTTTTATCCATTCCTCCAATCTCTACCTTTTAATTGGGGAGTTTAATCCATTTACATTTAAAGTAATTACTTATAAGGAAGGACTTGCTTCTGCTGATTTTTTGTTTCTCAATTCCTCCATTATTGCCTTCTGTAGAGTTTCATTTTTTCCTAGTTATTATTGAGTCCCTTCTCTTTTCCTTTTCTGCTATTTTTTAGTTGTTTTCTTAAGGGCTACCCTGGGATTATGATTAATTCCATCTTAAATTTGTAACAATCTAGTTTGAATTAACACCAACTCAGCTTCAATAGTGAACAAAGACTCTGCTCTTGCGTGGTCCACCCCCTTTATGTTGTAACTGTTACAAATTACACCCTCTATGTTGTGTGCCCAGAAATACAGATTTATGATTATTGCTTTATGCCTTTGTCTTTTAACTCATATAAGGGAAAAAATGAGTTACAAATCAAAAATATAATACTACTCACTTTCACATTTACCTGTGTAGTTAACTTTACCAGTGTCTGTGTGGCTTGAGTTACTGCCCAGGGTCCTTTCACTTCCGTCTGAAGAGCCCTCTCCAGCATTTCTTGTAGGGCAGGTCTATTAGCTAAAAACTCCCTCAGCTTTTGTTTTTATGGGAATGCTGTGATTTCTCTTTTGAAGCATAATTTTGCCAGACCAGAATTCTGGGTCGACAGTTTTTCCTTTGCAGACTTTAAACACGTCATCCCACTGGCCCCCATGGTTTCTGATGAGAAATCGGCAGTTACCCTCACTGAGGACCCTTGGGCACCAAGAGTCCTTTCTCTCCTGCTGCTTCCAAGCCTCCCCCTGTCTGTGGGCTTCAACAGTTTGATCATAATGAGTCCTGGTGTGAATCTCTTTGACTTTATACTACTTGGATGTACAGATTCATGTCTTTCATCAAATCTGGGAAGTTTTCAGCCTTATTTTTTCAGGTATTCTTTTTGCCCAACCCCTCTTCTCTTTCTGGGGCTCCCATTATGCAAATATTGGTACATTAGATGGTATCCCACAGGTCTCATGGGCTCTGCTCATTTTTCTTCACTTGTTCTCTTTCTGCTCCTCAGACTGAGTAACTTCAACTCACCTGTCTTCAAGTCTGCTGATTCTTCCTTCTGCCTGCTCAGATCTGCTGCTGAACCCTCTAGTGCATTTTTCATTTCAGTTATTGTACTCTTCAGCTCCAGAATTTCTATCTGTTTCCTTTGTATTATTTCTATCTCTATGGACAGTCTCTATTTGGTGAGACATCATTCTTCTGATTCTCCTCATTTCCATGGATTCCTTTAGTCTTTTGTGCGTATTTAAACAGCTAATTGAAAGTCTTTGTCTAGTAAATCAAACATCAGGGCTTCTTCAGGGACAGTTTCTATTACTTGTTTTTTTTTTTTTTTCCTGTGACTGGATCACACTTTCTTGTTTCTTTGCATGCCTCACAATTTTTTGTTGAAAACTAGACATTCTGGGTATTGTAATGTGGTACCTCTGGAAGTCAGATTCCTCCCCATCCCCGGAGTTTGTTGCCGCTGCTTGTTGTTGATTGTAGTAGTTTGTTAAGTGACTTTTCTAAGCTATTCCATAAACACTGTATTCTTTGTTGTGTGTGGTCACTGAAGTCTGTTCCCTTAGCTCAGTTGTCAGATGGTGACTTGACAGACGTTCCCTTAAACCCAAAGAACCAAAGAGGAAACAAATGCTCTCAGCCTCTGCAGACCGGCCCTGTGTTGGGGCACTCCTCCAACATCTGAGAAGGTCACTTACAGCTCTGCCTTAGCCATCACTTCCTGCTTGCACGGAGTCTAAAGATCAGCCTGAAGTGAGCAATTAGTGTCTTCTCCCGTCACTTCTGAGCCTGCATCCAGCACTGGGCATGTGTGTGCCTCCTAGATCCCCCAGTGTGTGTGGGTCCTTCCCAAGCCCTAATTCTTCCACGTCTCCTTCCCAAACCTCTGAGCTTCTCAGAGAGGAGGGGCAGAGGGTAGGTGCTGCGTGTTCAGGCCACGCTCCTTCCCTGTGCTACTCAAACCTCTGAACCACACGTAGTGCTGTGACTTTATGTCGACAGTGGGTGGGACTGGGGGGCATTTCTGTTCTTCTTCACACTTTTTTGCATTTAAAAGAAGTAGCCATTTGAAGTTCTTATGGTGAAAGACACAGGCATACATACATACACAAAAGTAGGCTGCACCAGGGCAAGACCACATCTTTAAGAAAGAAATGCACTTGAGGGGCCAGGGCAGTGTCCAGCCAGCAGGAAAGGCCAGTCAACTCCAAAGGTCCACTGGGTCCCCTGGGCTCTGGGAGGGGCTGCAGGAACGCTGGGCCCATCGGGCAGCCTGTGCTCGGGCCCACACTCTCAGGATGGCTCATGGAGCACTACTGGAGGCCGAGTGGCCACTGTGACCCCCAGTGATGGGGTGGGCATTGTGAGTTGGGGCAGCACAGACATTGCTCTGGCACCTACCTGCGTGGGGAATCTCTGAACCCTGATTCCACTGCAGGATGGGTGTCAGTGCTGTGAAGGGACACCTCGGGGGCACCTGTGACAGCCTGGCCCAGGACCCAGGGCCCACAGAACGCTGGCCAGCACCCGCCTTGCTGCTGCCTGTGCTGTAGCTGCCAGACAGCTGAGGGCATCTAGGCCGGTTCTCAGCACAGACTCGAATTCCCCAACAGGGAGACGGACGCGAAGCAGGGCTCCACTCCAACACCGTGGGCCCAGGCCAGGGGTTCTGCCGGTCTACATGGAGGTCCACGTGGCACTGCGTGTGGGGGGCCACCCGGACTCACCTGGATCAGGCCTGCCGCAGGGTTCCGCCTCTTCTCAAAGTGCTTCTGACGATGCTGTTCTTGAACTTTCAGGGCAAAGCCAGACCCCAAGATGCCCTGCAAATCACTGGGGTCAGACGGTGCCCCAGGGACCACAGCCCCACACAGTTCCTCAGGGTCAGACCATGTCCGGGGGACCGCAGCCCCCCCACCCGTGCCTGCACACTTCTAGCTCCACCTTCCCGCCTCCTCAGCCCCCAGTGCCAGGAGACAGGCTGGGGGGAAAGACTTGGATTTGGGGTAAAGGGAACTTCAGGCTTACAGGAGCCTGGCGGGGCCCACTCTGAACACATCTCAGCCCAGAGATTAATCCTCCTCCCCAATTTGTCCACACTGGAGTGAGTGGAGAGGTGTGGTCCGGGGTCCCAGAGAAGGGCCACCAGGAGAGCAGCAGCGCCAGCCCCGCCCCTCACAGCTGCGGGTAGAGGGTTAACAGGGCCCTTACCTCTTCTGAAGGAGACCTGACGGAGCTGTGTCACCATACAGCACCGCTCCTGGTCACAAGGACCCAACTAGCCAATCCCACAAGGCTGGGAGGCGCTGACGGTGACCCACAGACACGGGTCAGAAGGTACAGCCTGGGGCGGCACGTTGTGGAGGCTGCCACATCCACTCCTGGGGGCTGTGGGCCTGCTGGGAGCCCTGCCCCTGCCCCACATGGCCCCGAGGGCAGCTGTGGTCACCAGGGGGGCCCAGACCCCGTCCCCAGCAAAGGCAGGAAGGGGCAGGACTCACAGCAGGAAGAGCGAAGAAGGAGACGCCGATGAGGGTGAAGGTTGCCGCCAGGAGCCTCCCGTTCCAGGTCTGGGGGTACTTGTCCCCGTAGCCAATGGTTGTCAGGGTGATCTGCGGACAGCAGGCCCCGTCGCTCAGCCAGGCCGGACAGTGGCCGCCTGGAGACCCGCGACCCGAGCCAGACCCTCCTCCTGAGGCCTCAGGGCAGCTGGACAGAACCCCCACCGTGCCGCCTTCCCAGGGCCCGAGAGGCCAGGGTCACTGCTGGCTGCCCTTCCCCCCTCAACGATCACATCCACTCTCCGAACCTCTGCTCCTTCCCTGTGGGCTGGGAGTGGGGGTCAGGCTCTGCTCTCACTTCACACCCAGCCAGGGGCCAAGAGGCTAGGAGAGAGCCAGGGGCCTGAGAGGTGACAGTGCCGAGGGACCTTCCAGGGACGCGGAGAGGGTCGTGTGGGCCCTTCGGAGGGTGGCTTGTAAGCTGAGGCCAGGAGAGCGGGAGGGGCGGGGGTGGGGCTGGAGGAGGCAACAGGAGGGGCGAGACTGGAGAAGGAAAAGGCCCCTCCCCAGGGCGTGGCAGGCAGGGCCACGGGTTTAGAATTGCTCTGCAGTGGGGAGCTGGCAAGGAGGAAGTGGGGCCCGGATGGGCCTTCCCAGGAGCCCAAATGAAAGGGGCCGTTTTCAGGTAGCTCCCACAAAACCTGCCAAAGTGGAGCCCCAGGCCTGGTGTGCAGGACCACCAAGGCCACACACACAGGCAGGTTCGGAGGCTCAGGACAGACCACGTGGCCGGCTGCGCTGGGAGGTGGGCCCAGGCGGGCCCTGCGGGGCGAGGTCTTAGCCAAACAGCGGGAGGGGCCGAGGTGCGAGCAGGAGAGGGAACTGGGGGCATCGGCGGCCCTGGCCAGGCGGCGGACAGGAGCAGAGTTTGCTCCTCGGGGGACTCGGACAGCAGGGTCAACTGGCCCCCGCGCCACAGGCCCGGACATCTCTCACCGTCCACCCACCATCCACCCTGGGAATCCATCCCCCGGACTCTGGGGTCACGCAGAGAGTCCACCCAAAGCCCACTGTGCAGCCTGAGGAAAGTCTGCGAAACGGGGCTGAATAATCTTGGCTTCGCCAGCAGGGACTTCTGTGCTGGTCACCTGCGAAGTCACAGCCAAGGCATTCGGGCCTGCATAGGAGGTTCTGGGAAGGAGCCAGCGAGCTGGGCGCAGGTAACGGGGAGCCGGGTGGAGCGAGAAGGACACTCGCTTCTCACCAGAAGCCTCCCGGTGATTGGGCTCCTCTATTCGACTGCTCTCAACAGAGACTGAACACATTTTAAAGACGTAAAATACTTGAAATCGCGCCCTCCCCCCGCAAAACTCGGCAGCGCGACAGGAAAGGCTGTGAAAGGGCACAAGCCGAGGGCGAGGGCAGCGAGCCGCCAAGGCGGGGCCGGTGCGGGCCTGACTCAGGGCCAGGAGGCGGGGAGAAGCCCAAGGCAGCTCGGGGCTCAAGGAGAGGCCCCCAGACCGGGCACTGATGTGGGCACAGGGCGCGCAGGGCAGGATGGCGAGTCTGTGCCAGGGCGCCCGCACCCGCCCCAGGACCGCACACCCATGTCCTCTCCACACAGGCGAACACTGGAGCAGCGAGAGGGGAGACGCTTCCCCTCCTGCCCACCCACCAGCAGCCGGGCCTGTACCCCCCATGCCTGGCCCTACTCTTGGGGACCCCAGAGCTGGTCAGAAAGCCTCCCACGGGGCAAAGACTTCCTAAACATTCCGTTATCCCCGGACAGAGAGAAGAACAAAGTGTATCCATAAAACAAAGAGTCTTGGAAACGAGACTAAAATCACAGTCAGGTGGAAGACACCTCCCAGGATGTAGGCAAAGGGATGAGGAATCTGGACAGGACACATTCCACGGCCCAGCGGTCTCACCAGCGGCCTCGGAGCCCCGGGAAGAAGGGAAGGAGGAAGCGGTAGACTTTTGAAGCCGCAAAGGGCACCAGCCTCCTGGAAGGAAGCCCCCCCTCCACAGGGCCCACGCTCCAGAAGAGCGTCAGGGAGGGAGGGGCCCGGCCGCCAGCAGGAGCGTGGAATTGGGGCACCTTCAGACACGCACGTCTCACAAAAACTTCTTCCCTCAGAAGACTGTGACCTCCAAACCGAGGGCAGACTGGGGGTGGTGCTGGGAGACTCGGCACTCGGGGCCCAGCATTCGGGGGGCCCAGCCCTCAGGGGTCAGCGTTCACGGCCGGCGCTCGGGGGGCTGGCTTCAGCGCGCTGCAGTGGGGGGACTCCCCCGACGCCAGTGAGGCCCCTCCGAGGACCCCAGGCCCACAGAGCAGAAGAAAGGGGACTCCGGCAGGACGATTTCCGAGAACGACAGGGAGAGGGAGGGAGCTAACCGCACCCTAGCGCAGAACAAAGCGAGCCTCTGAAGTCAAGTTCACAGGGGAGGGAACTCCCCGGAGGGTCAGCGGTTACAGCTCAGCGCGCTCACTGCCGAGGGCCTGGGTTCAATCCCTGGTCGGGGGCTAAGATCCCGAGAGCCGCGAGGCGCGGCCTAAAGTAAAGTAAAACTAAAGCTCACAGAGGGAACCCCGTGGAGGCGGGGAATGTACAGATGGGTTCCCCCGCCTCCGGGGGGCGGGGGCGACAGAAGGGGCGATGGGAGCGGGGGCACATTTTCACTCTAACACTCAGGCACTATTTGGCGTGTTTAAGATTTTGATTCAATTCTTACAGATGGGGAGGCCCCCCCGCAGGGCCTGCGCAGGGCAGGTCGAGAGAGCGGCCAGGCCCGGGCTGTCCGCTCAGAGGCCAGACGCACAGCGGCTGTGGGCTCCGATGCGCGGCTCCCGGTGCCCGGGCCTCAACTCCCCTCTCCTGCCGAGCCCGGCCAGGCTCCCGCCTCCCACGTGGTCGCTAGAGGGACACAGACTCCGGGCCTCGTGGCAATTAACACAAGAACTGCAAGTAAATTGCTCTCCGGCTTAAAGGCCGGGAGAAAGCAGGCACCCCTCTTGCCAGCGACTGGATTTGCAGCATCTGCCCCAGGTCACGTGGTCCTCGTTTTCAGAACTGGGTCTGGGGTCCCAGGAGACAATGGGCTCAAACCTCCCACGGGACCCTCCACCGACCCCCGGCCCAGTGCCCCCGGGCTGAGTGTCCAGTACCCCCAGGAAGAGCTCACAAAGGAGGGCACTCTGGCCCCCCTGCCTGGGGACGTCGTGGAAACGGGGAGGAGCCAGGCCGAGGTCCGTTCAGCCCGCGGGGCCCAGCCTGGTCTCCAGAGGGCACACTCCAAGAACGCGGGGCATCGCCTCTCAGCGCGGGAGGGCCCTGCAGAGGGCGGCCCGGGAAGGCTTTTCTCAGAAGAGACCACGTGCACCCGGTGACAGGAGAGAGGCCCTCGAGGGGCTCAGGAGGTGGGTGGCCGTGAGCATGGGCTGAAAAGGCACCAGCTCCGGACCCACCCTGGGCAGGGGCAGCCTGGGAAGTTGAGCTGGGAGAGCCAGGGCGTCCATTTCCCCTTTTGCAAACTCTCCTGCCCATCAACAGGACCGCAGGACCCCTCCCCCCATCACAGAGGTCACACAGGTGGTCAGTGAGGAAGGAGGGAAGGTGACTGGCCATGGCTAGGCACAGGCTCCCTGAGGCCAGGCCCCTCTCCACCCCACACAGACCGGCGCATCCCCTACCACCACCCCGCCTGGGTCGCCACATCCACGTGGCATCACCGTCAGTAGTGGCCAGCAAGAGGCCCCAGAGAGACGTCTCTGGCCCGGTCAGCCAGGGAGAGCTGTGCATCTCCTGTCCAGGCCCAGGGGTCAGGGGCACACCCCGGAGTGGGGAGCAGGGGAGGGCAGACAACGCGCAGGAGGGACCCCGAGGAAGGCCACACCCGGTGAGCGTGTCCTCAGTGAAGGGCCATGGCCCCAGCGGCTGGGCACTCACCAGGCCCCACCAGAGCGCGTCCGCATAGGTATCAAAGTGATCGTTCTCCCCCTTCTCCGCCAAGTACACCAGAAACGAGGCCAGGATGAGGCAGAGGAAGCCGATGTACCAGGCAGTGACCAGCTCCTGAAAGAGGCACATCACAGCCGCTGGGCCAGCGTCCAGCCCGACTCTCCCCCGGGAGCACGAGGCCCCGCCTGCCAGGAGGTTTGCTGGGCGCCGCATCCCCCGGGCTTCAGCGGATGGGCACCCCTCCCGAGAGCCGGCCGCAGAGCCCCAGCAGCCCCGATCCCGGGGCAGGCAGGAGGGGGAGCGTGTTTTCCAGTTCCAGCCCCGGGTGGTCCCACACCTACGCACCTCACCCCTGGAGGACGGTGGGTACGGACGGCTCAGCGCCGCATCCACCCAGGAAGGGAGTGTCCCCAGGCGGCCGTCAGCCCGTCAGGCTGGAGAAGCTTGGGCTGCTGGGACCCTACCCCAACTTGCCTGAGCCTGGGGGAGACACCCCGACTGAGTGCCCTCCCTGGGGGTCCAGCACCTCAGCACCCTGGGGACCACCACCCTCTCTGTCCTGCCAGCCAAGCCCCAGCCTCCGGGCTCAGACAGGAAGGGTGGTGGGGAAGGGACTCTGGGGCCAACAAGCCCACCCACAAGAGGACGGCCTCCTGCTCAGACAGGAAGGGTGGTGGGGAAGGGACTCTGGGGCCAATAAGCCCACCCACAAGAGGACAGCCTCCTGGCGGAGGCTGCCAGGGCGGGGTCTGGGCGGGCAGGGCCCCTGGCAACACAGGGACGGGATCTGGACGGGCCATGGGGCTGCAGCCCCCTCGCGGCTCCCACGGCCAGCGGCCACCACGAGCCTCAGCCTAAACGGGCAGGAGCCCGGGTGCTGGGGGGCAGTGGGTGCTGGGGGGCAGCGGGTGCTGGGGGGCAGCGGGTGCTGGGGGGCAGTAGGTGCTGGGGGGCAGTGGGTGCTGATCCGGCACGGCCACCCAACCAAGGAGCGAGCCGGCTCCGGGCCCAGAGGGACCGGACGGCAGACACGCTGGAGAGAGGAGGAAGACGGCCAAGTCATGGGGAGACGCCCAGAGGAAACGAGGGGCTGGGTCCCGCCTGCTCACCTTGCTGTGCGCGTAGACCACGGAGCCCAGCAGCTTCCAGGTGCCGCCGCGCCGGTCCATCCGGATCATGCGCAGGATCTGCAGGAAGCGCAGGCTGCGCAGCGCCGACGTGGCGAAGACGTTGCCCTGGGAGCCGGCGGCCAGCACGGCGATGGACGCGATGAGCACCATGACGTCTGCGGGGACAGCGGAGGAGCTCGGGCCGGCCCCCTGCCGCGCAAGGGCAGTCCCCACCAGGGCCCCGGGAGGACGGACAGACGGAAGCACACAAAGTGCTGGCGTGGGCCTGGCTCCACTGTCCGCCCAGCCCAGCCCTGCCCTGGGCACGGCCGCCCGACACCTCATAACCACGGGCTCTGACGCCAAGAGGGCAGGTGACGAGAAACTTCCAGAAGGAGCCGATCCTGCAGCCCTGCCTGCCCCCCCCTGCAGCGGGCCTCACCGATCACACAGAAGGGCTTCCGCGCAAACTTGAGCCGCCCCCTCCAGCCGCGGTACCGGCAGCAGCAGCCCGCGGCCCAGATCCGCACGAAGTACTCCACGCCGAACACCACGATGGTCACGATTTCCTGCAGGGGAAGCCACGGCTGAGCCACTGCCGGCTCCGCTGGGGGGGGGGAGGGGAGAGTGCTGTGCGGCTGGTGTGGGAGTGGGGACCCCGTCCTGTGCAGCTGGTGTGCGAGTGGCGACCCCGTCCTGTGTAGCTAGTGTGGGAGTGGGGACCCCGTCCTGTGCAGCTGGTGTGGGAGTGGGGACCCCGTCCTGTGCAGCTGGTGTGCGAATGGGGACCCCGTCCTGTGTAGCTGGTGTGCGAGTGGGGACCCCGTCCTGTGCAGCTGGTGTGCGAGTGGGGACCCCGTCCTGTGCAGCTGGTGTGCGAGTGGGGACCCCGTCCTGTGCAGCGTAGCTGGTGTGGGAGTGCGGACCCCCGTCCTGTGTAGCTGGTGTGGGAGTGGGGACCCCGTCCTGTGTAGCTGGTGTGGGAGTGGGGACCCCGTCCTGTGCAGCTGGTGTGGGAGTGGGGACTCCGTCCTGTGCAGCTCGTGTGCGAATGGGGACCCCGTCCTGTGTAGCTGGTGTGCGAGTGGGGACCCCGTCCTGTGCAGCTGGTGTGCGAGTGGGGACCCCGTCCTGTGCAGCTGGTGTGCGAGTGGGGACCCAGAGGGCAGAGCCGATGGAGGGTCTCAGGTAACTGCCAAGGGGGCGGGGCTCCCATGCCCGGGGGTGGGCCCAGGACACAGCGCAGGGTGGGCAGGGGCGGAGGGCTCCCCGGAGGTGCGTCAGCTTCCCTGGGGCCCCATATGCCTCCATCACCAACGGCAACACAGAAATTACCTGTGGTTGCCATGGCGCCTGCTGTGAGCTTCCCAACCCCCAGCCCACGCCCACATCTGCCAGGGAACACCCCACACTATGGGGTGGAGGGGGCCCCCGGGGCCCTCAGGCTCTAGTGAGAACAGAAGACAGGAAAGGGGGTGGGGACGGGGGGGCGCTATCAGGCACTGTGACGACACAGGGAGGGGCCAGCCTAGGCTGGAGGGTAACAGGGTGCCGGGGGTGTTCAGGGGAGGGACGGGTGGGGGCTGAGGATGCGGCAGCATCACCAACGTGGGGGGGAAGCTGGGAGGGACCCAAGGGCTACCAGGAAGAGCAGGGGCCATGGGTGCCAGGAGGACGGGGGTCCCTGCCGGTGGGCGTCTGGGAGATCAGACCAACGGGACCGGGGACAGGCTGCCGCCCACGGTCTCCGCTGCCATCAGGCCCGTCTGCGCCGACCCACGGGACCCACCAGGATGTAGAGTGCGCCCTCCGAGCTCTTCTCGTACTCCTTGATGGTGGAGAACACAGACAGCACGAGGCAGGAGAAGACCAGCAAGAACCTGGGGGCCGGAGCAGAAGGCGGTCAGCCAGGCCGGGCAGCCAGCCGGCGCGGAAGGCACAGGGCAGGGCAGGGGCACGCGGCAGCCCAGGGCTCCACGGCGATGCCTGGGCCCAGCTGCTCTGCAGGACGCCCACCACACTCCCCCCGCCGCCCCCACCAACGTCCCTCGCCAACGTCCAACGTCCCTCTCAGAGGAACCACAAACGGGGGACACTGCCTTCTGGGCCGCTGGGCAAACAAGAAATGAGTGAACCGCACAGCCCGTGCCCACGCAGGGCACCCCATACACAGTCACCCCTCTCCTCATCCACAGCTGTTTCCTCACGAGGCCCCGAAGTAGACACTTCCTGTCTCCCGGCTCACACCAGCCTCACACACACCGTCCCAGCGCCCTTGGCAGCCGGACCTGTGTCTGCAGGCGGTGCTGGCGGGGGCACTAACGGAGCCGGGAGCCGATGGGCGGCAGGTGTCCAGCCAGAGCGGACAGGGCGGGGCTGGGGTCCCAGGGAGCAGAGCCCCTGAGGGCTGAGGTCAGCGTCCAGGCCTCCTGAGGCACAGAGCACCTGGTACGGGAAGCTGGGCAGGGACGCCACACCACGCCCCTCCCACTTCATCACCACTGGGACACCCCCATCACCCCAGAGTGTCGAGACCACCATCCACCGTGGTAGTGGTGGAGGAGGGGAGATGAGACCCTTCAGAGCCAAAGCCGCGTGGTCCACCCTCAGCCGGGCCACAGCGACAGTGACTCGGGCCCTACCCCGCCCAGCCCAGCCTGCGTCACGGAGCGGCGGCCCCGCCCATGTGCCCCAGAGGCCTGACAACCAGGCCCAGAGAGGCGCAGACCCGCCTCCACATGCAGCCCCTCCCCAGAGCGTGGCCCCGAGGATGTCTCCGGATGCGCCCCCAGCTCCAGGGCAGAGGCGCTACGGGCAGATAACAGAGGCCGCTGGCACAGAAAAAACGCACGCGGGGAAACGGTCACGTTTCAAAACCTCAATTAATTTCCTTTGCTCATTAGCCAATTTATTCAATTAGCTGAGCCCTGGGGGAAAAAATGTCCAGATGTCTCATGTGCCTTATACTCGTAATTCTCTGCCTGCGGTGGGAAGGAGCCCACGTGCCCAGAGAGGATCTGCCAGGGTCAGAGGAGATCCCAGGGTGGTGAGTCAGGACCCCGGGGCCTGGGCGGTGGGAGAGACTGGCAGGATCCCCAGCTCAGCTCAGCACTGGGCGCGGGAGTCGGGGGGACGCATAGCATGGTGGGCTTCCCTGTGGAGGTGTTCACAACGCTGCAGGATGAAGTGCTGGTGGGGCCAACAGGGAAGGGAAAGTGTTCCTTGGCAGAGGGAAGGGCAAGTGGACTGGCGCCAGGAGGGGGTCGGGGGGGGGAGGGGGAGACAGTGTGTCCAGGACCTGGCAGCGGGCAAGTCTGACCAGACTGGAGATCGGGGCCCCGGGATGCCTGACGCCATCGTCACCTGTCAGGGAGACTGAGTCCAGGGCTGCGCCCACGCAGGGCAGCTCCTCGTGCTTTATAAAAACATTCCTCTAAAGAAAAACAGGAAAGACCCAGGTCCCAAGGTGACCAGGCCCTCTCAGCCCCGCCTCCCCAGGGCGCTCTGACCAGCATCTCGGAAACTTCCAGAATGGCCAGGGTACGCTGCACAAAGCGCAGCCCTTCCCAGCAGGCAGCTGCCAGGCTGTCGGGAGCCCCACCAGCAGCTCAGGAGCCAAAGCTGCGGCCCAAGCGCCAGTGACATTCCAAGTTTTGTTTTTGATGTGTTGGGACAGATGGTCGCAGGCGACACCGCCTGGGGCGCGCAGGGGGTGCAGCAGGATGGACGCTCCAGAGAGAGGCCAGCACACCCACACGACAAGGAGGAAGGAGAGGCAGCAGCAGACTCCCACGCGCAGCGGGCACCCCAGCCACGCCTCCAGGTGCAGGCAGGGCCCCCGCAGATCAAGAAAGGGACAACTCCAAAGGGCAGTGGTGCCCCCCCCGGCCACTCACAGGTAGCCACGATGGGGAAAAGGCACTTACTTCCAGGTCCCCTCCTGTCTGCGGGTAACCCTGTGACCGGCGACCACCCCTGCCCAGCACACAGCCGCATCCTGGGCCCGGAGACGTCTGAAGCCCACGCCCATCCAGCGAGGCTGAAAGGGGCTCCGCCTCTGGCCTCGTGGTCCCAGGCACGGCATCCTCCATTACAGGGGACACTTCCCTGAGGCCCAGCCCCCGGGGAGCCAGGGAGTGGGGGGGCCAGCCCTCCCGCAGGACGACGCAGGTGATCACCCCCAGCCCTGAGGCCCATCGCAGGGCCGCCCGCTGCCGTTATGCTGGGGCCCTGGGCACCGGAGCATCCTGGAGACCCTGGGGAGTCTGAGCCAGGCGGGGGCCTTCCTTCCCAAAGACCTCTCTTGCCTCGGTGACCCGGGTTCTGGCTCCTGGCAGGCTCATGGGAGCTGCCAGCTGTGGCTCTAAGGGACTCCCCTTCTCCCCTCTCCTCCTCTGTAGAGGCATTGGGGAGGTGCAGGGTGGACGCCGCCGCCACTGGGAGGCCCCGGGAGGCAAGCTGTGTGCTTAGCACCGACCCCCAGGCCCCAGAGGACGTGGTGGCTAGTAGCTGGGTCCGCTTCCTCCCCAGATGGGATCGGTGAGCAGTTCTACCCGCCCACAGGCTGGGAGACCCGTCCCCCTGCTGCAAGGTTCAGCTCAATGGCCAGCACCATCCTGTACATCTCCCCAGCACCGGGACCGAGGCCCCAGGGCCCTGGGGGAGGGGAGTTCTCATGCCCTCCAGCCTGGGAACTGTCCAGGCTGCAGGAAAAGAAAGGAGGGGAGGCAGGAGGTGGCTGCAAAGGCAGAACATGGCGGCTGATTATGATAATGAATTCATCGTCAGGATGCTTCCCTGGCAGCGGTTGCCAAGGAGACGAGCAGCTCAAGCAGCTGGTCCCCAGCCCCAGATTCCAGGGGCTGTGATGGGGGTCAGGCGGAGCGGCAGGCCAGCCAGGGACCTCAGACCTTGCTCACCTGGGCAGGGGGGAGGTAGGCCACCTGGAGAGTGAGCATCAGAGCAGCCGCATCCCAGATGCACAACCAGGCCTGCACCACCCAGTTCACGAGTGGCCACGAGGTGGGGCGGGCCCCAGCACTGCAGGACCCACAGCAGCAGGAGAGACCTCAGCCAGACATCAGGAGGGACTTCCACAGCCTGAGCTCTGGGCAGAGATGGACCCCTCTTTTGAAACAGGTGGAGGCACGGCAGGGTCCTCAGTGTAGGGATTCTGACGCATGGAGAGACAGGCAGGGCAGGCGGGAGGGACTGAGGGTGGTGGAGCCTTGGGCATTGGCCAGGGGAGCCCCCCAGTCAAGGCCTGACAGCACCCCTCGAGGCGGTCAGCCCACCCACAGCCGTGCCGCAGGTCCTGGGTGCACACGTGTGCGTTCTGCCTGCCCTGCACTCTCGGGAGGGGGCGGCCGCCACCCCCAGAGGGAGACCCCACTGCTTTCGGCTCTCCCCTCCCACCCCCTCCGCCCATCTGACTGCAGGGAATATTTCTTTTCCGGAAAACGTGACAAGGTTTCTGCCACCTCATTCCCACGTCTGGTTCCCACTGTTGGGAGGGCACCAGGGGGGGTGTCATGGTGCTGGCCCACAGCCCAGACTCCCCGCTCCCTTCAAGGACTAAGCTGGGCGATGACTGGGATTATTCACCTCATTCTACATATTCAGTGAAATACACCTTTCATAAGCGAATGGCAGGAAGTCGTGTTACCAGCACCCCACTTGCTCACCCCCAGCCCCTGGCTGGCAGAGCTGGGAGAGAAGGATGGGGAGGGGTCCCTGACATCAAGCACCACCCCCCAGGCTCCAATTCAGCTATGCACCAAGCAGGCGACAGCCCAGCAGATTGGAAGAAGGTGCTCATCCGTTTTACAGATGAGAAAACGGAGGCTGTGATGCAGCTCACCGCGGCCACGCGGGGCCGAGCCTGAGCACGCTTCCACTGGCGGGGTCTCCCCAGGATAACGTCCATCCCGATAAGGCCGGGTGGCCTGGGAGCCCAGGAGGGGACGGGGGCGGAGCCGCCAGCGTGAGGTCCAAGCTCCCACACCGGGTCCCCGGGGAACCTCCCGCTGCCTCGTCCATCAGGACTGCAGTTGGCGCTGCAGCCCAGAATCTAATTTCACCCTTAATGAACTGCTCTGCCTCCAGTACCTGGGGCCACCGCCAGTCTCTGGGCAACAGGAAGCCTGGACTCCTGATGGCTGCTCCGGGCGCAAGCAAGCCAGACGCGAGGAATCGCTCTGAGATCCCGCCGCGGTCCGAGGGAGTGGGTCCGAGGGAGTGGGAGGCCGTGTGCAGACCCTACCCTGGAAACGAGCCCCGCCCACAGGGCCGCCCACCCAGGCCCACTGCAGTCCCGCCAGGCCCCCGTACACGGCAAGTAAGTGCTCAGTAAACGCCTCAGACCTGACAGGCCCCAACCCAGGAAGTCCCAGACCCTGGGAAGGTCCAGCTCCGGCCTTGGCATTTGAGGCCTCCCTTGAATTAAATTAAATTGAATAATTGCACATTCTGTGGATTTCACATCAATTAAAGAAAAAAACAGAAACAGGCCAGGTTGTCAGGGACTGAAGCAGAGGGTAAGGCCCATCCGCCCGTCTGTGCCCAGGCAAGCCCTCCCCACCCGTGCCTCAGCTCCCCTCTGCACCCTCCCCACCCGTGCCTCAGCTCCCCTCTGCGCCCTCCCCACCCGTGCCTCGGCTCCCCTCTGCGCCCTCCCCACCCGTGCCTCAGCTCCCCTCTGCGCCCTCCCCACCCGTGCCTCGGCTCCCCTCTGCGCCCTCCCCACCCGTGCCTCAGCTCCCCTCTGCCCTCCCCACCCGTGCCCAGCTCCCCTCTGCGCCCTCCCCACCCGTGCCCAGCTCCCCTCTGCGCCCTCCCCACCCGTGCCTCAGCTCCCCTCTGCGCCCTCCCCACCCGTGCCCAGCTCCCCTCTGCGCCCTCCCCACCCGTGCCTCAGCTCCCCTCTGCCCTCCCCACCCGTGCCCAGCTCCCCTCTGCGCCCTCCCCACCCGTGCCCAGCTCCCCTCTGCGCCCTCCCCACCCGTGCCTCGGCTCCCCTCTGCGCCCTCCCCACCCGTGCCCAGCTCCCCTCTGCGCCCTCCCCACCCGTGCCTCGGCTCCCCTCTGCGCCCTCCCCACCCGTGCCTCAGCTCCCCTCTGCCCTCCCCACCCGTGCCTCAGCTCCCCTCTGCGCCCTCCCCACCCGTGCCCAGCTCCCCTCTGCGCCCTCCCCACCCGTGCCTCAGCTCCCCTCTGCGCCCTCCCCACCCGTGCCTCAGCTCCCCTCTGCCCTCCCCACCCGTGCCTCAGCTCCCCTCTGCGCCCTCCCCACCCGTGCCTCAGCTCCCCCCTGTGCCAGCACAGATTTGGGCGGGAGAGCCTACCCCTCTGCCCACACTGCTCCCCGCACCCCCTGCCACCAGGGGACCTGACCCCATCCTTCAAAGAAGGACACTGCTCTGAGGCTTCCTGGGGGGCAAGGAGGGCCCCAGCCTCCCCCGGGATGCCTTAGCATCCACACGTGGGGATCAGGCAGCCGCTGGCTGGGTGATTTCCTGTGCTGTGGTGCGGGGGTCCCCCTCCAGGTGTGTTCTCTTCCACGGTCCACACTGAGCTCTGTCCTTGTAAGTCCTGGTCTCCCCCGGCCCCGGCTCACTCTGGGGGTCCCCGTCTTGGGGTGCGTCCCCCAGGCCTGCCACACACACCCCCAGCACAGCCACCTTTGGGGTCCCTTGAGTGCCAGGCTCTGTCCAGGGAGCTGGCCTGACGAAACGGTCAGCATGGCTGACCCCCGGCCCTGCGGGTCCCATAGCCCCAACCGCGCAGAAGCCTGCACAGGAGCGGGGTGAGGAGGGGAGGGGTCCCCTGTGGGAGGCACTGCCGTGGACAGCCCTCTGAGGTCAGGGCCCAGGGCAAATACCATCTTTCGGGGGAGAGGTGCTTCCCCCGCCACGAGGGGTCAGTTTGGACCACCCTGGGCACCTGACATCCCCTTCGTGAGCACAGGAACCCATGCAGGCGCTCAGGGTACCCCCACACCAGGGCCCCTCACAGACCCGCCTCCCCAGGTCGACAGCACGGCCAGGCCTGCTCCCCCGGACTCTTCCTGAACACCCTCCAAGCGGCTCTCGGGCTGGCCCACTCCCCCCGTGCCCCATGGGTCATAGCTCAGTGGTCCCCTAAAAACACTCCTGGTGTTCTGCCGGCCTCCATCTGCACACCTCGAGTGACAGCCATGGGCAGGACCTCGGTTTAACAAGCCCCCTCCCGGACCAGCCCTGGTCCTGACCCCGGGGGGCCACCAGGCACGTGCTTGCCTGGGTCCTTCTCCAGGCCAGAGCGCCGTCTGCTCCCCAGCCATAAGCCACCGAGGGCGTAGGGTGAGGGATCAGTGACAGAGCCACCTCATGCTCCCCCGACCCCAGGGGCACCAGGAGCCCTGATGACAGAGACAAAGCTCAACACTCGTCCAGCAGAGACTTGTCTGATTCCACGGGAAAATCCCCACCACACACGATTAGCACGAAGGAGGACGACAGCCTGAATCCGATCTCCTTTAAGAAATGCAGAGACAGGCACAGATGCCCGGAAGGCAATCGGGAAAGACAAACGCTCCTCCTCAGCTTTTCTGCATCTTCTCCGTTTCCTACGGTGGACGTGTGTAATTTTCATAATCAGAAGAGGTAATGGACCATAACCAAGTGTATCTCTAAGAGGCCGCCAGCCCCTCTCGCTCAGACCACGCAGTGCTGTCTGCCCACCACCTGGCCTGAAACACTGGATTTCCGTCCACATGATATTAATTCAGCTCTCAGCTAATCAAACCGCACAAAGCGGAGAGGACCGTCTTGGAGAACGTTGACCAAGGAGGAAAGAGCTCTGTGAGCACAAGAGGCTGAATCGGGAGGCGGAAGCAAGCGGCCACGCGCCTGCCCCAAGCGCCCCGTCCGCAGGCCAGCCAGTGATGGGCCAATCTCCCCACTTTCCATGTCCCGCACGGAGCTCGCTTGGAGAGACGGCCGTGGGCTCGTGATCAGGACCGCGGCCAGCGCCCTGCACGCCGTCCCGCCTCGGCTCACCCGGGTCACCCCCGCCAGAGGCTGAGCTCCAAATGCTCTCGCTTCCTGTTCCTCCGGGTGAAAGTCGAACCCCGGGTCAGGCCCTGCCCTCCTGCTGGAGGGCCCGTCCCGGTGCTGCCACCACATCCCACCAAGGCTTGGCCTCCAGAGAGAACAGACTTCTAAACGCCAGTGGACCCAGCCAGGCCCGGCAGGACTGGCAGCCCTGCTCAGAGCCCTGCTCCCAGGAACAGAAATGGATCAGCAGGTGCTCACCCAGGCTCCTCCCACTTCCACATTCCACTCCCCTCCCCCGCCCCCGCTTCCTCCCCCGAAGCCTGGAATCCCAGGAGAAACTGGCCTTTTCCTCAGACAAACCCTTCCAATATTTTTTTCCAAGCCTAAATGTAAAAGCAAGCTCAGAAGTTCTAAGCTCTCTAGTCAGGTCAAGACTGAGGCTCCAGGGAAGGAAGGGGCGGACCAGACAGGACCCAGAGGAGGGAGGGGCCTGGGCGGGGGCACACGCAGCAGACAGCCAAGGACAACCTGGGAGCTGAGACCTGTCCCCACAACAGACGATGAAGGAATCTCTGGAGACGCTGTTTCCAACGAGTCCGAGTAGGACTTTCTGGAACAAACGCGGTTCTGTACCTTTACAGAATTATTCCAGGGGGCTTCCCTGGTGGCGCAGTGGCAGAGAATCCACGCTCCCAATGCAGGGGGCCCAGGCTCGGTCCCTTACCAGGGAACTAGATCCCACATGCACGCTGCAGCTAAGAGTTCACAACTAAGGAGCCCACGTGCTGCAACTAAGACCCGGCACAACCAAATAAACAAATAAATAAATATTTTAAAAAATATCCCGGGTAATCTGAAGACATTAAAGACCTAATTTTACTCAAGTCGGGTAGCCGGCAGAGCCTAAGGACGCTCAGCTCTGAGTACATCCTGGAGATGAAGGTCAGACTCAGGGCTGGCGGCTGGAACACACCCACCCTCACGTCTCAACCAAGGGAAGCCAACACGGCCTCTGCGAGGAGCGGCCGGAAGAGGCCCGCCCGCTCCAGCGCACCCTCCCTTGGGCCGATCCCAGCTGCTGGGCAGTGGGACCGAGGCTCTGGGCCGCTGGTGGCCGAGAAGAGGCGAGAGCCCCCTCGTGGGTGGGCACCCGCCCCAGGCCAGGGGTCTCCCCACCGTCCTTGGGGCTGCTGGAGAAGGCGCAGCCCTCACCCAGCCTCTGCCGGGCTTGAGCACCGCTGGCCCCGCTCACCAGCGCGCGCTTGGGTCCATCACTCAGCCCGGCTCACCTGCGCCCCGCCCCGCGGCATCAGGACACCTGGTAGAAGTCCTGCCGCTGTCCCTGTTCTCCCTTCAGCAGGCACCATCCTGCCCGTTCCCCAGGGAACCCCCTTTGCACTTGCCAAACCCAGGCCTTCACAGTAGGGAACTCTGGGGCCTGCATGCCCCGGGGCTCTGGCTGGGCTGTGGATGAAGCCACCCAAATGCACTAGGGCAAACTGAGGAATGTGGGCCCTGCAGCCCCACTGGGAGGCACGCAGGCCCCAGAGCTGCCCACCCAGGGCCTCCAAGACCCAGGCATCCCCAGCCCTGCTTCCTCCTGGATGAATTAGAAGCTTGGTGCAGCCCAGCTTCAGACAACAAAGACCAGCCCTCTCCCTAACTCCAGACCGTTTGCAAAACAGCACCCGGACCACCTCCCCCCAGCTCCGGCCATGGCTGCCTTAATTCACACGAGGAACAAACAGGCTTTAGAAACAGTCATTTCTCTGCCCTGACCCCTCCTGCACGCGCCCACCTCACCAAGAGGGGTTTTGGGGGTTCACCGGCACCCACCAGCTGCCAGGGGAGCAAGCTGGGAGCGGTCATCGGGCCACAGCCGCCTGCAGAACAGTGGAAAGAAGGCCTACGGGGCGGGGGCAGCTGCGTCAAACCCTCCCCTCAGCATGGAAGGCAGAGTCCCTGGGGGACAACCTCGGGGCCGCACGCCCCTCTTCTTTCTACCTCGGATCTCACCAAGCTGGCCCGGGCTTGCTGGCCAGGTGCCCCACAGCTGGGAGGGAACTGCATGGCACGGATGAGGCCCGTTTCCCGATGCCGCAGAGCTGTCAGCAAACCGCTGTTGGAAAGCACAGCCGGGCACCAGCCTTCAGAAGGGAGTGGCTGTGCTAGAAGGAGTCTCCCATGCTCCGGGGCAGCGCCAGGAGATGGGCTCAGCCTGGCGGCCCACGTGACACTAAGTCACCACACGACAGCTTAGGAGGGGGTGCAGCTCATCAGGACGCAGCCCGTGCGGAAACCTGGGGTCCCCTTTACGGTCTGGGGGTCCATTGGTACAACCCGCTCGCAATGGTCCTTCTCAAGCCAAAACTGTTCTGGCCTCTATGCTTGGAGGTCCAGGGCGCTGGGACCATTCAGCCGTGGAAGGAAGACCTCCCCCAATACCCAGGCAGCTGTAGAACAGTGAGGTCCTTTAGGAAAACGGCCAGTCCTCCTGGACAAACACAGCTTCAGACGGGGGCCCCGTGTCTAATCACGCGGCCACGTTCACAGCAGCCCCAAACCCCTCCATCCAGGCGCGGTCACTGGCCAACGGGACTGAGAACACACCCGGGCCGCGCGGAGGGCGGACGGCGCAGGGTGCTGTCCCGGACGCGCCCGACTCCCTCTGCCTGGTCTTCCTCCTTGCTGAGTGACAGACAACGCGGCCAGGACCCCGTGAACGTCACACGCTCCGAGCACTGTGCTGAGTGAGTCACAGGAGACAAGCCCAGAATGGTGTCCCCACGTCACAGATGAGGGGACACCGGGCCCAAGGCAGGATTCCCCGCCAGGCCCCCGCAGAGCCCACGGTCCCCACGGCTCACCGTCCTCTGCCCACGCGCGCCCCCGAACCATCACTGGTTATAACCTCACACCACACCTGATGGGGCGTGGGGGTGACGAGGTGACGTCCGTGACTAAGGCACGTACCCGGCGATCTCCATGCAGGAAAGGCCCTCCGTTTACACTCAAGAACGTTTCAGATGACCCGCCCACGAGGTGACCCAGGCAGCACGGTTTATAATGAGGCTGCCGGACACAGGCCAAGGTCTCTCACAAGCCTTGGCTCAGGAAGGGGCAGAAGGCTGCAGCCCAGGGCCGACCCAGCATCGTGAGCCCCAGGCCTGGCCCCCAGCCCCACCCCACCCCCGTCCCCCACAAGGAAAGGGTGGCAAGCCCGCAGTGCCTGCAGCACGTCCCGCCCTGTCGTGCCGAGCGGAGGTTCGGCCCTCCGCGGGGTCCCCCACCGCCATCCTGGCCCTCAGCACCTTCCACGAAAGGCCCCAGAGAACTCTCGGTCCTCTGGAGCCTGTCCCTTCTCCGGGGCATTCAGAACGCAGCTCCCGGGGGTGGGGGCAGCCTGGCGGGCTTGCCAGGACGGACTGAGGACGCCTGTGAGCGGTGGCCAGGAGCAGACCCCGGGCCTCACCGTGGACACGCAGACGCGTGGGGATTCACACAGCCTAGGATTCACTTACTGACCAAAACGGACCGGGAAGAACCCCCTGAGACGCTCTATCCACCACCAGGCTCGGGCTGCGCTCCTGGAAACAAGCCGGTCTCTTCACAATCGTTCAGGGTTTAGGTGTTTTCCGAGGCGGTGCCCACGTCAAAGCCCCCCGCCGAGTCTCCGTAGAGACTAGTTTCAATGTTTGACTTGTACTGGTTTCTAACAAAACAGATTTTTCTTTGTTCTGATCTGTGAAACTGTCAAGAACAGAGCTTCCTACCGACCCCATCACCCTGAGGACACAGACCATTTGCGGGGATTCAGGACGGTGTAATTAGACACCGTGATTAAGAAACACTTCATTAAAAAACACTTCATTGTCTCATTGTGGGTGAGAAATCCTACGATGAGGCCTGAGGTCTCCAGACAGCCGACTGGGGACAGTCTACTGAGCCCTGGTCTCCGTGGAAACCACAACCCTCCTACCGTTTTCACCTTTGGGGAAATTTCCGTAAGATTCTCTAACTCTTCAATCAATAGACATTTCCTCCCCAGGATTGCAGCGAGGTCTGGGAGCTGCAAGAAGCTGAGAATACAGCCATTCAGACCCCAGTCTCCTCTCAGAAGCAGACACCCAGGGCCACTTGCCCTGGGGCCCCCACGCCCCCCCAAGTGCAGTCACACCGAGGAAAAGAGAGGCCAGCACGTGGGCCCACACTTGCCCACCCGAGGGCGGACAGGTGAGAGGGGGCAGCGGGCGGCCTGCACGTGGGTTATCCGAGGCCACGCAGGGGACTGTAGCTGGGCCCTGAGGCCCCAGGCCCCCATCCCGCTGCCCCCAGCCACAGGCCCCGAAATGTCAGCGGCCCCCCGAGACCCACCTGGACGCCATCCGAGGACGGAGGGGGCTCGTGGACTAGCCCGAGAGAAGGCAGCTCCCAAGAGTGAGCCGCTCAGGCGAGCCCCGGCCTCCAGGGGCCAGTCCCTGCCCTGCAGTCACCGGCATTTTCCATCCCACCGATTTCAAACACAGTCTCACCTGGCAACTCCAAGTGGCTTTTGGATGTTGGAAAAGTCAACCGATCTGCACCCCAAGTTCCCATCACTGGGCCGAGACCCCTTCTGTCCAGCGTGAGTGGGGCAACTCAGGAACTCGACCGTCTCAGCCTCGGTTTCCTCACCAGTGAAAATGGGGCCACAAAGTGAGGAAGCCCTGAGACCAGCGGACAGCGGGCCGGCCCAGAAGACGTGCGGTTCCCCTCCCCTCCTAACTCGAGCCTCGGGGAGACCCCCCACCCCCTCACCATGGTGGAGCAGCTGCCGCTCCCACCCGTGAGGGGAGGGGGCCGCGCACCCAACCCAGGCTCTCAAAGGACCCCCAAGGGCTCGCCTGAAGCAGATGAGTAGCCCCTGGGGCCCCACTGGCCTGGACACGCATCCTGAAGTGTTTGGGGTCTTTTCTGTGGCTCACACCCGCTCTGAGAAACTCATGAAAACCCTAGACCGTAGCTAGAAAATCCTCTCGTGTAAAGATGCCCTGCTCTAGGGGTGCACAGACCCTCGGAGCCCCGAGACCTGCCTGGGGCTGTGAAGGGCAGGCAATGGTGAGCTGAGATGCACCCCTTCCCCACCCCACACGGCCCAGCTCCTCGCAACAGGGCCCCCACTCACTGCGGACGACACCAGCCTGCCCGCCCAGAATCCCGGCCAGGTCTGGGTGAAGAGCCATGCGGGGCTGGGACCTGCCCAACCGGGGACTGCTCTCCCTCTCCAGCCAGAGCAGAGGAAGGGACACTGCAGGGGCCTCGAGGCTGGGAGGGGTGGCCCGGGCGGGCTCCCCTCAGCCTGGTCCAGGATCCTCCTGACTCAGGGAAGCCTCCCGCCTCCACAGGCAGCAGCAGCAGTGATGGCGATGGCTCCAGGCCCAGAGGCACGTCCATGGAGACAGCCCGTCCGCAAAGGGCAGGGGCACCTGGCCTGATACGCACCAAGCCCAGGGCCCAGAGGGCGGCCACCTCCCTCCCCGCCTCTGACACCCAGAGGGCTCAGCACGCCTCTCCTTCCAGAAGCCGGGCTTTGCTGGAAGGTGGCCCAGGAGGGCAGCTGCCCCAGCCCTGCGACCACTCCCGGCCCCCACTGCCCCTCCCAGGCCCAGCTCAGGAGGCTTGAACTGGTTTAATCAACAAACCAAACAGACGAGGGCCAGTCCCTGCTGGGGGGCGGGGGGTGCACAGGGGAGGCCGCACCACTGGAGACCAGCATATGGGGGCAGTGAAGCCCTCCTGAGTCCAGTGGGCTGGGCCCAAGGATGGGCTGGGCCTGGGGACAGCTAGTGAATTCCAGGCCCGGGGAGCCGGGGGGTGACCGATGAGCAGCAACAGCGGGACAGAGATGTCGCCGTTCAGGAGCACCCCCGGGCCGGCGCCGGGAGGGTGGAGACCCCACGCGGTGGCCTCCACAATGCCTTGGGGGCAAGGGCAGCTCTGCCCCGTTCACTGCCCCTGGACCCTCACACACTGCAGGCCCACCTGTCCCGACTCGGGCACTCCCGAGGCGGGGGCAACGCAGACCCACACCCGAGAGCAGCTGCCTGGCCCCCAGTCCCCACACTCTGTTCCCAGCTCTGAAGGCTGCAGCTTCCAGGACGCAGGACGCACGGAGGGGCCGGCCACTTCGGGCCTGGGCAGGGAGAGGCCACACAGAGGGGACCCCGGGAAGTGCTGCCGGCGGGGACCTTCGTGCCCAAAGCACAGCGAACCCTCCAGCAGCCGCACCACAGGTCAGACAGGAGTGGGGGCGCCGCTGGGCTGTGCCCAGACACCAGAGGCCACCTCGGGCCAGGACCTGGCTGACCAGAGCTGGCCCCCGCCCGGCAGGGAGAGGAGGCACGGGGCTCTTCCAAGGAGGAAGAGCGCACCTGGGCATGTCCGCCCCGGGAAGAACCAGGTCACCTCCCTGGGGCAGGCGGGGGCTGACACAGTGCCAGGGGAGCCTCTGCCTCTTGGGACTCCCGGGGTGGCTCAGCGCTGGGGCTGGGGACAGTGGCCAGGAGGCCTCCAGGGCTGTGGTGACCCCCAGGACACCTACCCCTCCAGCAGCTTGGCATGTCCTCCCAGGGTCTCCTCCCCCACCCGCAGCGGGCCCGTCCAGAGCACACACTCACAGGTCACAGGCACACTCACGGGCACGCACCCCCTCATCCCAGGTGGGCACTTGGTCGGAGACGGTTTCCCAGAATCCACCCCTCACTCCCATCCCCAAATGCCTCTTTCTCACAAAATGGCCGAGTCCTGGGCCCAGTCTAGCTGGGATGGGAGAGAGCGCCTGTAGGCTCAGAGGCCGTGCTCGCCACCAGCACAGGCGCGCGTGCACACACACACACACACACCACACGCTCGAACACCCGTGTGCACACAATGCCGGCCTGTGGCCACCAGCCCTGGCGCAGGAGCCAGGAGTTCCCTGAACAACGGGCCCAGGGCCACCGACAGCCCTCCCAGGGCCAGGGCTGGCGGCCCCCCTCTTCCTGGGGGTCCACTCTGCAATAAAGGGGGTCTGGAGCCCAGAACGCGCGCAGGGGCGTCAGGCATGCACCTGCTCCTCCAGCGAGCCGCGGCAGGGGCTCGAGGCTGTGCTGGGGGAGGGGGAGGGGGGGCGACGCAGGCCAGGACAGGGGTGGGTGCAGGCACCACGGGGCAGGAACAGCCAACTATCTACCCTGAGCCCACGGCTGGGGGCGGAGAGTAACGACGGGACCCCTCCGCCATTGCAGCACCCCAGAAGCGCACCCTAGAAGGAGGGCCAACCCCTCCCCCCATTCCCCCTTCTTTGAGGGAACCCATCTAGAGGGGGCCCTCTAGGAGTCCAGGTCCAGTGACAGGACGGGCAGCGCCGCCCTCCCTCCCTGGTCGGCCCTTTGTTCGGTGCAGTGGCCGTGGGGAGGGGCCTCTCAGGGCTGAGGAGGGGAGGCTGGGGCGCTGCACATCTCCCCATCCTGCGGGGGAGGGACTGATGCAACCCAACCAGGCCGCTGGCGGGCGCGCCCACCCCGACCCCAGAACTCCTTCCAACCAGACGTCTCCAAAATCGCTCTCCAACCTCTGCCCTTCTCTTGAACCAAGGTACCCCAGGCACACGGTGTGACTGACGCGGGCGCTCGGACACACACGGAGGCCCTCGTAGCCCGCAGCTGTGCGCCCACGGGCCACCAGCGGCCGATCGCCCGGGTGCCTCGCGACCCGCGCCCGCCGCCCGGGTGGGCACTCACACGTAGGCGTGGTAGATGAAAGCCCAGCCGCGCGGCCGCTCCAACACGTTGTAGAGGAAATTCTGCAGCTTGCGGTAGAAGGCGTTGCGCTTGGGGGGCTTCCCGGCGCCCGCGCCGCCCGCGCGCGGCTTACTGAGGATGCTGCCGCGCTTGGGGGCCTCGGAGCCGGCGATGAGCAGCGCGCCGTCTCGGGTGGAGTCGGGCGCGCCGGGGTCCAGCCCCACGAAGCCCACCTTGAGCTTCTTCTCCCCGCTCGGGCCAGGGTACACGCCGCCGTTGCGAGACTTCTGCACCATGGTGCCGGGCGGCGCCCGGGCGGGCGCGGGCTCAGCGGGGGCGGCGCGCGGGGGGCGGCGCGGGCCCGAGCCCAGTTCCCCGGCCCTGGAGCCGCATGGCCAGGCGGCGGCGGCGGCGGCGGCGGCGGCGGCGGCTCCGCGCTCCTGCCGGGCCCGGGCCGCGCGCGGGGACGCTCCGGCCCCCTCGCTCCGCGCGCGCCTGGGCGCCTGGCCCGCGGCCGCGCCGGCTCCGCCCGCCGCCTCGCCCCGCCCCCCCCTCCGTTAACTCCTGCGCCGCCGCCCCGGCCGCGGGAGGGAAGGGGAGGAGAGGAGGGGGAAGAAAGAGGAGGGAGGGTCAGGCTGCGCCACCCCGCCGACCTCTTCCCGCCCCTCCGGCCACGTGTGCCCTGACGAGGGGATCCGGCCCCCTGGTCCCCTCTGGGGTGGGCAGGACCAGGCAAGCACACGCCTGAGCAGAGACCCCAGCTCTCCCTGGGATCCCCAGGCGGTGCGGTGCCGGGGCCTGGCCCCAGGTGAATTCTTACCAGCTGGGCCCGGACTGGACCCCTTGGAGCCGGGGAGGCCAGGCTCTCTGTTAGAAGGCCCAGCTCCCCGGGACCTTATGCTCCTGGCCTCTAGATGGGCCAGGCATGAGGACGCTTTAGGCCCCAGGCCCTTGGTCGTGCAGGGAGGCCTTTGTGGAGACTTCCTTCCTAAGAGGTAGCGTGAACTGGGCCTTGGAGAGGACGTCCCCGCGGGGGAGACAGCTGGGGAAAGGTGGGGGTGTGCAGAGGCTTCTCGGCAGGAAGGAGGGTCAGGAAGCTCAGACCTGAGAGACACCCCGGGGAGCCTTGAAGTCCCCCAAGGGGCCTGGGATTTGTTCTTCAGATCCCAAAAGAGGCCCGAGGCAGGAGCAGGGGGTTGGAGAGTGGGCCCCAGGGCAAGACCTAGGCCTCAGGAGAGCAGGCTCTGGACGCAGACAGCAGCGTGTCCCCTTGGCGGGCAGTGGGCAGAGTTGGCCTCCCCTGTGGCTGTGGGTGTCCTGGGGGGTCACTCAGGAACCTGCTGCTGGAAGACCAGAGGGCTCGTTCCTCAGCTCCCGAGGGGCCCCTGCACACTCGATGCTGTCAGCTCCTCACGATGTGCCCCCCGGACCCCCCATCTGCACACCTAGGATGGTGTCAGCTTCAGGGGCCCCTCCTGACTACACCCAGACTCCTCCCACATTCACCTGGCATCGTGGGATGTACCAAGCAAAAGGCCCTGTTTAGTAGCTGGTGATGCCCTCACCGGTAACGGCTGCTAACACAGGACCCCTGGTGCCAGGTCAGCTGTGTCGTTTGCCCTTTGGGTTCCAAAGGCATTGGCGTGGTTTTGTTTTTCTTCAGTTGGGCAGAAAGCATAATGGACAGTGCAGGCACAGGGCTAAGTCATCTAGAATGTTGGGGAGACCACAGCGCATGCCACACCCACACCTGTGCACACAGGTGCATCCCAGGGGCCACACTCCTGACCCCCACCTCCCTGCCTCCAGGCCTGCTCACTAGCTACAATCTCCAGAGTTAGGTGGGTTCTCCCCCGCTGAGCCCAGGCCGAGGGAGGAGACGGAGGCCCTGGCTTACGAACGGGAAGAAGGGGCCACTGCGTCCCGCGCGCACTGGGTCTGCACGGGGGTGGCGTCTGGGGGACACACATGCTCAGTCCTCAGAAACTGGGCGAAACACCTGGGACTCAGACGCAGACACCACGAGGGCTGGGCCACCCCCTCCTGCTGAGGGGAGGCCTCCCAGACCCTGGGGTGCCACCTGGGCTGGGCATGGTCCCTCCCTGGGGGAGCCCCTCCCCAGGGTTGGATGGAGAGCACCGTGAGCCCACGGTTAGCGTGGCTCACCGAGGATGAAGGTGTCACCTGTGCAGGTGACAGGTGTCCCTGAGACAGCAGCAAGGTTTGGGCTCGGCGTGCCAGGGCACTGAGCAGGAAGAAAGGACGGCACGTCCCTGAGGTCCGAGGGGCCCCTGGCTGCCTTCATGACCTCCTGGGGGAGGCGGTGCTGAGAGGGAGCCCCCACCCGGCTGGAAGGGGACTGGGCTCGGTTGCAGGCATCCCCCACCTCCCCGAGCCCCTGCTCGCTTGTCTATGGTGGCGTTGGCACCAAGAGCTTCACCGCATCTCTTGGAGGTTCCGGAAGGCGAACACCGCATCATCCTCTGTTTAGGGTGTCCTTTCCGTGATCATTTGTGTTTTCAATTTTGTGTCTTGCACACCACGGGCTGTGCACTGTCAGTGGTCTGGTCACCAGTGCCCCCACCCCTGCCACCTAGGCAAAACAGGTCGTTGAAAAGAGTCAGTCGGGGTGAATTTCATGCAAGTGACAGGAGTTCCATTTATTTAAAAATAGATGGGAAAAGCTTTCAGGCTCAAGCCATCTTTGCCAAGACTGCACTGACGGGATCCAGAGAAGGGGAGTGGAAAAATTCGGAGGCACGCAACGCCCAGCCCCAGTCTGGGGAGAAAGCTTCCACCGGGACTCCGGGGCGGCCGCTGCCACGCCGGGCGCTGTCCTTTCAGCACCACCCCAGAACCTGCTGAGCCCAGCCCAGTCTTCTTTTGCCCTCTCCCCTGGCCTCCCCCTCCTGTCCCCCACATCACCGGCTACACTGAGCTGTCACATCACAGGCCAGCTCAGAGTCTCACCCCCTGCCCCCAGTACTCCTGTGTGTTCCCTCCCTGTGGGGGAGCTCACCACGCCGGGCTGTGACCTTGCTTCCCGGCCCGGCTCCACTGCCTTTGGGTGCATCTCACTCACCGTCGTGTCCCCCAGAGCCTGGCACAGATGAGGCCCACGCTGTGAGGTCAGGGCATGTCACAGCGGCTGGTGTCGGAGGCCATATGGAAGCATCTGGATCATCCCCTCTTTGGGAACCTTCATGGTGACCCTTCCCACGGCTCAGACCACGGGCTCAGCATTTCCCGGGAAGCCGCTTCTCCACAAGCCCGGGGGTTGTGACTCTAGCTTCACAACAGACAGATGGTGGAACCAGAAGACTTCAGAGCACAGGGGAGCGAGTGGAGAGGATGCAGGCTTCCCCTGGCCGTCCGTCCTGTCCGTCTGTCTGAGGGCCACCAGCGGCAAGGTCCCGCAGGCCGTCCCCGGGGGAGGCAGCTCCGGCACCCTGCTGTGGGATCCCTTTTTGTTCAGCCCCATCTGATGCTTTGTTGACACCTGCAGTCACCAAAAAGATACTTACCTCCCGGTGTTCAGCCACGCTCAAGTTCATGGCCAGTGACCACGTGGACATGGGGGGCAGACCCTGAAAAGCAGAGTTTCCTGTTTCACCACCACCCCATTTCCTCCCAGTAGAAAAGGAGCAAGGTGCTTCCCCAGCCACACGCCTCCAGAAAAACAGATGGTCCCGCAGAGGCCCAGAGGGAAAACTCCACCAGGCCGAGAAACAAGACAACTTGGGGAAATGAGAAGAGACATGTTCTCAATCACATAACCTGGGTCAGGGCTGTTGTCGTCTTCGTGCTGTGATTTGGGCAACAGGAAGCACCTACCCAGACAGAAAGCCCCACCCCCTCCAAGGAATTTTCCGTTATTAGGAGGAAGGGCTGTATTATTTATCCAGCTCATGGGGGGAAAAAAGAAGTGAGGAAAAATTCAAGGTACGAAAGCACTGATTTTTTTAAACGTCTTGCACTAAAGTCAACATAAATTCAATTTATAGGGCTTTCTTTTAAAGGCTCAGAACCTCAACAAGCTTCCCGAGCCCCAGCTGATTGCACGCGGGAGCTGACCTGCATTTCTCAGCCGCCAATAACACCTTGACGCCGGGAGTCCATGGTCGCCTGTGACAGCGGAGACAGGCTGGGCAGCAAAGGTGGCCCTGGAGGCGTCCGGATGGGTGGGAACCATCGCGTGGATTCTGGGCTCTCGAGGGGGCCCCCTCTTGGCCGTCTGCCCTCAGGCCCCGCCCCCGCTCTCTGCGGGGGGCCCGTTCCCAGGAGCGAGGGGTGCGGGGGTTTGTTTGGGAGGCTGTGCCTTTATGTCATCTCTGAGGTGTGATCCAGGCCCCACCAGCGCTCTCTCTCTCCGAGTCAATGCTCCCATGACCCACTTTCCTCGCCGTGGCCTCTTTACCTGTGTGACCTGGCCCGGCGGTCGCAGACCCCCACCTCTCTACCCCACGTCCCTTCCTCCCAGCTCCCCGCCCTGGGCACACGGCAGCTTCAAGGACCCTCAAGCAGGTAAAGGGGGCTTTGAATATACTGTTCCCTTTGGCAGGAATGCTGTTCCCTCCATTAGCACCCGAAGGTCCCTGTGGTTCTCAGGGAGGCCCTGCTTGTGGATCTCCCCTGAGGTGCGACTCCAGCCCCAGCTCTCAGGTTCCCCATCACAGTCTGAAACTGTGTTACTTGTTGGCTCACCACCTGTTCATCCCCCAACCCCACTAGACAGGGAGCTCAAGAGGAGGATGGTGCCACACTCACAGCCCTGTGCACACACCCACGGCCCTGTGCACACTCACAGCCCCGTGTACGCTCATGGGCCCGTGCACACACATACAGCCACATGCACAGGCACACAGCCCCGTGCACACTCTCACGGCCCTGGCCCAGCCCACAGAAGCTGCTCGTCACATTCCCTGACTGAGCGAACACTTCTTTCTAGAGCTAGATGTTGCTTGGAGCCTCTAGCCAGGATGTGTCCCTGGTGACCGGCCCGGGGCTTGTGTGGCTTAGGGTCTGCCCAGGTAGACCACAGGCGGATGTGAGCTGGAGTGCGATGCCGTGGAGACAGGCTGCCCACCAGCAGAGCGGTCAGCCACCCTGCCCACACACGGGTGTGGGCACCTGGGTCCTGGCTGCCAGCCCACCGCCAGCCCCGGCTCGCTTGAGTGCCCGGCTTGCTTGGCCAGATGTCCAGTAGGCTTTGGACAGAGCTGTCCAGCCTGGCGCAGGGCCCACCCCCGGCCCCCTCACCCAGGACAAGGTCACCACACACTAAGCCAGGGAGATGGGACAGAAAGGCTGGACTCTTGGACCAGCAAAAGCAGGACACATCAGCCTAGACAGAGCTGGAGCCTCAGCCGGCACCACGGGCTCAGGCAGGGTGGCCCCTGATGAATCAGTCCACCAGCAAACGCGGTCCACCCACAGCGTGGCCAGAGGCAGGGTGCTGCCGGCTGCAGAGAGTAGCCCTGGGGCGGCCCCGCGGGCTCATCCGAGCTGGCCAAGTGACCTTTGCAGAGCCCAGGGGTCCTCGCTGGTCGAGTGAAGAGAAGCGGCTCCCACCTCATGGGGCTGCCAGTGGGTGCTGAAAGGAGGCGACCCTGAAAACACCACCCAGCACAGAGCAGCATCCACGAAGCAGCAGGGAGATGCATGGTGACCCCAGTCCTGGCTTAGAAGCGCCCTCGTCCTTGGTTTCTTACAGACCCTCCCCCATGGGAGAGTCCCCCAGCTCAGACACGCTGACCCCCTCCCTTCTTGGCATCCACCCACAGAGATGAGATCCACTTAGGCCAGTCATTCTTACCCAGGGCAGCTTTGTTCCCCAAGGGACATCTGTAATGTCTGGAGACATTTTTGGGTGTCATGATGGGCACAGGTGCTACTGGCATCTAATGGGAAGAGGCACAGAACAGGCTCCTCACCCCCACAACAGAGAATTATCTATCCCTGGATGTCAATAGTGATGACACCATGATTTAGGTTAACAAGGTCTTCTCTCAAGTCGCAAATATTTCCGAGGAGTTAGCCATTCACCCCTTAGTATAAAATAGTGCCAACAAATGGATTTTCTCCCTAAAGCTCCTAATAATACCCAAGCCAAGGGATGAGAATTTTCACGGCAGGACTCCACAATGTTGGGAAGGAGAGCAACTCTCCCCAACCCCAGGAAGGGCTTTGGGCGGGGCAAGCATCTGGGTGAGGGGCACACTTGCGAAGAGGCAACAGGACGGCTCATCATCAGAGTTCGACAAAGTAACCCTGCGTTTTCCATGTTGCTATTTTCTAGCCTGATGACAGAATCTACCTTTACACCATGCAGAACAGTGCAGTGTTTGCTCCTGTTTCACGGCTCTGTCTGTGTGTAACTGGGCAAGGTGCTGGACCTCTCTGGCCCTCGTAAATGATACCACAGGATTGTTACAACCATTCGCGGAGTTAAGGTTTGCATAGCACTTAGAACAATGTCTGGCATGAGTAAGCATTATATAAGCTTTAAAGTAAAAATAAATGAATCGATTCCAGGGCTGGCTCTGCGATCCTGCATTTCCAACATGTACCACCTTCCTCAACACTTGGGGGGAGGACCCTGGGTTTCCGGAGACACACAGTAAAGAAGGGATGAGAGGACACCAGAGGCACCCAGCATCCCAGAGGCCTCACCCCCACGCCAGCGGAGGCGGCTGCAGGTCCGAGAGAGCCAGGGCTCAGGGGAGCGCCATCTAATACAGACCCCAGCCCTAAAGGTGCGCAGGGCACCCATCCAGGTCCTGCCCACTCTGAGGGGCGAGAGGTTTGCGCAGAGGACAGAGATGGAAAGGGACATTTCCCAAACTTCCACCGTGAGGCTCAGAAGCATGACCCCCACCCCCTCCCCCGCCCCTCTTCCCTCCTTTGTTCTGTCCTCCAGCTCCCCTTTTGGCTCAGCCTTGCCGCCCCCCCCTTTCTGGGCAGCTGAACCCCAGACACCAGGACCCCAGCCATCTCGAAAGACCCAGCTTCAAACAGCAGCTGGCACGGTCCTTGTCACCAGAGCCCAGGGCGGGCCCTCTGGGCCAGGGAGCTGGGCCCATCCGTCACTCGGGGCTGGCACAAGCCCAACCACGGCCCCTACGCCCCCCAGAGCTGCCAGCATCCCTGACAAGAAGATGGCTTCGGAGCCTGGGGCCACTTCACCGAGCATCTTCACAGAGGCGGTCCAAAGAGAATGATCTGGTCCCTGCCCCACTGACCCTTCCAGGTCCACCCACTCCGCCCAGGGCGGACACGGAACAGGCAGGGCCTGGGAGCTCTCGCCTCCCCCACCCCTGCTTCCGGCCGCACCCCGGTGTGCGGCTGATTGGACCTCTGCGCTGGCAGCGGGTTCGGCCGGGCTCCCAGCCACGAGCCCACGTCTGAGCGGCCCTCGCCCTCCCCAGCCGACCCCCAAAGAGAGACGCCAGGAAAGGAAGCAGCTCCTCTGGACACCAAGCTCCGTTCCTCCCCAACCCACCCAGACCCACCCCAGTGAAGTCATGAGCAGCCAGCGCAGCCCCCAGCCGGCTTCTCCCCGCACGGGCGCGGGACCGGGAAAGCTCCCCAGCGCTGCCTGAGTCCGGCCACCCACGGCGCCCTGGGCTCAATCCTGACTCCAGCCAGCCAGCAGTGCAGCTACAGCCGGGACACAGCTTGTGCGGGCGCACACACACTCAACACTCGTGCACACGTGTGCATGCGCACGCGTGCTCCCTCAAGCACGCACGAGATGCACGCATGCGCACTCACCTGCACACATTCGCTGCCCTGGCTCCCGTGGGCTCCAGGACCCCCACCACGTTCTCCCCACACTCCACACAGCACAGGCAGACGTGCACAGCTCCACACCCAGGTCACACTCACACAGGTGTGCACGGCTGGGTACACACACCAGGGGCACTCGTGTAACCTGGCACACCCTTGGTCCCACTCCGAGACGCACCAGGGCACCCAGGAGGAGACACACCCACAGCCCCTCACAAGGGCGGTCACTCCCTGGCAAGGAGCCCTGGGGTCTGAGGCCGCCGTCCAGACACAGGACGGTCACCACCAGGTCACCCAGGTCCCTGGGGGAGGGAGGGAAGGTGCTTCCTGTCTCGAGGGGAGGGCTCCGGGAGCCCTGGGGAGACGAGGGCAGGAGACAGACCCGATCTGGCCGGCTCAGCAGGACCCTGCAACCCCGAGGACCCATGAATTTTTCGGAGGTACCCAAAGTGCAGATTGAAGCTGCCACTTGGGTCCTGGCAGATCTTGCTTTCAATTATTCCCCAGCCCAGCAGAGGGTGGAAGACCCAGCCCCGGGCCTCAGCTTCAGGGGGCAATCGCCCAGCCTGGGCTCCGGCACCAGCCCTGTGGCCCCCACGTCCTGCGCGGCAGCCCAGGCATCCAAGCCCAGTGTGAGCGCTGGTCTGTGCCCCCCGCTCGGGTCCTGGCCCTGAGGCTGTACCCCCGCCTGCACCCCAGGGTGCCCTGTCCGGGTTGTGGTACCACCCACCCTGTCCACCCACCCTCCGCCTCTGAAGCTGACGCCCCGACGCCGAGGCCCAGTGGACCCCGCCCCCTACACTGCTTCCCTGCCCCACCCACCACCAGACCAAAGGGAGGGGCCCCCACGCCCTCCGCTCACCGCGCAGCCTCAGCCCGCACTCCGATGGCCGTGCCGGGAGCTGGACAGCAGCGGAGGCGGGCCAGGAGGCAGCTGCGCAAGCCCTGCGAGCACCTGACCGCAGGGGGTTCCTCCACCCACCATCTGCTTTGTCCCGCTGGCGGTGGGTGGAGCGGGGCAGGAACCAGCGCCCTCACCGCCTGCACTACTGCCCAGATCAGAGGCTCTCAGACTTAGGTCCAGGCACCCCGGGGACCGAGAACCCTCCAGAAGGCCCTCAAGATCAGACTGTTCTCCCAGTAACGCCAAGGCCTTGGCTTTGTTCCGCCCGTCCCCCCTCGCACAGTGGGGTTTTCAGAGCCATGCGATGTGTGACGACTGCGCTGTGTGACCTTGAGTTTTAAATATTTCTGCTTTCCTTTCCGGTGCACCAAGTCTATGGCTACCACCTCAGTGGTGTCTGACCCTGCGAGGGTTTGAGAACCGACACCCAGAGTGTGACGCTGGGCCTCTGCCATCCCACCCAGCCCTCCCCTCCCACTGCCAGTCCCGAGGTGTGGCCAGTGCCCACCCTCCCCCTGAAGCCCCTCCCGCTGAGTGTGTTTGGCTCCCGGAACAGCCCAGAGACCCAGGTCCCTGCCCACCCCAGCTCTGCAGGGGGCTGCTGGTGGGGGAGCCCCCCCCCCCCCCGCCCAGGTCAGCAGAAAAATCCTGGGAGAGGTGCTGCATGTGCTGCCCCCACGTGGACACCTGTAGGTACTGCATGTCCCCGAGAGTGAGGTCCGGATTTCTCTTCCTCTGTCCTGGGGAACCCCACCCTGATCAAGGCACAGGGATGCAGAGAGGTCCAGTGCCCTGCCAGGCAACAGACTAGGAGCTGCACCTTCCAGGGGCTGCCTTAATCACTCCATCCCCGAAGGTGGCCCAAGGCCCCCTCCGAGACCCTCTGAGAAGCCCCACCCTCCACCGTGGCGGGGACCCCCATCTTCCTCAGACTCCGGTGGGAGTGGAGAAGTGCTCCCACCTCTGTCCTCACACTGCCCTGAGAGTCCATGAGCCTGGAATGATCTGTGTCCCCCACCCCAGGAACACACTCACCTGCAGGGGGCGGGAAGTATGGCTGAAATCCCCCCACCCTTGGCATCTGGACCACAACAGCCGCTTGGACCAGAGGGTGAGGGTCCCCTCAGGGACCACGCTGGGGGGCTTCCTTTGACCCCAGCCGGGGCTGGATTCATTCTTACCCTGTCTCATGCTGACAGGTTTCTCTGGCTTGACCCCAATTCTAACTGGGCCAAGTGTAAGAGGACAGCTTCCTGGGACAGACAGCTGGCAGGGTCACAGCAGGTTGGCCCGGGGGGCCCAGGACGAGCCGCAGCTCAGAAGAGTGGCAGGGGGCACCCAGTTTCCTTGGGTAGGGCCACCAGATAAAACGCACCAACAAGCGTGAATCTCAGGTAAGCAGTAAATACTTTCTCAGTGTACATAGTGCATGGGACATATTTATGTTCAAAAGTATCCACTGTTTCTCTGAATCCAGATCTGCCTGGGGTTCTGTGTCTCTGTTCGCCTACTCGAGCTGCCTTCCTTTGAGGCCTCTGAGGGTCGGCCCAGACCCTGCGCACGGGGGTCTACAGGCCGCCAGCACCGGGGAGGTGGGTCCCAGTCCACACTGGCTTGGCTAGCCTGGTGCCCTTCTTCTGGTCCTACTCTCCCTTCATGCGCCCTCCAGGGGCCCATCCCCACTTTGGGACTGGGCGGGGAGACACCACCGTCCCTCCGTGGACACCCCTGAACCCCAGCACCCATCTGTCCTGGCTGGCCCCTCGCTCGGTGGCATAATTCCCATCACCACCCAGGGTGGTGGGCTGGATATGCTCCCAGAGAGTTCAGGCCTCAGGCCCTGGAACCTGTGATGTGACAAGTGTCAAGACAGTGTTTTGCAGAGGTGACTAAATCAAGGATCTTGAGTGGAGATGACCCTGGATTATCCAGGGGGGTCTTCAGTGACTCCCTTATAAGCGGTTGGCAGGGGAGATTTGACCCAGAGGAGAGGAGACCATGTGACCATGGAGGCAGAGACTGGGGGCCTGTGACCACAAGCCAAGGGACTCCGGCAGCCACCAGGAGCTGCAAGAGGCACGGACCGGACCCTCCCCCACAGCCTCTGGAGGGAGCGGGCCCTGCCCACGCTGGATCTTGTCCCAGGGGTACTGGACTGCGGGAGGGTCCATTTCTGTCGTTTTAAGCTTCCAGCTTGAGGCCCATTTGTTGCTGCAGCCCCAAGGGACTCATACACTAGGGGACCCTGTGGTTGGCCTGCTGCTCACCCTGGAGGGGACGCCCCACAGCCCAGTTCCCGCTGCAGGCGGGCAAGTCTGCACTGCGCCCGCAGTCAGGGATCCGCTCAGCCCCGCCCTGAGCTCCATCTGCAGCACCAACACCGGCTCGGGCTAGGCGCTGCTTTCTGGCAGCAGGGAGAGCCGGGCAGCAGCCCTCCCTCCCCCCCCCTACTGTGCTTGCTGACCAAGGTCAGGGCTTGTTCTGGGGTTCTAGGGGCTGGGGTTCCTGGCTGTGCCGGGGGCCCCACTGAGGAGCAGGACGGCAGTGGCGCTGAGTCCAGCCACAAGTGACCAGCCTAGGGCTGGGAGTTGGGGGCGTTAAGAGTGGGCTTCCAAGAGCGTGGGAGCTTGAAAACCCGGGTGAACAACAATGTGTGTGTGACAGTCACTCGTGCGGGAGGAGCCCTCAGTTCATCCCATTCTCAGAGAGACCCCCAACACGTTCAACCCCGCTTCTGCGGATCCAAAGTGACTCATTCTTTGTCCTGGGTGCCCCCACTGGGGGAACGCCAAAGCCCCCTCACCAGCTGGACTCTGGATCCAGTGCCCCACCGTCCCCCTGGGTAGCACAGGTGGACACCTGGCCAGGTCGCCCACAGGGGTGGTGGGTGCTGGGCGGGACGCCAGGTGGGACGGGGCTGGCAACTTGGTGGGGGGCCAGGAGGGGTCCTAACGAGCGCCCTCCCGCAGGGCAAGCCGCCCACCCCCCAACAGCAGGCGCACACGGCTCCGGGGTCGCTCAGTTTATTGGTAAAACGGGCACTGAGCGTGGCAAAGGCTGGACGCGGAAGCCGGGGCGGCGGCGGGGGCGCTTTTCCTCTTAAAGAACTTCCACTGGACCTTGATGGCGAGCATCCAGTCGCTGACGGAGAGCCTCTTACAAGCGGAGGTGCAGACATGCGCCTGGCGAGGGGGCGGGGCGCCGGGACCGCGCCGGGAGCGGGGCCGGGGGTAGGGGCGGGGGCGGGGCGCGGCGCCGCCGGGGAGGGTCGCGCCGCGGGCGCCCGCGCTTCACTTGCCCGCCTTCTGCGCCTTCTGCGCCGATTTGGTGACCTTTCCGGCGCCGCCACTCTTCTTCTCCACATTCTTGATGACGCCCACGGCCACCGTCTGCCGCATGTCGCGCACGGCGAAGCGGCCTGCGGGGAGGGGGCGTGAGGCGCGGGCCGGGATACAGCGCGCAGGCGCACTCGCGCCCCCAGCATCCTCCCCAGCCCCAGGCCCTGGGGCGGGACCCTAGCGCTGGGCACCGAGCTCTCTGCGCCTGTTTGGGGGGGGGGGCGGGGCAGTGGAGTACGAGGCTCTTGTCTCCTTAGGTGGCAGGAATAACACACATAGGACTCCGCCAAGCCATCGTTGTGGGAATTAAATGGTATGTGGACAGTACTTAGGGCAGGCTGGCGCGGAGTACAGCACACCCTTTCAGCTATCTTGAAGATGGCCAGCAGCCTTGCATAAGGCAGCTCTCTGATATAGGTCTGTGGGTCGTCCTTGGGGTATCTGTGCGGCCGGCCAGCTGGAGGCAGGCGGCCAGTCCTAACTCTGCCACCAGACCAGCTGTGGGCCTTGGGTGAGTCTGCAGAGCAGGATACCATCCCAGGCCCACCCAGTGGGGCCACCTGTGCTCCATGAGACAAAGACCAAGGCCGGGGGCCACCTGCTAAGCTCTAAGCTGCAGCGCAAAAGTGCAGGACCTTCTGTCCACCCCACCCCCACAGTGGTCCTCTGCCCTTGGCCTGGATTGGCCACCACCGCGGGGCTGCCCCTCCCTCACCCCCCAGCTCACCGAGAGGTGGGTACTGGGAGAAGCTCTCCACACACATGGGCTTCCCCGGGACCATCTCCACGATGGCCGCATCGCCGGACTTCAGGGACTTGGGGTTGTCCTCCAACTTCTTTCCAGAGCGCCGGTCAATCTTCTCCTTCAGCTCAGCAAACTTGCAGGCGATGTGGGCTGTGTGGCAGTCAATGACCGGCGAGTAGCCAGCGCTGATCTGCCCAGGGTGGTTCAGAATGATGACCTGTGGACAGAGGTGCATGAGGCCATCAGGCACACGCAGGTGGGCACAGGGGGAGGGCACAGAGCTGGAGGAGGCTCCGCCCACCCCCAGGTCCCTGGGGCCCAGAGTGCCGACCATGGAGGAAGGTCAGTCTAGGGGGGACCCAGGCCCCCGGACCTGGACCCCGAGGTCCTCTTCAAGCATCTAAAAAGCCACAAGAGATAAACAACGACGAGGGCACGGTGTGAAAGGGCCAGCGGCCAGAGCAAGGACGGGGGATGACAAGACAGGACTTAGATTATCATATTTCAATTGTATCTCAGTAAAGCCAATTTAAAAAGTCCTAGTCACATAAAGAGGTGACCGAAGAGGACACAGTGCAAATGTGGAGAATTAAGTATCACAGGCCCGTCCCAGGCAATAAACTGATAAAAGCGTTTTCAGGACCAAAGGGGGACCTCAGTGAGGCCAGGAGCACCGAGGCTGGGGTGCACCCCGCCTGCTCTTCCCACCTGCGCCCTCGGCCGGCTTCAGCCCTTCCCGGCCTCAGTGGCCCACTCTGCGAAGCGGGGGTCTCAGTCCTCCCCAGCGCCAGGCAGCCCCCTCACCTGAGGACAGCCCTGGTACTGGGGGGGCCCTGCCGGCCACCGGGCTGCCCACCTGGGACGTGAACTGGGCGGCCTCCTGGGGTGGGTCGGACTTGCTGTCCCCACACACGTTGCCCCTGCGGATGTCCTTGACCGACACGTTCTTCACGTTAAAGCCTACGTTGTCCCCGGGCAGGGCCTCGCTCAGCGCCTCGTGGTGCATCTCCACTGACTTCACCTCCGTGGTGATGTTCACAGGCGCAAAGGTCACCACCATGCCCGGCCGGAGGATGCCCGTCTCCACTCGGCCCACGGGCACAGTGCCAATGCCTGGGCCGAGAGGAAGGGGGCCGTGAGGGCAGGCTGGCGTCAGGGGTGCCCTGTCCTCCCTGGCCGGTGGGGGGTGGCCACGTGGCGGGAGGGAGGGGACAGGGAGACCCCGGGCAAGGCGGACGCTGAGACATTCAGACAGAAGTGGAGGCTTCCGCGCCCCGCCAGCGGAAGAAGGGACTGAGGAAGAGAGTTCCCAGAGCACAGGGAGAATGGGCAAGGAGGGGTCCCACCCTGTGAGGCAGAAGCCCTGAGCGGATTGAGGCCCAGCCCCCCCAAGGTGGCCTGCCTGGCGCTGGCGCTGCTGTCCTGAGGGTCACTCCCAAAGGGGCGTGGGTGCCCCTGCACTTCTCAGGATCTGCTGATACTGTGTGGCTGCCCAGTGGGGGTCTGATGCTCCCCAGAGTGGGGGACGGGGGCGGTGGGGACTCCAGCCGGTCTCCCTGGCTGTGACAGAGGCTCGTGTGGCATTGCGGAGGCTGAGGCTGGTGGCTATTCTCTGTGCCGGGTGAGTGACACCCCCATCCTGCACACAGCCCCTGCATCTCTGCCACAGCCTCCTGGCTGGGAGTCCCCCATCGCTGCCCCCTCGTGGGCCTCACACTTGTTTATGGTTCTATATCATTTCATGACCAGCTTTTCTCACTCCTGGAGTGGATCGTGTCTCCCACAAGACAGGAATCTCCAAGTGGAGAGTAATATGCGACTCTCCCTGTGCCACCAGCTCCTGGTATAGGGCTGGGCACTTATCTGGAGGGAGGAAGACCCTGGCTAACTCGGGACAGACTGATGGACGGGCGGGGGGAGGTGGGTGGATAAATGGACTGATGAAGAAATGGATAATAGATGGGTCGGGGGTGGGGGTGGATAGATGGACAGATAGATGCATGGATGGAGATGGGTGGATGGGTGGCCCCCCGGAAAGTGTGCAGCATGGGGGAAGGGGCTGAAATAACCCGGCCCGGATGCTCCTGGTCAGGGGCCCATTCTCAGGAGGGGGTCTGAGGGCAGAGCTGGCCAGGCTGCAGGGTGGGTGCTGCAGCGGGCGGTGGCCACGGAGCCCTCACTCACCGCCGATCTTGTACACATCCTGCAGCGGCAGGCGCAGGGGCTTGTCTGTGGGGCGTGTGGGGGGCAGGATGGTGTCCAGGGCCTCCAGCAGGGACACGCCACTGGCGTTCCCTTCCTTCCGCTCCACTTTCCAGCCCTTGAACCACGGCATCTGTGCAGGAGGAAGAAAGCACCGTCCTAGAGCCCACGTGCCCCCGTGCCACCCACCCCACAGCCGTGGCCTCCGGGCCCACGGTTGGCTCACCCCTCCCTACGTGAGACCCCACGAGGGGAGCTCGATCCACGGCATACAAGCCGGCAGCCCGGCCAGAAGGGGCGGCCCCCAACCACAGGTGCAGGGCTGAGTTTCCCCTGGCTCTCCTGAGATACCCCCCATGCCCACCTCCCTCAGTGTGGGCAGCTGCAGCCTGGCCAGGACTAGTGACCCCTGCTGGGCCAGGGGTGGCCTCTGGCTTGACCAGGTGAGGCACTTGGTCTCGGGCTCCACAAATTCAAAACAACCAGGTCCCACTCATCACCTCCTGCCGAGTCAGAGTCCCCAGGACATGGGCTGCCAGAGCCGCCAGCTTCCCAGCTGGCCCCAGAGAGCCAGCCCTCGGCTCTTTGCTGTCCCGGCCTGCCCTGGACCTCGGGGAGGGGCCTGGGAGGCCCCGTGGCCTTGGCCCCTGGGGGAGATGCAACCCTGCCACGCAGATCTCTGGAGACAGAGACAGGGCAAGTGGGCCTGGGCCCCGGCAGCCGCTGCCCCCGCAGTGTCAGCCTGGGGGGCGAGGGGGGCGTGTCCCTGGCCAGAGAAGGGGCTGCAGTGGCTTCTGCCAGCCTCACAGGGAGGCTGAGCTGAGGGCAGAGCGTCCGGCCCCCAAGGAGTCTGGGGCTTCCAGCAGCGCGGACACCCACAGGAGGCTGGTACCGCACTTCCTCCTGCTGGCTGTCTGTGCCCGCCCTGACCCAGGGCCCTCAGGGGGAGGTCTGAGCAGCCCCACCGCTGCTGGGCACTCACGTTGGGCGAGGGTTCCAGCATGTTGTCGCCGTGCCAGCCCGAGATGGGCACGAAGGGCACGGTGGCTGGGTTGTAGCCGATCTTCTTGATATAGGCGCTGACCTCCTTGACGATCTCGTCGTAGCGCTTCTCGCTGTAGGCGGGCTCCGTGGAGTCCATCTTGTTGACCCCCACGATAAGCTGCTTCACGCCCAGCGTGTAGGCCAGCAGTGCGTGCTCCCGGGTCTGCCCGTTCTTGGAGATGCCCGCCTCAAACTCGCCCACTCCCGCCGCTACGATCAACACGGCGCAGTCCGCCTGCCCGGCAGGTCGGGTAAGGTGAGCCCAGACCTCGCCCAGCACCCAAGCCCAGGCCCCTCTGGGCAGCAGACAGGGGCCTGGGCCATCGCCTGGGCATGGGACCTGGGGGTCCCAACCTTAGGGGCAGTGTCTGTCTGTCTGTCTGTGTGAATGCCCTGGCAATGTCGGACTGTCCGGGGGCATTTCTGCCCACATTTCCATGTCCCCATTCTGGCCTCTGTGTCTCCTGTGAAGGCGGCCCTGACAGTGGCTGGCTGTCCTTACAGGCACCCTTGCCAGGCTGAGATGCCTGGACACTTAGTTCTTTGGGGGGGCGCGTGGTGACAAAGGTGAGGGGTCTCATGCCCTGGCGAGGAAGCAGAGGAGACCCAGCTACCGCTCACCGATTCCAGGGTGCCCCAGGCTCTCCTGAACGGTGCCCCCGCCCCACCTCCCGTCCCCCAGGCCCCCGAGGCCCCGCCCACCTGGGATGTGCCTGTGATCATGTTCTTGATGAAGTCGCGGTGGCCCGGGGCGTCGATGATGGTGATGTAGTACTTGGTGGTCTCGAATTTCCAGAGGGAGATGTCGATGGTGATGCCGCGCTCCCGCTCGGCTTTCAGCTTGTCCAGCACCCAGGCGTACTTGAAGGAGCCCTTCCCCATCTGGAGGGGTGGGGACGTGGTTCAGGACGGGACCGGGACTCGGGTCCCCCTGGGGCGCGGGAGCAGCATGTCACAGCAGAGAGACCCCTCGCTACTGCTGGAACCCTGGGGCTCTGGACCCACCTCCGGAACCGGGGACACCAGGACCTCATCCATGCCCTGCCCCGGCCGGCCTCCTGCCGCCTAAACGGGCTCCACCAGCAGGGGGCGCAAGGGCCTGGGAGCAGCCTGAGAGCCGCCCTGGTTTCAAGCCCTCCCCTGGCTGAGGGCTTCCCTTTATCTGAAGCCAGGGTCCCCCCCACCACACCCCCCAGATCCCTGTGTCAGCTGATGACCCCGCTAGGCTTCAGGCTGTCCAACCAAAAAGCCCCTCTGTGGTTTTTTTTTTTTTTTTTTTTTTTTTTTTTTTTAGGGAAAAAGAAAGAAAGAAATCAGATGAGGTGGTAAGGAAGGGCCTGGCTTTCCAGTTCTTTCCACAGCCGCTGAAGCTCCCCAGTGGCTCTGAGCCTCCTCCTCCACTCCCCGCCCCACCTGACCAGGGAAAGCGAGGCCGGGCCGCCCTCTCCCAACACCTGTGCCAAGTGCCCAGTGAGACTCCCATGCCCAGGGTCAGGGCTGCGGTCAGGGTGGCAGCTGTGGTCACTGCCCAGCTGGTCAAAGCTCCCTGCCAGGGCCATGCACGGACAGGGCTCTGCCCTCCAGGGAGGCTGCCCAGCCAGGGTCCAGCTAGACCCGAACCAGACGCCCTGCGAACGCCCTCAGCGCCCCTCAACACCAGCCCCGCAGGGAAGAAGAGACACAGCTTTGGGGCCCAGGAGCATCCCCGCAGCCCAGGCCAGCAGCTGCCCCTCCTGAGCCCTGGCACCGGCCATCCAGGTGAGACCCCTTACAGCTCCCCAACAGGAGCTTCCCCCAGAGCTCAGGGGTGGAGGTGTGAGGCACAGAGAGCAGACCCCACTCCATGGACACTTCCCACCCGTGGGTCTCGGACGCTTGAGAGGATCAGCTTCGAGAAATGGGGGGTCAGCCATCAGGGCCCCTCTCCTCCTCGCCAGGTGACAAAGACTCCCCCAAAAAAAGGGTGCTACCCTGGACAGGCAGCCTGCCCCGGGCCGGCAGGAGAAAATGGAGCTGATGGGCTGGGTGCCCATCAATCAGCTATTAATAGCCGCTCTGAGTCCTGGCCCAGCCCCGGGACAAGCGAGGACAGCGCCACCTCCAGTCCCAGACCTCAGCCCCGGGGACACGGGAACCCAACCCTGGGGGCTCAGAGACAGTGACCTATCCTGGGAGAAATGCACCTCCAGCCCCTCCGCTGCCGGGGTCTGGTCCGGCAGGTCATCCCACCTCCCCCCGACCAGGCACCTCCTCAGAGAGAGGTTCCCCCAGCTGCCCCCATGCCTTTCCCATCCGGATGCTGCGACACACACATCTCCCAGGTGGGGTCCTTGGGGCTCACACCCCTCTTGCCCCAGAGGAGTTCATCTGAGCTATGTGCCCCGGGGTCAGGGAAGCATCAGCCCGGCTGCCCTGTGAGAACCCAACCTCACGTGGAGGCGAAGGTGGGAGCCCCCCTCAGGGCTCACCTCGGCCGCCTCCTTTTCAAACTTCTCGATGGTCCTCTTGTCGATGCCCCCGCATTTGTAGATGAGGTGGCCGGTCGTGGTGGACTTGCCTGAGTCCACGTGGCCGATGACCACGATGTTGATGTGGGTCTTCTCCTTGCCCATCCTGCCCGGGGTGTGGGGAGGGGCTGGCGCGACCTGGGGTGTTCTGGCTCAGGGCGAGGGGCACGCTGAGCAGTGACTCTGTGGGTCGAGGTGGGGAGCAAAGGTGATGGGGGGCCTCAGAGAGAAGCCCAGCAAAGCCCTGCCCTGCACAGGTTGGGAGCACACCCGGAGCACAGTCCGGGCCCCCAAGGCCGGAGCCAGGTGTCCGTGTTTAGCTGAGCAGAGCCCGGGGGCATAAAGCCCAAACAGTCCAGTAGCCGCACACGTCTGAGTGCTGTGCCTACAGAGCCCCCCACCCTGAGAGGCTAACCCCGTCCGGAGACACCGAGGAACACCAGCCTGGCGAGCCCCGTGACCAGTCAGGAGCCGGTGATGAGTCACCCTGCCCCGCTCTCCAGTGCCCCGGCCCCGGCCTTGGGCTGGGACACCGCGCCCACCCGATCCCAGCCCCCACCCCCCGCCCCGCAGAGCTGCCACGGTGGAGAGACGGTCAGTGCTTCCCACTCCCCTCCTCGAGCAGGGACGGCACCATCTTCCCCTCATCCCTGCCCGGAAGGCTGGCACCGGGGAGACGCCTGGCCCAGAGCTCAAGCAGGGCGATGCGGTGCCCAGATCAGGGACCCAGAATAGCTCGGGCCCCCCCCCCGGGGTCTGGACGGGGGCAGGCAGTAGGGCAGGGAGGTGGGGGTCCCTGCTGTGTCCAGCTCGGGCCCTCCCAGGGGTCTGGACGGGGGCAGGCACTAGGGCAGGGAGGTGGGGGTCCCTGCTGTGTCCAGAGCAGGGAGAATCTGGCCCCAGCAGCCATGCTCAGCAGATGCCAGACAGAGATGCCCTCAGCCTGGTGGGGGCAGAGGGCCATGCCCTCCCCCTTCCCTCTGGTCACAGAGTCACAGCCCCTGCCTCATCCTGGAGGTCAATGGAGAAACCTAGGCAGCCCGTGGGGGGGGGGGGCAGGTGGCTGGGGAAGGGAAAGCGGGAGAAAGCGGCGCACCCCAGGGTGCGGACCCCTGGGTGCGGACACCGCCTGCCCGGGCGGAGGCGGGGTGGCAAGGACCCCTCAGGTCTCACAGCCTCCCCTCCCCCTCTACGTCGGGGGGGGCACCCCCAGCGCCCACCCTCACCAGCCCCCAGCGCTGACGACCCTTCCCGAACCCCACAGGGCCCCCCCCACGGCGATCCCAAGGTCACGGCTGCAGGTTGATCGCCACCGCCCAGGAGACTCGGCCCCGCCGCGGCAGCCCCGTAAACAAGCGCTACCGCGGTGCCCCCACCCCACCCAGGGCCGCCCGGGGGACTGACCCCGGTGCTGGGTCCGGAGTCCCCGGGCGGGCAGCCGATCTCCTCGGGGAGCAGCGCAGCCTCGCCAGGCGCCGGGCCGACCAGTCTCTGCCCCTGGGACTGGTCCCCGGGGAAGGGACCCTCTGCGGAAAGCTGGGGGCGGGGGTGGGGACCCGGAGGCCCAGCGTCCTTACCCGGAGCCGAGGTCTCAGCCAGAGGGACTGGCGGCGCCGGCGCCGGCGGTTTTATCTCTCCAGGAGGGGGGTCCACCTATTGACGGAGCAGGCGCAGTGCACTGCACCCCTGCAGTACGGCAATGCGGCACCGGCGCGGGCGGGGCCGGGGGCGGGGATGCGAGGGATGCAGGGATGCAGGGACAGCGGGCCCGCGGGCGCACGCGAGCGCGACAGGGACGCGAGAGGAGCATGTGGCGAGGGAGGGAACTACAAAGGCGGAGACGAGACGCACCCGGAGGGAGCGCTGGCGGGGAGAGCCAAACAGGCGGGGGCGGCGAGAGCCGGATGCGGAGAGGGAGCCGAAAGGAGGGAGGCGCAGAGATGGAGAGAGGCCTGGAGAGAAACAGCTAGCGGCAGAGGGCAGATACCGCAAGGCTGAAACGCCAGGCTCGGGCACGCGAGGGGAGAGCAGCGCAGCGCCGAGCACAAAAAGACATTTGGATCCAAAAGGAGGTCCCAGGGAAGGGCCAGTCCGCGAGGATGGGGCCGGTGGGGGCAGGGGAGGAGCAGGGCAGGCCTGGGGGGTGGCTGAGGTCGGCGTCTGGGCGGCTGTCCTGCCGGCACCTGATTTACGTGGTGCTGTGTTCTGAGGCATCTCTCCGGGGTGACGCAGGGGGTGCAGGCCCCCTGGTGGGACCCCAGAATCTGCTTCTTTCCAAGTCCCCTGCCCCCCATGTGCCTGCCACACAGGTTTGCCCCAGCAGGCCCCCAGAGCCAGGCTCTGCACCCCGGCCCCGTGGTGTGGCACGGAAACTGTGGCCTCCAGGGTCCCCTCAGCTCGGCCAAGTGGCCTGAGGCTGCATCCGCAGATCCAGTCAGCTCACCCTCCCTCCAAGCCCTGGGAAGAACTGTTTTCCACCCTGGGCCCCTTTTGGTACAGGGAACACTTGAAGTCCGCCCCCAGAGCCCACTGAAATCTTTGAGGGCTGCCCTGGTCTGCACACACAGGCCGGGTTCCCAGGGACGCAGAGTTTGCCAAGGAAAGAAATCAGCTCCCAGAGAGAGTCCCAGACTGTGGCCCTGAGGCCTCCCCTCGATCTGTAGGAAGTGCAATGTCCCTGAGGATCCTGGGCAGACCAGGGCAATGACCAAAATGGGTTTCGGGGTGGGGGGGGGATGGGTTAGTGAAGACCAGGGTCATGGCCTCTTCCGGGACCTCCAACCTTGTCAGCTCACCCATTACCGCATCTCCCCATGGCCGTGTCTCCATCTGCCTCAGAGCCCGAGGACACTCAGGTTAGGGTCACGGTCTTGGAGAAGTTGGGGCAGGGTCTCAAAAAATGTGTGTGGGGGGAGCAGAGGCCCAGGGATCAGCACCTCCTGATGGGGCAGTGCCCACGGGGAGCCCCCAGAGGTGGGACCCCCCCAGCAGGTAAGGAAGTAAAGATGGGCCGGGGCAGTGGTTGGGCGCCAAGCAGGTCTCCCTGCCCCGTGGGGAGGGTCTCTCCGGGAGGGGAGTGTGTCCGCCCACAGACCGGGCGCTGTATCCGCCCGCAGACCGGGCACTGTGTCCACCCACAGACCGGGCACTGTGTCCGCCCACAGACCGGGCGCTGTGTCCGCCCACAGACCGGGCGAGAGGGGCTGGCAAGTGACCCGGCACCTCCTCGTCTGCTGATGCCATCAAACAGGAGCCAGGAATTAAAAATAAACGCCTGTGCGGAAAGCACGGCCCCCCCGCCCTGCCCAGCTGGCCTCTGTTTAATGCGTCCCCTTCTGCCGAAGGTTAGGCAGGATCTGGGAGATGCCGTGACTGACGGAGGCTGGCATGGGACGGACCGAGGGGGCAGGAGGCCCGGGTCCCTGTGGACGCCACCCCAACTTCCCCCAGGGATCTCCAGCTGCCGGAAGCCTCAGAGGCCTGAAGCACAGGCCTGAGGCTCGCCTCTCTGCTCTGGGCTCACCCGCTGCTGTCGCCTGGCAGGAACCAAACCGCACTGGGCTGCCTGCACCAGGGGCTGGGAGGCCGTGCTCCCCAGAGCAATGGCCGCTGCTAGTGGAAACCAGCGTCCCCCCGCAAGGACCTGCTCGCTGACCTGAGGCAGGGGTCTCCAGTGGTGCCCCCAAGAGGCCTCCGTGTCCCCAGGACTTGCCCATCCGTCCTCAGCCGGACCACCTGCAGGGCCCTGGGAGCCCGAGCAACATGGTGTCTGGAGACGCTGGGCTCACACAGTGGAGACACGGAGGGAGGTATGGTGCTACCTAACCCCGACCAGCAGCGCAGGGCTGCACGGCCGCGTGGTCCAGCTAACTGGTGAACAGCTGCTAACCACCGCGTGGCCCAGCTAACTGGTGAACAGCTGCTAACCACCGCGTGGCCCAGCTAACTGGTGAACAGCTGCTAACCACCGCGTGGTCCAGCTAACTGGTGAACAGCTGCTAACTACTGAATAGTGTTTAATGACTACTACTAACTACTGATTCGTACTTAATAACCACTGAACAGTACTAAATAACTACTAATCACTGACTGGTACTGAATAACTATGGAATACTAAGCAATACTAAACACTATGTGATGCACTGAACAGCCACAGTCACCAAGCCTTGCGTGGTGGGGCTCCCAGGCAGCCTGAGGACCCATGGACCGAGAGGCAGCTGGGCACAGAGAAGCAAAGCACAGTGCCCAAGGTCACACAGCAAGGAGGGCAGAGCTCGCGGAAGGCTTGGAAGGCCTGAGCTGGGGCAGCGGTACTTCTGGACAAGCCCGCCCAGGTCCCAGCTGTGCTCTTCCCCTCTCCCAGGTCAGGCTCCGCCCCTGTAGCCCTTTTCCCACACCTGAGCCACTGGTCACAGCGGCCCCCGTAGCAGCCAAGGGTATGGGTGGGGGGGACGAGCAAAGAAAGGGCTCCTGCTAATGAGGCTGGTACGGGCTCCCAGGGCACTTTCTGGGCAGCGGGCAGAGGGAGGAGTACAGGCCCCGCCTTCTCAGCCCCTCCTGTAGCTCCCAGGCCCAGACACGAGCTGTTTGGGGCGGGGCGACACAGACAGCCCCCTCTTTGGCGGGCAGGGATTTTCACGAGCCTGGGGAAAGAAGATCCAGCTAAAATTAACCGTTATCAAGCTGTCAGCCCTGGAAATAAACCCGCCTCCCATTGGCTGCGGGTGATGTCACTGCCGGGTTAATAATAACCTGCAAATGCAGAGCTTTTCACCTGTGCGTGTGCCTTCCTGGGGGGCCACGGCCCCAGCAGGTAGGGGCCAGCAACCCGGGTGATGGTCACAGGGGCCCAGACAGCGGCCTGAGGGGGGGGGCGGGGGGGAGGGAGGGCTGCGGGTGTCTCAGAATGACATCGACCCCTGGCCTCGGGCCACAGGCTGCCCTCTGTCCCTGGGGCATTGGTGTGCATCCTTACATGTGGGGTCAGTCGCACCTGTCTCCCAGCCTACCTGGGCAGCAGGCCCCTGGACGGCCTCAGGGACACATTCCCCTGCCCCTGGCTCTCCAGGCTGGGCACCCAGGGGACTGAGATGCCCTTGAGGCCACAAGTTAAGTGGTCTCCATGGTGAAGAGGTGCTCTTGGCTACCAGATCCCCTCAGAAGAGCAAGGTCATGGCCCCTAATCAGAGAAGGGAGCGGGGCCGGGCCACGTGCACACCAGCAAGCCCCCAAGGCCAGCCAAGGCCCCACCAGCCTGCCAGCCCTGTGCTCGGGTTCTGGGCCATGTGAAAGTAAGCCGGGGCCACTGACTGGACAGTCCAGGCCCCCAAACACACCTCCTGCCAAGCCCAGTGTGTCTGGGAGGGTTTGCGAGGCTGAGGCTGACCTGACCAGCCAGGGAAGCCTAGAGAGGGGGACACAGCCCCTCAGAGAGGACGGCAGCTGGCCTGCCCTGCCCCCACCCATGCCCACCCATGCTGGGGCCACTGGAGCCATCGGGCCACCGGTACCTGCCACGCAGCAGGGAGCCGTCACCATGGTGAAGGAGCTGCGGCTCGCAGGCTCCTCCCCACAGGCCCTCACTCCCCAGGCACCCGGGGCGGGGGGCGGGCACCCACGCTTAGAGGGCAGCGGCAGCCCTGCCTGCGCTAGCCCAGCTCCCCCTGCTTCCGGCGAGCAGAGAGGGGGTCTGGCGGGCTGGGCCCTGCAGGGTCAGGGGCTCCAGCCTGGCGCCAGGAAGAGGGAGTGGCCAGGCCCCCCATTTGGCCCATTGCAGGCTGGGAGGCCAACCAGAGATGGGGAGGGACCAGCCTCTCGCGCCAAGAAGGGGCAGCCCTGCAGTGGGGCTGGGGACACGGGGGAGAACCAGGGGAGGGCTGCAGGCTCACCAACCCCCTCCACGGCCAGCCTTCTCTGGGCCCAGGAGAAAGAAGGGAGCAGGTGGGCATTTGCTGCATCACCTAGCTTCTCCTGCACCTTGCTCGGTTCCCCTGGGCCCCTGGAGTGGGGGAGGGAGAGGCCTCAGTGCTAAGCCAGCCTCCCCACCCCCAGGTTCAGAAATTTCCCTGGGGAACAGGAAGAGCCTTAGCAACTCTGCAGCCTGGCTTTTCTGCTCTTTGAACAGAGCTCCCCTCAGCTGGGCAGTTGGGAATAACCTGCCTCAGGAGCCGGTGGCCTCAGGGGCTCTTGGGATGAACTGATGCAGGAGGCTTTGGGCGGGGAAAGGACCGGGCACCAAAGGAGACAGGGCTCCAGCCTGCCCTTGAACGACTTAGAGAAACGTGCACAAATTACAAACGTGCTTGACCACCAGATCAAGAAATAGAGCGCTGCCTCATGCCCTCAAAGCCAACCGCTGCCTTGGCCCCTCCCGCTATACGTCGCTTTGCGTGAATGGAATGTGCACTTTGTGTTCTTTTTTCTGGCTTCTCTCACCTGCCGTCATGTTTGTGACATGCGCCCTTGCTGCTGCATTTGGGAGGTGTTTGGTTTTTTTCACTGCTGTGTAGTATTCCACTTCCAGTTTTGAACTACTGAAAACCCCAGCTTCGGCCTCCGAGCTTGCGGGGACCACCGTGCTCTGCTTGGAGCCCTGCTTCAGGGCTGTGGTCAGACTGTCCCCGGGGAGCCAGGAGGGTGGGCGCTTGAGAGCTCACGGCCCTGAGGGTCCAGTGTCCACTGACTGGAGCAGCTGCTGCCGGACTTCGTCCAGTTTCACAGTCATTTCTGGACACGGGCTGGCCTTCCCGCCACTTCTCTGCGGTTGGAAGCAGGAGTTGAGTCCACACATGTCAACTTCTTTTCTGAAACAATTTCAAACTTACAGAAGAGTTGCAAGAAGGGGACCAAGAACACTGCCTTATGCCCTGCGTCCACATCACTAATTCTTCATACCTGCCCTGTCTGCTGTATTGTTCTCTGTCTCTCTCTCTGTCCGCTTATATTATTGTCTCTGAAACATTTGAGAAAAGGTTGCATAAATCATTGCCTCGACCCCTTAATACTTCAGTGTACGTTTCCAGTTGATACGATCCCTCAGTCTGCAGTCCAGCTTCTACTTGTGTCACTTGTCCCAGTGATATCTTTCGTAGCTGTATTTTTCCCAATCCAGGATCACACGTTGGTTTTGGTGGTCAAGGCTCTTAGTTTCCTTAACCTGAAACAGATCCTCAGCCATTTGTGTCTTTCATGACACAGACGTTTTTAAAGAGAGGAGACAAGCTGTTTTGCAGGATGTCCCTCTGCTGGGGGGTTTTCTCATGTTTCTGCATGAATAGATTCACACTTTATTTTTCTGGCAGGAATTCCACAGGAGCAATGCATGTCAGACAGGCAGGTGCCTGACGTCAGCTTACCCATGAGTGGTGGCGTTATCCTCGACCAACTGATGGAGGTGGTGTCCACCAGCTTTCCCTACTGTGAAGTTACTCTTTTTCCCTTTGTAATGATTAAATACTTAATGAGGATGCACTTTGGATTCGATAAGTATCCTTTTCCTCATTAAAATCCCTCTCAACTTAGCACTCATGGAGAATTCTTAACTGAATCAATTTTACTGTGATGGTTGTGTTTTTAAGTTATTTATATATTTTTATTTTTGAGTTATACAGAAAATTGACTTTTTGAAAGATGTACAGTTCTGTGAATGTTAGCACAGGTACAGACTCCTGTAGCCACATCAGTTGGGACACAGAATCCCCCAAGACCCTAAAAATCTCCCCTGTGCTCACCCTTTATACTCACCTCTTCCTCCTACTCAGAGTCACGGATCTCTTCCCCATCACCATAGCTTTGTCTTCTTGAGAATGTCATGTAAATGGAAGCCTACAGTGTGTTATCTTTTGGGTCCGGCTTTTCTTTTTTTAAAGTGTTTTTTTTTTCCCCCATTTATTTATTTATTTATCTTTGGCCGCGTTGGGTCTTTGTTGCTGCGCACGGGCTTTCTCTAGTTGCAGCGAGCGGGGGCTACTCTTCGTTGTGGTGCGCAGGCTTCTCATCGCAGTGGCTTCTCTTTGTTGCAGAGCACGGGCTCTAGGCACGCAGGCTTCAGTAGTTGTGGCACATGGGCTCAGCAGTTGTGGCTCACAGGCTCTAGAGCGAAGGCTCAGCAGTTGCGGTGCACGGGCTTGGTTGCTCCATGGCATGTGGGATCTTCTTGGACCAGGGCTCGAACCCATGTCCGCTGCACTGGCAGGCAGATTCTTTTTTTTTTTTTTTTAACATCTTTATTGGAGTGTAATTGCCTTACAATGGTGTGTTAGTTGCTGCTGTATAACAAAGTGAATCAGCTGTACATAGACATATGTCCCCATATCTCCTCCCTCTTGCGGCAGGCAGATTCTTAACCACTGCGCCACCAGAGAGGTCCCAGGTCCGGCTTCTCTCATTCAGCATAATGCTTTGAGAGTCACCCAGGTGATTACGTGTTTCAGTGGTTCGTTCCTTTTTAACAATGAACGGTATTCCGTGTGTGGATGGACCGCAATTTGCTTATCCTTCACCCACTAGGTGATGTTTGGGTTGTTTCCAGTCTTGGCAGTTATGAATAAAGCCACCATAGGCATTTGTGTACAGGTTTTTGCGAACATAAGTTTGAATTTCTCTTGGACAAATGCCCAGCAGTGGGATCGCTTGATCATTTGTCAGGCATGTGACTCACTTTCTAAGAAGCGGCCACACTGGTCTCCAGGGTACTGGTACCATTTCGCATACCACAGCAGCCTGTGAGAGTTCCAGTTGCTCCACGCCCTCAACAGCACTCGTTCTCATCAGTCTCTTGTTGGAGATTTTGTTTTAGCTCTTCTAATGGGCGTGCGAGGCTATCCCATCCTGGTTTTAATTCCATTTCTCTTATAACTGATGACTTTGAAGAACTTTCCCTGTGCTGAATGCTGCATTCTCTTTAGTGAAGTTCCGTTCAGGTCTTTTATCCTTTTAAAAACAAACAGCTGTATTGAGATGTCATTTACATACCGTAAAGTACATATATAGAAAGCGTAATGCAGTGGCTTCTAGTGCATTCAGAGTTGTGCAACCACCATCATAATCTAACTTCTGAACATTTTTATCACCCCAGAGAGAAATCCCGCGCTATTAGGTAGTCACTCCCCTACCCCGAAGCAAGCCCCTGGCAACCACGAATCTACTTCCTGTCTCTGTGGGCTTGCCTGTTCTGGGCATTTCATATAAATGGAATCCTACAGGACCGGACACTTTCACTTAGAGTGTTTTCAGGCTCATCCACACTGTAGCATGTGTCAATAGTACCTCATTCCTTAGTTACACCATGTTTGGTCGTCATTCGTCAGTTGATGGGCATCTGGGTCGTTCCCAGTTTTTACATACTAGGAATGACGCTGCCATGAACATTCCTGTCTAAGCTCTCTGTGTGGATATATGTTTTCACTTATCCTGAGTAGATATCTAGGAATAGAATTGTTGGGTCATATGGTGACTATATTTAAACTGTTTTCCACAGCAGCTGCACCATTTTACATTCCCAACAGCAATGTAGGAGCGTTCCAGCATCTCCACATCCTCACCAACATTTGTTATGGGTCTGTCTTTTTGATTACAGTTATTCTATGGGTCTGAAGTGGTGTCTCATTGCAGTTTTGACCTGCAGTTCCCGAAAGACTAATGATGTTGAGCATCTTTTCATGTGCTTATCAGCCATATGTATATCTTCTTCGGAAAAATGTCTGTTCAGAGCCTTAGCCCGATCTTTCAGTGGGTTGTTTATTTTCTTAGTGTGGAGTTTTGAGAGCTCTTTCTGTATTCTGAATACAAGGCCTTCACCAGATTTTTGACTTGCAAATATTTTCTCCCTGTCTGCGGCTTGCCTTTTTATTCACTTAACAGTCATTCGTAGCACAAAAGTTTTTCATTTTGATGAAGTCCAATGCACCCAATTTTTTCTTGTGTGGAATGATCCATTGACATCGGCAAACCCCAGATCACAAAGATTTTCTCCCCTCTTTTCTTCTAAAAGTGTTATAGTTTTACGTTTCACACTTACATACAATATCCATCTTGAGTTAATTTTCCTATAAGGTGTGAGATTTAGGTCAAGATTCATTTTTCTTGCATATGGATGTCCAGTTCTTCCAGCATCATTTGTCTAGAGATTATACTTTCTCCATTGAATTGCTTTTGCACCTTTTTCAAAGTACCATTGGACCTATGTGTGGAGCTATTTCTGGACTCTGTTCTGTTACACTGATTTTTGTGTCTATCTCCACACCAAGACCACACTGAATCAATTATTGCAGTTTTATAGCAATTGCTAAAATCAGGAAGTGTGTGAAAAGAATAATCTCTTTAACAAATGGTGCTGTGATAATTCTACATCCATTTGCAAAAGAATGAAGTTGGATCCCTACCTCACACCACATACAAAAATTAACACGAAATGGACCAAAGGCCCAATAAATCTATAAAGCGGTTAGAAGAAAACATAGGTGTAAATCTTCGTGACCTTGGATCTGGCAATAGATTTTTAGATATGACACCAAAAACACAAGCAAAAAAGAAGAAATAGGTAAATTGAACTTCATCAAAATTTCAAACTTTCATGCAACAAAGGATACTATCAAGAAAGTGAAAACACAACCTACAGAATGGGAGAAAACGTTTTCAAATCATAATGAGTAAGGGTCTAGTGTTCAGAATATATAAGGAACACTTACAACTCCATAATAAAAAGACAAATAACCCAATTTTTAAATGACCAAAGGATATGAATAAACATTTATCCAGAGAAGATACACAGATTGTCAATAGGCACATGAAAAACTGCTCAACGTCATTAGTCATTACGTACCTGGAAACAGACCATCAAAATATATGAAGCAAAACTGTCTGAACTGAAGGAAGAAATAGAGAGTTCTACACTAATGGAGACTTCAACACTCCCCTCTCAATAAAGGACAGAGCAACCAGAGAGAAGATAAGGAAACAGGGGACTGAAATAATGTGCTAAACCAACTAGATGGAACAGACATGTGCAGAACACCCCACCCGACAACAGAACACACATTCTTCTCAAGTGCACATGGGACAATTTCTACAATAGACCATGTGTTAAGCCCACAAATTAAATCTCAGTAGATTTTTTAAGATAGATATCATACAAAGTGTCTTCTTCAACCACCATGGGATAAAGTTAGAAATCAGTAACAGAAGTAAAATTCACAACTATGTAGAAATTAAACAACACACTCAAACAACCAATGGATCAAAGAAGAAATCACAAAGAAAATTAGAAAATGCTTAGAGATGACTGATAATGAAAATACAACATATCAAAACTTATGAGACATAGAAAATAATAATGCTAAGGGTAAAATTTATAGCTATACACACTTACATTAAAAAACAAGAAAGATCTCAGACTTCCCTTGTGGCGCAGTGGTTAAGAATCCGCCTGCTAATGCAGGGGACACGGGTTTGAGCCCTGGTCCGGGAAGATCCCACATGCCGCGGAGCAGCTAAGCCCATGTGCCACAACTACTGAGCCTGAGCTCTAGAGCCCACGAGCCACAACTACTGAAGCCCGTGTCCCTAGAGCCCGTGCTCCGCAACAAGAGAAGCCCGCGCACCACCACGAAGAGTAGCCCCCACTCGACACAACTAGAGAAAAGCCCGTGCGCAACAATGAAGACACAACACAGCCAACAATTTTAAAATATAAATAAATAAATTTTTAAAGTTTAAAAAAAATAAACAAGAAAGATCTCACATCCTCAACCTAACTTTACACCCTAAGGAACTAGAAGAAGGACAAACTAAACCCAAAGCTGGAAGAAGGAAGGAAGTATTAAGATTAGAGAAGAGCTCAGTGTGATATAGAATAAAAGCAGTAGAGAAAATCAGTGGAGCCAACAGGTGGTTCTTTGAAAAAAATCCACAAAATGTCCTTTAGCTTCATAGGCGAAGAAAACAAAGAGAGAAGCTTCAAATTACTGCACCAGAACTAAGTCCTCCTATACATGGTCAAATGATGTTTGACTAGAGTGCCAAGACTACAGGGAAAGAAGAGGCTTTTCAACCAACGGTGCTGGAAAACTGGCTACCCACCTGCGAAAGAATGAAGATGGACCCTTACCTACACTATATACAAAAATTAACTCAAAATGGATGGAGGACCTAAAGGTAAGACCTAAAACTATAAAACTCTTAGAAGAAAACAGGAAAAAACCTTCATGACACTGCATTTGGTGATTATTTCTTGAATATAACACCAAGAGCACAGGTAACAGAAGGAAAAAAAATAGACAAATTGGACTTCATGAAAAAAATTTTAAATTTGCACCTCAAAAGAAACTATAAACAGTAAAAACGCAGCCCACAGAACGGAGGAAAATAGTTGCAAAGCAGATATCTGATGAGGAATTGATATCCAGAATATATAAAACTCCTAAAATTCGGGCTTCCCTGGTGGCGCAGTGGTTGAGAGTCCGCCTGCCGATGCAGGGGACGCGGGTTCGTGCCCCGGTCCGGGAAGATCCCACATGCCGCGGAGCGGCTGGGCCCGTGAGCCATGGCCGCTGAGCCTGCGCGTCCGGAGCCTGTGCTCTGCAACGGGAGAGGCCACAGCAGTGAGAGGCCCACGTACCGCAAAAAAAAAAAAAAACTCCTAAAATTCAACAAGAAAACAAACAGCCTAATTCAAAAATGAGAAGAATACTTGAACAGACATTTCTCCAAAGAAGATATACGAGTGGCCAAGAAGCACATGAAATGCAGCTCAACATCACTGATCATTAGGGAAATTCAAATCAAAACTACCATGAGATACCACATTGAGAGAATGTAGAGAAATATGAACACCTGTGCACTGTTGGTAAGAAGGTAAAATGGTACAGCCACTATGCAAAACACTATGGTAGTTCCCAGGAATATTCAAAATAGAATCACCACGTGATCCCGCAGCTCTACTTCTGCGTATATACCCTGGAGAACTGAAAGCAGGGTCTCAAAGAGATATTTGTACACCCAATATTCACAGCAGAATTATTCAAAATAGTTAAAATGTGGAAGTGGATCCAAGTGTCCGTAAGCAGGTGAATGGATAAGCAAAGTGTGGCCTATGCATGCAGTGGAATATCGTTCAGCCTGGAGAAGGAAAGCAATTCTGAAACAAGCTACACCACGGGTAAAGCTCGAGGACAGTACGTACCAGGTAGCCAGTCACAGAAAGACAAATACTGTGTGATCCCACCTACACGAGACACTTAGTCAAAATCATACGAAGAGAAAGTCAAAGGATGTTTCTGGGAGGAGGGGAAATGGGGAGTGCTCGCTTAATGGGGGCAGAGCTTCAATTCTACAAGATGAACGAGCTTTAGAGACGGTTGGCGCTGATGGCTGCACAACATTATGAATGTATTTATTACCACCGAACCGCACCCTTCAGAATGCTTAAGATGGGAATTCCCTGCAGTCCAGTGGTTAGGACTCTGCTTTCACAGCCGAGGCCCAGGTTCAATCCCTGGTCGGGCAACTAAGGTCCTGCAAGCCGGCAGCACGGCCCAAGGAAAACAAAAATGGTTAAACTGTTATGTGTATTTTACTGCAATAAAAAAAAAAATTGGAAAAAAAAAGAAAGTACTAAAAAAAAATAAAATAAAATAAAATAAAAAAAGAAAGTACTGATGTGTGCTACAATATGGATGAACTTTTTTTTTTTTTTTTGCGGTACGCGGGCCCCTCACTGTTGCGATCCCTCCCGTTGTGGGACACAGGCTCCGGACGCGCAGGCTCAGCGGCCATGGCTCACGGGCCCAGCCGCTCCGCGGCACGTGGGATCTTCCCAGACCAGGGCACAAACCCGCGTCCCCTGCATCGGCAGGCGGACTCCCAACCACTGCGCCACCAGGGAAGCCCAACACGGATGCACTTTGAAAACAGTACGCTGAGTGAAAGAAGACACACACAACAGACCAGACCACATGCTGTGTGATTCCATTTATATGAAACGTCCAGAACAGGCAAAATCATAGAGACAGAAAGTAGATTAATGGGGCTGAGGGAGGGGCGTCGCTTAATGGATACAGGGTTTCATTTGGGGCTGGGGATGAAATGCTTTGGAACTAGATAGAGGTGATGGTTACACAGCATTGTCAATGTATTCAATGGTTGCCACTAAATTGCCCACTTTAAAATGGTTAGTTTTAGTTTATGGGAATTTTACCTCAATAAAAGGATTTGGGCATTGCAATTTCTCTAGATTCTTATCTTTCAAAAAGGTTTTAGTTCTCAGATCACTCGTGTTTCTGTGTTAATTTTAGGATCTACAGCTTTTAAAACTTTTGCTGAGATTTTTATTGGAATCGCACTAAACCTATATGTCAGTGTGGAGGGAACCGATGTCTTTACTGTGTTGGGTCTTCATTTATTGGGCCTTCTTTGATTTCTTTCATTAGCTTTAATTTTTGGCCTACAAATCCTATACGTGTTTTATTAGGTTTATAGCTAAGTGTTTCATGTCAGAGTGTCACTCTTATAAATGGTATTTACAAAAATTTCTGCTTGTAAAATCCCTAGCAGGTAGGACTACGATCTTTGCCCACTGACTTTGTATCTTGCTCATCTCATTCACTCAGTTAGGCTTTTTCTAGATTCCTGGATGACAGACCACCACGTTGTCTGTGAAGAGGGACAGTTTTAGTTCTCACTTGTAATCAGTATGCCTTTTGTTTCTTTTTCTTGCCTCATTGTACGGGCCATGACTTCCAGTAGACGCTGAATAGTCATCGCGAGAGTGGACATCTTTGCTCCCTACCCAGTCCTGGTGGGAGGACCCTGTCTTTCTCCATCAAGCACGGTGTCTGTTGGCCGTACTTGCTGGGAGTTCGCGGGTGTAAGCAATGCTCCTTACAAGATTGAAGACGTCCTTTTCTATTCCTCGTTTGCATGGTTTTGATCATGAATGTGTTTGCCAAAGCTCATTCCCCGTCATTTGACACGAGCTCACGCTTGTGTGCTGGTGCATTTTTACAGCAGCCCCTTTAAGGCCTTTGTCAGTCATTACAGCATCTGCCACCCCAGAGTCAGCGTTTGCTGGCTGTGTGCTGCTTCTCAGGCCAGCCGAGCTTCTCCTGACGCTTTGCCCCGGGTAATTCTATTTTATTTTTAATTTTTTTGGCCGCACCGTGAGGCTTGCAGGATCTTAGTACCAGGGATTGGACCCAGGCCCTCAGCAATGAAAGCTCGGAGTCCTAACCCCTGGACCACCAGGGAATTCCCTCGCCGAGTAATTTTAGATCTCACCCTGAGGTTCGGTATTCTCGAGGAATAAACGCTGATTTGTCGTACGCCTCGGGTGGAACTCCAGGGCACCGAAGTGCTCGCTTCTGACAGTTGTTCCCAGGTTTGTATTTGCTTTCTGGGGAGAGAGTCTTTCTGACCTCCTCACGCCTTCACGCTGGAAACCTGTAATGTCTTTTACTACACAATTCACCCTTTCATCAACTGTATTTCTTGAACGCCCACAACAGGGCTGAGTCTTTCTTAGCCACTGGGGACTGAACAGGTGCAAGGTCAGCCCTCCTAGATTTTACTTAACCAGCAAAAAAACCAATTAGGTTATTTCCAGTAGTGAAAAGTGCTATAAATAGTGACTTTCACCAAGCACCTGCCATGCGCCAGGTCCTGGCGCTTCCCGTTTTACCCACAAGGACGCTGGGAAACAGCAAAGTGCTCCCACATCGTAGGCATTCATTAAACATTCGTCAGCAGTTTTATTTCTTCTGCAGATGGTGGCCTCACCTACAGAGGCCCAGCTCCTGCTAGAGAGCCCGGCAGTCACTGCCACCAGAGAAGAGGTCTTCTGACCGGAAGGCAAGGGGCGGCCCGTGCCGTGGTCCTGGTGGGGAGCAGGTGGAGGAGCCCCGAGGGCCCCACCCTGCTCGGACTTTCCAGAGCCCTCACCTCACCCCCAAACGCCTGCGGCCACAGCAACCACGCAGGCACCGTGACAGCAAAGGCCCCTGGGTTAGAGCAGCACCTGGCCCCTCCCGTCCGGTCTTCACGGAACACCCGTCAGGAAGGTGCCGTCACCACCCCAATCCTGGCGGGAGGGGATGGGGCTCGGGAACAGCCGGGACCCGAACCCCAGGCCCAAGCCTTGCCCCCCCAGCCTTGGGAGCCCATGGCCATCAGCCGTCCTGCCCCTTCCGCAGTGCAGACGTCCTGCGTGTGGCCATCTCCAGCCCTCCCGACGATTTTCCTGTCACAGCTTCCCGGGTGGCTGGAGGCTCACGTGTTGCGTCCTGACCCCGCGCCCAGCCTGCCCACCCTGAGCCCTGCAGGAGCCTCCAAGCACACGGGCCATCACCCCCTGGGGCCAGCGGAAGGGAAGGGCTGACCTCTCCTGAGCTTGGCCCTTGTCCCAGACCCCGTCACCACCCACCCTGAAGACGGAGCAGCCCCTGCCCAGGCCTCGCGGGTCACCATTGGCCGCTGGGGTTTGGGAACCTGCATGAGCCTGTGTTTCCCCAAGGCTGGAGCCGCACCCGGGGGTGGCCAGCAAGACAAGGGCCCTGAGGTGGACCCAGCGCCTCCGAGGACACCAGACGGGGGTGCAGGCCCTCTGGGGGTCATCCCGTGCCATCTACGCATGGGCTGGGGTGGACCAGATGGAGGCCGAGACCCCTCACCCCTTCCCCCGTTCTAACCAGGGTCCCCGATGCCAGCCGTGGGGAGTGACTGGCGGAGCCCCACCTTCCTGGCTTAGTAAATACAGTCTTTACACATTCGCTTTTAAAAAAACAAACAAAACAAACGCTCTTTATGGATTATCTGATCTTGAAGCCGTTGGTGAGGTTGAGAGTGAGGCGGACAGGGCCAGGCTGGCCCAGCAGGCTGCTGGAGGGTGGCCTGGGGAGGTGCGAGATGCCGCCACCAGGGCTCCTTCAGGGAAGGCCTCCCCGCCCGGCCAGGAGTGGTCAGCACACAGCCCCCACCGCCCCTCCTCCAGGGTCGGCCTGGGCCGCAGAGCCGCCACACCCCAGGCTCACTTCCCCCGCTGGCTGCCTGGGGCCTGACGCAGGTCACCCTGACAGTCTCTCCTCGCTCCAGGGCTCCCCATGGGACCGCCGCAGCCCCACTGGGCAGCCACCTGAGCTGACACCACCTCTCGCCCAGTGCTGCGTCCTCCCGGCTCCCCCCACAGGTGCAGGTCACCAACACACATCCTGCACCCCAACCTCTGCCTCAGCAGCTGCTCCCAAGACACTTCTAGAGGAGGGAATTCCAGACAGTAAGTGGCCACAGCGGGTCACAGCTGCGTGCCCTGCCGGCCCAGGGTCCCAAACCCTGGCGGCCAAGGGTGACCCCAGGGCACGGCTGGCCTCGCCCTCAGCCCCGGAGGCACAGGCTTCACAGGCTCTGCCCAGCGAGGGGGTCACGTGGCCTGGTCAGCCTAAGGAGGGCCCTGCTGGCCGAAGCCAGAGAACCTGGGTGGAGAGAACGGAACAGAGTTGAGGGCCAGCAAGCTCTGAATGTGGAAGAGGGAGCAATAGCCCCCAGGAAGTCTCAGCTCCGAGCTGGGCAAGGGGCAGCCAGAGAACCCCTCCCGGTACTTGTCCCCCCTCCCCGAACCCTCCTCCCCAGCTGCCCAGGCCTGAGCCAGGCCCAGGGAGCCCCAGGGAGGCAGCAGCCTGGGCCCCACGGGGAACAGATGGGGGTGTGGCTGTGTCGGGGCCGTCCCAGGGGCCCGGCACTGTTTGTGAGCCAGGCGGAGGAGAGGCTGCGGAGGCCCCGGGGGCGGGATGGCCCAGGCTGTGAGGCCAGCACAGAGTGACAAAGGTGCCACATGCTCTCCCCCACCCCATCCCCTGGGGAGCCCCTGGGACATCTCATCTTCTGCTCCCCTCCGGGAGGCAGAACCTAACTTCAACCTCCCCATACCCACAGCCCAGTGCACCACGGCTCTCTCCAGCCCCAGGACCTTTGCACCTCCCTGCACTAGTGCTGAGACAGCATGTCCTCAGCCTCTGGGGACTGAGCCTGGAGAGGGCAGGGGCTACTGCTCACCGCCCCTGGCACACCTGGTCTTGCACTGCCTGCCTCGCCGGCGGGTTACCATGGCTCTGGATGGCTGGAAGCCACAGCAGCAAGGCCAGCACCAGCCTCCCTCCCCGAGCCCCTCCCAGCAGAAGCCCTGGTGGCCCTCCTGGCCCTAAGCTGACCCTGTTCTCCAGAGCAGCCCCCAAGTCTCAGCTCTCTCTGCTCAGCCCCCGCCATGGGATGGCTCTACCCCAGGGGCCCCGATCCATCTGGCCTCCCACTTCTCACACTGCTGCTCCCCCCTCCCCCGGGAGTACTCGGCATGCCTCCTGGGCCCCCGGAATGGCACCAACCCTCATTCCCCCAGCTGTGTCCCCTCCTGAGTGACCACCAGGTTCAGGATTTGGACAGGTCACCTCGCCAAACCCTACCCCCTCCTGACCATATGAGCGGTCCATGGCCCTGGGCAGGCCCCTCATGCTGGCCTCCCCAGCTTCAGGCCCTGGCACCCCAGTCCTGTTGGAGGCATGCATGAGGGGCACCCCACGAGATGCCCACACACTCAGCCGCTGACCACAGGGACACGGGAGTTCACAGAAGGGGCAGAGAGCCCTGTGGCTGAGGGTCCTTCAGAGCAAGACAAGCCTGGGTCTTGCTGGAACATTCCATCCTCCTGATGTCAACTGCACTGACCAATCTGCCCTGTCAGTGAGCCCTCAGGCCTGGCTGCCTCTCCCACTGCAGGTCCTGCCACTGGCCCCCCACCCCGTCCAAGGCCAGCAGCCCCCCTGCTCTTGCCCGGCAGCTCTGAGCACTGGGCCCTCCGCAGCTCCCCCTCAGCTGAAGCCTGACAACCCCTCTCCTGTCCCCCCTCACCGAGTGGGGACCCTCCTTCTAGGCCTGCCCCTCTGCTGGAAGGGGCGCCTACCTGACTCACCCCCACTCCCCATGCCCGGCCGAGCCATTTGCACACAGTAGGTGCTCAGCCAACCCTAGCACTGGGTGAACAGAGCAGCACACGGTCCAGTCAGGGTCCCCGTCTCACTCAGAGACCCCTGTCAGCGCCCCTGCCTGGCTCCTGTGTCCCTACCACAAACCCACGAAGGCGGTGCCCTTGTCCTCAGTTTCCCCAGCACGCGGCCAGGGCTGGCACCCGCCACCTTCGCAAACCACACAACACCCAATCCAATCGTGCTTCGAGCTCGCCGGGGGCTGCCCCCCACTTGGGGACGGCCCCGATGCTGCCAGCTTCCAACCGCTGGTGTGTCTCAGGGGTGGGCAGGAGGGGTAGACACGTGCAACCGGGCAAGTCGGTGGGCTGGGGTGAGGGCGCTCTGCTGCCCATCCCAGGCAAACACGTGGTCAGGGGCTGGCAGCAGAGCTGAGACCAGAGGGGAGAGGCTGCCCCGCACAGTGGGCAGCTCTGTGAGGCCCTGAGCAGAGCTGATGGCCAGAGCCCACATGGACCCAAGTGGCCAACAACCGAGCAACAGGGCCCTGGTACATTTGATCCATGACCAGGCTCAGGGTTTGGTGAGCATGGGAGGAGTGGGGGATGGCAAACGGCCCTTAAGAATTAAATCTGATTTGCAGTAAAGTCACCATCCAGAATTAACGCCCTGGAGGAGGGCAGGAAGACGGCCAGGCCGTGCCTGTGGTGACCGTGGGAAGCAAAGGTCTCTGGCTGTGAAGGGAGGTTGGGGTGAGGGCTTGGGGGGCCACGCGTCCCTCCTTCAGGGTCTTGTCTCACGGCTATGAGCAATCCAGCTGACCCTCGCTGTGAACCACGGTTATCTTGGAAGCCCATGAAAGATGTGGCTGGATGGGTGGCAGGGAGAGACGCTGGAACCGTCCTTTTCCCGGTGACCAGCAGAGGTCCAGTCCATGGGGACACCAGGAAGAGACGGGGAAGGCCGAGAAGGAATGAGAGTCACCTGGGCCAGGTAGCTGCACCTCCTCCAGGGTCCCCTGGCCACACTGCAACCCAAGCCAGGTCGCAGTTAGGAGGTCAGCAGCTTTGACCCCCACACAGCCCAATAAAGGGTTACATTCAGGGGCAGCAAGGCTGCTCCCCTCCTGGGGCCTCAGTTTCTCCGTCTCCTGAGTGAGAAGTTGGACTGAGGCTCAGGAATCCTGGAGGGGTCCTTGAGGGGGTGTGAGGATATAGAGGGCCCAGCCCAGGGGGTTATGGGATCTTCCTGATGGCCCCCCCACCGAAGCCACCACAGATCTCCTGAGACCCTCCCAGCCAGCAGGGGCGAGACTGCCCAGCTAGGGCCTAGTGCCAAAGAGCCAGGGAGAGGACAGGGGGACTTCTCCTCCCTACAGAGGGAGGCTAGGGGTCGGGGGGGGGGGGCGGGGAAGGCCGATTTCCACATTGGAAAGGAAGTCCTCCTCCCGGTTGAAGAGCCAGGGTGTGGCAGGGCCCAGGCCCTGCACGGAACATTCTGGGGCTGCCCAAAACTGGGGGCCTCGCCTCCAGCTACTGGTGACATCCCCAAACAGAGGTCTTTACCCCACCCACTGACATAAGCTTCCCCTCTGCCTGCCCTCCTTTCCTCTCTCCCTCCTCCCCCACCCATGCCTTGCAAGCAGCTGGATGCAAGCTGGCACTGAGAACGGGGAGTGGGTTCCAGAGCCCCCAGAGCTGTGAGGGAGACATGGGTGGGCTCCCCAGCTTCCCACCTGCAATGAGGTCCCTGAAGGGCTGGAAAGCTAGAGGCACACAGCTCGTTCTGGGTGGCACCCAGGCCGACAGCTGGGGGAGGGCACCCGCTGGCGGGGGCCCACGTCTGGTTGAGCAGATGTCCCCCCAGTATGGGTGAGAGTGGGGAGTGCCCCATCCTGAGCAGAGAAGGCCAGAGCAGAGGGGCACTGCGAGGGCTGGGCCTGCGGGGCTCAGCCCAGGACTGGGGGCAGCGGCAGAAACAGACCGGAAGTGCAGGGGCCACCGTCCGGCACCCCCGCCGCCTCCACGGAGCTGGAAAGGTGGAGACAGGCTGGACCAGCAGCAGGCCTGGGTCCAAAAGGATGGCCAGGGCCCGGGAAGGTGGGACAAGAGGTGGGAGGGAGACAGGCCCTGCTCTAGGACTGGGGCAGCGGTTATTTAACCACCCCAAGCCCAGGCCAGGCCTGGATGCGCTGCCCGGGCAGCCCAGGTCGGACGGACGCTGCAGGGCTGGACTTCCTCCAAGGGCAGCCAGCTAGGGCCAAGCCACGGGGGCGGGGCAGGGCAGGGCGGGGCGGGGCCAGGCTGAGCTTGGGGCGCGGCCTAGTAGGCCTCGCAGGGGTCCTGGGCGGGACTGGAGCCTAGCAGGGGCGTGGCCTCGCCGGGGCTGGGGCGGGGCCTGGATCGGGGCGGGGCTCGCAGGGCCCGGGGCGGTGCCGCCATATAAGGGGGCGCGTCCGCGCGTGCGCGCCCGGCGCGTCTGGGTCGTGGAGCCGTCGGCCGCGGTCTCCTGTGCCGATGGACTCAGTGGCCTAGCGCCCCGGTTCCCGCCGTCCGTGATCGAGCGCCGAGGCCCGCGAGGGGTCGCCGCCGAGGTGAGGGCCCGGGCGGCGCGTGGGTGGAGTCTAGCGGCCCGAATAGGAGCGACGGCTGGCGGGGCGGACCGCTCGGCGTCCGGGAGGACCGAAGAGCGCGGGTGGGAGGGGGCGGCGGGCAGGGCCCGGGGCGCGGAGCTGGGAGCGCGCCGGCTGCAGGCAGGGCCGCTTCCCGGAGCCCCAGGCCGGCGGCCCCGCGCACAAAGCGCCTTTGTTGTCCCGCGCGGCCTGTTCGGGCTGGTTAGAGCCGCCCGCGCGGAGAGGGCGGTCCCGGAGTTCCGGAGCCCCGCCTCGGCTCGGTAAACAAACCTGGCGTCCGCCCCTCCCGGGAACCCACGCGGCTGACCCTGTGGTCCGGGTGGGGAGTGCCCTTCGCGAGAGGCAGCGGTGACCGAAGGGGCTCCCCGACCCCCGCGTGCGCAGGTTTCCACCAGCCCACAAGCAAGAGCATGGCAGCCATCCCCTCCAGCGGCTCACTCGTGGCCACCCACGACTACTACCGGCGTAAGTAAGCCCCTTGCCCGCCCCCCCACCAAGTCTGACCCGCGCTCCCCCACCCAGCTTGTGGTGTCAGCTCCAGTTCCTTGAGAATCCGTATCCGAGTGGGGAGTGAGCGGCTAAGGACCCCTGGCATTGCCTGTGCTGACAGGCAAAGCCAGACCTTGGTCCGGTGGGCTGGGGGCTCAGTGCCCTGTGGAGCTGACCTGGCCTCTTCTCTCCAGGCCGCCTGGGCTCCACTTCCAGTAACAGCTCCTGCGGAAGTGCCGAGTACCCTGGGGAAGGCATCCCCCGCCACCCCGGTGAGCGCAGGTCCACCCCTGGCTGTCCCCAGGGACTGACTGGAGGGGGTGGGTAACAGTACCGTGACCTCACTTTGCTTCTCTCAGGTCTCCCCAGAGCTGACCCGGGACACTGGTGGGCCAGCTTCTTTTTCGGGAAGTCCACTCTCCCGTTCATGGCCACAGTGTTGGAGTCCCCAGCGCAGTGAGTCCACCTTCCTGGGGGCCGTGGGGGGGGGCAGGTGGTAGCAGCCTCTGACCACGTGCTCTCCTCCAGCTCAGAACCAGCCCAGGCCTCCACCGGCATGATCACCTGTGACCTGGCTCGGGAAGCCGTGGGGAAGCAGCAGCCTGGCGGCCAGCCTGGCCAAACCAACTCCAAGCCCCCGTCCTGAGTGGCCACCACCAGCTGCCGGGCGGGCTTCCTCCCCAGGCACTGGGCTCATCAGAGCCCCCCTCCTTCCCCTCCCTGAGAGTGATCAGGCTGCAGCCAACACAAGCAGTTGGGTTTTTAATATCAAAACAGCAAAACACCAAAAAGGAAGTTGAGAGAACTCCACTCTTTACTGTCCAAGCCACGTGAGAGCCTTCCCGGCACCCTCTAACCTGTGCCTTGCACCGAGTAGAAAATAAACAAGCAGCCAGCAGCCACATGGTGTGTGTGTGAGCTCCATGCCACCCCCACCCCCGCGGGAGGAGTCACCAACCCCTCAAACTTCTCACTTCCTGGGCCCTCCTGGGGTCCCTCCCTAGCGGGCCACCTCCGAGATCTGGCTCCGGTTCACGTGGGCAGACAGCTCCGGTGAGTGTGGAGCCTTGTATCTGAGAAGAGGTGGGGTGCCTTGCTATCCTGGGGAGCCGGGGAGAGCAGGCAGTCCCAGGGCAGCCACTGAGGTCGGGGTCCTCGGAGTAAGCCCGCCTCGGCCCCTGCTGCCGCGGCAGGAGACAGGGTCTCTGGCTTGGGTCCGGAGCCCTCGAGGAGGCCGTCCTCAACCTGGTGTGGAGCAGCTCACGCGCCCTGCTCTCTCCCACGTGCCTTCCAGTAAGGGCGGCGTCTCCTGTAGCCTCTTGTAAGGCACACTCTGAGCAGGGCCCCCGGCAGCCAAAACTTTAAGGGTGAGGGGAAGGGGGTGTGGGAGGCTCTACGGGGCCCCACCCGGGGCAGCCCAGCTTTGGGCAGAGTCCTACTTGGGAGCTCTGTGTGTGGCTGGGGAGTGGTCTCATCCTCTGCTGACCTCCTGGGGGCAGGCGGGGGGGGGTAGGCTGGTGGCGTCCACATGCCTCAGTGGCCGGCAGAGACTGACCGGGGCCTGGGGTCAGGAGAGGGCAGTTCAGTGAGGGAGCGGACGGAGGCTTGGTGTGAGGGCGGGGGTCTAGAGGGGTGGTCTCCACTGGTTAGCAGGCTGGGCTCAGCTGGCCACCCCGCCCCAGCTCCGCTCTAAGTCACGGGAGTCGGGAGTCCATCCCAAGGCATCTGGGTGGCTCGTGGCCCCGAAAGGCTGCACCTTCTCCCTCCCCTCAAATGTGTCCAGGCACAGTTAGCCTGACCCCCACCCAGTCCTTTCGGTCACAGTGTCCAGACGTGGCCCCCAGCCCCCCCCGGGGGCAGCTGGATAGGAGCAGCGGCTGGCCCCGGGGAGCAGGCGTCAGTGCCCCTGTCTCCACAGAGGACTGAGGGGTCCACACCCCCTTATATCCAGGTCTCAGGCAAGGCCAGAGGGCACAGGGAGTGCAGCCAAAGCCTCGGTCCCCACCACGCACGGCCCGGAAGCTCAGCCCTGGTCCTGACAGCCGGTGGGCTTTGGGTCAGGACCAGGGACAGGTCCACTCCCTTCGGAGTGGAAGGAGGGGCGACCTGGCTCCTGGAGCCCCAGGGCAGGTGTTGGCTGTGGAGGTCCCAGCACTTGCCAGGAGCTGGTGTCAGGCGAAGGGGCAGTCCCAGCTCCTGGCTGCACTGGGCAACAGGTGGGCCCAGGGCTGCCCAAGGCCCTTTTCGGGAGTGTCCGGTTGATTCTGGGAGCTGTTGGTACCTTCAGCAAATCCTCAGTAAATCTGGGTCAGCCCACTCCCATGATCCGAGGTTGCTCAGGCCCCTCACGAGGGCTGGCTTGGCCTTCAGGCAGTGTCAAGGAGGCGGCCGACGCAGCAGGTTCTCGTACCTTCTGAGGCTGGAGAGCTTTTCCCGCAGCCCTTTGAAGCGGGGCCTCTGCTCGGGGTCCCTGTGCCAGCACGAGAGCATCAGCTTGTGTGTGTGGTGGGTGGGCACTCCAGGGGGCAGGGCATGCGGTAGCCCGCCTCTACCCTCAGGAAGGTATGGACATGCCTGTGGCAGGCAGGACAAGAGGGACTGTGGAGGCAGGGAGGCCAGTGCCGCCCCCGCTCCCGCAGGAAGCCTTGGGCTGTGCCCTCGCCCTCTGCATCCCTGGCACTCACTTCTAACGCCCTCCCACTGGACGGTGACGCCTGGAAGGCATCAGGCACCCAGTGATGGTGCAGGGGCCGTGTCCAGGTGACGGCCCCCTCCCGCCCTGCCCGCAGTTGGCAACACTGGGTGCCCAGTACCTGGACAGGGCATCTGACCCCTGCTGGAAATCTCATGGAGGAGAACCCCGAAGGACCAGGTGTCAGATCTGATGGAGTAATGCCCTCGGGAGAGTGCCTCGGGGGCAGTCCACTTGTAAGGGATGCTGTGGTCATGGAAGAGGTAGACGTTCTGCGATCAGACACGCTGGGGGCGGGCCTGGGGGCCGCCTGCACCCTCCCTCCCCACAGCATGGACAGGCTCGGGGAGCCCAGTGCTTGGTGGGCAAGTGTGCGGTCGGGACCCACACTGCGTCAGGGCTCCCTGGGACCCGTGCTGCCGGAGCTGAGCAGGCAGAACCCGCCCCAACAGGCCCTGCCCCAGAGGACCATAGTCGCAAAACCCAGCAGAGAGCTTCCCAGGACAAGGGGCAGAGTTTCTCCAGAAGTGAGCTGCAAGGAGACACCGGGAGGGGCGGTGGGTCAGCAGCCAAGCTGGCGTGGCGCTGGGGCCCGCTCGCGGAGCACACTGGAAAGGCTGACGCTTAGCTCTGGGGCATCACGATTCAAGGAGCCCCTCAACTTCTCAGCGTGTGACTGAGAGTCCCGGAGGTGCTGGTATCACCTGCCTGCTGGGCCAGGCTGAGCATGGAAGCAGGACACTGGCCAAGGGCGAGTGAGGGGTGGGCCCGCTCCCCCCACGCCCTGCCACCTGCGCACCATGCCCTGCTGTGCTGCCCCCAGCCGCTGGGCGCCCGAGCTGGCCCCTTGTAGCTGTCCTGGACTCAGGCAAGTGCCTGCACTGCCCTCCCAGGGGCCTCCTGATCCCGTTAAGACCCAGCTCCGGGGGTTTCCCTGGTGGCGTAGTGGTTAAGAATCTGTCTGCCAATGCAGGGGACACGGGTTCGATCCCTGGTCCGGGAAGATCCCACATGCCGCGGAGCAACTAAGCCCATGTGCCGCAACTACTGAGCCTGCACTCTAGAGCCCACGAGCCACAACTACTGAGCCCACGTGCCACAACTACTGAAGCCTGCGCGCCTAGAGCCTGTGCTCTGCAACAAGAGAAGCCACTGCAATGAGAAGCCCGCGCACCACAATGAAGAGTAGCCCCCACTCGCCCCAACTAGAGGAAGCTTGCGTGCAGCAACGAAGACCCAATGCAGCCAAAAATAAAATAATTTTAAAAAAAAAAAGATCCAGCTCGGGCTCCACAGCCCACATCTCACCTGAGGGCGGAAGGCCCACGGGAACCTCCAGCTCCCGGCACCCTCTGCTCTCCGCCCTCCCCTGGCCCTACCTTGATGAGCCTGCCCAGCCCCAAGTCCCCGATTTTGCAGATGTTGTTTTCCCCCACGAGGATGTTCCTGGCGGCCAGATCCCCGTGGATGTAATTATGCAATTCCAGGTAGCACATGCCCCCGGCCACCTGTGCTGCAATGCCCACCAGCTCCGAGATGGGCAGGGTTTTCTCATCGGAGTCTGCAGAGGCCAGGGGAAGCCAGCGTGAGTGGGGCCAGCCAGGGCCAAGTCCTCTCTGCAGACTCCTGCGCTCAGGGGTGGGGCTGGGACAAAGGGCAGATGGGCTGGTTTAAAATTGGAACTGTGGACCCACTGCAGCCCTTGTGGAGAGCTGTTAGGTATCAGAGTTACCACAGTCCATACATACCCTTTGGAATTTCCTTCTGGGAATCCACACTGAAGCAATAGGAACTCAAAGACGTATGTACAAAGATGTTCATCACAGCATTATTTACACGGTTAAAAACCTCAAAAGGTTTCAACAGGCACCTGAGTGGACGTGGCACATCCACGTGGTGGTGCAGAGACCGTCAGGATTTCATTTCTGATGAGCAATTAGTGATACAGGAAACTGCTTGCAATGATCAAGTGAAAAGCACTGCAAATGTGGCCGTATTAAAATATACCCCCCCAGGGTGAGATAGGGAGGGTGGGAGGGAGACGCAAGGAGGAGGAGATATGGGGATATATGTATGCATATGGCTGATTCACTGTTATACAGCAGAAACTGACACAGCACTGTGAAGCAATTATACTCCAATAAAGATGTTAAAAATAAATAAAATAAAATATACCCCCAGACACACACATATGCATACTGGGTGTCATTTATCCTACGGTGCGCGTTTCTCCCATTTCAGCGTCTCTGAAATTGGGCTGCATCTGCATACAATGGCGCCTCCACGAACTGGCTGCGACTGTCTGGTTTGGGTGTTTAATGAAACACCGGGGCTTGTTATAGATGATGAGGTCTGTGCAGCAACGAGATACGTGGTGTGTGAGCGCGTGTGTGCAAGTGTGAGCGTGTAAGCAGACAAACACCAGAAGGAGGGACAGCGCCTTCTAGGAAGAGAGAACAGCAGTGAGAACCAGGCCTGTGTGTTCCAGAAGTGGGGGGTGGGGGCAGGCCACGCCAAGCGTTTGATTAAAATGGCCTCAGTTCACCGAAGGTGTAGGAATGATGAGTGGCTTTTCTTGTCTTTGTTCTTATCTGTATTTTGTCAAATTCCTGCAATGAACGGATGGTACATTTATCACAAGATATTTTAAATCCTTTCTTAAAACAGAAAAGGCTGATGAGCAATCCCAGGCTGTCTGGTGAATGGCACGCAGGCGGGTGGGGGGGGAGGGGCGGGGGCAGGCGGGGGGGGAGGGGCGGGGGCGGGCGGGGGCGGGGGCGGGTTTTCTTTTTCTTTCTGTGCCTGTTTCCCGTTCCCTCCAGCGGCACGAGTCATTCTGGTCCCCCCAACCCCGCTCACCCCGCAGCAGCTCCAGCAGGCTCCCCTTGGGCAGGAGCTCTGTGATGATGTACCCAGGGTCCCCCACAGTGCCAGGATGGGCTTGTGCCGCGGCTTCTTCATGGCCTGGATCTCCGACTAGAACGTGTGCCGACGCAGAAGCTCAGCTGTCGGGGCAGGCGGGCGGCCTTGCTGGGTGCAGCCCTCGGAGGAGCTGAGCCCCTGTCCCACCCATCCCCCCGCCCGCACGCAGCAGCGGCTCAGGAAATGTGGGCGCCCTCCCCGACGCCCCAGCTCCCAAGCCAGGATGCCAGGGCAGACACAGCCTGGCCCCCGCTGTTCACACAAGGGTCCACTGTGCCCACCAGCTGCTCTCCCCACACCCCAGGGACCACAGACACCCCCATGTGGTTTATGCCTGCCCAAGCCAGACGTGGAGCTGGAACAACCCTTCCCAAGGGTGTTCCCTTGCACCCCTGGGCCCCTGGTTCCTGAAGTGGGCGATCCCAACCTCTGGTGGGTCCCAAGAAGATTTTAGATGAACCTTTTCAGATTTCTAGTGATCTACTTATTTTAATGGATTTCCTTCCATTTACATGAAGAATTTAAAATTCCCTTTTAAGATAAATGCATTTAGATAACAGCATGAAAGGAGAATGCCACCCGGACACTGCGGCAGGTGCCACAGGTGATCCAAGTTAGGGCAGCGAGTGGCTGGCAGGGCGTCAGGGCCCAGGGCTGCTGGGCTGCCCCACCCCCGTGAGTAAAGCCAGAAGTCCCCGGCCTGGAGCCCGCTCACCTCGGACGATCACCTTGATGGCCACTCGGACCTTGTCCTTCCAGAGCCCTTTGAAGACCTCCCCAAAGTAGCCGGAAGCCCAGCTTCCTGCAGAGCGTGAACTCTTCCCGAGGCCTCTCCCAATCGTCACAGTGGGGCAGGGGCTCCAGCTCATGCTGCAGGGACACGGGGCGGGGGCCCCCATCCTCGGGAAGTCAGCCCCTGGTCTATCATCAAATGTAGGGCCACGTCCTGCTTGGGAGGGTCCCAGTGTCCGGCATGTGGCCAGGCTCTCCCAGGGACTGCCCCAAGCCTGGCTGACCCCTGCTGTGTCCTGCAAACAAAGGCCACCACCACCCCTCCCCCGCACCTGCTCTGGGCCAGCGACACTGGCCTGACTGCCACCCACACAAAACTCCCGTCTGGCTGCTCGCCGGGGCACGTGGCCCGAGCTCCCAGCAGCCCAGAGACTCAGGACGCAGCAGGAGCACAGCTGACCTCTAGCTGGCCCAAGGGTGAGAGTGACTGGGCAAAGGAGGACACGTCCCCTGCCCACCGTCCCCCCGCGCCCGGCTCTGTACAACCACGGTTCCCACGTAGCCAGAGTCCCTGGGCTGAGTGTTCCCAGGGGTCCCCCAGCCAGTCAGGGAGTCAGGACCCACACCCACCTCCACCCGAGGGTTTGTGTCCCTGTTGGGGGCAGGGCCCTACCTTTCGGCGGGGCGAGGTCAGCCACAGGCCGTGGGACAGGCTCTGGGCCTCGTGGTGGTCCACGAGCTTGGGTAGGCTGAGGAAGGACACAGCCTCGTTGAGGTGCAACTGGCCGTCCTGCCACCAGATCTTGTAGTGGCGAACGGTCTGCTGGTCCCGCACCGGACGGAGGGGACGCTTGTGAACAGGCGCTGAGAGAGGCCCACTGGCAGGGGTGCCCCCAACGCGGAAAGGAGAGAACCGGCCAGACCCCGGGGAAGGCACCCAGGCCCCAGGGCCTGCACCCACTGAGGGTCAGAGCTCCCAGAGCAGGGCCTGGACGTCACAGCGCAGTGGAGGGGACAGGCTGGAGGGGCCGGGCTCTGCATGCACGAAGGGCTTAGGGACCAGGAGCCCCGAAGTCAGGCCCAGGTGGCGCTGCGGAGCGGGCAGGGGCGGGAAGCGGGCACCCGAGAGGACGCAGTTGGCGCCCGGCTTCTCGCTGACCCGGATCAGGAAGGCCCCCAGCTCATTGCCCGTGGCCTGCAGTCGGTGCAGGGCTTCCGAGAGAGAGAGATCCGGCCAAAGAACCACCTGCGGGGCGGGGGGACCCTGAGCCGCGCGGCTCCCTGCCTGTGCCCCCCACCAAGTCCCAGCCCACCTGATCCGCTGCCTCCTCGTGCCCCCAACCCCGGCCCACAGCTGCCCGCGGACACTCACTGACCCAAAGGCCCCTTCTTTGCCCATCACCGACCCCAAATGTCCCAAGTGGCCAGTTCTGGACCCCAGGAAAGACCCTGGTGACCCAGAAGTGGAGAAGGCCCCTCCCACTACCCTTCCCGGACTGTCCCCCGTCTGTGCGGACAGAGCCCCCCATCCTGTGGGTACAGCAACCCTCCCCGACCTCGGCCGTGGCTCTGTGGCCATTCTCCTGGACCACATCGTTCTGTGACTCTGTGGCCGCCTTGTGTACCCGGGCCACAGGCACGCCATGCTCTGGCACCGTGGGACCTGGGGACGCACATGCACCCACACACGTGCACAGGCATTCTCACACCCCAGCTCCCAGCGCCAGGGCAGGGCTGGGCCTGCGGAGTTTCCCAGGGGACCTCTGCTGCCAACCGCCCCGCCCTTTGCGCCCTCGGCTCCCTCAGGCCCCATCGGAACGTGGGTCCCTGCACGGAAGACCACTGCCCAGCACTGAGCCCCGTGGGGTCCACGGGCCACCCCCACCAATCCAGCACCTCTGGAATCTCTCCCATTTGCCCCACCCCCCACGAACCACCCTGCCTCCTTCCACTTCTCGAGTGTGCTGGGTTCCCAGGGCCCGCGGCCTCTGCACTGGCAGTGCCGGCCCCTGCCTTGTCACTGTCGGGGGCCCTGCCTGAGATGGTCCTGTCTGCACCATGCTTAGTGTCTCCCCCCAGGAGGGGCGACCCTGCCCGCGTCGGCTCCAGCACAGCAGGTGCTCAATGAGTGGCGTGCACAGGCACACGGGGGGGGGGCCGTGGGAATCCCCCCCCCCAGACCCTCCCGTCCAGAGCTCAGGGAACCACCTGGGGTCGCGAGGACACACGCACGCCGGGCTGCGCCTGTGGCCCAAGCTTGCTGGGCCGCCCTCAGGCCCACAGTCGTCTCTGGGAGCCACCTTGCCAGCGATGGGCAGCCGTGCTGGTACGGGCAGCAGGTCTGTGGCCCACCCCCGGGCAGGCCTGTCGCAGTGGCCTTCCCGCTCCCTGACTAGGCCAGCAGGCTGGTTTCCGGAGTTTGGAAGGTGAGCGAGGCTTCACACCCCAAAAGGCCCAGGCTCTGCCTTGGACTCACTGTCAGCTGGCTGCCCTTCTCTGGGTCCCGGCACGGAGGAGGGGCCGGAGCCTCTGCAGCCCCCATCCCCAGATGTCACACAGCAGAAGCCCGGCCAGGGATCCCAAGGCCAGGATGGTAGGCCCAGCCCCACTGGGGGGGCAGGGAGACAGAGCCACGGGCCACCCTCCTTGGCAGCCCAGGGTCCCTGCCCGCACCCAGAGCCCAGCCACAGCGGCGCAGAGCTCTGTCCCGATAGACGCCCTGCAGGGCCCAGGGACGGGCAACTTGGAGTGACCCACGAGGGCCGCGGGGAGACTCACGGCTCCAACCCCACCGTCTCCTTGGCCAGAGCCCTGCCCACCCGGTCCAGCAGCACGGTCCACCACCACTCCTCCTCCTTTCTGGCCACATGGAAGAGGTCCCCTGCCCGGAAGCTCAGCTCCTGGGCTGTGCGGGCCTCGAAGTCCCAGAGGCCCACATACTTGTGCTCCTGCTGCCCACCGCCACTGCCCCAGGCTCCAGGGGGCCCCCACCCACCTGGTCTGATGACCTTGACCGCCACGAGCATGGAGTCCAGCCACAGGCCTTCCCACACCTCCCCGAAGTAGCCTTCGCCCAGCTTCCTCCGCAGGGTGAACGCAGAGCGGGGTCGCTGCCACTCGTCCTGTTCAGGGGGCTTCTGCGGGTGTGGGGGGCATTCAGGGCCTTTGCCCATGGCTCCCTAGGCAGAGTGGGCAGCTGCTCCTGGGGCCCCAGGCCTCTGGCCCTCTGCCCCTGCGCCCCAGCACACGCTCAACTCTGGCCCTGGCCGGGGCAGGGGGCCCGGGTGCGGACCTCCGGAGGCCTGGCCCTAATTGCTTCCAGACCTAATGGCACCTTTGCTGGCGGCAGGCATCCATCCACAAGCGCTCGTTACTGCCCCTGTCCGGACTGTCACTAAGAGACCAGAGGAACCAGATGGCTGCCCGGTCCCCCGGCAGGACCGCTCACCTGGGACAGGCGCAAGTACCACGGCTCCAGCGCAGGTGTGGCGCCATCCCCACTGGCATCTCCTCCCACAACCTCCGCACTGGCCTGGGGCTGCCGTGGGCGCCTTCCCCAACCTGCCCTCCCCTCCTGGCCGCTCTACAGGGCTGGGCGGGGTGGGAGGGCATCCTACAGGCCTCATCTTCCCCCCACCCCAGAGAATCCCATAGAAATATAACACCTGGGCTTCCCTGGCAGCGCAGTGGTTAAGAATCCACCTGCCAGGGCTTCCCTGGTGGCGCAGTGGTTGGGAGTCCGCCTGCCGATGCAGGGGACACAAGTTCGTGCCCCGGTCCGGGAGGATCCCGCATGCCGCGGAGTGGCTGGGCCCATGAGCCACGGCCACTGGGCCTGCGCGTCCGGAGCTTGTGCTCCGCGGCAGGAGAGGCCACAGCAGTGAGAGGCCCGCTTATCACAAAAAAAAAAAAAAAAAAAGAATCCACCTGCCAATGCAGGGGACACGGGTTCAAGCCCTGGTCTGGGAAGATCCCACATGCCGTGAAGCAACTAAGCCCGCGAGCCACAACTACTGAGCCTGTGCACCACAACTACTGAAGCCCGCGCGCCTAGAGCCCATGCTCCGCAGCAAGAGAAGCCACCTCAATGAGAAGCCCGCGCACTGCAACGAAGAGTAGCCCCCGCTTGCCACAACTAGAGAAAGCCCACGCACAGCAATGAAGACCCAACGCAGCCAAAAATTAATTAATTAATTAATTTTTAAAAAGAAATATAACCCACAGGGATGAATCAGAGTGTGGAGGAGTCACTGGGGCACCTGCTCCCAGGTTTCATCAGGTCCCCCCCTGGCAGCACCCAGTGGGCCAGCTGGACGCGTGCTGGACAGTGTCTCAGGAGGGGCAACCTGGCAGGTAGGGGGGTGGGCATGGGCCCACCTGGGGCTCCCAGGGCTGTCGCAGCTTCCAGTGGGCTTTGCAATAGGCCAGCAGCTCCTCCAGGCTGGGGACGAGCTGGTCCTTCTGCAGGGAGAGGCTGCCGGTGGCTGCTGTGGGGATGCTGTAGTGGTGGACTTTGGTCCGGGCCCAGACTGGGAGGGCACAGAGACGGAGGCCACATCCCAGCTGCAGCCTGCCCTGACCCTCCCGCCACCCCGACCAGGTGATGCATACTGTCGGGTCCGAGGCGGGTTGGGGGCTGGCACTGCCTGGGAAGCAACCACCCCAAGGTCAAGGGCACCTGCTAGCTGACAGGGAGTAGTCCCCATGGCTGCTCTCGCTGGGCCGCACGGGGGAGGCCCCCAGCGCGCTGGGTGGGGGCAGGAGCAGCTGCTGGGCCTGGGTTCGGCTGATGCCACTGAAGTACTCGCTGCAAAGGGCAGGCCCAGGGGTCCCCACACCAGCCCAGCCCCGAGCAAGCCCTGCCCACCACGGGCCAGGCCCCAGAGGCCCACTCCGCGCAGGTGAGAGGGAGAAGGAACACCTGGCTCCCGGTACTGGGGACCCAGACCGGGATCCACACCTGCCCCAGCCCCCAGGGCCCAGCCTCTGGAGTCATCGGGGACTGGACACAGGTGGGGGTGCCCCCCAAAGAGGGGACCAGGTAGGCAAAGCTGGCGGGCGGGTGCTGCTGGAGCCTGGGGTGATCTGATATCGCAGATCAGCGGCTGAGACAGGCCTGCCCTGGCACAGAGGCCTGTGCCCACCCTGGGGGGCTACAGGGAAGGAGCCAGAGTCAGTCGGGGGTCTGGGCTGAGGCTGGAGGCAGGAAGGGGTGGGGTGATGGGGGGCAGAGCGGCACAGGCCTGAGGGACGTTGGGGGGGAAATCAGCAGACACGCGGGGAAGTGTCAAGGACCTGTGGACCTGGGTCTCCCGAGACGAGCCCTGGCTGGATGGCAGGCTGGGGACACACTGATGTGGGAGCAGGACGCACAGCCCCGTGCAGCTGCCGGGCTCCTCCTGCAGCCGGGCCTGCTGTCTGGGACGCTCTAGCCAGGAGAGCCTCTCCCACGGGAAGGGCTACAGGGGGCCTTCCCTGGACAGCAGTGCTTCCCACCCCACCCCTCCCCTGGACCCACTTCGGGGCCTGGGGGGCTGGGCCCAGCCCCCGCGCACATCCCGCCTTCCGCGACGTTCTTGGAGCCCGTCCCCGGAGTGTGCAGCAGTGGGCGACAAGACCGGGGGCCCTGCAGCTGGAGAGCAGTGAGCCTCTCTGTGGGGGTTGAGGGGTCTCCCCGGCCCGCCGGCCTGGGGACAGGAGCCAGGTAGCTGGGGCTGAGGACACCACGAGTGTGGCAGCCCTTGCATCTCAGCCCAGACACACAGTCATTAGCTCTTCCTCCCAGCAGCCCCTCCCCTCCCCCAGGACCCTGCCAGCCGCCTCCAGGAGCTGCTCTCGGGGTCCGTCCTCCACCTGGGATGACTGTAGGCCCCTACCCATCAGAACGGCTGGCTGTGGGGTGGTGGCCTGGAGTCCTCTCAGAAGGCACCTTCCTGGGAATCAGGCTTTTCCCCCAGATGCAAATCCCCCAGGAGACTGTGGGAATGCTGAGGGGCCCCCAGGATGCTGAAGGTGGGCTGAGTGAAGCTGAGACCTGCTGCTGGTCGGCAGAGACCGAGCTTGGTGCAAGACCAGGCGCCTGCGTCAGGGCAAGGTCTGGGCAGCTGAGCCTCGCTTTGCTGGCCCCGTTCACCAACCAGCTTCTGGCCTGTTCTCAGCCAGCATTTCACCTCTTGGTGCTGGGGCTGGGAAGAGGCGTCTCTGCCCCAGGGTTCCCCAGCTGGCGCCCCCTCCATCTAGAAGTCAGGGATGGGACTTCCCTGGTGGCGCAGTGGTTAAGAATCCGCCTGCCAACGTGGGGGACATGGGTTCGAGCCCTGGTCTGGGAAGATCCCACATGCCGTGGAGCAGCTGAGTCCATGTGCCACAACTACAGAGCCTGTGCTCTAGAGCCCACGAGCCACAACTACTGAGCCCACGAGCCACAACTACTGAAGCCCGTGCGCCTAGAGCCCGTGCTCCGCAACAAGAGAAGCCACCGCAATGAGAAGCCCGCGCACCGCAACGAAGAGTAGCCCCTGCTCGCTGCAACTAGAGAAAGCCCGCATAGCAACGAAGACCCAACGCAGCCAAAAATAAATAAAATAAATAAATAGAAGCCAGGGATTACAGTGGCCGAGACGTTCAGGAGAAAGACGGGGAAGGACCACGCCCAGGGCGTGGATCGAACGTTTGAGGCCCAGTACTGTGTCCACAGCCACAGGGCACTGTGTCCACAGCCACAGGGCAGGGCCCTGCTCAGCGCTGGCACACAGCTGTGCCGGGAGGCTACCCTGTCCTGCGGACCCTGAGCCTGCGCCGAGAGGTCACCTCCTCTGGAAGAGCGCCCAGCCTCTGCTTCCCCCCCATGATCACAGACTGGCATGCAAACAGACAAGTGTCTGTGCCAGCCTCTCCCCACCTGTAGACTGCCTTGGCCCTAGGGGCCGAGGGCACTCAGGGCAATGGGTGGGCTCCCCCACCTGGATCCAGCCTCCAAATGAGCCTCTCTGGGAGCAATCCCAAAGGCCAGGGCCATGTTTGCCCCATATCTGGCCCAGAGCAGGGGGAGGGGGCCAGGTGAGTGAGGACAGGTGAGACGGGTGGGCGAAGACATCTCTGTGACCCAGCTTATCACCCCTTCCAGCCCCGGGTCACCACCTCACCCCGTCACAGCACAAGCTCACTACTGTCCTCACCGTCTCACTCAGAACTGCATCCCAGTCCCCAGTCCCCTGCCCTCCAAGGAATGACCCGTCAGCAAAGACTGCTGGATGCCAGGCCTGAATCCCTGGGTGCGATCAGGAGGGCCTGGCGAGTGCAGCACGCACACACACCCACCAGCCGGCTCGCCCCCGGCTTAACCACGCCTGCCAGAGTCCCTGCCACCTTCCCTCCCAGCGGAATCGGGTGCCCAGGCTTACTCCTGTCTCCCCAGAGGGGGCGGTACTCACGGCTGGTTCCAGAGCGTCTCGGGGGCGGCCTTGGCCACGTAGGTGATGGGCACCAGCCCCGTGCTGGGCCAGCCCGCGAGCCGGCGGGCGAGGATGTAGCCGCCCTCCTCCCTGAGGGCGTGCAGCCTCTCCCCGCGGCTGACACTCAGGTCCTCCGCGCTCCGCGCCGTGAAGTCAGCGCCCTGAAGAGCTGCGCGGGGGCCGGGGGGTTGCAGGGCTCCGCGGTGGGGGGCTCCGCTGCCGCGGGTTCCGGCTCCACGTCGGCGTCGGAGTCCGGGTTCGGGAACCGCGGCGCGCCCGCCGGCCAGATCTTGTCCCAGAAGGACAGGAAGGTCAGCAGCTTCCTGAAGTAAGGGCTCCATGCCCGGCGGTGCGCCAGGCCCTGCAGGGGTCGGAAAGGGTGCAGCAGCGGGGCTCGGGGACCCCGACGGCGAGAAACTGGCGGCGCGGCGCGACGGTGAGCGCTGGAGCCTCGCTGGCGCAGGGGGGGCGGGTGAGAGTCGCTCCAGAGGTCCCCGCCCGCTCCCCGCGGTGCTCACATCAGCACAGGGTGGCCCCCCAGCCCCGGCCACACGACGGCCGCTGCTCTCCTCGACCTCTAGGGTGTCTCGCAGGCAGCACTGGTACCCCGACCGCTCCGAGCCGCGTGCGTCTGGGCCGGGATCTGTCCCAGGACGGCGTCGGGGCGGGGCCTGGAAGAGGGTTTCCCGAAACCTGCGTCTGGGCGGGGCTCTGGGGCGGGGTCTAGGTGGGTGGGGCCGTGGTGGGTGGGGTCTCGTGGGCTGTAGAAGGCGACGCAGGGAGGTCCCTGTGGGGAAGGAGACGTCTGGGTCTTGACTGTCAAGGTCACTCTCGTGGTGTGATCTTGTAGGACAGCTCCGCTAGGTGTTCCCCTTGGGGGAAATGGGCAAAGGGTGCTTGGGGTCTCTGTGTTATTTCTTATAACTGCAGGTGAATCCACAATTATCTCAAAACTGAAAGTTTAATTTTAAAAATTTAGCTGAGTAACAAGAAATAGAAACAAACAAACAAAAAAAGATGGGGCCAGAGATGGCAGAGGTCCAGGACATGCCTGACCCAGAGCAGGAGGGGAGACTGCTCTGCCGCCCACCCCCTCTCTGTGGGTGGGCCGCAGGGCTGCGGGCGGCTTCCTCTCACCACTTTCCAGGTGCCAGCCTCCCTCTCAACCTTCAGATAGCACCCCCTTTCAAATAATCCAACTCTTGCGTTTCAGACCCCTAAATAACGACACAACAGCTACAACTTACAGAGTTAGCGCCCAGGGCGCCCACGCACCCCTTCCCAGGCCTGGACCCAGAGGACATCTGATGGGCGCTTAGCCCGGCAAAGCCTCCTCCCAAGACTGAGGTTACCGGGAGTGGTGGGCGTGCCCTGGGGGGCAGGCCTTGCCACGGAACAGAATGGGAGGGGAGCTCAGAGACAGACACCCTAGCCTGGAAGGGTCCCCACCACTGACCTGCAAGGGGGTGGAGGCAAGTGGCGTCCCCTGGCTTGAAGAGGCATCCCGGCCGGGGCTCAGGCCGTGACGGTCCCAGGGAAGGGAGCGAAGCCTCTGGACGGTCTGTCTGAGCTGAAACCTGGGGGCGGGCCCGGGGCTGAGACTCGTTGGTTCCTTCAGTCGGGTCCTGGTGCGGGGAGCGAGCCCCGCGCGACCTGCCCGCAGCCCCTCAGGTTGAGGGCGCCCGACCCCCACGCCCTGGGCTCTCCGCCCACCCCGCCCCCACCCCCCGGGGGGCGGGACGTCACAAAGGCCCGCGGTCCCCATGGCAACCCGCGGAACGCCGCGGCGCAAGGCTGGGCACGCCGGCTCAGCGCACAGTCGGCAGCACTGCTCCGCCCGCTGCACGACGAAAGGCAAGTGGGCGCGGGGAGGCGGGCTGGGGGGATGCAGGACTAGGGTGATGTGGCGGAGGTGGGGGTCGGTTGGGGGGAAGTGGGCCTGGGGCCGGGGGTGGGGGTTGTAGGGGGTCTCGGAGGCGAGGAGGGTGTAGGTCTGGGGTAGGAGGGCCAGGACAGAGGCTTCTTTGGAGGAGTTCACCAGCAGCCCCTCTGCCTTTTCCACCTGAGAGACGGTGGGCATCTGGAAACACCTCGGACCCGGACCTGTAGCCAGGTCTGGAGCTAGAGTTCCCTCCAGAGGCAGCTTGAATCTGCCCCAGGCTCCGGCCACCGCAGGACTTAGGGCAGGAGTCCTGGGTCCTGGTCTCAGTTGCACCTCAGCCCAGATACCCTGTCTGCAGTGTTCAGGACCGGGGTCTGCCACCTCTGCCCCAGGAAGGTCAAGGCCTGGCATTTGGGGAGGGAGACCAACTTGGGTCCCAACCTCACTCTGCCCCTTAGCAGAGCAGCCTTGGGCGAGTCACTCAGCCTCTCAACTCCTTTCCGCACGGGCCGCCCTGGCCCAGAGCCCCCGTCTCAGCCCTGCCTTGTGTCATCACAAACGACCATCAGTAGAGTGTCGTGTTGGCCCCGCAGTGTCCGCTTTTATCTAGACCTGCAGCCTGCTCACCTGGCCCTCCAAGCAGCCTCTTTCCAGAGAGACGAGCCCTCCCCACAAAGTTCTCCCCGCGCCCCCCAGCAGGCTAGAGGGCCCAGCATGGGGGCCAGTGGGCCTGAAGTAACCCCCACACAAACACTGCCCCGAGTGAGCCCCTGGGTGGGCGGCAGAGGCCGGTCTGACCGTCCCGCTCACACCGGGCCCTCCACCCGCTGCTCCCAGACAGTGAACTTGCCGGTGACAGGCTGGACCCGGACAGAATGAAGCTGGACAGCCCTCAGTGCCTCCTGGACCAGGAGGAGGCGGGGGAGGCCGGGGATCGGCAGCTGCTAGAGCCCGAGACGTGGCGGACGTACGCGGAGCGCCGCATCGCTCTGCGCAAGTTCCTGACCGCGGACCTGAGCCCCCAGCTGCTCAAGCGCCACCACGCCCACGTGGAGCTCCTCAGGAAGTGCTCCTACTACATCGAGATCCTCCCCAAGCACCTGGCGCTGGGCGACCAGAACCCGCGGGTGCTGCCCACCACGTTCCAGTTCATCGAGCCCCAGAAGTTCCAGCGCATGAAGAAGGTGGGCGCGACCCAGGCCAAGATCCAGCTCCTGCTGCTAGGGGAGCTGCTGGAGCAGCTGGGCCACGGCCGCTCTGAGCTGGACGCCCTGCTCGAGTCACCGGACCCTCAGCCCTTCCTGGCAGGCTGGGGGCTCGTGGAGCAGCGGCTGGCAGACCTGTCGGCCGTCATGGAGAGTTTCCTGGCCACGATGGTGCCAGGGCGTCTGCACATCAAACACCGCCTGGTGTCTGACATCAACGCCACCAAGATTCCCAACCTCCAGGTCACGCTGAGCGCCAAGACGCCCGTCACGTTCGACCGCAAGGAGTCGGTGGCCCACGAGGACTGGGCCAGCCTGCGCTGGTCTGTCACGCTCCAGCCGGCCGCGCCAGAGCAGTTTGAGCTGCGCTACAAGCTGCTGGACCCGCAGACACAGCAGGAGCGCGTGCAGTATAGCATCATCCCCGTGGCCGCCTACGCCTTCGACGTCCCCAACCTGCTGCCCAACCGCTCCTACGAGTTCACCATCAAGAGGGTGGAGGGCTACACGCTGGTGTACGAGCCCTGGCTGGACAGCCTCACCCTGCAGACCGGGCCGAGGGCCCTTGAAGGGCCCGCCCCCCGGCGGCTGGGCAAGCTAGGCCCGGCCCTGACCACACCTTCCTAGAAATGGCTTTTTAATACTTACACGCTAATAAAGAGGAGTATAAACACGCATCGGCAATTGAAGGAACAAACCTACTTCCTTATTAAAGGGGGTGGCAGCCACATGAGCTTTTTTCCTGACTCAGCCCAGCCCACCCACAAGTCCCTGCCCCCCCCCAGCTCCTGCTTCCTTTTCTAGGGGGTGCCCCAGGCTGGCCTTTCCAGGACACTGACCCCTGGAGCAAGAAGCCTCAGCCCTGGCACGTAGCTGCCGCTGCCAATGAGAAGAGCTGCTCCGGGGCTCTGCCAGGTGGCAGCCCCAGCCCTTCCCCCATCCCCATCACAACAACCAGCTGTGACACCTGGGCACAGGCTCTGGCCGCCTTTCCTGCCTCTTACGCTGGGATTCCTCAAGGGAGGGCAATACCCCCAAGTCCTGCGCGGACCCCCGTGGGGGCAGTCACTACCTGCAGGCACAGATAGGCGCCAGTACTGTCAGCCCCAGCTTCATCGAGGCCAGGGCCCAAGGCCAAAAGGACATTTTAATGAAAATAAAAGTACTATCTTCTCCCCAAAAGAAGCTGAAGAACCCCCATTGCGAGGTGGGTTAGGGTCCTAGCAAGGGAGCCTGGTAGGTAACCCCCCCCAGGTCCACACAAATGCATACCTCCTGTTGGGGGCGGGGCCTCCCTACAGCCCATCGCCCCTCCCCACCAGCTCCTGGTGTCCAGCCCCAGAGGGGCGACCTAGAGAGTCTGTCCTTGCTGCCAGTGTGCCCCGCAGCTCGGCCAGCAGCTCGCTCACTTCCTGAAGGCGACGCGGTCATCGGTGTCTACCTGCTCCAGCAGCTTGGCCCTTCAGGTCCAGGAGGGCAGCGCCGTGTACCCTGGCTACGGCGGAGGAGGACTGTCCACGGGAAAAGGCCAGAGCCGCCCTCGGTACACTGCTAACCAGCTCTCCGTACACACACCGTGATGGTCACTAGGACAGCAGGCCCCTGAGAAGATAAGGTGTGGCCAGGGCAAGGGGTCAGGAACAGGGTCCCTCCCCCACTGAGAGGCGGTTTGGTGAGGCGGGGACCTTAACTGGGTCAGAAAGGCCCAGCACCACCACCCCAGCTATGGCCAGTGTCCTCTGCAGCGCTGGTATGTCTCAGCCTGCAGCTCCCCTCCCAGGCCTCTCCAGCCACCTGCGTGCTGCTGTATGCCACCCAGGGCGTCCAGCCACACTGTCATGCTATCTGTGGCATCGCGTGGCTATGAGGGGCTCCCTCCTGGATGTCCTGCAGATGGACTTGTCCCAAGGCTCCCAGGGGTCCCGGGCAGAGTCATTGTGCTTGCTCCAAGGAAATGTCCGGAGCAGCAGAGGGTGGGGCATGGCAGAGAGAAGTCTGGGGAGGGGAGAAGGGCAGGAGAGGCCAGGGGACCAGAGATGTGGGTTTGTGCTGGGTCACACTGATCCAGAGCCTGCACGCTGGGGTGAGGGCTCGCCAAGGGAGCTGCCCGTGGGTGCTGGGGCCTGGCACGCCGTCCGAGGGACTCCGGGGGGCTGGCCGTGGGGGTCTGTGTGCTCGTCCCCAGTGAGGGCGCGCGGCGTGAGCAGCTCCTTGTCATGGAGACTCAGCTCTTCAGCCTCCCACACGGCCATCTCCACGGCGTGGTGGTTGCCCCCGCATCAGGACGCCCCCTGCCCGCACAGCCACCCTCGCCCCACAGACTTGCGGAAGGCCAGCGGCTGGCCGTGCGGGAGACGTGGCCACACCTCCACACCTTGCGGCTTCCGGCGGCCTTGGTGCTCACGAGGGAAAGGAGAGAGGGGCAGGCTCCGTGCCTGGGGCAGCAGCCCCGGGAGCCCACGGGGCTGAGGCGTGGCGGACGGCGCTGGAAGCGTGGAGAGCAGAGCTGGAGGAAGCGACCCCCATCTCTGCGCGGATGGCCTCAGCCAGGCGCGCCGCTCACCCCGGGCCCCGCGGCCCCGCACCCGGGTCTTCAGCCTCAGACGGCTGCCGCAGTGCCCACAGTCAAAGGTCCAGACCAGCGCCTCCTCGGGGCTCCTGGCAAAGGGGTGCTGGTTGTGGTGGCGCCGGCAGCCGAGCCCCGGCTGCAGGAGCGGCAGACATGGCTGCGTGAGCCGCGGGATCGTGGGCAGGCGGTCTGCCTCACGCCGCACCCTGCTCCTGGCGGCTGGCTTCAGGCGGGCCAGCAGGATATCTTGCAGCAGCTGTGCTCCAGCCTGCTCAGGAGCTAAGTCTTTTCCATCAAGCCACTGGGTGCAGCGGAAGCAGCCCAGACACAGGTCCACCTGGGCGCGCAGGCCAGCCAGAGGTAGCTCCTCGGCGGCTTCGCGGCCCTGGCAATGCCGTCTCTGATGCTGGCCTGGCTCTGCGGGGCGGTATCTGAGGCTCAGCTGGTCCTCTGCGCTGTTCACCTGCGATGAGAAATCTGGGACACGAGGACCGAGGGGCCGTGCACACCGGGCAGGGGCTCGGACACACTCTGCCTCTCCCACGGGCAAGGGAACTGACGGCGACACAAAGGTGATGTTTTAAAAGGAAATGGAGCGTCAGCCCTGAGTCAGAGAACCCACCGCTCCAAAGTGAAAACTTGAGCCCACCTCCAGCAGGGGACCAGCGGTGCGACCCCAGCCTGGGTTGATGGCCATAAACAGGGGTGGCTGGAGCCAGTTCAGGACCAGAGTCCAGAGATCACTGACTCTCCCCTGAGCGATTGTGCCCCCGGGTGACTCAAACGTCTGAGTGTGGAAATTACCTCTTGCCCCCCATTCCACCGCCCCCTCCCCCAGTACCAGGGCCGCCCCCAGACCACAGCGGTCTCTCCGCCCCTGGGGTCGCCCCGCGATCCCTCCGCTGGTCCACGGTGGGAGAGCCCCTGGGTCTCTGTGCAGAATTCCAGTCAGGCCCCGCGGGGGTCGCCGGAGGGCAGAGAGAGTGTGACCCTGGGCAGTTTGCTAAAAGGGCTGCAGGTTTGCGGGGAGAGAAACCCAGAAAAACAGAGCATGTGGAAAGGTGCTCCCAGCAGAGCTGGTGGGCGGCCCCCACCCAGGAAGGGGCCCTTTCCTCAACGGCACCAGCCAGCCTGGGTGGGAGGGGACCTGCCCTCTAAGCCGGGGAGACTCTGTGGTTATATCTGCCCCCCTAAAATCCACCAAAGATGTCTGACCTGTGCCAGGCATCACCCACCATTACTTGCCGTGACCTCAACCAGCCTCACCTCCTAGACTGTAGAGCTGCCTGGACGAGGGGAGGGCCGGCCGTGCAACCAGCAGGTACGGGGACGTGTCAGGGACCCCGCGCTCCTCCTGGCTCTCCTGGGAGACGCCAGAGTCAGACGCATCTCCCAGCTCCACCACAGAGGCCCCCAGACTGTGCCACCAGTTAACCGCTCCCACCGTGCGGTAATAGGCAGTGAGACGAAGTGGTCATGACTGTTTTAAGCCGCCACCTTTTGGGGTGCTGTCTTGCACAGCAACAGATGACTGATATACCAACACCCGCCCTCCCACAGAGAGCCCACCCATGCCCACCCACGTGGGCGTCCTGTTGGGAGGGGCGGCGACGGAAGATGCCCGTTAAGTCAGGAAGCTGGCTGAGTGCCATGAATTGTCATGTCAGGAGCCTCAACGTCCACAAAACATCCAGCTACAGGAAACATTCCAAAAATACCAGCAGAAACAGAAGACCGTGGATGAGCCTACCAGTAAATACGCAAGAGAACTGAGAAGTTCCCGAGAGCCACAATAGGACGCCTCTGACAATGGGATGGGAGAGCGCTGCAACACGACTGCTGCCGTCAATCCTTCCTAAATGGATCTAAGAGTCTAATGCAGCTCCAGTAAAAACGCTCAGACGAATCAGAGGGCAGATAAGCTGAGTTTATTTTATGTTTTTATTTTTATCTTTTTAGTGTTTATTTATTTATTTGGCTGCTCTGGGTCTTAGTTGCAGCGTGCATGCGGGATCCAGTTCCCTGACCAGGGATCGAACCTGGGCCCCCTGCACTGGGAGCCCGGAGTCTTACCCACTGGACCACCAGGGAAGCCCCTGATAAGCTGATTTTAAAGTTCATTTGGAAAAGCACAACATACACAAGCAAGAATGGGCAGGAAAATTATTACACAGACGAGAACTAGGAAACTGAAGGAGAGAGAACACTCCCGAATTGAGCATCATCCTGATACCGAAGCCAGATGAGGAGGACGCCGCAGGAAACCACAGTTACAGACTGATAACACCCCTGACGAATACAGAGGCACAGATTCTCAGCAAAATATTAGCAAACTGAATTCAACAGCACATTTAAAATGCTGGGCTTATGGAAGGGCTATACCACAGCATAACAAAGGCCGCATGTGACAAACCCACACTTAATTCGATGGTGAAAAGTGAAAAGACTTTCAAGATCAGGAACAAGAGAGGGATGCCCACACTCGCCGTTTCTTTTATTTATTTATTTATTTATTTATTTACTTTTGGCTGTGTTGGGTCTTCGTTGCTGCGCACAGGCTTTCTCTAGTTGTGGTGAGCAGGAGCTACTCCTCGTTGCGGTGCGCGGGCTTCTCATTGCGGTGGCTTCTCTTGTTGCAGAGCACGGGCTCTAGGCACGTGGGCTTCGGTAGTTGCAGCACACAGGCTCAGTAGTTGTGGCTCGCGGGCTCTAGAGCGCAGGCTCAGTAGTTGTGGCGCACAGGCTTAATTGCTCCGCGGCATGTGGGATCTTCCCGGACCAGGGCTCGAACCCGTGTCCCCTGCGTTGGCAGGCGGATTCTTAACCGCTGCGTCACCAGGGAAGCCCACACTCACCGTTTCTATTCAACAGAGTACTGGGGGGCCAAGTCCTCGGCCTCTTCAGCCCCTTACCCTCCTCGCCAAGCAGGCGTCACACACGGCATCCTGGACCCCTCCTCCCTCCCTACACCCATCAGCAAGTTGATCCAGAACCAGATGCCTGCGTCCAAGTCTACAATCCTAAGCAGCCTCCCAGCTGGGTCCCTTATCCACATCCCTCTCTGCTAGGAACACAGCCGTCCTTTCAAAACTCTGCTCAGGAATAAATGCAGAGGTCTAGGAAAGCACAGTGTATGTAGCCATCATAGTGGTAAGTGAAGCAGGACGTCCGTGTGGTCTCAAATTATCTCCCCAAGCTACCTACTAATTACAAAGGGAAAGCCATCAGTGTCCCCAGAGACAGGACAGCCTGACTTCATGAGCCCCAGGCATGATGCATCGCGGGGGACACAGCCTCAAAAATGCAGACCTCGGGCTTCCCTGGTGGCGCAGTGGTTGAGAGTCCGCCTGCCGATGCAGGGGACACGGGTTCGTGCCCCGGTCCGGGAAGATCCCACATGCCGCGGAGCGGCTGGGCCCATGAGCCATGGCCGCTGAGCCTGTGCGTCCGGAGCCTGTGCTCTGCCGCAACGGGAGAGGCCACGACAGTGAGAGGCCCGCGTACTGAAAAAAAAAAAACAAAAAAAAAACTGGGCAAAAGACCTTAACAGACCTCCTTGCCAAAGAAGATATACAGATGGCAAATAAGCACACGAAAAGATGTCCCCATCATATGTCATCAGGGAAATGCAAATTTAAGCAATGAGACACCACGACACACCTACTGGAATGGCCCAAATCCAGAGCGCTGACAACACCAGTCGCTGGTGAGCGTGTGGAGCAGCAGGAACTCCCGTTCGCTGCTGGTGGGAACGCACAATGGCGCAGTCACTTAGGTGGTGTCACCTGGGTGACAAAACTAAATATACTCTTACCATGGGATTCAGCAATCATGCTGCATGTTATTTACCCAAAGGAGTTGAAAACTCATGTCCACACAAAAACCGGCACACAGATGTTTACAGCAGCTGTATTCTAGTTGCCGAAACTCAGAACCGACCAGGATGCCCTTCAGCAGGTGACGGATAGATAAACTGTGGTGCACCCGGACAGTGGAATATTATTCAGCACTAATTGAAATGAGCTATCAAGCCGTGAAAAGATGTGGAGGAACCTTAAATGCATTTTACTAAGTGAAAGAAGCCAATCTGAAAAGGCTACAGAATGTATGATTCCAACTCTATGACACTCTGGAAAAGACAAAACTATGGAGACAGCAGAAAGATCAGGGGTTGCCAGGGGCTGCGGGGAGGGAGGGATGAACAGGCAGAGCAGGACGTTTAGGGCAGTTAAGCTGCTCTGTATGATACTGTAAAGGTGGATACACGTCATCATACATTTGTCCAAACCCGTAGAACGTACACCAAGTGTGGGCCCTGATGTAATTTCGGACTCTGGGTGATGACGACGTATCCACGTAGGCTCACTGGCTTTAACAAATATCCCACTGTCGTGGGTTGTGGAGGAAGCTGCGCCAGCTGGAGGGGGATGGGGGATGGGGGATGGGGGATGGGAAATCTCTATTTTCCACCCAACTTTGCTGGGAACCTAAAATAGATAAATAAATAAATAAGAATAATAAATAAATACATAATAAATTTTAAAGTATTTTATTTAAGGGATGTCAAACCAACGCACCAACCAAGAGGGCGATTGTGAGTCATCTCGCTCAGAAACCGATGGATCAAGCTGAACAAAAAACATCCACAAGTAACGAAATGCCAAACAGCACAGGTAAGAACCTGACCCAACAGACGCAAAACCCGCTCAGCCAAGAGAAAATACACGTTTTGTTTTCAAGCACACGTGGCCGCTTACAAGAATCGATGTGGTATGGGCACCGATGGGCAGATACATGTCATCACATATGGGTGCCGGTGCCCCCCTGAGACGGAGGACCTCAGGCAGGGCTGTGTGGGGGCTGGAGGGACACTGGGAGATGGGGACCACGTGGGAGAGGGCGGGGTCCCTCTTGAGGACATCTGGCATCTGGCCCCGCCCCCGGGGCCCGTCTGGTGAGCCCTGCTGCAAACAGATGGCCCCTGCCCCCTCGGGTTCCTGTGCCACTCTGCCCACAAGGAGTGCTCAGACACACTGGGCAGGAATTCGCTTGAGGTGGGCAGTGCCCTCGTGCCCCAGCCCCTGGGAGGGGACGGGTCCTTCTGTCCGCCCCCTGGCTGTGCTAAGAGGCTACACCCGCACCCATGACTCTCTTCAGTGTGCTTTCAATGATCAAAGAACCGGTTTTTGAGGGTGATCTGCAAATCGCTGGAGGAGAAAAGTTGACCCGAGGTGCCCCCACCAGGAGGCTGCCCCGCCTTCAAGTCCCCACCCTTTCCCGGACCCTGCTCTCCACCGGCGCGGCTCTCCCTGCCAGGGTTCCATCCAGCCCAAGGCTGCAGGAACCAGTGCGCACAGGCCGAGGATGAGGGAGACGCCGGGTCCACTATCAGTTTGGAACGCAGAGAAGGAAGCAGCAAATGCCGTGAGGCAGGGTCCTCACTCCCCGGGTCCGGGCGCTGGGTGCAACGGCCCCTGCTGGAAACCCACCCTTCTGAGTTTTGGGGTGCTTCCGTGCACGCCCTCTCTTGCAAAAACCAGGCGTTAACAAGCTCTCAGCTGCATTCCCGCCCCGCCCCCGCCCATGCTGGCTCACCGGGGCCCATCGTCCCTGAGGCATCTGTGGGCACCCCAGATCTGATGGCCCAGGACATAGTTCTGGGGGCACCGCCATCCACCCAGCTGCTCAGGCCAGCCTCCTGAGACCTCACCTCCAAGACACAGCCCCTCCATCACTCTGAGCCACGGTGACTGCTCCGCTCCGGCCTCGGGCCTGCCCCCTCCCTCCCACTGCCCACTCTCCACACGTGGTCTCTCCTGCCTGCCCAGGCGCTGACACTGCCCAGGGGCCCTCACTGCGCTCTGCCCCTGGAGTGGCTATGCCCTGTTCACGGCCCTGGACACCTTCCACTCCCGACATGCCCCCTTGCGTGGTTCTCAGGCCACAGGAGCCAGGCTCAGAGGAGTCAGTGGGGTCCTGGGCAGGCCCCACAGCTGAGAACACGGGAGCAGCCAGTGGGAGTGCGCGGAGGTGGGCGGCCGCCTGCCTGGGCTGCAGAGCCTCCCCAAACACCTCGGCCACGGACACGGGCGAGGAGGACCCTGCGGCGTGGCCAGGGGCTTTCCTCCTGAGGAGTGGGGATGGGGGGATGGTGGTCACGTGACCCCTAGAAAGGGCTGCGTGGAGATGCAAGAGACCGAAGACACAGAGGGACCCACAGCCTCTGCAAGGACCAGCCTAGGCGGTCAGCTCAGTCAGCAACTGCAGCTTCTGATCAGGACCAACCAGAGAGAGCCAACGTGTCCCCCAAACCGGTCATGAAGGATGCCCCCTGCCAGCCCCCTCCAGCGAACAACACCGGCCTCCCTCCCCCCACAGGCCTCCCCAGCGTCGGCACCGCCCCGAGGTGAGCCCCCTGCCCATTCTCTGTCGGGGCTTGAGGGCGATGACCCTGGGGCAGAGAATGGGTGCTGGGGACGATGGGCAGGAAGACCCCAGCCCTGGGCACTGGCAGGAGCCTCCGACCCGGACGTCCAGGGAGCCCCGTTCCCACACCGGCCCTACACTGCTCCGGACAAGCGGCTCAACCTCTACCACGTGGAGGGGTCATCAGGCCGTGGCCCATCAGTGCGGCAGCCCACGTTTGATTCCAGGACCCAGAGGCCTCACCGCTGCCCGTGAGCAGTTAAGCCCGACCACCCTCACGTGTGAGAACGCAGAGCACAGCCCACTGGCCATGGTCTGCTGGTCACGGTGACTCCAGGCAAGTCCACTGCACACGGGGGAGATCCAAGGCCAGCTGCTCGACCTCAGGGCAGCAGAAGGGCCGTGGGCCCCCGGACCACCCTCTCCAGAGCAGGCTGGGGAGCGGGCAGGCACCGCCCCCAGGGGGCACGTCCCCATGTCACCCACCCACTCACAGCCTTTCATCACCAGACACACACACACGTTATGAAAAACGTTTTTATTTTAAATCAAAGTACCAAGCAGATACTTGCAAAACAACATACAAAGTAGAACTCAGATGCCTCCCTTCCCCAGGCTGCCTCCGAGCCCCACAGATCCGGTTCTACCTTCCCAGACGCCCGAGCTGGGACAGCCTGCACGCACCCAGTGGGTGGAAGGGGGAAGTGGCGGGTGGCGACAGCGAGATGGCCCGACCCCACAGTGGGCTGAGGTTTCCTGGAGGACAGTGGGCCCCTCCCCACACCCCGGGTTCAGGGCCCGCCAGGCGCCGGTGTCCACAGGAGCAGCTGTCGGTGGCTTCCGTCCGTGTGGCTCTGAAACCAACTTTCCTCCCGGTGCCACGTGGCCTGCGGGCGGGGCGGCTTCCGAGAGGTGGCAGGTCTGACCGGAGAGGCTCCAAGCACAAGACGCCCGGCTCCACTCGCGACGCGTTCTGATACGGTCTGAGCCAGACTCGGGACGGGCTGGGCGCCTAGCCCGCGGGCTCCCACCACACGTGTATGAGACGCGCCTGGAAGAGGAGCGTGTAGCAAACAGGGAAGTGACACCGCGCTGAAACCAGCAGGCCCGAGACAACGGCCAACCGGACCTGACAGAAACAAAACAGCCTCGGTGCTTGACGCGGGGCGAGGGTGCTGAGGGGGGGTCCGGGCCGCCTGACAGACGGAAGGACGGATGGATGGACGGACGGAGCCCAGTTCCCTTCAAAGTGCGAGGCGGGCAGTGGCTTCTCTCTGGGTCTCCACAGGTGACAGACAGGAGGCCCAGGGTGCCCGTGGGGACCCTCTGCTGCAGTGGCTCAAGGCCTGCAGGAAGGCCCCTCCCTGGTCTTCCTCCTGAGTCCACAACCAGAAGGGCAGAGGGCCGACTGGCCCACGGACATCCTTCCCGCGAGCATCTGGGTGCCCCCACCTCACCCAGCACTGGCCCCGAACGCCCGCCTCCAGGAGGGGGCCCCACCAGCACGCTGAACACAGGGGATCACGAGCCCTGACCTGAGGCGCGTCCCAACTGGGAGTGAACCCCCCAGAGCCCCTGCTTGTTCTTTCCACGCGCCCTCCTCAGGCCAAAGCCGCGGGGGACGCCCACCATCTTGCTCCCCTGGGGCCTTCCCGACAGTCCCTGTGTACAAAACACTCTGGAACCCAGAACAGATCGGGAAGCCTAGGCACTCAGCGTCGTTTAGGTTGAAAACACTATAAACCTGACTCTTCCTAGAAGCCTACTAAGGAGTTCACTTAAAAATACCCCCAGAGCGTGTGCAATGGCCCCTGAGCCCCTGAGCCCCTGCCAGGCAGGAGTGGGGGCGGGGTGCCCCCCCCGGCCTGTGCTGCTCAGGCCCCTCGGCCCCTCTGGCCAGGCAGGTGCCCCGGGGTCTGCACCCCGACCCCTGGGTGCCCTGCAGCACCACTGATGCCTGTTCCAGAGGTGGGAGAACAGGGCGCTGGCCACGCTAAACCTACAGAAAACTGTGGGAAGAGACCAAATCCATAGGATCCATGGGTTTCCACACTTGGGACAGTTCCCAAGACACGTGTCAGTAACGGCCCGGCCCAGCCGGTGGGCCAGGCCCCGCCCCCCGCCCTGCTTCTGCTGCCAGCTGCACCTGGGCCCCCTTGGCCTCCCCGGCCTGGCTCCTGACCAAGGCCCCACATGTAAACAGTATTAATAAGCAACAGATGGAAAAATATATTTCCCAGAAAACAGGGGAGGAGGCTCAGAACCCGGGGACCCGTCTCAGGCTGCTGCCACGTCCCTCTCCTCTCCTCTCCGTCTGTTTTGGCGTTTCCTCTCTTTGGTTCAGCAGCCCCGCGTGGCCCGCCGGGCGCCAGCGCTGTGCTCCCGGCCAGCCACGGCCTGAGGAGAGGCGGCCAGCCCTGTGCTCACGAGGGGCCTCGCCCTCCGCCAACGGCTACTTGTGCTCATGGCCCTCCGCCATGGCGGCCACCTCGATGGTGGCCGTGTGCTCCTCGGGTCCCGGGGCGGCCACGGCGCTCTCAACAGCCCCCGTGGGCACCGTCACGATGGTGCTGCCCCCGGGCGACACCTGGGCCACGTTCTGCAGGGTGGGGCCCAGGCCGGGCAGGGTGAGCAGCTGCAGCGGGCTCACCACCTTGACCACAGTGCTGCCGTCCTGCATGGCGGCTGTGCTCAGGACCGTGAGGCTGGACGCGTCCGGGTGGATCTCCACCGTGCTGGGGAAGGTAGTGCCCGAGGAGGCCAGCACCGTGTAGCCCCCAAGCAGCGGTGAAGCGGGGGAGCTTGCCGGAGCAGCCTGGGGCATGGCCTTGCCCAGCATGGGGGAGGGCAGGGTGGACACCACTTTGCCCAGCGGCACGCTGGTGAGCTGGGAGACGGGCACACCGGGGGTCAGGGCGATCTGGGCGGACTGGGCGAGCACCTGCGAGGCGATGGCGGCCGGCCCGGACGTGGCCCTTGCGAGCCGGGGCCGCTTCACGGGGGGGGGCAGGGAGACAGGCGTCAGCGTCATGAGCACGTTGCTGAGGTGCTGCGACTTGTGCTTGAGCTCCTTGGCCCGACGGCGGTGCTCGTCACACTGCTGCTCCAGGGCTGCGGCGACAGCGACAGGGCGTGACCGCGGGGCACAGCGGGCACCCACAGCCTGCCCTGGCCGGGGCCTGCGCTGACTTGGGGCCTGACCCTCACGTCCTCACGGTGATGCTCTGTCCTGTCCCCCACGGCCCTTGCAGTGACACTCTGTGTGGGGCCTGCTCTGATGGGGACCCACCGCTCTGAGGAAGCAAAAGAGTCATCCTGAGCAGCTACCTTGCTCCGCCCGACGTGGGGACAGGCCTCCCCTGTTCCCTGTACTGTTTCCAATCATCCTAGCGCTCGCAGGAAAGCTGCCTCGGTGACGTACTAAGATAAGGAGGGCACAGCGTAAGCAGCCTGTCTCACGCGTGGCCGCAGGCACCCCCCCAGGAAGGTGCCGCCTCACAGGCAAACCGCGGGGCCGAGGGGGAATTCACCGGAAGCCTGGCTGGGGTCATCTCGGGGTCACCGCCCCCGCGCAGCTGGGCGGCTCACGGCGCAAGGCCAGCGTACCTGCCAGGTCGCGGGCGTACTGCTCCCGCGAGCGGTCCATCTGGCACTTGTGGCTGGCCAGCACCTTCTTCACGAGGTCCAGCATGCCGAAGTTCTGCACGATGTTGTTGAGGAGGACGGCGTCTACAAGGGCAGGGCGAGCACACAGTGAGAACGCACCGGCCCACAGCAGGGTCTGGGGCACGCCACGCCCCCCGGTGAGATGAGGGGCTGGGCCCAGCAGGTTACTGATTCCCGGCCTCAGCTTCGTCCCCGTGGCAAGGAGGGACCTGGTGGGAACAGGCTAACTGCCCACCCCCGCCAACGCTGCTGGGCTCAGCTCGGAGCCAGAAGGAGCAGGCTGCACCCACGGGCGTCCTGAAGCCGCCCACCACCGCCACCACCACGAGCAGAAGAGGCCTCCGGGCCCACAGACCAGGGCAGGGCAAGACCGCTCACCTCGGAGCTGCAGGGGAGGGTCCTGGACCCGCTGCTGCAGACCCTTCATGGTCTCCACCAGCTCCTGGTGGAACTCCTGTATGACCTCGTCCAGCAGGCCTGCGTCCTTCAGCCCTCGCCAGAAGGCAAACGTGTCATCTGTGAGAGAAGGAGCGGCTCAGAGATGGGGAGTCCTGCACAGGCAGCCCCACCGCCGGTTCCAACCACACGGAGGAGCAAAGAACTGCCAGGAGAACACGGCTCTGAGGGGCAGTAGTGCCCCCCACAACCATACGCGCAAGTCCAGTGGGTGGGCCCTGCACTTCCTGCAAGAGGACGCCCGGCGGTCCGCAAAGGCGAAACCAGCCGCAGATCGGAGCCCCGCCCCAACGCACCCCCTAGGTGAAAAGCCACGGGAAGGCCCCGCCCCCGCCGTGAGCCGCTCAGGAAGGCTCCGCCCCTGCCGTGAGAAGCCCAGGAAGGCCCCACCCCCACCGTGAGAAGCCCAGCCCGCACCTCCGACGGCTGTGGTCCAGTCCCCAGGGTCCTCACAAGTCTCGATGGTGATAGTGGCAGGAGCACCGTTCACTGCAACCAAGATGAGCCCGGTGAGCTTCGCCTGCGACAGGCCAGCGTCCCACCCACCACCCACCCCAGCTCTGACTCGCCGCAGCCACCCGCATTTTCACAAAATTGACTGAGGTGCACGAGCACAACAGAGCATGCACGTGCCCTGCGTTCTAAATTCACTGTTAAACATGTAAAAAGAAGGAGCTGGAACATGCCTCCTCGAACCTGTCCACGTGTCCTCAACATGCTGCTGTCCTTGTCACGGCCACAAGCTTCTACAGCCTGCTGGCCAGGGGCCACAGGCCAGCCTTTCTGCCTGGCCTGCTCTTGGGGTCTCTGTCTCACTGACACTAAGCATCCGTCTCGGCAGCTACCATGCTTCCGTCTTTGTAAATCAGAAGCGGGACTTAGAGACGCAAGCCACCCCAGCTGGGCCACCTCTGACTCCAGTGTCTGCGGAGTCCTGGACATGGTCTGGATCTGGCCATTGGGGCTGAGCAACAAGCCTGGAAGCCTAGCCTCTGGGTGCGCCCCCTGACCTCACGCCAGCCTCGCTCACATCTGACAGACGTCGGCTGGGGATGCGAGATGCCTGAAATAGCTCCTTCCTAGTCTGGGCTGGTGCAGAGAGGCAACGCAGGTGTTCTGAGGACTCTGGCTGAAGAGACCACCATGGAGGTGAGTTTAAGCAAAGCGACACACCATCCAAGCCACCCAGGGACAACAGGCTTCTAAGAGCTAAATCCCAAACCCCATGTGGCCTTTACCGGACACGGCGCTCTGACTGGAGCGTCAGCGCCCAGAGCCTTCCTGGAGATCTGTCACTGCGGCCGCCTTTTACAAGGCAGAACAGAGAGTCTGGACCCAATGACCCGGAGGAGGCCCTGTTCCCACGGAAGCCACTGGCCCACCAGGAGTGCTGTCTCCCTGTGTCTCCTGGGGGCGGGGGCGGGGGCCTTACCGTGACCCAGCCCCTCCCACACTGTGTAGTGCAGTCCCAGGGCCAGCCCTGACTGCCGGCAGCCTGCGTGTTCCTAGAGCTCCTGGGAGGGACTCCCACACTGGGCCAGCTGCCAGCCCGTGCAGGTAGGGGGGGCAGGGACTCATTTGGGGTGAACCCCAGGACCTCACTTTGCCCCCAAGCCTCCCTCTCCATCCTCCTAAGTACAGGACAAGGCCCCTCGACCAACCACCGTCTGGTCAGCCATAAGGACAGTCCCTGGCCACGCGGCAGCAGGCCCAGACTGACCTGTGGAGCAACAACTTAGGGACAATGCAATTCCCATCACAGGAAAGGTAGCGCCACCAAGTTATCAATGGGCAACATGAACAGGGAACTTGGGACCGGATTTCATGCTAACTTGTTTTAAAAAGAACCTCTGTATTCAAAAATCTGGAAAGAATTCCAGGAAATGTTTAGTCCTTCTACCAGTTAGAGCAACAGATGCCAACGCAGAACATCATAAACACATCAACAAATCTCAAGTTGCGGGAAGTGCACGAGCCGGAACCAAGCGCCATGGGGAGCGGCCCCAGGGCAAGGACAGAGGGCAGACCAGGCGCGTGGGGCGCTCCCTGCACTGGCCAAAGCCGGGGGTGGGCACTGCACGTTTGCTCTGTTATTCTTCATACTTTTCTCTACACGTGAATCATTGTATTTTATAATAAAAATGGCTTAGAAAGAGGAAGTACTTCAGTCTTCCCTGTGGATGAAACAGCAATTCAGCTAGACTTCCTCGGTGAGGAGGGAGGTGGCTGCGGACCCCTGGGGCCTGGAAGGGACAGCTGAGTGGACAGGGAGGCCCCGCTTGTGGCCGGCAGCAGAGGTGGCCCAGCACGTACCGTCGGCCGTGGCAGGCGTGAGCGGGATGTACTCGGCAGGCGTGGGGCTGCCCAGGGATGCACGGGCCCCCGAGAGGTCGATCTTGGTGCTGCGGCAGGTGTTGGAGCAGACCCTGTCATGCTGGTAGAAGTCCAGCTCCCCGGAGTCCATGATCTTCCTGCGCAGAGGAGGGCGGGGTGTCAGCCACGGAAGGCCTGCCCCGGGGTGGGCCCAGAGTGGTGTGTCTGCGGAGGCAGGCTCCACCGGGGCTCCCGGGCAGGCCTCTCCAACACCCCAGCACAGCTCTCTCAGGTGGCGTGGGGACGCCTGCGTGTGGCTCTGTCCACAGGAAGGGCGACCACAGTGGCTGGTGCTCCGAGGGAGGTGGCTGTCCAGAGACGCCGGTCAGCACTGAGGGGCTGGGCCTCTCCGAGATGCTCTGCTGCCCGCCAGCCCCGGGGTGGGGGGGACGACTCAGGGCCAAAAGAGGTGCTGACGGCGGCACACCCGCCTGGTGCGTGGCCCAAAAATCGAGACCCTCCAGAAGCACCAACAGCGCCAGCGCCTCTGGATTCTCGCTGTGTCACCTCCCAGCCTCAGTTTTACCAGGAAGGCGCCACATGTGCCCTGCCTGCTGGGACGCCCCCCAGGCCCTCCTCTCTGGCCTCTCCCAGAGCTCCTGGGCTTCAGTTCGGTGCATCTCAACTGGCCTGCCTCGACCCGCGAAAGGATCGGACGGCTCTGGGGCTGCCGCCCACCTCGGCCTTGGGGCAGCGTGAACGCGCTGGCTCCAGGGAGTGCAGCAGACGGCACCTCCCGGCGGTGCTCTTCCAATGAAACAGTCACAGCCGCACCACCAAGATACTCACGCCCGGCGGCAGGTGGGGCTGAGAGAGGAAAGAGCTGGGTTGATGGGAGGGTGCAAAGCTGCTCCGGGGGAAGGAAGGGGCTCCCCAGGGAGAGTGACAGGGCTCCCACGGGCTGCAGGCACCCAGGGCAGCAGACATGCCCAAGGACAGCAAGAAGCCGCTTCCCCCGGGAATAAACACAGGAAGGAGAGGGGCCCCTTCAGCAGCAAAGCAACCAGATCCCGCCCCTCTGGACACCATGAAAAACCATGGCTGTCTCTGGACAGGCAAGCAGCAGGGCCCAATTCGGAGGGGCGAGCCGTTACCACCAAAGCAGAAAATGTTAGAACACGGAAATCAGGCATTAACGCTCCTGGGGGTATAAATGCAAAAGCCTAGTCTGTCCTCAGCCTTCTTGGAAGCGGCATCACCCTTCCCGTTTCACAGGTGGAAGGGAGGAGCTCCGAAGGCCACCCGTAACAGGCCACACCCACCAGGGCGGCTGGTGGAACGGGCACCGCAGAGGGCCCCACGGGAGAGCCTGAGCAGGACACTCCAGACCCTCGACATTCTAGGACCTGATGTCGGTATGAAGTAGCGAAGAGCCAGCCTGAAGCTTCCCACCAATTCCTACTTAATTTCAAAGGGAAGACGCAGTGTACAGGGAGAAAGGTGAGTGGACGCCACACCAAGACCCCGCCACCAACAAGGGAAGCTGATGGGGCACAGGCCAGCAGGACTGACTCTAAAAACAGGAAAGTTGGGGCTCTAGGCCAAGACACCCTGAAAGCGTCAACGCCACGACTGTCACAAGGTCACAGGAACAGTGCAGCTTGGAGGAGACCAATGCTGCCAGTGAACAAAGACAGTCCGGACAGGACCCTTGCTGGCAGACTGGTCATCCAGAAAGGACGATGTCTGGACAACTGGACAGACCAACACACAGCAGCTTAAAGAAGCGCAGGCTCTCAACAGGGACCCGAGTCTGGGGTGATGGTGGGAGACACACGGGGGTAGGTGCTGCCTCAGAAGGAAGAAGGCTGCCCTGTCCACTGTCCTGACGTGCAGACAGCTTCACGGCCAGTGTCTTCCTGGTGACACAGTCACAGGTGCCTCGGTAACGGACTGGTGGTGATCAAACCAAGACAGAAAGGGCTTCCCTGGGGGTGCAGTGGTTGGGAATCCGCCTGCCAATGCAGGGGACACGGGTTTGAGCCCTGGTCCGGGAAGATCCCACATGCCACAGAGCAACTAAGCCTGTGCACCACAACTACTGAGCCTGAGCTCTAGAGCCTACGAGCCACAGCTATTGAGCCCGCAAGCCACAACTACTGAGCCGACGCTGCACAACTACTGAGCCCACGCTCCACGACTACTGAAGCCCGCACCACTCCTAGAGCCCGTGCTCCACAACAAGAGACGCCACCGCAGTGAGAAGCACGCACACCGCAACGAAGAGTAAGCCCGCATGCAGCAACAAAGACCCAATGCAGCCAAAAACAATAAATAAATTTAAAAAAAAGCAAGACAGAAAGCCCTGCAAGTCTGACAGGGTCACGCGCTGGCAGGGGTGTGGGCGGCCCAGCCCCGGGACGCTGTCCACAATCCTCACGTAGAAAATGCCCCTCATCCTCAAAACGCAAAACCCAAGGAAAAAGCAGTGGCCACAGTGCTCCCCGACATAGGGTCACCGGCCCACCCCTGCCCAGTCCCTCCAGCCGGTCCCCCGCCCCCACGCCCCACCGACCTGAGCATGATGCCGTTCATGCGGATGGCTCGCTTCCAGTCCTTCAGGGTGGACTTGCCGGCCAGGTGCACAAACTCCTTGGGGCTGATGACATGCTCATCGTACTGTGGAGGGAAGAGCAGAGCAAAATCAGGACAGAGCCTCCCCACCGCCCTTCTCTCCTGCCTGACACCACCGCCCCCCCAGAGCTGGCCTGGGAAAGGGGGTGGACGGCAGGGCAGATGTGGTGGAGCCGTGGGCCGGCTCTCAACCTGACATTCAGGATTCAGGAAAGAACCACCATGTGAGACGAGCCTGACCCCTGTGCACAGGGGCTGGAGTGGGGAGCTGGCCTCCTCCTGCCCCAGCGGGTAGTCAGACACTGACCCCCAGCGGGTAGTCAGACACTGACCCCCAGCGTGTAGTCAGACACTGACCCCCAGCGTGTAGTCAGACACTGACCCCCAGCGGGTAGTCAGACACTGACCCCCAGCGGGGAGGGAGCTAAGTGCTTGGCGCCTCCCCCCAGCCACACACCCAACGCCGGGGACCCAAGGACCCCACACCACTCAGAAAGGCACAGCGCTCTCTCCCTCCCTTCAGACAGCAACTGGCAAACCTCCTTACGCATAACTTATTCCACAAATAATGTACACATATATCACACCAAGTAACAGGAGACACAGTGCACAGGGTCAGCTGTGAATGTCCCTTCAGCCGGTCTGGCCCACCCCTAACGGCACCCTTCACGGCCCAGGAGCATATGTCCACTTCAAAGTCAGGGACCTGCCCCCACTCCTCACAGGTCTGCTAGTTTCCCCCAACAGTGGCCTGAGAAGGTAAAGTATCCTATTCAGTCTTATTAAACAAGAAATTACTGGAACCAAAGAACAAACATAAAACTGCATTTACTTAGAAAACAAAGGACTTCCCTGGTGGCACAGAGGTTAAGGATCCGCCTGCCAGTGCAGGGGATGCGGGTTCGAGCCCTGGTCCGGGAAGATCCCACGTGCCATGGAGCAACTAAGTCAGTGCACAACAACTACTGAGCCTGCGCTCTAGAGCCTGCGAGCCACAACTACTGAGCTCACGTGCCACAACTACTGAGCCCACATACCACAACTACTGAAGCTCATGCCTCTAGAGCCTGTGCTCAGCAACAAGAAAAGCCGCCACAGTGAGAAGCCCACACACCTCGATGAAGAGTAGCCCCCGCTCTCTGCAACTAGAGAAAGCCCACGCACAGCTTTATTAAAAAAAAAAAAGAAAGAAAAGAAAGAAAACAAGCAGGCTGGGGATGGATAAGTCACTGGTCTCAGCAGAGGCAGAAACGAAAGCTCCAACTGTGGCCTGGATGCACAGCTGGGCCCCAGCCAGGGTGCCGGCCGTCCCAGGCGTCCCCTTCCCGGGCGGCTGCCTCTCGGGCGCCCTGCAGTCTGTGTCAGGTTGGGCCCAGGTTACCATGCCGCTGGAGCAAAAGCACCTCCACTCAGCCACACTTGCTCTGTAGCGCTCCACAGATAGTCATATTCTACAAATTGGAGGTTCGTGACAACCCTGTTTCGAGCAAGGCTATCGGCGCCGTTTTTCAAGAGCAGTTGCTCACTTCAGGTCTGTGTGACACTTTCTGGTAATTCTCGCAATATTTCAAGCTTTTTCGTTATTACTATAGTTGTTATGGTGATGTGTGAGCAGTGACCTTTGATGTTACTACTGCCGCTCCAAAAGCTCAGATGGCGGCTAGCATTTTTTAGCAATAAAGTACTTTTAAATTAAGGTATGTACATCATTTTTAGACATACTGCTATGACACCATTAACAGAGTACAGTCTAGTGTAAACATAATTTTTATATGTGTGAAGAAACCAAACAGTGTGTGTGACTCTTCTTACTGAGACACGGGCTTTACTGAGGCGGTCTGGAACTGAACCTGCAGCGTCTCCAAGGTCTGCCTGTATCTCCAGTGCACTTGGTCGCGGCAAACGCCACCAGCCTGGGAAGCCCCTCTTGACGGAAGCAGCTGTCCTAATTGCCTGAGCCCTGCACTCTTTCTCTCTGAGTCAGGAAGCCACTCATCCCCTCAGTCAGCTGGTCGGGAGCCAGGCCTGAGCCTGGGCAGACAGGCAGAGTCAGAGTCGGAGGACCTCGCTGGCCACTGCCCGAGCCCAGGAAGTCCACACTGGGCCCGGCCTCTGCCCCCACCACGTGACACCCTCTCTGGCCATCGCCTCTGGCCCTGCCCGCACCCGGACACTGCAGCACCACCTGCCGGCCTGTCTCTCCCTTGCATCTTGTGCGCCCCCCATCCCACCTCCCTCTGGGGGACCAGGCTCTCCTCTGCTGGCTGGGCAGGTGTGCCCCACTGTCAGGGTGGGCCAGCTGATCCCACTCACAGCCCTCCAACCGTCCCACCACAGAGCATGCGGAGCCCCCTAGGACGCACACCAGCACTGCAGAGCCCATCACCTTAGACTCACCCAGCTCCTCCACTCTCCACGCCTCTGGCCACCTAAAAGCTCCTCTCTGGAGCCACTTTCCCTCTGCCTGAAATCATTTCTTAGAATACCTTTAGTTACGACTTGCTGGTGGCAAACACACTTTTGCCTGAAAACGTTTCTGTTTCCCCGGTTTCTGAAGGCGACTCCACTGCGTGCAGCCTTCCTCTCCTGGCACGAGGAGACCCGCCCTGCGCCGGTCCCCCGGCTCCCTGAGGAGACCCACCCTGCGCCGGTCCCCCGGCTCCCCAGGAGTCTTTAGAGCTCAGCTGCCAGGGGGTCTTGCTCCACTGCTCTCATTATTACACCTCTTTTGCTTCTAACTTTTAATTCTGCTGTGATTTCAACCTTACAAAATAACTGCAGGTACAGTACAGAGCCGCAGCGGCCCCTTCCCCAGGCTCGCTCTCCACACAGGGCCCATCTCTAAACGCTCGTGGGGTAGCCGCCCTGAGTCCTTCACACCTATTTCCTGAGAACAAGGTTCCTACATAACCACACACAGCTCTCAACATCAGGAAACTACCATTAATGTATTATTATCTGATGCACAGGCAATATTCCAATTTCACAAACTGTCCCAATAACGGCCTTTGTGGCGACTTTTCTCTGATGCAGGACATGGCCTGACTTTGCGCTGCACTGACCACTGCGTCTTGCCTCTGACTCAGAGCAGCTCCTCGGCCCGATGGTGTCTTCCTGACCTCGACATCTGTGAAGCATGCAGGTCAGTGTTTTTGTAGACAAAAATTGTGCCCCTCAGTTTTTGTCTGTCTGACGTTTTCCCGAGTAGAGTCGGGTTGTGGGGTTTTGTCAGGAATGCCACAGAATCCCTGCCCATTCGATCAGGAGGCCGGGATGGAGGCTGGTCCCGATACTGATGCCCAAACGTCATCACATTTAGCGAGTGATCTGCAGGCTTCCCCCTGTTGTTCCTGCTTTGCCTCTGTAAGCAGTACCTCAATGATGGGGGTACCTGGAGACCAACTGTCCCTCATCCAGCTTCCCCTGACTAGTTTCAGCACCCCCTGTGGCACTCTGGCTCCAGCACCCCTTCTACATTTGTTAGTTGGTGTAGGAGTTTAACCTCTCCCTTGTGTCAATGTAAATAAATAACATGAAATACACTGCAATAAATATGGGCCCATAGATTCTTGTTTTTACTTGAATCATAATCCCTAACTATCATTCATTATTTTGATGCTAAAGTGTCCCAGGAGCCAGTGGAAGGTCCTCTGAGCTGGCACCTATATGGATTTTGAAATGTGGCTGGTTTCTTCTTACTCATTCAGTTTAGGATCTGTTAAGTCTCTTGAACTGTGGGCTGCTATCTTTCCTTGGTTCTGAAAGTTCTCAGACGCTCTCTCCTCTCAGAATTCAGATAGATGCATTAGACTTTCTTGTGCTTCCATTTTCCCTCATGACATTTTGGGGGATCATTGTCTGGATAACTTCTTCACTTCTATCTTCCATTTCACTATCTCTTCAACTGTGTCTAATGTGCTGTAAAATCCAACCACTTAAGTGTTCAATTTTAATTCTGTTTTTCACTTCTAGTTTGTTTTTTGTTTTTTTTAAATAGTTAGTTAGTTAGTTAGTTGGTTGCACTGGGTCTTAGTTGCAGGAGGTGGGCTCCTTAGTTGCAGCTCACGGGCTCCTTAGTTGTGGCATGCGAACTCTTAGTTGCAGCATGCATGTAGGATCTAGTTCCCTGACCAGGGATCAAACCCGGGCCCCCTGCATTTGGAGTCTTATCCACTGTGCCACCAGGGAAGTCCCTCTAGCTTCTTGTTGTTGTTGTTTTTAATTAATTTGTGTGTGTGTGTGTGTGTGGCTGCGTTGGGTCTTCGTTGCTGTGCGCGGGCTTTCTCTAGTTGCAGCGAACAGGGGCTACTTTTCGTTGCGGTACACGGGCTTCTCATTGTGGTGGCTTCTCTTGTTGCGGAGCACGGGCTCTAGGCGCGCGGGCTTCAGTAGTTGTGACATGCAGGCTCAGCAGTTGTGGCTCACGGGCTCTAGAGCGCAGGCTCAGTAGTTGTAGCACAGAGGCTTAGTTGCTCCGCGGCATGTGGGATCTTCCCGGACCAGGGCTCGAACCCGTGTCCCCTGCATTGGCAGGCGGACTCTCAACCACTGCGCCACCAGGGAAGCCCTCTTTTATTTCTTGAAGTAAATTAAACATAATTATTTTATATTCTGTGTCTCCAAATTCCAAGCTGCAGCATCTGTGGGTCTGGTTCTTCTCTCTGTGGTTTCTGAGTGCACTCATTCAGGGGCTTTATTTCCTGTGTGCTCAATGTTTTGTTTTGCTTTACTGTGAGCTGCTCCTTTTCTTGGAACTTTGTCTGTCAAAATTACTTGAAACCTGAGATAAAGATGAGTTCTACCAAAAAGGATTTTTCACTTGCTTTTGTCAGATCCCTGGGGGAGCTGCCAGCCAGGAACAACCTACGGCTAAACTCTTAGCTAAAGGTGTTCACACTATACAGGCCACATGTGAATCCTCAAGAGGGTTCTCTCTTCCACCCGGTGCTAAGACATGAGACAGGAGTTTTCCATGCCCTGGGGGATAGAGGGGACGGGGAGTATGTGATTAGCATACTCTCTAACCCCCAACACTGAGGGGTAGCAGCATCACAGGGACAATCTCTGCCCCCAACAACACACCCAAGTTGGGAGCCCTGGGCTTCACCTTCTCATCTCCAGCTCCACGAGGCTGAGAAAATCAGCGTCAGGCAAAGGCTCTCAGACAAAAGCCGGGGTAGGTGCTTGGCCTCCCTCTATAATACACCTTTATTCAGGCCCTGGGCATGACTATTTCCTCCTCTTTTGCCAGCTTCAGGAGGCATCTAGAAGATACATTACGAAAATATCTTAAGTGGCATTTTTGGCTCTTTTCAGCACAAGGTGAGTCTGGGTACCTAAACTACCATGTTGCAGAAAGAGCAGACCTCTCCCCTCCATCTTACTCATGACTGCTAATGAGTCTTTGCAAAGCATCCCTCTCGTTCAACCTGCCCAGCAGAGTCCCTGCCGATCCCAACTTCAGCAGAGCTGCCTTCCCAGCCTCTCTCCACAGCTTTGCTCCAGGAACAGAGAATCTCTGCCCTGAGGCTCTCCGTGTGCCCCAGCGACAATCCTGTCTGTCCCTGAAGGCTCCTTCCTTCTCCTCTGCTCTCCCAAGCACGGGATTTCTGCCTTCTGAACTGCCCCCTACAGGTCACACCCGCTGCCGTAGGGGTCTTCTTTTGTTTGCTTCACAGCTGCGGGACTGGGGGCCCCTCCCTGCAGCCCGGCACACAGGCCTGTGCTCTGGTTGCATCAGAACCCTCACCTGAACACACTTCACATTGATGCCGGGGCACACAAACTTCCTCCAGATCAGGTTGGCTCTGCTGTCCCCGCAGGTGATGGGGTACACGATCTCGGCCTCCAGGCTCTCCTCCTCTTCAGCCATCTTCACTTCTCACCAGGTGTGTCGACAGGGAAAGGGGCAACATAGAAAATCAGTTACAACTTCTCCAAAGCACTTTCTGCAAAAGCACAACATTAACTACCAACCTAGAAACCAGAAACTAAAATCCAGGAGGGACTGAGACAGGACCAAGGTGGGCGGGACATTTCTCATCAGCCCAAAGTACAGAGCCACTGAAGGAAACAAACTTTGCCTGGCACAATTCCAGAGAAAACCTATTCTTAACACTTGGAAGAGCTCTGAGGCCTTCAGCGTTAGGCAACAGGAAAAGACCAAAGGTGATAAATCATCTTCACCGCCACTCACTGACAGCTACACTAAGTAGGACCACAAAACCAAGCTCTCCCCTCCAGCCACAGGCCAAGGCCACACTGGAGACTCTGCAGCCAGGGCCTCTGTGGCGCCACCTCTGAGGAAGAGCCCACAGAAGAGCCTCGGGAACCTCTGACTTGTCCCCTACTGATGGGAGGACCCCCCCTCGGAAAGGCCACCTCCAGAGCTGCCTACGGGCGCTGCCACGAGAAGGCAGGCTCCCTACCTAACACGGCCTCCTTGAGCTGCGAGGACGCTGTGAACGCGGCTGCAGCAGCTGCCGCGGCGTTTTCCGTCTCCATGTTACCCTCCGTCAGGTCACTCCTGGGAACAGAGGGGAGGAGAGAGGAGACATTAACACCCCCAACAACAGCCAGCCTCGCACTCTGCTGCCATTTCTGCCCGACTTGCCAGTCCAGCCCGAGGTCACGGCACGGCAGGCTCAGGGCCATGCGCTCACCGCGCCGCTGACCCCACAGGCGTTGCTCCTCAGGTTCCCTTGGAAAACCCAGTTCCTAACTGGCCCTACTGTGTTCTTGTCAGAGGAGAAGTTACCGTGCGCTTAGGGGCATGAAGCCATGACCTTGGTGTCGGGAGAAGAGTCGGGGAAGCGTTACTCGCTCCTGGCCGGGTGGCGGCTCTGCGTCCCCTGGCGCCCCCTGCCCCCAGGCCGGGTGCCCATCCTCACCCGTGCGGGGCCAGGTTGGTGGTGACCAGCACGGTCTTCACCTCCTCCATGCCGCTGCCATCCGCCGCCGTGTCGGGCGTCGTTACCACCACCACCTCCTCCATGTGGACGCTCACGTCGGGGGTGGCCATGGCTCAGCGGACAGGAGGTGCCAGGGCACCGGGCCTGCAGGGCAACAGGGGGGCACAGGGTCTGCACGGGGACCTCGCTACCTTCTGACAGAAGCAATGCAAGAGAAGGGCTCTTCCAGGGCCTCGGGCTCTGGCGAGGATGCAGTGAGCACTGAGAAAGGAAGCCCTGGAAGAACCTCGGAGCCATGACAGGCCTGAAAGCCCAGTGGTCACCTGCGGGGGATGGGAAGGAACCAGAATGTGGGCATACGCCTCTGGAGGTGGGTCCCACGCCCTGAACTCAGGGCTGTGCACAGAAAGCCCGCGGAGAGATTTCCCTGGCGGTCCAGTAGTTAAGATTCTGTGCTTCTACTGCAGAAGGCATAGGTTCGATCCCTGGTGGGGAACTAAGAGCCCACATGCTGCAGCACGACCCAAAAATAAACAAAAGAAAGCCCTCGGAGATGGATCCTGTCTCTGGTCTGCGAGACCCTCCCAGGCATTATTGTCTTTGCTGGCTCTGCCCTCCAGCAAGCCCCAGGCCCTCTAGACTCCATGACAGTCACGGCCAGGCAGGCACCGAAAACTCCGGGGACCCAGAGGCACCCCACTGCTCTCCTGCTCTCCATCCTCTGCGCTTGGCTCAGGGCAGACCAGGTACTGATGCATCGCAGCACAGAGGACACGTGAGAGACCTGGCTTTTAGCCAAAGCACAAGGAAGGGCGTTCTGGGGGTCAGAGAGAACGCAGGAGACTGCGGAGAGGAGGGAGGCGGAAAGCGCTTGCCCCCAGCTGTGTGCGAAGGACTGGGTCACTCCTCACCTGTCCGTGTGTGGACCTGACCCTAAATGGCAAACCAAAGATTTCGCGGACCGACCTCCAGGATCGACCCCCACCAGGTCTCAGACTGGCCTTGGGTGGCACCTATGGGACAGATCCAGAGAACACTGCACAGGCTGGAAGGCTGAACTGATTCAGGTCCATGCCCGCCCACAGAGGGGGCTCAGAACCCGCAACCCAGCTCCATTTCCTGCTACAACAAAACGCTCCATCCTCCACGGGGTTTAAACAAGAGCCAGAACCTCACAACACAATATTCAAAGTATCCAGAATATGATCCAGAATTATCTAACCCACAAAGAACCAGCAAAGTCTGACCGATTCTCAAGGGAAAAATTATACAAGAGAAGCCCAATCCAAGGCGACCACCGGAACCCACAGTGACCTCAGAGCTGCGGGCACTCCTGCTCCACACGTGGAGCCAGCCATCCTCGAACGGGCTGCCTCAGGAACCGAAGCCACAGCCTAGTGGAAATCGGAAAATTAAAAACTATAATAACAGAAATAAAAAAATCCACCTGGTGGGCTCAATATCGGAATGGAGATGAGCGAGGAAAGAGATACAGCAATGAAAATAAAGATAGATCAGTACACATGATCTAATCTGAACAACAGAAAGAAGATGGAAAAACAAAATGAACAGAGCTTCAGGGAATGCAGAACAATATAAAAAGGTGGCCATCTGTATCACCAGAGGCCCAGAAGGAAAGAAGAAAAAAGCGTGATGCTAAAAAAACTCTGAAAAAATAATAGCTGAACACTTCCCAAATGTAGTGAAAACTATAAACTTATACATTCAAGAAGCTCAACAAACCTCACACAGGATAAACTCAAAGACATCTACGCCCAGAACATAATCAAACTGCCGAAAACTAAGGACAATGTTAAAACATCCCCAAAGCAGCAGATAAGAAGGTGTGTATTTCCACGTAAGAATAAGAATTTGAAGGCCTGTGGGGCTCTCCCCTCAGAAGCACAGAGCCCGATGCAGGGACATTCTTAACATGCTGAAAGAACAGCGCCTCGGCCCGGATTCTACAACAGTGAGAAGACCCTTTAGAAGTGAAGGCACAATAAAGACATTTCCAGATGAAGGAAAATGAAGAGAACGGGCCACAGTCAGACCTGATGCAGTACTTCAGACAGAAGGAAATCACAGCAGAGGGAAGCCTGGAACGTCAGGAATGAAGGAAGGCAACCAAAACGGGAAGTATCTGGATAAACACGTAAATGATCGTTCCCTTCAGTTCCTCAGGCACGTCTGGCAGCTGGAAGCAAACACTCAACACTGCTGGCGGGACTCGATGTGCGCGGACATAGACCATGTACAGCTCCGAAGCGGGTGGCGCCAGGGCCCACATGGTGGTCCTGCTGCTATATCCCTCCGAGGGGAGAACACTGTTCTAAGCAGACAGAAAAATCAAGTCCTTCAAAATGCGAATGGGTGAGCAAGCTGGATATTCCATGTAATGACCTCTGGAAGGTCATCCAGAGACAAAAGAAGTGAGGTATGAAGCCACAGAAAGGCACGGCGGGGACTTCCCTGGTGGCACAGTGGTTAAGAATCCGCCTGCCAATGCAGGGGACACGGGTTCGAGCCCTGGTCTGGGAAGATCCCACATGCCATGGAGCAGCTAAGCCCGTGCGCCACAACTATGGAGCCTGCGCTCTAGAGCCCACAAGCCACAACTACTGAGCCCACATGCCACAACTACTGAAGCCCGCACGCCTAGAGCCCTGCTCCGCAACAAGAGAAGCCACCACAGTGAGAAGCCCGTGCACCACAACAAGAGTAGCCCCCGCTCGCCATAACTAGAGAAAGCCCACGCGCAGCAACAAACACCCAACGCAGCCATAAATAAATAAATTTATTTATTAAAAAAAAAAAGACAGGGCAGACCCTTAAATGCACACTGTGAAGTGACAGAAGCCAGCCTGAAGAGACCAGTGGCTGCCAGGGTTGGGGGGGTGGGCAGCAGGATGTTTAGGGCAGTGACACCACTCTGTGTGATCCTGTCATGGTGGGTATCCACCATCACGCATTTGTCAAAACCCACGGGATGTACACCACCAAGACGGCGCCCCAAGGTAGACTATGGACTTTGGATGGTTCTGATGTGTCAATGTAGGTTCATCCTTCGTAAAAAAACATGCCCTTCTGTTGAGTGATTTCATTAATAGGGGAAGCCGTGCACGTGTGGGGGCAGGGAGTACACGGGAAGTCTCTAGAACTCTTTCTCAATTTTGTTGTAAACCTGCAAGTGCTCTGACAACTTAAGGCTTAATTAAAAAATATAAAACTAAAACATACACTGTACAACACCAAAAGTGAACCCCAATGTAAACTATAGACTCTGGTTGATGATGGGTCAACTGGGGTTTGTGATTGTAACAAACATACTACTCTGGTGAGGATGTTCGTGCTGAGGGAGGCTGGGAAGGGGGTACCTGGGAACTCTGGGGGCTCCTGCTCAACTGTGCTGTGAACATAAACCTGCTCCAAAATGAAGTATGTATATTACAATTCAGCGAATAGAGAATATAGTGGAAAATGCAAAGACAAGCTATAGGTGGAAGAAAATGCTTGCAAATCGCATGTCTGACAAAGAACTTGTATGCAGAATATACAAAGAACTCAACAACAACAACACAATTTAAAAGCAGGCAGAAGTGGGGCCTTCCCTGGTGGTCCAGTGGTTAAGAATCCGCCTTCCAATGCAGGGGACGTGGGTTCGAGCCCTGGTCAGGGAACTTAGGATCCCACATGCCGCAGAGCAACTAAGCCTGCACGACGCAACTAAGACCCGACGCAGCCAAATAAACAAATAATTTTTTTAAATAAATAAATAAAAGTAGGCAGAAGGTTTGAACAGACACTTCACCAAAAGGGAAGTCCAAATAAGCACACAGAGGGACTTCCCTGGTGGTCCAGTGGTTAAGACTCTGCGCTCCCAGTGCAGGGGGCCTGGGTTTGATCCCTGGTCAGTGAACTAGATCCCGCATGCCGCAACTAAAGGAGCCCACGTGCCGCGACTAAGACCCAGTGCAGCCAAATAAATAAATAGTAAAAGAAAAAACAGTAAACACACAGAAAGATGCTCAGCATCATTAACCCACAGGAAAATGCAAACCCAAACCATAACGATACCACCACACCTATTAGAACGGCTCAAAAAGCGCCAACAAAAAGCTGGCGATACAAAGACTGTGAGGATGTGCGGCAGCTGGAACTCTCACACAGCTGCTTGGTGCGGCCACTCTGAAAAGGGTCTGGACGTTTCTCAGAAGGCTACGTGTACTCTTATTACAGGACCCAGCAACCCCACTCCTAAGTATCTCCCCCACAGAAACGAAGACTTGGGTTTCCTTAAAAACCCGTACACACAATTCTATGACAGCTTTATTCATAACTGTCAGAAACTGGAAACAACTCAAATGACCTTCAGTAGATGAAAAGAGAAACAAACCTTACAAAAGAATACTCCTCAGCAATATAAGTAAATAAATAAATAAGGTACTTGACATGTGCAACAACCTGGATGGATCTCCAGAGAATCATGCTGAGTGGGTTACACACGCAGACCCTGGAGGTATCAGCACCACAATAAAGCGAATGCCACCATAAAGTGAGGCACGTGACGTTTTTCGTTTCTCAGTGCATATAAAAGTTATATTTACACTATATTATGGTCTATTATGTGTACAATAGCATTACGCCTAAAAATGACATACATACCTTAATGAAAAAATAATTTATTGCTAAAAAATACTAACCACCATCTGAGCCCTCAGAGTCTTAGTAGTAACACCAAAGATCACGGATCACAGATCACTGTAACAAACATATTAATAATGCAAGAGTTTCAAAAATTCCAAGAATTACCAAAATGTGACACAGAGACCCAAAGTGAACAAATGTTGTTGGAAAAATGGCACTGATAGACTTGCGCGATGCAAGGTTGTCACGAACCTTCAATTTGTAAAAAATACAGTATCTGCGAAGCACAAAAAGTGAAGCCCAATAAAACAAGGTGGGCCTGTAGGCTGTATGACCCCACTTACATGACATTTTGGAAAAGACGAAACTCTAGTGGTAAGAGAACCAATCATTGGTGCCAGGGGCTGGGGGAGGAGGATAGGCATAAAAGGACAGCACAAGGGAGATTCTGGGGGTGACGGGATTGTTCTGTATTCCAATCATGGGGGCAGCTACACGATGAATCTATACAGGTGTTAAACTCACAGAACTGTACACCAAACAACCATAAAAGTTTACCATTTGCGAATCTTTTAAAAAAATTAAATTGGCCAAAAAAAAATGCTACTGTATCCTGGCATATATGGTCAACTGATTTTTGACAAGGGTGCCAAGACCATTCAATGGGGAATGGGGACAGTCTCATCCATATGTGGAGCTGGGACAACTGGACATCTGCAGGCAAAAGAATGAGGCTGGACCCTTACACCACAGACAAAAATTAACATAAAACGGATCAAAGATCCAAACATAAGAGCAAATACTGTAAAACCCTTAGAAGAAAACACAAGGGAAAATCTTCCTGACACTGGATTTGGCAATGATTTCTTTTTCTTTTTCTTTTCTTTCTTTGTTTCTTTGTTTTTGGCTGCACCAGCACAGCTTGTGGGATTTTAGTTTGCTGCCCAGGGATGGAACCCAGGCCCTCGGCAGTGAGAGCACAGGGTCCTAACCACTGGACCATCAGGGGGTTCCTGGCAATGATTTCTTGAATATGACACCAAAAGCACAGGCAACAAAAGAAAAAACACATAAATTAGACTCCGTTAAAATTAAAAACGATTGTGCATCAAAGGACACTCTCAGGAGACTGAAAAGACCACCTACACACTGGAAGCAAGTGCCTGCAAAGCACGTGTCTGCCAAGGGATTCACATCCAGGATGCGGCTCGACAAGAGCAAAACAACTTAAAGCATGGGCAAAGGACTCTGGGTAGACATTTCTCCACAGGAAACATGCAAAGAACCTGTACGCCACTGAAAAGATGCCCAACATCCCTAATCACTAGGGAAATGCACACAAAAACCACAAGGAGACACCACTTCACACCCATCAGGATGGTTATTATAAACAAACGGAAAGTACATGTGGTCAGCATGCGGGGAAACTGGAAACACTGTGCACCATCAGCAGACAAGCAAAACGGTGAAGCCGCTGTGGAAATCAGTCTGGCAGTTCCTCAAAAAGCTACACGTAGGGGGGCTTCCCTGGAGGTCCAGCAGTTAAGACTCCGCGGTTCCAATGCAGGGGGCACGGGTTCAATCCCTGGTTAGGGAACTAAGATCCCACAAGCCGCACGTTGGCCAAAAAAAAAGACCACTTTAAAGTCGCCCTTAAAGTAACGTTGCTCCGTGGTGCTTGGCTCTCACCGAGGTACCGCTGCTTTCACCGGGTGGACTCCAAGGGGGCCAGAAAGCCACGCTTGAGCTCAAAGCTGCAGAAAGGCAGGGACCCACCCTATGGGCGGCTGTCCTCACCCACATCTCGAAACCGCACAGAGCGCTAAGCAGTGGGAACACACAAACCGGAATTCCTGCCTCTCCAATGTCAAGTTTTCAAAATTCGTCTTTCCCAGTTAACCTTGAGGTAAAGCAGACAGGAGGAAGTTTCCAAAGTAGCACTCTGAGGCATAAATACACAAAACCAGGACGAAGACGCGCGCGGTCCGCACACTGGATTCAGGTCTGACTTGCCGTTGTCTTCCAAATAATCACAAATACTTTGTTTTGATAAAAATACCACTAGAAACATAGCAGAGGTCACAAAGCAGTGGCCCACAGACACAACTTTTATTTTTTTAATATTTATTTATTTATCTTGGCTGCGCAGGGTCTTAGTTGCGGCACGCCGGATCTTCATGGCAGCATGCGGGATCTTTAGTTGTGGCATGCAAATTCTTAGTTGCAGCATGCATGCGGGATCTAGTTCCCTGACCAGGGATCGAACCCAGGCCCCCTGCATTGAGAGCGCAGAGTCTTACCCACTGGACCACCAGGGAAGTCCCAGCACAATTTCTTTGATTCTCACTGTGTTTCAAAATTTTTAATTAGTTGCCAGCTTTTTCAAATTTTACAGGGTTCACATTTTAAAAATCAGATTTCCGGCTTCTCTTGAAAAATGTCACAAGAATTCATCCCTAAAGGTGGTCCCCCTAGTCCTGCATTTCCTTGAGAATCTGGGCTTCCTGGCCCTGCCCTCCTGGGGGCGAGGGGGGCGCAGTGCACTAGCTGACCAGTCTCGACCACACCCTGCATCACACCCAGCCAGGACGCACCTGGCTCTTAAGTGTATGATGTATATGTACAAATCCCCGCCCCACCCCGCCCCCCGTCCAGTATGTCTTCCCAAAGTTTTATACTTCCTACAAAGAGACAATTTTTTAACAGTCTGCTTAATTTATCTTGTTACATTTGGAATTTATTTAATCCATTTGGTTTTACCCGAAACGGACTGACATACACTGTTGGTGGGAAGGTAAATTGGTGCAGCCACTATGAAAACGGTAGTACCCAGGTTCCTCAAAAGACTAAAAATAGAACTACCATATGTTCAGCAACCCCACTTCTGGGTGTACATCGGAAGGAAAACAAATCAGGACACCCAAGAGACACCTGCACCCCATGTTCACTGCAGCATTATTTACAATAGCCAAGATATGGAAGCAACCTACATGCCCACGGACAGATGACTGAATAAAAATTTGGTATACACATACAATGAAATATAACTTAGCCTTAAAAAAAAAAAAAGCAAATTCTGCCATTTGTGACAACGTGGATGAATGTAGAGAACGTCATTCTAAGGGAAATAAGCCAGACACAGGACAAAATACTACATGCTACCACTTACATGAGGAATCTATAATAGTCAAACGCGGAGAAGCAGACAGTGGAATGGCGGTTGCCAGGAGCTGGTGGAGGGGGAATGGGACACATCAAAAAGTACAAAGCTTCAGTTATGCGAAATGACTAAGTCCTAGAAATCTAACGTACAGCACAGGACCTGTGGTCAACAATATCGTACTGTATACTTAAAATTTTGCTAGTTAAGCGTTCTTATCACAAACTAATGAGAGCGGGAATAAACTTCTGGAGGTGATTGACAGGTTAATAGCATAGACTGTGGTTTTACGGGTGCACACTTAACTCATCAAGTTATATACTTCAGTTATGCACAGATTTTTGTAAGTTAAAAAATACTGATGTAACTGAAACTGTGTTTGCAGTGTTAGCAAAGAAAGAAAACGATTCACTGCAAGTGTCGCTCGACTACATGAACTATCAAGTTAAATATGTGACAGGTCATTACTGGCAATGGACCCACAGTGACTGGTTCCGACCACGGAGACCAAGGAGATACGGGTCTCACCAAAGGGTTGCACGCACGCAGCCCCCACGGGAAAGGGGGGGCATTCACCAGGCCCCCACGAGAGGGCGTGTATCCACAAGGCCCCCAGGGAAGGGGAGAATTCACGCTGTCCCACGGGAAGGGGGGGAGCCACGTGGCCCTCTCCACGCAGCCCGGCCTAAGGCCCTCCCCGGCACCCGCAGCCCGCGGCCCGCAGCCTTCCGGCAAGATGGAGGCCGCGCCGCCGCCGACGCGCCTGACGCGGGCCCGTGACGCCCGTGACGCCCGCCGCGCGCCGCCGCCCCTCCCCCGCTCCCCTCCCCCCGCCGTAACGTCCTGACGCTCCGCAGGGACCCCTGACTGGACGGCGGCGCGCGGCGGAGCGAGAGGCCTCGCCGCGGGGGGGGCGGCGGGCGCTTACCTGGGCCGCGGCCGGGCCTGCGCGGGCGCCAGCGGGCGGGCGGCGGCGGCGGCAGCGGCTGCGGCGGCGGCGGCCGCGGGCTCCGCTCCTTGTTGGGGATTCGGCGGCGGCGGCGGCGGCGGCGGCCCGGGCGCGCGCTTCCTAGTGACGCAGGCGGCGGGGCCGCGCACGCACGGGCAAGGGCGAGCCCGGATATTTATTTGGCGCTCAGCCGGGAAGCGGGAGGTGCCGAGAAATAAGGCCCGGCTGGGCCCGACGCGCGTGCGCGCGGGCGAGGGCGGGGCCGGAGGTGGGTGCTTCTGCCCGTTAGCTGGGCGGCTGCTCCGCGCCCCGCCCGCTGGCTCACCTGCCGGGACTGGCCGACATACCCGCTCGGCGCGAAATTCCCGGGGAGAGGGTGCGTAGGGGGACGCGCTTAGGGTTGGCGACAAAGGTGAGTGACCTGCCCGCGTGTGCAAAGGGTCTCCCCAGAGGCAGGCGGGAAGGCTGCCCCGGGAGTCGTACAGTCCGAATCCTGCGATTAGCATGGCTTATTTTTGTAGCAAGCGTTAAAAACGGCTTTAAACATCCTCACTTCTGGATCCGCGCGGCTCCCCCCAGTGTTCCTGTGTCGACCCCCAGCCGCGCTCCCCTGTGCTGTAGTCACTGGCCACGTGTGCTCATTTCAATTTACGTTAACTGAAGTTAAAATTCAGTTCCTGCGCTATCACAGAGGCATTAAAAGCCACCCTGATGAAGGGTTAGGAACGCCCTGAAAACGCTCTTTTTTAATGGCTGGAGTGCAAAGTCCCTGCGTTTTCCAGAACGTGGGAAGGTTAGCATCACTCAGCTTTCCTGGAGTTCCTTTGACTTGGGAGAGAGTACAAACAGGCCTTGCTGTTTGATTGAAAGGTGCATTGGGGGCCCAGGGGGTGGTGAGTGGGGTCACCTGCCCTGCCCAGGCCGGGGCACTTGTGAGGCATCCTGTTCCTGCCCCAGGACTCCTGGAGGAAGCGCTGCAGCCGTGGTGGCGTTGGGCACATCCCCACATCTCCCTGTGCTCTGTCTCCCCACCTGCACCGGGCAGTCAGGGGGACCCAGAGGGTGGCTGAGGCTGGCTGTTCTCAGACCAGGGAAGGCACGTACGAAGTTTCCTCGTGTGTGGTGTCACTGCTCTGGCAGCTGGCAGCTGCGGGAGACTCCGGTGCCCAGTGAAAGGCTGCGGGGTCTGCGGATGCTCCCTCAGGAGACAGAGAAAGCAGAAAACAAATGCCTTCTTCAAGACCAAGCCGTGAACCTGTGTTCATACTTAGGTAGGAAGACCACTGAAGGCCATTTCCCAGACTGGGAAGTTTCAAGCAAACTTCATTTCAGGGATGTTATAATTGAGAGAGTTATCGCTTTCATTCTGTTTTCAATAATATAGAGTGTACTCAAGCAAGTGATGAAGAAGTCACTGTTTTTAAAGATTAAACTATTGAGCCTATGTCAGTGCAGCTATTTTATTATCTGGTAAATACAAGAGCAGGTGTGTCTGGTCTGTGCATATCATTTATTTGAGTTTCCCTGTCCTCACGTTCCGGAAGTAAATGCCCATAAAGTCAAAGGGAGAGGGCTTCCCTGGTGGCGCAGTGGTTAAGAATCCACCTGCCAACGCAGAGGACACGGGTTTGATCCCTGGTCCGGGAAGATCCCACGTGCCACGGAGCAACTAAGCCCGTGCGCCACAGCTGCTGAGCCTGCGCTCTAGAGCCTGTGAGCCACAGCTACTGAGCCCAACTACCGAACCCCACGTACCTAGAGCCCGTGCTCTGCAACAAGAGAAGCCACTGCAATGAGAAGCCCACGTGCCACAAGGAAGAGTAGCCCCGCTCGCCGCAACTAGAGAAAGCCCGCGTGCAACAACGAAGACCCAACACAGCCAGAAATAAAATAAATTTTTAAAATTAATTAACTTTAAAAAAATGTTAAAGGGAGAAAGCTCAGAAGGATGCAGGAGGCAGACCAGGCCAGGTGGTGCTGCCGCACAGTTGGGGTGAGCTGTGGCCGCTGGCCTTGGAGTCTGGGCACCCCAGACTCCCCAGTCTGAGTTTCCACTGCTGCGTGGCCTCCACGTATTTCTGCCACAGGACCTCAGGCCTGGCATGTGAACCTGCGCTCACCTTTTCTGCCTCCGCAGCATTGGGCTCTGCCTGGCTGACAGGATGGATTAGTTCCTCCTGGGGTCTGGGGTGGTGATTTCTCCCCTGTGCTCCCAAGGGGAGGGGAGCTTCCACTCTTGGTTTACTACAGAGGAGGGTAAACCAGGAGAGACTGTCATCGTGGGCCCAAGGATGCTGTGGGGTTGTCATGCCCCACCCTCTACTTGGGCTCCACCACACACAGCCCCTGACCAGACTGGAAGCAGGACCACGGCAGGCCCGGCTTACCCAGCAATACCCTGGCCCTCCCTTCCTCCACTCTGCAGGCCCTGAGGCCCAGGACCTCCTGCCTGGGGGAGGGTGGCACACGCACTAAGAATTACAGAACCGTGCATGGGTAAAAGGTGTGTTTAAGCTCAGGACAGACCATTCAACCCGTGGAAGAGTATGAAAGGTTTATTGATATGGTTTCAGATTCACAGTGCAGCCAACCTTTAAGAAACTACCCCTCATCTAGCTTTGGTTTAGTATTAAAGACCAAGCTATTGAAATAGTTTCTTTTTCCAACCATATATCTGTGTGTGGCTAGATTTTTTTCTCATATGCTTCAACCATTCTCACTAATTCTTTTCTTTTTTAAGGAAACCTCACTTTTTCATTTTAAAATGTTAACATGTAATGGGTGTATCATTTTTTAGTGAATTACTGTTTTTTTTAATAAATTTATTTATTTTATTTATTTTTGGCTGCGTTGGGTCTTCATTGCCACGCGCGGGCTTTTCTCTAGTTGCAGAGAGCGGGGGCTTCTCATTGTCGTGGCTTCTCTTGTTGCGGAGCATGGGCTCTAGGCGCACAGGCTCAGTAGTTGTGGCGCACAGGCTTAGTTGCTCCGCGGCATGTGGGATCTTCCTGGACAAGGGCTCGAACCCGTGTCCCCTGCATTGGCAGGCGGATTCTTAACCACTGCGCCTCCAGGGAAGCCCCTGAATTACTGATTTTTTAAAGTATGTATTTGGCCGTGCCGGGTCTTAGTTGCAGCATGCAGGATCCAGTTCCCTGACCGGGGGTCGAACCCGGGCCCCCTGCATTGGGGGCGTAGAGTGTTAACCACTGGACCACCAAGGAAGTCCCTGAATTACTGGCGGGTTTTTTGTTTGTTTTAATTTTTGGCCGCGCCACATGGCTTGCGGGATCTTAGTTCCCTGACCAGGGATCGAACCTGCGCCCTCAGCAGTGAAAGTGCGGAGTCCTAACCACTGGACTACCAGGGAATTCCCTGAATTACTGTTTTTTTAATTTCTGCGTTTTAATTCCCAGTGTGGTCCCTGTCGACCCGAATAGCCCACATAAACAGAGCTCTTTGGGGGTCCTCCATAAACTTTAAAATTATAAGAGGTCCCTGAATCCATAAAGTTGGGGAAGTTTTCTCAGAAATCCTAGTACATCCATGAAATAGATGATTGTCCAACGCTTGAAGCGATGTTTGTGAGGACGTAGGGCAAGTGCGAACACATCACTGTGCGCGTCTCAGGGGTCTGAACTCGGGCTCACTTCAGCACCTCTTGAGGGGTAGGTCCTCTCCAGGGGAAGGAGTTTGGTGGATCAGGATTTTTGTCTTTATACTGTGTAGTCTGCAGTGAGCATGTATTATGTTTGTAACCAGAAAAAATGTTAACGTCGTAAGATAATGCCTACTCTGTTTTCCTCATAGTGGACCTGGTGAAGGTTAAAAACTTTTTTTTTTTTTTTTTTGCGGTACGTGGGCCTCTCACTGTCGTGGCCTCTCCCGTTGCGGAGCACAGGCTCCGGATGCGCAGGCTCAGTGCCCATGGCTCACGGGCCCAGCCGCTCCGCGGCATGTGGGATCTTCCCGGACCGGGGCACGAACCCGCATCCCCTGCATTGGCAGGCGGACTCTCAACCACTGCGCCACCAGGGAAGCCCGGTTAAAAACATTTTAACGTGCTTTAAAAAATCATAAACTACCATATGTAACATAAGGTTGTATTGACTAACATGCATTTTCTCACAGGGCAGGGCCTGGGTGTTCAAATCCATCACTGTTCTCTGGAGTGAGACACACAGATGTAATAAGCACTCGCTAAACTCACGTTGAATACACAAATTAGTGCATGGATGTTTTAAAGTTACGAATTATGTACCTACAGCTGCTGCCTGGGATTGACTTGTGTCCTCCAGAGATGTGGTGACATCACAAGTCCCAGGACCTCAGAATGAGCCCTTATTTGGAACTAGGGTTGTTGCAGGTATAATTAGTGAAATAACGAGGTCGTGTTGGATTGGGGATCCCTAATCCAGTGACTGGTGTCCCATAGGGACAGACACACAGAGGGAGAGGCAGAGACACATGTGCTGCGTCCACAAGCCAAGGATAGCCGGTGTCCAGCAGAGCCCAGGCTCAAGTTCCCAATACCTGGGGAGGCCCCCACTGCGTGGAGGCTGGCACTGCTCATCACAGCGCCAGCCGCCTGCAGGGGATAGAAGTCCAAACACTTCGTTCCTGGCATCCTGACATCCAGGTCGCCAAGGAGCGCGCGAGGCAGCTGAGCACCGACAGGACAAGCTTTACTCAGGAGAGAAGAGACCAGGTCGGCTTCCGCCGTGGGCCTCGTCCCCACGCGGGGTCCTCCCCACCCTGCTGGCCTGCACGCACCCATCTTGTGCTGCAGGAAGGACCTGACCCCTCCTGAGGAGTCTGACATGCTGAGCGCTGGGGGTGCGTCCATCTCATAACCGGAGGGAGGTCCCCACACAGGCTCTAGGGGCCCCCATCTATTGAGAAGAAACGGTGCCGTTTGTAAGTGGCCCTTTGTGGGCGGAGAGACGGCCTTTCCCCGCAGCTGAAGCTGGGAGGGCTGGTCCTGGTCCTCCCCTCCCCTCCAGTCCCGACAGACGTGGCCTGGCAGCACCTGACTTCCAGCTGAAAGGAGACACCTCTGTGGTTTCAAGGCCCCCAGTTTGTTGCACACGTTACAGTCGAGAAAACTAATACAACTGCCAAAGAGCCCAATAATTTTTCCTCAGCAGCAAGAGAAGCAGCTGCAGTTCGTACCGTCCCTTCTACTCAGCCACACCCGAGCTCGGCTCGGCAAAGACGTGTGAGGGGCTGGAGGGAGGCCCCGCTGCGACAGGCGTCTGTCTGTGCTCCCACCTTGCCTGCCTCGCTGGACACCACTGCTGCCCCCAGGCACCGAGCCAGCACCCACTGTGTCCAGAACTCATAGGGTCATCAAGGCAGAGTGTCTGAGGTTTTGATACCTGTCCCCAGAGTCTGTGACATTCCTCCTTTCCAAAGGTGGGGCCTCACCCACCCCACCCCCGCCTTGAGGGTAGGCTGTTCTTAATGACTCACTTCTGCTTCCGTGACTAGTTCACCCCCACGTGAGCCAGCCGACTTGGAAGAGGGTACTCCAAGCCCACGCAGCCTCCAGACAACCTCCACTGATGTCCTGACTGCAGCCTCCTGAGAGGCTCTGTGCCAGAACCACCCAGCTCCTGGAGTCCTGACTCAACAGAAACGATGTTTGTTGTTTTCAGCCACTGCTTGGACTCACTTGTTACACAGCACTAGGTAACGAATACAGCTCTGACTGGCTTCCCAGGAGTCCCCCGTTTGTTTGCTGCTCTTTGTTAAGGAGAAGCGTGATTGCTTTTCTGCAAAGGATTCCCCATCATCTCCCAACCTCAGAGGCTCCATATGGTGACTGTCCCTCAGTGCCTTACCAGGGCCGCCTAAGAGGTAAGAGGCCCTGACCTTGATCAGCTGCTCTTCTGGGAGTTCCAGGGCTGTGCGCTTCTATGTGGTGAGCATGTGTCTGTGAACCCAGATGACAGGCATGCATAACTCACACCTCATAAAAATATCTTCCATGTATTTCCTTCCACTCCTGCAGATTTCTGATGTCTCCACCTTACTGGAGGCTGTGTGTCCTGGGTTCTGACTTTCCCACCTCTCCCTGGACAGGGGAAGGTGGGGAGATGGTGAGAGTTCCCTGGAGCCTGGGGAAGTAGCTAGGACTGCCCCAGGAGAGGGCTGTGGGTTTGGGGAGAGGTGAGTGGGTCTCTGGGTCCTGGGGAGCAGGCATCTCTCCAGGGCCTGTACCTGAGGTCCATGTGTGGACCCGAGCACGGCTCAGCGTGGACATTACCAAACATGCCTCCTCCCCAGCAGAGGGGTCCCTCCCTGCTGGGCACCCCAAGGGGCAGTTCGGGTCCCCTAGGACAGACATGTCCACCAGTGTGAGTCACGATGTCTGCTTGTCTCTTTTTGCCACTGCAGGTCCCCATGTTGGGGCCAGATCTGTCTGTGAACCGTCAGCTGCCCAACGGGGTCCACAGAGTGATGGGACACACCCTGGGATTCTAGGACCACCCCCCATCCAAGCAAGACCCACAGCCGTGGTGAGAAGGGCAGGCCCCAGACCTCAGACCCTGATCTTCCTCTGCAGCGGCAAGCTGAGAGCCCGGCCCACAGGAGGGCGCAGCCCTGGGGGAGCTGGGGCGGCCCCACCTGCAGCGGAGGTCCCAGCCTCCCCCCTCCCACCCCCACTGTCTCCTGGGGCTCCGGAGGGGAAAGTGGGCTTGCGTGCTGTTTATATGCTCTTTTCTTAAAATCGCCATCGTCATGAGAACTGTTCGCAGTTGTGGTGATGACACACAAGGGTGGGGTTTCCAGGGGGACGCTTGCACAGGCAGTGGCCTCGCAGCTCATCTGACCCCACAGATGCAGGACACACGCTGGGAGAGTTCAACCGTTTCTTAAACACACGCATTTGTTTAAATTGTTCATTTGATTTAATTTTTGAGTTCACTTTTACTACGTGGATGAGATGGGCTGTATTACACTAGGGCTTCCGCTATGAAAGAGCTGCCACCGCTCAGAGAAATCCAACCCTCAGGCCCTTTCCGCTCCCCTTTCTGAGTCCCACAGAAGCCACCGGTGGGCACTGCTGGGTTCCAGTCCTGGCTTGTCACTCCCTTGGGGGCTGTCTCAGTGGGGACAGGGATGGGGGGCACAGGTCCCAACTTCCCCAGAAGCCCACTGCAATGGATCAGTACCCACCCGTGCTCCCTGGCTTGGCTCTGGGAGGTCACCAGCAGTGTCCCCATAGGTTTCTGTAGAATGAAAGCCAGGGGCACTGAGGGCTGCAATCATCTGGTTTCTGAGGCACTGGCTCTGGGTCCTTCCTGCAAGAAACACCTCAGGCTTTCCACCAAGAGGCTGGCCAGCGAGGACTCGGACCCCAGCACCCAGTCGTGGAGCTGGGCTGCCAGGGAGAAGAGGAGGCTGCTGCTGTGTCCAAGCAGGTAGCCGTCCTCAAAGGCTGGCGCTGGGGGGTCTGGAGGTCCCCCCAGACTGAGGGAGGGGGAGGAGGCCAGCCGAGCAGGGTCTTGGCAGGAGATAGAGCCAGGCCTCCAACCTGCAGGCTGGCCAGAGTGGGCCACCAGCCAGGAATGGAAGGACGGAGGAGGTGGCTTGGGAACCCTGTCCCCTGCCCCCCGACATCTGAATCTTCAGGCACTGGTCCCCCGCCCCCCAGCATCTACTCAGGGCTCCCAGAGGGGCACTTGTGGCTGCCACCCACTCACACTGGGCCACCTGTCCAGAGGTGCGCCTGAAAGCCCTGTGGCCAGGAACAGTGTGGGAGCATCTTTTGACCAGAGCAGAGGGCACACGGGAGGGGGCTGAGACTCCAAAGGGATATAAGGATGGGTCCTCCAAGGGCATCCGCAAAGCGTGGAGGAGAGAAGGGACAGTGGGAGGCTGGCTTTCCCCACACAGGTGCTGGGCCAGAAGGAGGAGGCCCTTCTGGGAGGAGGGGCCGGCACGTGTCCATGCTGCCCACAACCCTCTAGACCACAGCAGCTCGCTCACAGGTCCCTGGTGGAACATGCCCACTCCCCTGAAGACCCAGGCCAAGCCACACCCCACCACCACTCCAGCCAAGGGCAATGACCGAAGCCTCCCAGGCCAGCCGAGGGTGCCAACCTCAGGCCAGGGGGTCTCAGAGGGCCCCTGTGCCACCACATTAAAGCGTGCTGCAGCTCCTACCCACCAGTTCCAAAAAGCACCACTGCACATGGGATTCCCAGGGCTGGCCAGTGACAGGGTACCTGCCCCCCACTGCCCAGAGATCCTTCTCTGTCCAAGTCTGTCTTCCTCCGCCTACTCCTGCGTGCCCAGCCCCTCTCCCAGAGGAGGACATCCAGGTGGAGGTGGCCCTGCCTACCGGCAGGAGCTGCCTCAAAAGACGTGCCCTAAGTGACGAGGCGCTCACAGCACAACGACCTGCGTGTTCCTGCCACCACCGCTGGATTTCTTGAGGTCGCCGCCACGCCCACTAAGAGGGCTGCCGAGAGGGGACCCAGCCACGGCCAGCCTGGGGCCTGAACTGCGGGGCTGAGTGCCACGCCCTGGGGGCCCCACAGGGAGAGCCTGTGGGCAAAGCCTTGCCACGAGGGCTGGACAGCTCGGAACGCGGAAAGAGAAGCTGAAGCTGGGAGAACAGGAGGGGAGGAGGGACGGGAGCAAAAGCCGCATCTAGACAAAGTCGAACAAAACAAAACCGAAACCCAGACGTGTTCCTGTCTCATCTCGGGATCCAGGCGCCGCGGTGTCCAAACGGCCCCTTAGCCGGACGTCTCCTCTCGCTGCTCCCTGTTCCTGCGCACTTCGGCAGCGTGCAGCTCCTGCGGGACAGGCGGGGTGGGCGGGGCCCTGCAGCCGGCAGGGGCGGGGTCCTGCTCCCCCACCCCTCCTGGGCTCTGGGGGGCCCTGCCTTCCGGCTCCCCGGCTTTGGGAACCCTGGGGTCTTTTCCTCCCTAGACTGGCTCGGTCCCAGGTGCGGCAGATGCGACCAATGAGGACACCTTAGTGACCAGGAGCAACAGAGGGCAGGGGCAGGCCTGCGTCACGGACTGCAAGTGCGGCTTGAGGGTGGGGGCTGGCCCTCAGGGAGCCTGGGGTGGTGTCCAGACCCGAGCATTGTGACTCCGGGAATTTCCCGGGGAGTGCAGGCTCGGGGCTCCCCGGAACTAACCTGGTCCCGCTCGCAGGGAGGCTGCTCCGGCCTGGGCAGGGGCTCGCCTCACCCTGGCTAGCCCCAGTAGGACGGGGCGTCACGGGGAGGCCGGACTGCGGGAGCGCTGCTGGCGTAGTGGGCAGGGACCGGCCAAACGCCAAAAGAAGGGGCTCCTGGCGGCCCCCTGCTTCGGGCCCCGCCCCCCGCTCGGGCCGGGCCCGGCCCGTCCTCGGCCCCGCCCCGGCGCGCACCTTCTCGCGCAGCCGCTCACGCAGTGCGGCCAGGTGCGCCTCGCGGATCTCCTTGCTGAGCTCCATCTTGTAGTTGAGCTTCTCCTCGGCCAGGCGGCTGAAGTTGTTGTTGTCCTCCAGCGCCTTGTGCAGCACCTCGCGCTCGTGCTCGCGCCGCTCCGCCAGCTGCTTCAGCACCTGCGCCTCCTGCGTCTGCGCGGGCGGCCGGGCGGGCGAGCGTGAGGGGCGGCCGGGCCCGCCCCGCCTCGCCCCGCCCAGTGCCCCGCGCCCCGCCCCGCCGCCCAGCCCGAGCCCACCGCCTCCCGCCCACGGGCCTTGTCCTCGGGGAGTTCGGGCCTACCCTGTCCTGCCGTTGGCTGGGGTGACCACCTCATCCCCAGGCAAGCCCTCCCTGTCCACCCTCGGCCGCAGAGCTGCCCCTCCCCGCTGGGCTCCGGGCGCCCCCGCTCCATCCCGCTCCAGAGTCCCAGCTGCCCTCGGGGAACGTGGGAGGAGCGGAGGAAGCTCCTGTGGGCTGTCACGGAGCCTTCCCCGTCTTTTCCTCAAACGTCTGCCCGCTGAGCACGAAGTAGGTGCTTAATACACACCGGGTTCTGAGCTCCCTAAGGTGCCGGGGGCGGGGAGGGGTCCCAGGGCCGCTAGGGAAGGGATGAGTTGGAACGAGGAGGGTGGGGCTGCTGGCGCCACTGTCCGGCCCTGCTGGTGGCCGCGGGAGTGGACCCGAGGCTCCCAGAGGTAATTAGCCTCCCTCAGCCTCCTTCAGAAGGCTGCTGGGCTCCACCCACGTGCCACTTACTACTAGTTAACCCTGAGAAGCCTGGGTCCCCAGGGCTCACCGGTCCTGCCGTAAGGGGGATAGAGCTGCTGCCCCTGCCCAGTGGGCTTGGGCACCAGGACTGCACTCCTGAGAGCACGTGCTTCTCTGCCTGTGTCTCAGTTTCAGGGGGGCTGGTGTGAGAAAGCGTGGGGAGGGGCCTGCTTCTCCCAGGGGCCCCCTGAGCTCCCAGCTCATGGAAAGCCCTTCCTTCACGCTCCCCTGCTCGGGAGGCTGTCGCCCAGCCTCCTCTCCCAGGGCCCCTCCTGGGGCTACCACCTGACCCTCCCACCCTGCCAGCATGGCCAAGGTGCCCCTCCCAGCAGGATCTGGTTCCTGTCTCCCTCCAGATGGCTGCCGTTGAGGAATCCTTCCTCCCCCGTCTCATTCTGATGGCTCAGGAGGTGGCCGCGGGACCATGAGACCCTCTTTGCTACACAGGCCCACAGCTAGTCGAGTGCTTGCAGCAGCCCGCACCTTGGGGACGCTGTCTGTGGCCAGCAAGGCCCCCGACCGTCTTTATCAGGACCCAGAGGGTTGGCTCCTTACCTTCCTCCGCCCCTCAGCTGCCTCCAGCCGCTTCTGCAGCTCCTCCAGGGAGGTGTCCTTCCTCTTGGGGGGGGAGGAGAGCATGGGACTCTCCGGGGAAAGGTCGGAAGGGGATTTGAGGATGACCTCAAAGCTCTGGCCGGAGGCCCTCTTGTCCAGCTGCTTCACCTCCATGTCTGCAGGGCAAGAGCAGACGGGGGCTTCAGGAGGGCTGCTCAAGGAGGGGGCAGGCCGAGCACACACCCAAGTCAAGGTCTGAGAGGAGGGCTGGGACTCCCAGGACCGGCCCCTCCCCACAGGGACCTCTCTCCGGAAGGCAGCCAAGCGGGGGTGCACAGACGCCACGGGAGGGGGTAGCGAGGTCAGGGCAGCAGCCGGGCACACTCACCCCCATACTGGTAGACGGTGTTGGGTTGCGGCTGTGAGTAGAAGCAGGAGCAGAGGAGTGACAGCACCGACAGCTCCTTCATCTTCTTGTAGGCTGTGGGCGTGAGGCCGGCCTGAGCAGGCGCCGTCCCATCGCACCTCCAGCCCCACCTCCCTGGATGCCCAGGCCTCCCTGCCTCTGTCCCCGTTGCTGCCCCCTTGCGCCTGTCTGGGAGCCTGTTTACCTTGATCTTTTGTGTCCCACATCTCTGACTCTCTCCGTCCCTCCCTCCCTCCCAGATGTTGGCTGTCTTTCCCTGGGCACGCCTCCCTGTGGGTGTCCTGCATTGGTCTTTCTGTTCCTGTCTCTGAGTCCCTGCCCCCCTCGCTCTGTCTGTCTCTGCCTCTCTCTCCCTCCTTTTCTCTCTCTTGGCATTTCTGTCTGTGTCTCCGTTCATCCTTCTGTCTTTCTGGCTCTCCATCTGTCACTACCTCTCTTTATATCTTTACGTCTCCATGATTCTTTGTCACTGTGTATCTTCCCGACTCTCCCTTCCCCCTGCCCCTCCGCGTACTTCTCCTTCCTCCCCTTTCGCTCTCGTGGACACTTGCCCGGTTGGTGGAGAGGTTAACCACCACACTGGTGACTGGGCCAGCACAAATGGAGAGCTTCTGCAGGCAGCACTTTCTTGGCTGTGCACTTAGGTGAAGCCCTCAGACCCTCCTGTCTGCCCCCCAGCCCACCCCCCATTTACCCTGTAGTGCGCCCACCGTGGGATGAAATCAGGTTCTCACCAGACACGCACTGGCCGCTCATCAAAAGCCAAAGGGACGGGAGCTGTCCGTTCAGCACCACAGCCCGCCCTCTGGCCTTGCAGGGTGAGTGCCCACAGCCAGTGTCCACACTACCCAACCAGAAAAGGAGGTAAGCCTGCTGAGGCCCTGAGCCTTGTCAGGGAAGGGGAGATGCTCGCTCTCAGAATGGAAATAATTGAGCTCTTTGTGGTTGGTTCATAGCAAGCCAGGCCCCAAAGTAGACACATGGGTCTGATGTCTCACTGGCTCTCAAGAATCCTGTATGCCCAATACTGTCACCCCCACTCCACCAAGAGGACACTGGGCCCAGGTAGCTGGGTGACTTGTTCAAAGCTCCTCCAGGGCAACCCCAGGTGGTCTGTGTTCTTTCCACCACTGCAGTAGGTCCCAGACTCGGGGGCTCAGACCCATGCACCTGCCTCCCTGGCTGGAGAAGCTAATATAGGTCTCTAGAGAGATACTCCACGGAGAGCGACTCTGGCTTCCATGAAAGAGCATGCATAGTTACCCACAGCATTCTTCCAAGGGGCAGACAGGTTGGACAAGAAACTCTCTGATGAAATTTCACTCAAGATAATGTTTTTAAATTGATTTCACGTAAAACTGGGGAAAGTGCTTGTGTAGAAACAGGACACAGGACAGAAGTGACTAGCTAGGCCCTGTCTGAGAGAACAGCTTGCTGTGAGCGGGGTCCTCCAACAACCAATGCAGAGAATGATGTTATTTGATCTAAGTGTCCTGATGACCCAGACTCTTCCGGAGAGAGCCCGAGAAGTTGTGACGGGAGCACAGAGGAATCCTGAGCAAGAAGCAGGGAGAGCCTTTGGGGTCTTGGAGGAGACGCAGGGCGAAGACACATGACTTGGTCATTGGCTCAGGAGTGTGGGAGGGAGGGCCAGGTAGGGGTGGGCCTCAAAGGGGATTTTGGCCTGACTTGTCGATTTTGCTTTTTCACAAGCAGAATCTACTCGCGTATTACTTATGTCATTAAAAGTTAACTTTAGAAAGGAGGCTGAGGGGTACCTCCCAGGATGTGTGCTTGGGAGTTAGAGGAGGCAGGACCAGGCAGAGCGGCTCTCCAGGAACAGCAGAGCAAGAGATATTTGGACCCTTGCAGAGGCTGGGGAGGCAGCCAGGCCTGTGCTCAGAAGGGAAGGTGGGGCAGGGAGTGAGAGGGAGTCTGGTCAGGGGCCTAGCTGGGTCCTGGGAGAGGCCAGGGAGGAGGGGCCTCAGTCTAACCCTGCCAGCACCCACCACTCTGGCAATAGACACCAGCCCCCTACCCTGACCTTTCAGAGAGTCCTTTCTCAGCCCCTGTTAAAACCTCTGAAAGAGTTTACCTTACAGGCCAGGAACCTGGGGCCTCACAGCTGCTCAAGGCCCTCTCTGCCTCAAGCCTGAGATTTTCCCAGGAAAAGGGTTGCAAATTAATAACAGAGGAATTTTACAGACAAATGCCAGGGGCTCCCTTCCAGGCAGCTGTCACCTCAGCCTGGAGGGGGGCTGGTGGCAATTCAGGGGCAGGAGGGGGAGCTTGGGCAGGTGTGAGTGTAGGCAGGTGAGAGGGGAGAGGGCTGGGGGCTCAAGACTGAGGTCAGAGTCTCCGAGGTCATGGCTCTGCCCAGGGGACAAGGGTCCAACTGGGAAGTGAAGGACTATGTCCCGCGGCTGCAAACAGGGATGCAGCTTGGCGTCTGGTGGTCGTGGAGATCCCCTGGGTTGGTGGCCTATGAGGACCTTCCTTCTCAGAAGACCCTTCCTCAAGAAGCCCAGTGGGAAGGGGCAACTCCCCAGGAGTGGGCTTGGGAGTGAGGCCTGCGCTGTCGTCTGGTTGCAAGTCAGAGGGGACGGCACGGTGGGTGGGGGACCGGCAAGTTTGGAGACAGTGAGCAGGGGGCAGCCTGCACCGGGGTTGGAGATCAGGGCTGGGCCCAGCCACATGCAAGACGGGAGGGTGCGCCTGTATTTTCAGAGCCGGAGGGGCTTAAAGTTCCTCTCATTGCAGAGCGAAGAGGTGGAGGCCCAGACCTCTCCACAGACGTAGCTCCAGCCAGGAAGTGGGGCCTCGAGGCACGCCCTCCCTCTTCTCTCCTCACCAGGACCCTCTCTTCCGTCCCCATCACTGACTTAAAGTCATTAAGAACAAATCTCCACCGTGAACTGGACTGCTTTGATCCCCCTTCACAGTAAATGTTACACATGCAAGAGTGCACATTGGCCTGTTGGATGATTACATCTCAGAAGAGCAAGAGTTAGAAGGCACCAGGTCAGCCTAGGGCACCTGGTGACAACAGTAATCGTGCCCAAGGGGGATGGGGTGGGCACACCACACCCTTCCTCCGAACTGACTCTCAAGACCAGCCAGCCCAGGCAGACACCCTCATCAGCCTCATTTCTACAGAGGAGAAGGAGGTGCAGAGAGGGCAAGTGGCACCCCCAAAGTCACACAGCATGCCAGGATGGCAGCCCTGTCATGAGCCCAGGCCTCTGCACTTTCCTGTTGGGAGCCTCATGGTGGGTGGGTGGGGGGTCTTCCAGAACTAGGAGGGAAGGGGGCCCACAGATTCCCGCTCACCCTAAAAGGGCCCTGGAGGCTGCTGCTAACTGCCTCCTGACAGATAGAGCTTGTTGCCACCCAGGCGGCCCCTCTCTCACTTGTCAGAGTCTCCTCCCTCAGTGTCGGGAGCCCAGCATGGCAGGAGTTGACAGCAGCATTCACCTTTCTCTGGGAAAGTGGCTGCAACAGTCACGCTGCCTGGCGTGGACTGGGCACTCACCTCTTGCCAGGCCCCGGGCCAAGCACTGTTTCCTGAAATAGCTCACTCAACCCTCAGAACAAGCCTAGGGGAGGTGCTGTCACTATCACGGTCACCCCGATGGGGAGACTGAGCCCTTGAGCGGCGAGGTAGCAGGTGCAAGGCCTTGCAGCTTGCCAGAGTTGCATAAGGGGATGAACATGAGCGAGTCTACAAGAGTGCCTGAAGAGCTGAGCACCTGGGAAGGACACCAAGACGCAGTGTCCTCAGAACGCGGCCCACCAGGAGGCACTCAAGGGCGAGGCAGGGGCAAAGCTTTCCAATCTATGCACGAAGATGAGGCTAAGAGCAATCCTGCAGCGGCCACAGACCAGAGCAGAGGTGACACTTCAAGGCCACTAAGGCACGAAAGTCTGCTCCAATCAAAGATGTGTTTTCAGAGAGAAGCCATAGCTGGTTCACTTACACCAATTTTGGCCACAGTTATCGGCGCTGTCACGTAGCCACTTCTGGGCCAGACCTCTCTCCTATCAAACTGTTATGGCCGGGAGAAGCTGCAGGTGAGCACAGGTGTGTGTACACACGGGCTGCACTCTATAGAGGGCAGTGCTGATGACAGAACATGAAAGGCCCAGCGCCATGTGATGTCAGCTATGAGCAGTTCTTCAGCTGGTACTACAGTATGTCTTTGCTGGCCATGCTGGACAAAACTGACCAATGGCACTCATGGTCTCCTTCTTTCTTTTTTCTTTAAAAAAAAAATTTTTTTTTTTGGCTGCTTTGGGTCTTTGCTGTTGCACGCAGGCTTTCTCTAGTTGCTGCGAGTAAGGGCCACTCTTCGTTGCAGTGCACAGGCTTCTCATCATTGCGGTGGCTTCTCTTGTTGCAGAGCACGGGCTCTAGGCACGCGGGCTTCAGTAGTTGTGGCATGTGGGCTCAGTTAGTTGTGGCGCACGGGCTTAGTTGCTCCGCGGCATGTGGGATCTTCCCGGACCAGGGATCGAACCCGTGTCTCCTGCACTGGCAGGTGGATTCTTAACCACTGTGCCACCAGGGAAGTCCCATGGTCTCCTTCTTGACACCAGGGGTAACTTGGACACCCAGAACAATCCTGGGAAAAAGCATGGGTCAGCAGTGCCCCAAAGTCTGGCCAAGAAGAGGGTCTGGTGCCAGGAAACTCTGAGGTCGGAGGGTCTGGGCCCAAGCCCTGATGGCCATCGATGGTGTGGCTTCGTCTGCGTCCCTCCAGCGCCTAACCTCAGTCTGCTCATGTCAGAAGGATGAGAAGGAGGCCTGTGCAGGGGTTTTACCAACGAGGTGAAAAGCTGATAAATGCTCTCAGAAGTGGCTGCCCACTGTCCCCCAGCTCAGGCACAGATGGTGAATGAGGACGCACAGACCTGCCCCAGTGTGGGACTGGGGCCGCACTGGCCACCCTCACCTGCTGGTCCCAGTATCTCTGGGGATGTCAGGGAGAGGGCAGGGGGCGTATGAAGTCCAGATGGATAAGACCCCCAGATGGATGTGGGGGGGGGGGGTGGTCAGTGACGCACGTGGTCCCCTGCCAGGCTCCTGCAGAAGTCACTGGGGGCCAGAACCGCCGGCCCTGAGGGGCGGGGGTCAGGGCATTGCACACGTGGGTGGGCGGAGCTCTGGCGCCTCAGACAGAAGCGGGCGCTGCGGACAGAGTCGAACTAGCTGGGGAGAGGGGATTGCAGAGAGCCGCCCCCAGGGCGGACGGAAGGGTGGGCGAGGTGACGGGGTGGAGGTGGGGGCCGCCCGCCCGCCTAGCCATCTCGGGCACCGAGTGCAAAGGTGAAGCCGGTCCTGGGAAAGCCAGACTGGGCAGAGCGTTCCTGAGGAGAGCGACCCCCGCGTCCTTGCCCCGGGGGTCGCCTGGCAGCACTCCCGCGTCCAGTATGTGACCCGCGTTTCCCGCCTCGCCCGGTGCCCGCCCCTCCGCGGCAGCTCCGCGCCTGCTGCAGGCCCGGGAGGAGAGGGTCGTTGCCGTTGAGGGCGGTGGGTCTACAGCTGGGGAGGTGGAGCGGCGGGGGCGGGAGGGGCAGACGCCCCCATCCTAGAAAGGCTCGGAAACAGCGGCAGCCCATCCCCCATCCAAACCCGCAGCGTAAAGGGCGGTGGCTTTTTCGACCGGGGCGGGTGGCACCGTGTCACAGAGGGTGGTCCCGAGCCCGCAGCGGCGAGGGGAGGGGCGGCGACGCGAGGTGCGGGCGCGGCTCGGCTCAGGTTTCCGTTTCCCGTCTTCTCGCAGCGCCCCCTCCCGTCCCCCGGCCCCTCTGTTGGCGCAGGGAGAGCCCGGGCCCCGCCCGCCCCGGGCTGGGACTCCTGCAAAGGGTCCCGCGCTCCTCCCTCTGACCCCCGAGAAGGCGCGGTCCGACCCGGGTCTGGGGTCCCCGGGCGCCTCCAGGGACCCTGCCCGCATCCCGCGAGCGCGCCCACCCACCCATGGGTCTCGGAGCCATCCTGAGGCAGTCGCTCCCGGCTTGGCACAGCAGCGCCCCCCGCACCGATGCCCCCACCCCGAGCGGAGCCCCTGCTCTGCGGCCCAAGTCCGTTAGGCTGGCGCCGCAATCCCCGCCTTATGGGCACCGGGTCTCCCCACCCGGCGGCCCTGAACCCCGTCTCCTGCGGGTTCCGCCCGGAGAGCGCCCGCGCCCTTGCAGAGCGTGGGGTCCGAGATGGGAAAACACTCCGTAATCGGCCCAGCGGTGGGCGAGGCCAGACAATAGCCTCTGCTCAGATCCGCCGCCCCAGGACTCCCGATGCCCCGGTGCCTACCGGACACGGTGCTGGCCATGGTGCTGGCGGCGGTGGGGTTGCGGAGGCCGGAGAGGCGCGGGCGGTGGCTGGAGCTGCAGTCGGCGAATGCTGCAGTGTCGGGGAGGGGAGGGGGCAAGGGAGGGCAGGAGGCGGGAGCAGCGGGGAGAGGGAGGGAGGGAGAGAGAGAGAGAGAGAGAGAGAGAGAGAGAGAGAGAGAGAAAGCGCCTGGCTGTTGCACGGGCTGCAGCCGTCAGAGGGAGGGGATGATGGGAGGGGAGAGATCAGCCTGGGACGCAGAGCTGAGCGCTGCAACCCGTTGCCCATCCTCCCAGCGCTCACCACTTGGAGCTGGTGCCCCCCCAACCTGGCTTTGTGCACTCCCCGGGGGGATGGCGGAAACAGCCCCCAATTCCCCAGGGTGGGTGCAGCAGGAGACGATGGGCCTCAACATCAGAGTGGGGTAGGAGAGCTCTTCACTGAGGCCAGTGGAGGCTGGGAGGTGCCTTCTGTGCGCCCAGGCTTGTGCTGAGGGCTAAGCGAGTCATGGATGGTGAGGGTGGGGGCTGGTCTGGAAGGCCTCCAGGGGCATCCGAGAGCAGCTCCTGAGGCAGAGAAGAGGGTAAATTGACGTGAAGAGGCCTAGAACAAAGGCTTTGGAGCGAGACGGAGACTGGAGCCAATCCCAGCTCTGACATCTACTTGCTGTGTGACTGAGGGTGAGTTTCTGACCTCTCTGGGCCTCCATTTCTCGGGTGTGAGATGAGACAATGGTGTCAGTGCCCAGGTGGTGTAGGAGAGATGTGCACACTTGGTGGCGTCCTGCCCCTCCCCCTGCCAGACTCAGGGGTTTGGTTGATACCCCCAAAGGCAGAGCTGTTCCCGCAGTGACCATGTCACCTCTTTGGTGGTGGGGATGGGAAGTCAGGCAGATGGAGCATCATTCCCGTTTTAGGGATGGAGCCACTGAGGCCAAGAGAAGTGCTGACTCCACAAGCAATGAAGTCCTAGAGCCAGAGCTAGATCTCTGGGAAACCTCGGGAACACACAGAGAGATGAGGAGGACCCAGGACCTCTGTGTGCACACACAGCAAGCATGTGACTGGTTAACATCTGTCCTGTGGTCCACATGGGGTCTGGTCCACCGTGGGAGTCCCACAGAGCCTGGCAGAGCAGACACTCAGTGCGAGTTGGTTGACTTGCTCGAGATCGCAGTGCCTGCTGAGTGGGCTTGCTATGGCCAGCCTTCTTCTCCCCTTCTGCTCACCTCTCAGGACTCAGTACCACAGTATTTACGTGTTATAATTAATAGGAGCCTGGGCAGGAGTCCCTATGCACAATGTGTGACCAGGGTCCTCAGCTCCCTTTCTGGCCCAGGAGTTTGCCAAGTCTCTGGGTCCTGGACTTCCCTTCCTTGGACTTTTGTGGGGGAAATGCCATTACTCTCAGAAGATGGGGGGTGTGGAGGTGAAGAGTGGGACTCCTGGCTCTGGGACTTGCTGCCGTCTTCAGGAAATCTACTAACCACCCACCCCGTGCTTCCTTTCCTCACCTGTAAGGAGTGGGTCATAAAAGCACTTATCTCAGGGGTCGTTGGAAGGACAACCGTGTTAATGCCTGCATGGATGGTACTGAAAGTGTGCCTAGTGAGCATTCAGCAAGTGTGTGGCCGGGTCTCCTCTTCTCCAAGCTCCCTGCTGAGATAGACACTCTACTGTCCCCTCACTGGAATAAGTGGGTGTGTGTGGATGCCAGTGTGCGCCAGGGGCTTCCCCAAGCATGATCTCACACACATCAGCCTAGACACTCATGTGGCATTAAGGTGCCATCAGTGGGAAAACATCTGGACATTAAACAGCCCACGAGACCCTCCAAAATCAGCCTTGCCACCTGACTGTGGGCTGTCACTTCAGCGTCAGTTTCTTCCTGGTGCTCTTTGAGGCATGCTGGGGTCACCTAGACAAACACTTCTTTTTTTAAAATATTTATTTATTTGGTTGCGCTGGGTCTTAGTTGCGGCTCATGGGCTCCTTAGTTGTGGAATGTGAACTCTTAGTTGCAGCATGCATGTGGGTTCTAGTTCCCTGGATCAGGGATGGAACCTGGGCCCCCTGCATTGGGATTGCAGAGTCTCAACCACTGCGGCACCAGGGACGTCCATAGACAAACACTTCTGACCACACAGAGCTGTGCAGACCCCTGGAACCTCCCTGTTGACTGCCAGCTGGTGCTGGGTGCTGGGGGTTCAAAGGTCCCGCCCTGACCAGTGGGGGACATTGACCGGAAAAGCGGCTGGACCTAGAGGACAGTAAGGAGAGGAACTGGTGAGGCTCTCAGGAGCCGAGTCACGGGCAAGGGGCAGCCATTTGCGAAATTTAAGGAGAGTGATCAGCTCAGACTCGAGTCTTTAAAAGACCTCTGGGTCTTTTGAGAAAAGGGAAGCCACAGGAAACCTGTTAGAAGGCTTGTGCTGTTGTCCGGGCAGTTGTCCAAGGGGGCTTGGCCCGGGGGGAAGTGGAATGGAGACCCTGGTGGGGAGGGAGGAGACGGCGGGACCCCAGGTTCGTGCCCGCGGGCGAGGAGGTGCCGGTCACCGGGCTCAGGGTCAACTGAAGGGGCGGGTGGGACGTGGAACGCTGCGCGCCAGCAGAGCGCGGACCCCGAGGGAGGGGACCAGTTTCCGGCCGGAGCACTGCGCAGCGGACCGGAATTGGGGGCGGAAGTGCAGCGCGTTCACGGATGACTGCGCGCCTCAGCCCGCAAGGTCGGACCGGCTGCCTGCTGAGGACGCGGTGGTGGTGAGTCGGACGGACAGGGGCGAAGTCCTGGAGATCCCGGTCGTGGAAGGCTCCCCGCCGAGACCCTGGCACTGGAACCTGTGCCCAAGCGGGGGCTTCCGCAACTGCAACTCCCGGCAGGCCCCGCGCAGCCCTCGGGCCGCGCGCTGGCGATATTGGCGCGCTGCATTGTGGGGCGCGTAGTGCCCGGCTCCGCGCTCGTGGAGGGCGCCGGGTCCGCGGGAAGGGCGGCCCGGCGGGGTTTAGGAGCGCGGGTTGTTAGTCCGAGTGTCCATGCGAAACCAGGCCTCGGGGGGCTGAGTGGTTTGCTGGGCGCCGCACGGATTCGCGTCCCAGATCAGAGCAGCACACGTGCTCTTTCGCTGCCCACCTGGGAGGGATGGGGCTGGTCCGTGGAGCGGAGAGTTGGGAGCCGCAGGGGCGGGGGGTCCCGACCGGCCCAGGCTGGGGGCGCTCCGCTGGGAACTGGCCCCTCAAGCTTTGGCGGAGGTCAATGCAGTGTTATTGCGGGTGGAGCACGTGGAGCTGCATCTGGCCCCTCTCTTGTCGCCTCTCCCGGAGCACGGTGGAGTTGCCTGGGGCGGGAGAACAAGACAGGGCCGACACCTCTCTGAGCTCCTTGTGACAGGATGTCACAGGCTCGCCTTCGGACCTGTCTGCGGAGGCACTGCCTGAGGGGGCTGGTGAAGTGGCTTGGCGCTCGGGAAAGGGTCGCTACAAACAGTCTTGTCATTGCAGTCTCTGCCATAGGGGCTCCCGTGGAGAACGTGTCCCAGCGGCACAGGCTGGCAGAACTTACCTGGAGCGTCTGAGACCCTGAGATGTTCGGAGAGGGGTTTGTCTCGCAGACCCACACAGCCTGCGTTTCAGCCAGCTTCTGTGTCCGCCCGAGGCAGAGAGTAGGCCAGTATGCCCAAGATAACCCTGAATGGTGTGACAGTGGATTTCCCTTTCCAGCCATACAAATGCCAAGAGGAGTACATGAGCAAGGTCTTGGAGTGTCTGCAGAAGGTGAGGCTGCAGACTGAGGGGCTTGTACCCGGGGGATGGGTCAGAGTGGGTAGAGCCTCAGTAAGACCCAATGTACACGCACTGTCTTTACACCGGCCAGGTCCTCCTGGTGAAGCTACCCTTCTGGACGTGGGAGTCGACCATAAATAGGGCTCATGTTTTAGCTGGGGTAGGAGAGATACTAAACAAGTAAACAAAAAGGATAATTCTAGACCGTGAGGAGTGCTGTAAAGAAAAGACATAAGGTGATAGACTTCAGAGCGCCTTGGGGGGGCCTCTCTGCGCAGGTGGAATGTGAGTGAGGCCAAGCGATGAGGGCGTCCAGCTGAGGGCCTGGAGGAAGTATTTGCACACAGAGGGACAGGTGGCGCCCAGCTCTCATTAGGGGAGGTCGTTAAACCTCAGGGGGTGCAGCCTGCTTTCTGCTGGGTTTCTGGGCACGCCCTCTTGTACCTGCCCAAGCCCCCAGCCCTTGAGGGCTGCCTCTGTAGCTGGGCCCATGTTCCCACTCCTGCGGCAGCTGGGGGCAGCTTTGCAGACATGGCTGTGTCGGCCCAGGTTTCCACTCGGGCTACCGGCCGAGAGCTATGTGGACTGTCAGGCTCCATGCAGGTAGTGTAACTGCTTGGATCCAGAATCAGAGTCAAACTCCCATTCTGGGGCTTGACCGAATTCGTCATCTTCCTGTTTACATTAGGCTGAAAAGTACCGTGGTATTTTGGGTAATGTTCTGTAAATTGTTTGCTAATGAGACCTGGTTTGAGAGTGGAGAGGTCCTGCGGCATTTTACGTCCCCCGCTGAGTGGGGGCAGAGCTGCCCCAGGGGCTGCAGGGCTTGTCTCAGGTGGGCTGTGTGGCCTGCGGAGCCTGCCCCTGCTCCCCCGTGACCCTGTTCCCCACCCCATTTAGAAAGTGAACGGCGTTCTGGAGAGCCCCACGGGCACGGGGAAGACGCTGTGTCTCCTCTGCAGCACGCTGGCCTGGCGGGAGCAGCTCCGAGACGCTGTCTCTGCCCGCAAGATTGCCGAGAGGGTGTCAGGGGAGCCCTTCCTTGACCGCGCCTTGGCGTCCTGGGGGAACGCTGCCCTGGAAGGAGATGTCCCAGGTGCTGCCCCTTCTTGCCTTCTCCTGGTCCCGGGCTGGGAGGCGGGGAAGGAAGGGGGGTTGTAGCTGCCACGTCATTTCTCGCCATCCTGGCTGTAAACCTAGGGTCAGAGCCTTATGGCCAAATGAGGACCCTGCAGAGACCTACTGCACTCCTTCCTGTAGCGAGTATTGGGCATCGATGCTTAGCTGTCCCCGGGCCGAGTTAGCTGAGTGCCCCGGGTTAACTGCACACGTGGGCCGTGACCTGTCCTGTTCCCTTGTGCCGGGCAGTGTGCTACGCGGACGTCCCAAAGATCATTTACGCCTCCAGGACCCACTCGCAGCTCACTCAGGTCATCAGTGAGCTCCGGAACACCTCCTACCGGTAGGTCAGGCGGCGTCCACCCCTGCCTTGGGGTCACGGGGGTGTTCTGCCTGGACCCCACCCTGGGGTCGCGCCGTGCTCTGGCTGTGGGGCTGCCGCCCTGAGCTCCTCGCAGCCATCAGGGTGTCAGCTGTGGGCGTGGGTCAGGGCAGCTGCGCAGGGGAGGCCCTGCCCCGTGTTGGAGCCCCCAGCAGTGCTGCAGGAGGGTTGGTGTCCCCTCCCCGCCGACCTCCCACGAGAGGGAGGATGCAGGTGGCAAGGTCTCCCCGAGACCTGCCCCAGTCTCTCGGCCTCGCCCTGGACGCTGACTCAGAGCAGGCCGTGCCACGGTGAAAGCCCCTCTCGAGCCTGGGGCGGACTTCCGCCCCAGCCACTCCCTCTGGCTGCCCGGGCGGGTGAGCCAAGCTTCCCTGGGCTCCCGGTGCAGCCCACGTGGCTCCTGCCGCTGGACAGCACTGGGGCCCCCGCCCTCTGATCCTTGGGCCCCCCAACGTCTCCTCCACCAGGCCCCGAGTGTGTGTGCTGGGCTCCCGGGAACAGCTGTGTATCCATCCTGAGGTGAAGAAGCAGGAGAGTAACCACATGCAGGTGGGCTCCTGGGGCTCCCAGCCCGGCCTTGGTGGGTCTGCTGCTGTTGCGTGGGTGCTGCCCCTGGGGGACGGAGGGGTAAAGAGCTGGCGGGGGTGGGGCTGGCGGGGGGCGCCTGGCTGGGCCAGGGCTCGGCCGCCACACGAGCCCAGACCTCATGTTCACCCAGGTCCACTTGTGCCGCAAGAAGGTGGCAAGTCGCTCCTGTCACTTCTACAACAACGTGGAAGGTGAGAAGGCTCGAGCTGGTGCGTCCTGCCCACGGAGAGCTGCAGGGGGCGTGGAGTCTGGGCGCCTCTGAGGGCTGGGCTCAGCGGCTTCCTGGGCTGCTGGCTGCTGCCCCTCAGCGCCCCGCTCTGGGCTGTCGAGGTGCCTGAGCTCTGTCTCCTGACGACCAGCATTGGCGTGCGTGCAGAGGAGCTCACGCGGTGGGGCCGAGGAAGGGCCTGAACCGTGCCAACAGCATGCTTCGTGCAGAGTGCGTGCTCCCTTCTGGAGGGCTGGAAATCGGGCGCCTGCCAGTCAGGGGTGCCCCCCTGGGCGCTGGGTCTCTGGAGAGCATTTCACTCGTGGTCTCAGCTGTTCTGGGGGAGTCGGCCAGGGAGGGGGTGCTGGAAGCTCCTCCACATGTCTTTCCCTTTGCTGATTCTGTGGTGCATCCTGTCACTGCCGCCTGTAACTCGGCGGGTGTGACGTGCCCTGAGCCCCTGGGGTCCTCCTAGTGACTCCTCCAGCCTCATCCAGAAACGGATGAGAGTGGAAAGCGCAGTGTTTGTGACAACGGCCGGCCCAGGTGCGGCGTGGTTGTGTGACCGCAGGTGCCCAGGGCCCTGTGAAGGGGACCCTTTGTCTCCTGTCACTGACTTTCTTGGGGCCCAGAGTGGAGGGGCGGCACTGGTGCCCTTGCCTCCGAATTCCTGCTTTTCCGCCTGTGGCTGTCCTTTGTGTCTGTCAGGACTTCTGGAGCCAGAGGTGATGGCAGAGAGGCTTCTCTGTGGTGTGGCCTGGGGGCGGGGTCACGCTCCTGTGGGGTCAGGGTTCCCTCTGTTTCCTGCCTCAGGGTTGGGACTCAGACCCTGCAGTGAGCCGGGCCCCAGAGAGTTCACATCGGTGATTCGCAGGGCACCAGCGGGCCAGGCCTGTGCTAGGCAGTGGGTCAGGACAGCAGGACGGTCCCAGAGGCCTGAGCTGGGAGTCCCAGCGCCCTTGGAGAGAGGGAGGGGGGTTGCCTGATGCGGGCTTGGGCTCTGGCGGGCCGGCTGTGGGTAGGGCTGCACGGCTTGGCCTCTGGGGTGATGACCCAGGGTTCCAGGCTCATTCCTCACTGCCTTCCCCTTGGCGGTGTCCCTTGGTCTGGTGGCGCCGAGGACCCGCAGGACAGCAGTGAAGTGTAAGGCTGAGGATGGCCTGTGGCAGCTGTCGTGGCCCCGGGCTGGAGACTGCTGGCCGCCAGCTCTGCTGTCCCGTCGGCGTCAGGCCTGTGGGTGTCGGGTCGCCTGAAGGCTGCTCTCTTGTCCTCGTCCCCCCGCTGCTTGGCCCTCTGCCCTCAGTCCTGCCTTCCCACGGGCCCTGGTGTCAGGCCCGTGATGCTCGACGGAGCCGTCCCCCCTTTGCTGCACTGTGGCTGCCTCCCCTGTCCTTGTCCCTGGCAAAGGGGGTTCCAGGTGTCCTGTTGGCCACAGGCCAGAGCCGTTAGGGTGTGAACCGCTCCAGCCACCTTTCCACAGCAGCTTGGAGTGGCCAGCTTGCCCACTCTGCTGGATCAGCCCTCACCTGCAGGGTCCTGTCCCTCACCTGCAGCACCCCTCACCTCATCTGGAGGGTCCTTGAGGAGGGAGGGGCCAGGAGGCCAGGGGACGGGTGGGAGCTGGGGGGAGCTTCCCATCCACGGTGGAGGCACCCTTGGAGCTGCTGCGTGTTGGGCCCCTGGCTGCAGGCCCCTCCCCGCTGCCCCAGGCCCTGTGTGGCAGAGCAGGGGCTGTCCCAGCTGGCCTGCTGGCTCCGGCCTCTCTGTCCCCTCCCCAGTCCCTGCCCCTGCTCTGCTGTACTCTTTCTGCCTGTTCATCGAGGGCATCCACTCACCATAAACCGGTGCCCCCCGGCTGTCTCAGCCTCCTTTGCCAGCTGACGCACGGGATGCAGTGGGGTGTCTCCAGCAGGTGCCCAGGCCTTGGAGGGGGAGAGGAGTGGGCAGAGACCCCAGGAGGGGTCTGAGAGGCGTGCAGAGCGGAGCCCTGCCTGGCTGCGTCCCGCGGGGAGCAAGCAGTGTGGCCCGGCCAGGCCCCTCCCTCCTCTCCACTGTCCCTTCCTCTTCACTGCCCGCTCTTCCTCGCCCCCCCTCCCCAGCCCCCCTCGCCCCGGGTAGGTGACTGAGCTGTGGGGCCGGCCTGCTGCAGAGCGTGCCGATTGGCTGGTCTGTTGCCATGGTGCTGCTGAGCGGATGGCTCTTCTTCCTTCCCCTGCCTGCTGCCTGGTGGGGGCACCCTGGGGGCGGTCACTGCAGAGGGCCTGTGTGTTCTGGTCTGTGCAGTTAAGGGCTGGGCCTGGTACCTGCCCCAGTGGAACTGGGAGCCGGGGACCTGTGTCCACATGGGGCTGCCCTGAGACTCGGGGTGCTTATTAGAGGAGACCTTTGCTCCCATCTGCTGGGACAGGCTTGGGTGTCGCTGGGTTATAGTACTTGCCTGGCCGATTCCTACGGGCCCAACTGGGGGGCCTGTGTCCCTTCTTGAGGCCCGTCCCGCCCAGGGACACACAGCCAGCAGGGAGTGGGGCCTGTCTGGGCTGCATCCTGAGGAAGGGGCCCCAGGGCCGCAGGGCCTCAGGTGGGCTCTGCGCCTCCTGCCCGGGCAGCACAGGCAGTGACAGCAAGTTGTTTCTGCTGCTGGCCGTGTGGAGCCTGGCTTCCTTAAGAGGGAGACTCTGGGCTTGTTCTTGGGGGGGTGCGGTGAAGCGAGAGGAAGGGACTTGCTGCCAGACTGAAGCCTGATTGCAGGGCAGGTGCCCCGGGGCTCATGGGAGCCGCCCCGGCCTGGAGAGGGTCTGGTGGTGACAGGCTGAGGGCCGGCCCCCACCCCACCCCACCCTGGGGTCTCCTCTTGGTGTTCAGCCTCAGGCCTGCATCTGCCCAAGGCACAGAGCAGGGCTCCCTTGGGACTCGCTTTAGGCTTGGCGCCCTCCCCAGGGGCTGCCTGTTGCCAGGAGCCATTCCATCCCGGGTGCCTCCCGCGGTCTGGGTACTCTGGACCAGAGAGCCTGTGTTTACGCCCGCCCGTGTCCCCAGAGAGGAGCCTGGAGCCGGAGCTGGCCAGCCGCATCCTGGACATCGAGGACCTGGTCAGCAGCGGGACGAGGCACAGGTAACCTGCCAGGGCTGGGCTCCCTCCACGCGCACAGGCAGGCACGTTTCTCTCCTGAAGCATCGGAAGAAATGAGACGCTCCTTCCCAGCCCCCAGCCCCCTGCCCCCGCCCACTGGGCCTTTGTTCCTGGGACATCCAGCTCGTCCTCCACCTGACACTGCCCCTCCTCTCTGAAGCTGGCTACGACCTTGTAGCTTCAGGCCTCCAGTCGGGTGACACATGCCCGACTGCCCTGCTTCTCACCATCTCATCCACCTGCCCAGGATCAGGCTTGGTCTTTTTGTTTTTGTAGATTTTTAAATGAGTGACCCACTCACACGGTTGAAAGCTGATGGTGTGAGGGGTGGCCGGCAAGCCTTCCCGCTGCCCCAGGCCGTGGCTCTCTCGCGCCCCGGGGAACCCTCCCAGCCTGCACTGTGTCCCAGCACCTCCTCTCCCTCCAGAGTGTGCCCCTACTACCTGTCTCGGAACCTGAAGCAGCAGGCCGACATCATCTTCATGCCCTACAACTACCTGCTAGACGCCAAGGTGAGGCCTCGGCCTGCGTAGCTGACGGTGCCTGATGGCAGGGCATGTCCCAGGCTCAGGAGGGGCCGGCGGAGCCCGTGCTGGGATCAGACCTTCGCTCGGAGCCAGCGCTCGGAGCCACAGCCCCTCACCAGCCCGAGGCTGTGACTTGTTCTGAGCTCTGGGAGTGTGTGGCCTGGTAGGAGTGAGGGGACCCCGCGCGGCCGGGGTCCCTGTCCCTCTCTCCAGCTGGACCCCGCGAGACCGCCTGGGAGCATCGGCCCCAGCCTGGCGTCCTCCTCTCTTGCTGTAGAGCCGCCGTGCATATGGCATCGACCTGAAAGGGGCGGTCGTCGTCTTTGACGAAGCTCACAACGTGGTGAGTGTCTGGGTGGCCTTCCTGACACCCCCTTCCTCCAGCCCACTTTCTTGTGCACAACAGCTGGGCCTTTCTGTCCAGACCCCCGCGTCCCACCGTCAGGACCAAGCAAAACTGGGCAAGGTGGGCTGCCGACCTGTGCCTGCCATTTGCACGCAAGACCCCCAGACCCTTCCTGCCATCTCATTCCTTCTCTTCCCTTTCGTCCCTGGTGGCTGCCTCCCTGCTGCCTGCCCGCCCTGCCCCTCCTGTCCTGTGGCCTGTGTCAGGGCCCAAGGACCCTTGGCTCCGGGAGTGGTGGACCTTGACCAGAGCACTGGAGGAAGGCCACCTGGGGAGCCTGGAGGGGTCCACAAGAGCCTGGCATCCTCAGCCTCACGGGGTTCCAGGCGGTTGTCGGCGTGGGGACGGTGGCCCATGGGCCAGACACCCATCTCTGGGCCAGTTTGAGACCCGCCTTGGGAGCACAAGGGGCCTCTTGCTCCCCCTCCCTCTGCCCCCCGCCGCCTCTGCCTCATCGAGCCCCGTGACGGTGTGCTCGGGATCACAGGAGAGGGTGTGTGAGGAGGCCGCGTCCTTCGACCTGACGCCCCACGACGTGGCTTCGGGACTGGACGTGATAGGCCAGGTGCTGGAGGAGCAGGCCAAGGCGGCGCGGCAGGCACTCCGCCCGGAGCTCAGCGCGGACTCGGCCAGCTCAGGTGCGCTCGCGGGCAGGGACCGCAGCCAGACGAGGGGCCAGTCTGCCCGGGGCCCTTCTCTCAAGTCTGCCTCGGGCAGCGCCAGCCTCTGTAAGAGTCTTCTTGGCCTCACAGATGGGCGTGGGGAGGTGGGTACCGCCCAGCCTGTCAGCACTCTCTCAAGTCCTTTTCACCGTTTCCCCGGGGGTGTGAACTTGCCTCTGCTGCATAGAAGTGAAAACCAAGGGTGTCAGCCGTAATGACGTTTTGTGAGGACCCGCAAGCGTCGTCCACAGGAACGGCGCTCAGCGAGTCGTATCCCGCATTTCCCTTTTGCAGCAGTGGTTGCAGCGTGCGTAGAAATACTTGGGGGACGCGGTGGGTTTGTCCAGACGTTCTGCGTGGCCGTCGTTAGTGTTAGGAATCCACCTTTTGCTCGCCAGACCACTTTGTAGCAAGCGTTCCTACTGTCGAGTTGCTGCAGGTTCACAGCATTTGCGCCCGGTCCTTTGGACGTCACCCACGTCCCGTCGTGTCCTTCACACGAGTGTGGGGCGGGGCGTGAACAGCCTCAGCTTCCCGGTCCCTTTACAGTCACACACATGGGCGGACCCCAGAGGGCGCAGAGGCCCCTTCTCCCGCCAGGCCACCCGCTTCGGCCCCCTCTGCGAGGGTCTCCGGGCCTCCTTTGACGCACTCACAGGCTGTGTTGGGGGAGAGAAGGTTTGTAAACGGCTTTGTGTGTTTAGCACAGAAGTTCTCAAACGTGTTGGCCTCAGGACCCTTTATGTCTTAAACTTTACGTTCTTTTTTTTTTTTTTTGCCGTACGCGGGCCTCTCACTGCTGTGGCCTCTCCTGTTGCGGAGCACAGGCTCTGGACGTGCAGGCTCAGCGGCCGTGGCTCACGGGCTTAGTTGCTCCACGGCATGTGGGGTCTTCCTGGACCGGGGCACGAACCCGTGTCCCCTGCATGAGCAGGCGGACTCTCAACCACTGCGCCACCAGGGAAGCCCAAACTTTGCGTTCTTGAAACATACTGAGCTTTGTTTATGTGAGTTACGTCTATGGATAATAAGCGTATTAGAAGGAAAAACTAAATAACAAACTGTTACATGGCAATTTCCTAGGGCTGCCTTAACGAAGTACCACAAGCTGGGAGACTTCAACAACAGAAGTTTATCCTCTCAGTTCTGGGGCTAGATGTCCACGTGTTGGGTGTCAGCCGGGGTGGCTCCTTCTGTGAGTTCCCGGGGCATGTGCTCCAGGCCTCTCTGTCCCAGCTCTGGCAACTACTGGCAGACCTGGGCTTGTAGACGCCTCACTCCAGTCTCACTCCCATCTTCACATGGTGTCCTCTCTCATAGGGACGCCTGTCACTGGTTGAGGGCCCAACCCAGTTCTCTAGGACCTCATCCTAACTGACCATATCTGCAAATAAGGTCACATTCACAGGGGTCAGGGTTTAGGATTTGAACATAGCTTTCTGGAGGACACGATTCAATCCATGACATGTTAACATAAATAACACTTTTTTGGAAAAATAACTGTATTTTAAAAATTAGAAGAGTGGCATTATTTCAGTTTTGCAAACCTCTTTAATATCTGGCTTAATGCAAGGTAATTGGATCTTGTAACTTCCTGCTTTGGCTGACGTGATACTACGCGCCATGGCTGTATTCATTTCCTAGTGCTGCTAAGAGAAATTTCCAGACTTAGCTTAAGGCAACTCAAATGTATTACCTCATGGTGCCCAGAAGCCCAGGATGGGCCAGCAGCGCTCTTCCTTCTGGAGTCTGCAGACGGGGATCCGTTTCCTGGTCTTTTACAGCTTCTAGAGGTGCCATGTTGTTTGGCTTGTGGCCCCACGTCTCCGACCTCTGCTTCCTCGGTCTCCTCTGATTCCGTAAGGACCCTACTGTTCCATTTTGGGCCACCCCAGATGATCCAGGGTTATCGCCCCATCTCGAGGTCCTCAACTTCATTGCATCTGCAGGTCCCTTTTGCTGCGAAGCTGACCTATTCATGGGTTCCAGGGATTAGACCGCGGACGTGTGTGGGGACCAGTATCAGCCTCTGGGAAACTACACTGTATATTTGTGAGAGAAAGAAGGAAAAAGGCAAATCGTGTACCCATAGGAAGAGCAGTAGCGGCAGTAGCAGCACCACGGAAATAGGTTGGCCCTGCGGCCGTCCTGGGCAGGTCTCGGGCCAGGTCCCTTGGCCTGCTGTGCTCTGCTGCTTAGGTATCCTCGTGGACGCATGGTCCTTGCTTCACCGTCTTTACCTGCGATGGGAATTTCTAAGTCAGCTGCTTTCGACCCCGAACGCATGTACATGAGGAAATAGGTCAGCGTTTCTCCGGGGACGTATCTAGGAATGGATTTTCTGATTGACAGTCACGTGCATCATAAACCTTGCCGTTTTAAAGTTGTCTTTTACTTTTAAAGTTGGATGTTGTTTTAGGACTTTTTTTTCTTTTGAAAGCCCAGTAATTTTGCTGCAGTTTGTCTCAGTGTTGATTTTCCGGATCGACGTATGATGACCTCTTTCAGCCTGTAGTTCCAAGTCTCCTCTTACCTGGGGGGATGTTGTCCCGCACGGCAGCGCTCACGGCCCGGCCTTGGCTTCGGTTTCTGCTCCAGGGATCATGTCGTGTCTCTTCCACCTGAGTTCGGAACCTGTTACTCTCTCAGATCCTTTTGTCTCTATTTTTCTTTGACTTATAAAAATTCCCCTTTTTCACTGTTTCTTTTAAGACGATGTGGCTTGTATCTACTTTTGTGTTCTTCTAACATAATCTTTATTTCTCAAGTGTTTTTTTCTCCTAGTTGTCTCTGAGTTCTGTTGCTTCATTTCTGAGCTTTAGAAAACCTGGCTCGTGTTGTCGTTTCATGTCTTTTTTTCTTTTTAATTAATTAATTATTTATTTATTTTTGGCTGTGTTGGGTCTTCGTTGATGCGCGCGGGCTTTCTCTAGTTGTGTCTAGCGGGGGCTACTCTTCGTTGCGGTGCGCTGGCTTCTCATTGCAGTGGCTTCTCTTGTTTCAGAGCACGGGCTCTAGGCACGCGAACTTCAGTAGTTGTGGCACGCAGGCGCTAAGCACAGGCTCAGTAGTTGTGGCGCACTGGCTTAGTTGCTCCGCAGCATGTGGGATCTTCCCGGACCAGGGCTCGAACCCATGTCCCCTGTGTTGGCAGGCGGATTCTTAACCACTGTGCCACCAGGGAAGTCCCCGTTTCATGTCTTCTATCCTGTTCCGACACCGTCATTTTCTGTTTTCTCACCAGCTCACAGATAACTTGCTACAGCTGCTGCGTGCCTTCCCCAGCCCCCGCGGCTGATGCTCTGCCCCATCTGACCAGCCCCCCACTGAGCGGACAGGTTCCCTGTTTCTCTGCCTCCTTCAGGGCGGTTGCTGGCCTGACACCTTTACTCTGTGTCTTAGCGTGTGTTTCCTGAGAACAAGGACATTCTCTTTGATGATCCGATCATAAAACCAGCATCCGTACTGCACTCTCGTCTAATCGGCAGCCGCATTAGAATTTTCCCAGCTGTCCTCGGTAAGGCCCGAAACACAGCCACCCCTCTGCCCGGTGCCGTGGTCTCCGGGCCTGTGAAGAGAAAGGCTAGTTACTTCGTCGACTGTCCTACAGTTTGGATTTGTCTGCTGTGTTCTCGTGGTTGGATTCAGGTTTTGCATTTTGGTGGGAATACCGCGGACTTGCGTCGTCTCGCAGGTGATGTTGGTGGCGTTAACTTCAGTCTGGTTACGTGACGGCTGCCGAGTGTTTCTGCTGTGCGGTCACTGCTTTTCCATTTGTGATTCTGAAGTCACTTGTGGCATCCATTAATGAGTCGTCCCTGAAGTCATGATTTCTATGATGTTTGCAGAACGATGAGTCTTCTTATCCTCTCGTCTTCTGCGTGAGGTCTTATACTAACCTCCGCATCCGTGTCAGCATGTGAGTCCACGTGCTTAGGCACTCACCCCCACGCCCGTGTGCGTAGAACTGTGAGTTCATGCTCTCCGCCACCCCAGTTTTAGTCCAGAACCATGCAGTTATTCTTTTTTCCTCCCTTTCCACGTTTGTAACGCCTTTTGTGAAGAAACGAGCTTTCATTTTTTCTCAGTATCGTACTTAACTTGTTTGATCCTAGAACCCACAGACAGTTGTTTGAGAATTGCCAGCCCACCCACGATAAATGAACATCTACTCACTAGGTTTAATGCTTGTTCACGTCCTTTTCGTCATTGGTCTGCGACCACAGAGTGAAAACGCTCATTCAGAGACTCCTTGGGTGGTTTCTTTCCGCTTCACTGGGGTCATATTATTCATTTTAAGCTCATTTGTAATGTTTATATTTCATTTCATACTCCATTTTTTTGCCGTTTATGTTGATCTTATTTATTTATTTTTGGCTGTGTTGGGTCTCCGTTGCACGTGGGCTTTTCTCTAGTTGTGGCGAGTGGACTACTCTTCATTGCGGTACACGGGCTTCTCATTGCAGTGGCTTCTCTTGTTGTGGAGCACTGGCTCTAGGCGCACGGGCTGCAGTAGTTGTGGCACGTGGGCTCAGTAGTTCTGGCACACGGGCTTAGTTGCTCTGCGGCATGTGGGATCTTCCCAGACCAGGGCTCGAACCCGTGCCCCCTGCATTGGCAGGTGGATTCTTAACCACTGCAGCACCACCAGGGAAGTCCCAGCAGGTGGATTCCTTTTTTTTTTTTTTTTAAAGAAGGTGTTGGGAGTAGGAGTTTATTTATTTATTTGTTTTTGCTGTGTTGGGTCTTCGTTTCTGTGCGAGGGCTTTCTCTAGTTGTGGCAAGCGGGGGCCACTCTTCATCTCAGTGCGCGGCCCTCTCACTGTCACGGCCTCTCTTGTTGTGGAGCACAGGCTCCAGACGCGCAGGCTCAGTAGTTGTGGTTCACGGGCCCAGTTGCTCCGCGGCATGTGGGATCCTCCCAGACCAGGGCTTGAACCCGTGTCCCCTGCATTAGCAGGCGGACTCTCAACCACTGCACCACCAGGGAAGCCCTCCTTTGCCTTGTCCAGGACAGTTTCTCAGACCTCCCTTGGTGGTTTGGAGGAGGACTGCTCTGACGTTGTGTAGAATGCCCCTTCATTGGGGTTTGGATTTGTGTGACGTTTCTCCCCTGGACGTACAGGGGTGTGGGATTTGGGGAGGAAGGGCTCAGATGCGCAGGGCCCGCCTCATTGTATCTCATCCAGGTCCCTGCAGTTAACTCCGCATGACTTATGACCTTGATTGCCAGCTGAAATCGGCTTTGTCAGGGGCTCCAAGTTACTCGTTCCCCTCCTTTCCACACTGTTCTCTTTGGACGGAGGTCACTCTGCACAGCCCACACCTAAGGAGTGGCGTTATTCACCCAGGTGTCAATCTCCATGACCCTGCGTTAGGCGGCTGCTTCTTAGAAGTAACACCAACAGCACAAGCACCCAGAGAAAAAATAGATAAACAGGACTTAACAAAATCAAAAACGTTTGTGCGTCAGAGGACACCATCAAGAAAGCAAAGACATCCCACAGAACAGGAAGAATTTTTTGCAAATAACATATCTGATAAAGGATTTGTATCTAAAATAGGGAGGAAACCTTTTAACGACTCAACAAAAAGACAACCCAACCCAATTGAAAAATGGGCGAAAGATATGAATAGACGCTTCTTGAGAGGCACACAGATGGCCAGTGTGCACGTGGAAAACGGAGCCCATTGGTCACCAGGAAAACGTAGCTCAGAACCATGTCCATGTGCATAGCCACAGGGTCTCTCTGAAGGTGACCGCCCCCCTCAGCTCAGGCTGCTGCTTCCAGGTCAAGTTCCAGCCGTGTGGGTTTCAGAGCCTCTTCTGTCAGTGTCTTGCCCTCCACACCAGCATCCTGGCTCCTTAGGACGGGGTGGTGGAATTAGAAGGATGCAGACTTGTGCATTTGCGCTTTCCTTTGCCCAGGGCTGAACTTGGAGCTGGAGGACCTCGCGAAGCTGAAGAGTAGGTGCCCCTCCCCCCACCTGCCGTGGCCTGCCCCCCACAGCCCTGCCCTGAGAGCCTCTAACCCCACAGCGATCCTGCTTCGTCTGGAGGGGGCCATCGACGCCGTGGAGCTGCCTGGAGGTGACGGCGGCGTCACCAAGCCTGGGAGGTGAGAGACCTAGCAGGCGGCTGTGCTGGGCTCTGTCCCTCTGCAGCATTCCACCCCATGTGGCCTGGAATGTCACTGGGTCAAAATCCAGAGAGTCTTTCCGTCTTGGAGGTCCGGGAGGGTTTGGTTATTGAGAGTGTCGGCACCGCCACCCTCTTCTCTGGTTCACCTCTCTGTCTGCACTGCAGTTGCCTTTTAGAACGAGGCACCTGCCTCCGTGCCACCTTCTGTTAGGACGAAAAGTCACCTGGAACGTCTGAACGTCCCACAGGCCTCCGAGCCGCAGGGTTTGTTCCCCATGGGATGGTGGCCTGGGGCAGGTGTCACTCTCCTCGGTGCACCACTGCCAGCTGCGCTGGGACCCAGGCCCAGGTCTGTCGAGGCAGGCAATGTTCTGGAGCGCTGGGCTGCCTGCCTTGTCCCTGAGCCCCATCTGCTCCGCTCTGCTCAGGCCCTCACAGGGCCCGGTTGCTTCCCAGATGGCCCTGACGCCTCCCTGGCTCCCACACCCACAGGGCTTCCTCTGCAGCTTCCACTGCCCACCCTCCCTCCCGACTCTCCAGAACTGCCTTTTGGGTGCCCTGCCCAGAGCCACCACCTCAGGGAGGCCCTGATGACCTCCTCCTGGCACCCATGCGGAGCCCGAGCCCCGAGCCCAGGCCTTGTTCTGGGTACGCCGGGTTCCTGCAGGCCACTGTCCTCCCCACTGAGGCTCCTGAGGGGAGAGGCCTTTCACCTCCAGGTTTGGGCCTCCCCGGAGGCCCAGAGCTTGTTTCTGGGTGAAGGAAACTTAAAATGCTTTTGGCTGTTAGGTTCCCAAAGTGCAGCCTCATCTCCTGCCAGGCCTGAGCTGCCTCTTTCCTCGTAGCTACATCTTTGAGCTGTTTGCCGAAGCCCAGATCACGTTTCACACCAAGGGCTGCATCCTTGACTCCCTGGACCAGATCATCCAACACCTGGCAGGACGTGAGTCCCCGGCCACCGTGTGCCCTGTGGCTGACTCCTTACTCAAGGGCGCAGCCTGACAGGAATTTGGCCCATGGAACTGCCTTTCTGATTCGGATGTTGAGATCTTAGCATGTTTGGTGGCGTGTGTCCTGTAAAGAGCGGTCTTCCCTGTTCAGCCCCTTTTAGGAAAGAGCGGTGAGGGGCGTGGGTGGGGCAGTGAGCTGTGGGCCCCACCACCCTCTCCCCCAAACCTCCTGCGCTCTGTTTCTGCCCAGAGGGCTTCCATGGGCCCGCTTTCCAGAGGCTGTGCCACGGAGCCCTCTGGTCTGACCGGGGGCGCCCAGCCTTGCCAGGCTCCTGGGCTCTGGGCAGCCCCAGCCTTATCTGGCTGCAGAGCCGCGCTTGTCCCACTGACCCGCGGGAGACCCACTGGGAAGACAGGGAGAGCTGCCCTCTGAGGGCCCCTCAGCTGGAGAGAGCCCAGTGGACGGTCAGCACCCGCTGCCCCTACAGGTGCCGGGCTGTTCACCAACACGGCAGGGCTGCAGAAGCTGGCAGACATCATCCAGGTGGGGACCGCCGCCACGAGGATGTGGTACCTCCTTTCCTTTCCCGGTGGAAGCTGGCGGGGCTTCCTTCTGCAGAGCTGCGGTAGATTCTAGACGCGGGGAAGGACGAGGCTCCCCCAGCACACGCTTCAAGTCCGCGCTGCAGGGCTGGTTTCCTCTCGCCCCAGCACCGCCGCAGGCCTTGAGGGCGGGGCCCGGCGGGGGCGGGGCGCCTAGGGTGAGAGTCTGGCAGGTCCCTCCAGTTTTCAGACAGGCCCAGCGGCTCCTGCCCAGCCAGCTGCCGCCTGTTCTCCAGTTTCTCGCTGACACAGCGTTTCAGGGGAAAGTTAATGCAGAAGCCCGTACTGGAGTGGGGGGCGTGGACTCTGTCCCCCAGCCCCTGTTGCGTTGCTGGGCCAGCCTCGCCCAGAGGGTGTTGAGACGAGGGGTGAGTGTGTCCCGTCGACGCCCACTAGGTGGGGCCTGGGGCTGGTGTTTGGAGTCAGTGGGTGGTCTGCAGGTCCTCTGGGCCAGGCCGGCCTCAATCTGGGCTTTGGGATCCGCTTGGGGGTAGGGGCAGCCTCCAGGGCTCACCGAGCCCCTCCTCTGCCACGTGCAGACCCCACTTTCCCCAGGCCAGGCGACCAGGGGAGCTGTCACACGCCTCAGGGCCTCTGGATGTGACCACTTCCTGCCCCTGACGTGCCGTCCCGTGTGTCCAGCTGTCCTCCTCGGGCCCAGCTGAGCCGCTTCCTCAGCTCAAGTGGACAGACCAGGGCCTGCCTTCCTTTGGCTGCGTGGCTGCCCAGCTGGCCGCTGAGGGCCAGTCTGAAGGTTCCGGGCACTCCAGCCCCTCCTGCGCCTCGCGGGGCCTCCTCGCTGGGCCTTTCTGCAGAGGCCCCTCGGCGGCTCTTGGTCCTGGGGAAACCGGGGCACCCGAGGCCCCGTGTGGCACGTGCGTGGCTGCGCACGCTGCACGGGGTTACAGTGGGGTGCGCCTGGCTGCAGACAGGCTCAGTGGGCTCGAGGCCCTGGGTGACCTGCCCTGCAGCGCGTCACTCTGTCGCCCCCTCCTTGTCTCTCCCCACCCCTCGCGGTGCTTCCACGGCTACACGACACCTTCCACACTGCCCGCCAGGCCTGCGGTCGGCCTGCGCAGGGCGGCATCCCCGGGGCCCCTGACCGCACTCACAGGTGCTCATCATGATGGGATGTGGGGTGAGCACCTGCTGGGTCACACTTCCTCCAGCTGGAGGGGACATGACAGGCTGGTGAGCGAGTATGGCCCGTAGGCAGCTTGGGCAGCAGAGGAAGCTGAGTCACCCGCCAGGGGCTGCTTAGAGCAGCTGCTAAGGGAAATTCCAACCCAATGGGGTTAGTGGTGTTCGGGTTCCAGAGAGTATGGAGCAGGGAGGGACCGTGCAGGCCCGGAAGCGAGGGTGCGCCGCCCTGCCGGCCTGTTCAGCTGCAGGGACCCTTGAGGAGGGCGGGAGGATGGGCAGAGGGCGCCACAGAGGGAGGGACCGCCTGGAAGGGACAGGGCCTCCAGGGCAGGGCCGGGGCGCCACAGCTGGGGCTCGGGACTCCCTGGAGACCCAGCAGTACTGGTGGGTCACCGCCCGGGGGGCAGAGGCCTGGGACGCTCGCTGCCCCGGCCGGAAGTGATGGAAGGAGGGGGGCAGAGCCCAGGCTTGCAGGATGCCACGCTAGAATGTTCCTTCTTCTCCGTGACCCCGGCTGCTCTTCCAGCCCCATCCCCGCCTCACAGTTGGGACGGAGCCCCCAGGGTGGAGTGCAGAGCCAGCCGTGGGCAGGCAGCAGAGCCCAAGCCGGGGAGGGGGGCTGCAGCGGGCTCCCCCAGGGCTACAGCTGCACCCGTGCCTGCCACCTCCTCCCCGCCGCCCACCCGTGTCTGGCACTCGGACACAGGGCAGCCACACCGCTGTCTGCAACTCCTGGCCATCCCTTGAGATGTGAGGGCCGCTCTGGGGCCACAGTGCAGGGGTTTGCAGGGGAAGCCATGGCCCCAGAGTGGCCTCACCAGGCGGTGTGGCCTCCACTCCGGGATCAGGTCCAGTGTGTGTGGTTCCGCCCTTGCAGGCGGACACTTTGGTGAATCGCGAGGCCAGGTGTTTTGCCGTCTGGACGAGGAAAGTGGTTCTCGAAGCTCCTCTCGCCCTTGGAACTTACTCCTCACAGGCTGCACTGTACCCGCAGGCCGTGCTTCTGGGCCCTCACGTGCAGGGCCATGGGGTGCCCGCTGCTCCTCCCGGCCATGCGCCCACATCCCCTGGGCCTGGCAGGAGTTTGCTGAGAACAGGCTGCTGATCCGGGCTTCCAAGGCCTTTCCTGTTTGTAGGAAGATTTGGTGGGTGAGGCTCCTGCCCATGGGTGCTGGTGGTGCCGGTCTTCTCTGTTTTCACGGACACCGGGTAGAAGTCGTGGCCTCAGCCTCAGCCTCTAACCCAGCAGAAGGCGCCTGGGAGTGACGTGAAGACACGGGGCTGTGGAACACGCCGTCCCTCCTGAACGTGTCTTGGCCTTGTTTCTACCAGCCGAGTGTCAGAGTCAGAGTGTTCCCTTTCTGTGAGGAGCCTCTTGGGCTTTGGCCGGGATGCCTTGGACTTTCGGGTTATTGTGGGGAGAGCCGGGGCTCTGTTCTCCAGGGCGACCTCACAGACTGTTCCGGAGGAGGTGACGTCTGTCTCTTGCTTTATCTCCAGTGTTACATACTTTTTGTTGCTGTTGTGAAAGGGGTCTTTTTAACTCACTGGTGCTTGTGTGCAAGAAAAGTGTTGACTTTTATTTGTTGGTCTTGTGTGAAGCTATCTTACTAAGTTTTCAGTTCTAAAAGTTTGTTGTTTGGTTTTCTGGATTTTCTAAGTAGATGGGCCTGTTGTTTGTAACGGCTAGTGTGTTGTATCTTCTGCCCCCATATTTATCTCTCTTGTGGTTTTTTCTTGGCTCGTTGCATTGGCTAAGAGTACAATTCTGCTTATTGTACTTAGGGATTAATTTCATCCTATTACTTCTCCATGTAAACGGGGTTCCTTTCCCCTATCCCCTGACCCATCCCTAGGGGAGAGTGGAGAGGGCGGGCTGCTGACCTGGACTCGGTCCCCGTGACAGCCTTGGACTGGCTGCCGAGGAGGGGCCTGCAGGGCGGCTGTGTCTCTAGTGCGCGGGGCCCCTGAGGGGAGGGGACAGGCAGCTCTGGCTCCTTAGCCTGGGGTCCTGCCCCAGGGACGCTGTTGGCTTGGAAGCAGGGGCAGGTGGTGGCTGTGTCCTGAGTGTCCATCTGTCCTGTGTGGGAGGGACTCAGCAGGAGTGGCAGCCTCTAATGCGTCCTGCTGACTTTTTCCCTCATCTCTGCTGTTCAGATCGTGTTTGGCGTGGACCCTGCTGAAGGTGGCCCCAGTGCCGTGGTGGGGCCGGGGTGTCAGTCCTACAAGGTGGGTCTGCTTCCTGGATGGGGAGCTCCCAGGCCGCGGTGTCACAAGGTGGGGCTGCCTCCAGGATGGGGGCTCCCGAGTGGGGCCTAGGACACCTATCCATTCCACCTCTCCAGGTGCACATCCACCCTGATGCTGGTCACCGGAGGACGGCTCAGCGGTCAGATGCCTGGAACGCCACGGCAGCCAGAAAGCAAGGTACGGCACCTCAGGTGGCTGCGACATGCTCCCCCTGGGGCGGTGCCCCGTCCAGCTATGGGCTCCCGGCCGCCTGTCGGTCCAGCCTTCTCCAGGTGATTCCCCACCTGCCCTCTAAGAGTCAGAGCTGTCAAAGTGAGAGACCTCCAAGGGCCCGGCGGCCCGGGGCCTGCCTGGAGTTTCCACGGGGGTTGGCCCTCAGACCCCCGCTGGACAGAGAAGCCAGAGCGCCCCGAGACCGGGCTCCTGGCTCCCCAGTGTCCTCCATGGTCACTCCTGTCCTTGCTGGTGCAGGGCTGGCCCAGGACACTGTGGACTCAGAGCCGCGCTTCCATCCTCCCCACTGAGGGGCAGGTCCCATCCCAGAAGTTGGAAAGGCTTCTCTGGTCCCAGAAAGTGGTTTGCTCTTTTGTGGGAAGTGTCCCTGCTGACCTGTGACGTGGTCTTGACCCGAGAGTCACAGTTTGAGCATCCGCTTGTGCTATTCCATCTCCTGTTTCCGGAGCCACTGGGAGCGCATGGGAGGGCTGGCGTGTCTGCCTGCAGGCCGTGCTCTGGCATCCTCCCTGGCTGGGCAGGACGTGTGTAGGAGGTCACCCCTGGCTTCCTGCCTCCAGGGGCTGTGGGCCTCTGCCCCTCCCTCTTCTGCAGTCCCACCCGGAGTACAGGCACGGGGAGGCCGGCTCCTCACTGAGCCACAAGGACATCTAGGGCTGGGGTAGGCTGACCTCTCTGGAAGTGACTTCAGCGTCCCCCTCCCCCGGCGCCAGGATGCTGGTGGGCTTCTCTGGTCTGCTTCCTGCTCCTGGGACCCCGCGGGAGGGCGGGCAGGACCCCCGGGGAAGACTTGTGCACCTGGGCCCCAGGGCCCAGCACCGCCTTGGGGGACACACGATGGCTGCTGGGCAGGCGGCTTGGGCCTCACACACGTGCCCCCGCCCCCCGCAGGGAAGGTGCTGAGCTACTGGTGCTTCAGCCCTGGCCACAGCATGCGTGAGCTGGTCCACCAGGGCGTCCGTACCCTCATCCTCACCAGCGGCACACTGGCCCCCGTGTCCTCCTTCACCCAGGAGATGCAGATGTAAGTGCTGACCCTTGGCCCCCCCCGGGGGGGCTCCCGAAGCCAGCCCCCCGCCCTGGGCTGCCGGGGTGCTGGGGGTTCAGGATCTCACAGGGGCCACCCCCTGCCTCCCTCCAGCCCTTTCCCAGTCTGCCTGGAGAACCCACACGTCATCGACAAGCACCAGATCTGGGTGGGGATTGTCCCTAAAGGCCCCGACGGAGCCCAGCTGAGCTCCGCCTTTGACAAACGGTAAGGGGCCTGGCGGGTGAGGCGGGTGGCCGAGTGCCAGGCCCCTCATGGCAACAGCCCCCCGGTTCCTTGCAGGTTCTCTGACGAGTGCTTGTCGTCCCTGGGGAAGGCACTGGGTGAGTGCCCATGCTGTCCATTCCTGGGCCCCTGCCCTGTTGCGAGGTCGCCTGCCCCCGCTCCACTCCCTGTCCTGCCTGGTCTTCCTGGGGCTGGAGGGGTCCTCTGCTGCTGAGCTGGCCACGGTGCTTGCAGGCAACATCGCCCGTGTGGTCCCGCATGGGCTCCTGGTCTTCTTCCCTTCCTACCCCGTCATGGAGAAAAGCCTGGAGTTCTGGCGGGTGAGTCCCTCCTTGCAGTGTCTTCTGGGGGCGGGAGGGAGCCCCAAACAGCCAAGGGTCTGGCAGGGCTGGGCCGCGTGTCTTTGAGAAGGCGTGACGGGCATTCCCTCTCTGCCTCCTCCCGTAGGCCCACGACTTTGCCAGGAAGCTGGAGGCCCTGAAGCCCCTGTTCGTGGAACCGAGGACCAAAGGAGGCTTCTCTGAGGTCTGGGTCACCGGGGCTCCCTCCCCCTGGCAGCCCCAGGGTGTGTGTGGCCAAGACCCTGCTGGCCTTTTAGGAAGTTTGGGCTTGGGGACGATGGCAGCAGGTCTGCGCCCACCCCCCAGCCCCGGGGCCCCTGGGTGTTCTGGGCACGGCAGGCAGGCACTGGGTGCTGGCTCCGGGTCAGCCTGGGAGCCCATGCCACAAAGGTGCTGCTGCAGCCCTGCTGGCCTGCCTCCTGGCTCGGACGGTGCTTCGTCTTGCAGGGTGATTTCTGGGGTCTTGCTCAAGGAGGCGAGGGGCCAGGCCGGGCTGACCAGCCTCCCCTTCCAGGTGATGGAGGCTTTCTACACGAGAGTCACCGCCCCCGGGTCCAGTGGGGCCACCTTCCTGGCTGTGTGCCGGGGGAAGGTGAGGCCTCTGAGGTCCAGGTCCCACACACCTGGCTCCTTATCCCCGCCTGGAACCTGTGCCTGAGGGGGGCCGCACCGTGGGCAGGAGAGGCTGGTCACCTCCCTCAGGCCCCACGTCCAGCAGACACAGGAGGGTGTGGCCCTGCTGGTCCTGTAGGGCCGGCCCTCGGGTCCTAGGCTGGGCATTGGGGCCCACGCATGGGCAGTGGGCAGGTGGGCCGGAGGAGGTGCTGAGAAAAAGAAGTTGGTTGTGGGGTTCTGGGAGCGGCGGGCCCCAGGCGCAGCCTGGTTCGAAGTTGGAGGCCCCTCCCACCCTGCCCATCCTGGGGGCCGCGGGGCTGTGAGGGCCCAGGCATGGGTGGGCCCTTAGGGAAGGTCTTGGGCTTGAGTGGAGGCAGATGGGGGAAAAGAGTGCCCGCTGCCTCCCAGGCCAGCGAGGGGCTGGACTTCGCAGATGCGAATGGCCGTGGAGTGATCGTCACGGGCCTCCCGTACCCGCCCCGCATGGACCCCCGGGTGGTCCTCAAGATGCAGTTCCTGGATGAGATGAAGGGCCAGAATGGGGCCCGGGACCAGGTGAGAGGCTGTGCGGCTGAGGGTGGGCAGGTGGTGCTCAAGCCCCCGTGGCTGAGGCAGCCCCCCGCCCTGGCCCTGCAGTTCCTCTCCGGGCACGACTGGTACCGGCAGCAGGCATCCAGGGCTGTGAACCAGGCCATTGGGCGGGTGATCCGGCATCGCCATGACTACGGGGCTGTCTTCCTCTGCGACCACAGGTGCAGGCCCGCCCTCCCCCCACCCCCTCCCCGGGGTGCTCTCGGGCCAGAGCCCTTGCCCCCGGACACCGGCTCTTCCCTCTGGTGAGTCTGCCAGGGAGCTGGGCTCCGGGGCAGGCGGGGCTCCCGGGCTGACGGCCCCACCGCCCTGCAGGTTCAGCTCCGCGGACGCCAGAGCCCAGCTGCCCTCCTGGGTGCGTCCCCACGTCAAGGTGTACGACAGCTTCGGCCACGTCATCCGAGATGTGGCCCAGTTCTTCCGCGTCGCTCAGAGAACCGTGAGTCTTAGCGCTAGCTGGCTGTACCCTCGTGTCCCGCCCAGGGGAAGGAGCAGGGCGGGACCTCCACAACCTCCTGTGAACATCTAGATGCCCATGCTGGCCCCCCGAGCTGCTGCTCCGAGTCTGGGCGAAGGAGAAGGCACTGCCTCGGTGGCCGTGTCACCCGGCCCCCTCCGCACCAGGAAGGCCACAAGTCTGGATGTGCACGTCCCTAGCCTGAGGCGCAGACACACGGGTGCGTGTGGCTGGGCGACACGGCCGGTTGGGGCCCCACAGGGTGGAGGGCGAGGCGCCTCCCGCAGGCTGGTGGCACGCTGGGGCCGACGACTAGAGTGCCCAGCAGACGGTGGTGGACTTCGTCACCCACGCGTGCTCCCGCAGGCTTGCTGGTCGCCGGGGACGCCGAGGGCAGCCTTTGTGTGGAGTACCAGCAGGAAGCCGTCCAGGCCCGGCGGAGGCCCGTGGGGCTGTTGGCCGCCCTGGAACACAGCGAGCAGCTGGCCGAGGGGCCTGGGGACGAGGCCCTGCCCGCGGAGGAGGAGGTGCGGGGGCCGGGCTCCCTGGGGGGGGACACGGATGGCTCGGCCCACCTGGGCTCAGGCACCACCGTGCTCACCCCTGCACACCTGCTGGTCGGGAGGGCAGGGGGGTTTCAGCAGATGCGTGGTGGTGCTGTGTGCATGCCCCGCCCCAGCACAGCCCCCAGCCCTCAGCTGGGCCCCCAACACACCCCCGTGCTGGACATGGTCCGCTCACTTCCCGCTCCTGCTGTGCCCGAGCCTGACCCTTTCTGGGAGCCTGAGCTGCGGGCAGGACCTTCTGCCCTGGGGCCTTTGTCCAGAAGCCCATAATTCCCCAGCTGACCTGAAGCTCCCCACTTCCCGCCGGGCGTCAGTGCCCGCCCCCTGCTGTCCCGCCCTCTAGGCCCAGGGCGCAGCTGCCCCACTCGTGTTTCTCGTCCCTTCCCGCCGGTGCCCTTCAGTTACTGCCACGCTGCTGCCCGGGACCTGCTCTCACACTTGGTTCCCTGCAAGGGGCCGAGGGTACTTCTCCCGCCCTGCCGCCCAGGGCAGTGTCAGGGCTTCAGGGCCCTGAGGGCCTGTGGGACACACCTGTGTCGCCCTCAGGCCCCCCGCCACTCCACCCCGTGGGGCCCTCGTGAGAAGAGGCCAGCGGAGGAGCAGCGTGGCAGGCGGAGGAAGGTCAGGCTGGTCGGCGGCCCGGTATGTGGACGACCTGCAGACGGCGGAAGTTTGGTGGGTGCCTCAGCCGGTGTGGCTCAGGGTGGTGTGAGGTGTGAGCGGGCCAAACCTGCCCAGTGGCCTGACTCAGCTGTCCCCGCTGGGGGACAGGTTCTGCAGGCGCTCTGCAGGTGTGCCGGCTGGAGCCGGGGCCCAGGGGAGGGGGCAGCCGGGCCTGAGGGTGGGTGCAGGGGTGGAGGGAGGGCAGCAGACCCAGGGCCCGCACCAACCCCACCACCGGTGTTTGGCTGGATTCACTTCCTCACAGACGAGCTGCTTGTTCTGCGGATCCCGCTGTCACCCTCCACCCGCCAGGCTCATGCTGTGCCAGGGCCTGGCCTGCTCTGATCCCGTCCCTCTTCTGCTTTGATATTTTACTGTGAGAACATCTCACCTCCACTCAGCTCTCAGAACCAGCACGGGGTTCCCATGAGCCCTTTGCTGCAGTGCCACCGCCTGCCTCACGTCTACTCCCCCTTACTGGGGTCCCTGGGCAGTGCGCCCCCCTCAGGGCAGACCCTCCACACTTTGGAGTCCTGCACACCTGGCAGATTTGGGCCTTTCGTCTTGTGTTGCTTTTTGGTGGGGTGGTCGGGTCCACGCAGGCCCGTGGGCTCCATCCACAGAAGGTGCTGTCTTCCCAGCTGGGCAGGAGCCAGGCCTGGCCCTTTGGCAGGTCTGGTGTGGGGCCTGCAGCCGGGCTGGCTCCCCTGGCCCAGGTCAGGCTGGGCTGTTGGCACGAACTTGGCTGGTGAGGTGCCTGCGTGTGAGGCACGTGGCGTTCCCAGCCTCGGATGAAAGCAGTTAAGAGCAGCTGAGTTACATCCTAGAAGCTCCGGAAAGCCCCGAATGCCAGTGCCTCTGTCCGCCACCCTTGGCTTCTGGGAAGAACCAGGTGGTGCCCGGGGGACTGGCACTGAGGAAGTGGCTTAGGTGCCAGGGGCCTGGGCCTCTGAGGGCCGAGCTGGGGGGCAGCCTGGGAGCCTGGAGGGTCCTTTTCGAGGGTCCGGGATCAGGGCTGGGGTGTGCAGCACAAATAGGGCACGGGGCTGTTTGAAGTCCTGGCGTGTTGAGAAGTGTCCCCTGCCGTGGGCACCGGGACCTCAGCAGAGGAGGCACCGCCAGCCTGCACTCTGCCTCTGCGGTGCTCAGCGGGCCTGGCCATCTAAGCTGAAGCTAGCCGGGGGGTCCCCTGCCAGCTGGGCCAGGCCAGCTAAGCATCCTCCCCAGCAGCCCCCGACGGCAGCTCGCTGCCCCCGCAGATGGGGAGCGTTGGCGCCTCCTGACGGGCACCGGCTGTGTGTCGCAGGAGGGGCCAGAAGCCGGCGCGGACACAGGCAGGGCCAAGCTGTTCATGGCAGCCGTGAAGCAGGCGCTGAGCCAGGCCAGCTTCGACACCTTTACCCGGGCCCTGCGGGAGTACAAGAGCACCGATGACCTCGCGGCCCTGGCCGCTCACCTTGGCCCCCTCTTTGCCGAGGACCCCAAGAAGCACAGCCTGCTCCGAGGTGCCTTGGCCAGTAGAGGCTGCCCACTGGAGGGTCCCAGCCTGGGGGCCACCAGGGTCCCCGGTTGACCTGCAGAGGTGTCGGTGGGGACCCCGTGTGGTGGCTGCAGGCCCAGACCCCGCCCCTCCCCGCAGGCTTCTATCAGTTCGTGCGGCCCCACCACAAGCAGCAGTTTGAGGAGGTCTGCTGCCAACTGACGGGCCGAGGCTGCAGCTCCCGGCCCGAGCATGGCCTTCCCTGGAGGCAGGGAGCACGACCGGCCCTGGACCCCAGCGGTGAGGCGGGCCCTGCCTGGGTGGGACCCTCAAACTCAGACCCTGAGGGTAGGTGGCACCTGGCCCTTGGAGTGGGTCTTCATGTGGCCCAGCCTCCCTGTTCCTGAGGCTGACAGATCCGTGCGGGGGGCCCCACTTTGGGGAGGTGTGGGCCCCCAGAACACACATGGCCCGGGCCTCCGAGGAGGACCTGCGCCTGGGGAGTCGTGTATGCACAGGGGTCCTGGAGCCCCGTCCACCCCCGTCTCTACCTGGAGTGGGCCCTGCACGTCTAGAGCCTGGGAGTTGCTGTCCCCATTTATTAAGGAAGAGCCCATCTCTGGATGAGACTTCCCCAAGGACGAGAATCACGGGGCCCCTGGGGTTGGAGATTCCTGCCTAAGTCACCCTTCTGCTCCCTTCTGGACTGGGGTGTCTTTGTGCCTGCCCCCCACTTTCCTGCCCCCCGTTTAAGGCAGGGGAGGAGGCCTGCCTGCTCCCTCCTGTCGGGGGCCTCCAGCGGTTGTCTGAGGAGAGTTTGAGGCCCGGTCTCCCCTTGGACAGACCCGTCCCCTCCCTGGTCATGCTCTGGACCCTCAGGGACCAGCTGGGCGCCTCCTTGTCTCCGTGTTTCTTCAGGAAGGAGGGAGCCTGACCCCAAGCTGACCGTGTCCCAGGGTGCAGCCAGGCAGCTGGACCCCTGCGAACACCTGAACCAGGGCCGGCCCCACCTGGCCTCCGGGCTGCTCCCTGCAGGTACCTGGTCCCTGAAGAGGCTTTGGACCAGAGCCAGGAGCAGAGGGAAGACCCTGGCGGGGAGGAGTCTCCTGGGAGCCGCTGTGGTTCTGTGCCCCCAGAGCAGGGGAGGCCAATGTGATTTGCTGGGAAGCTGGTGGACTGAGATGTGTTACCTTCCCACCAGGAGACCTCAGCCGCCGGCCTCCTGAGGGGTCCGGAGCCCCCGGAGCAAAGAAGCACCCGCCCGCTGTGAGTGCCTACCTGGCAGATGCCCACCGGGCCCTGGGGGCCACAGGCTACAGCCAGCTCCTGGCGGCGCTGACCACTTACAAGCAGGATGACGACTTCGAGAAGGTGGTGGCTGTGGTGGCCTCACTCACCACCGCCAAGCCTGAGGACCTGACCCTGCTGCAGAGCAAGTGGCCCGCGTGGGGGGCGGGTGGGGGCGGGCAGTGGGGTGGGCGGCAGGGCCACGCCTGAGCGATGCTCCGCGCTCCCAGCAGGGTTCGGCATGTTCGTGCGCCCTCACCACAAGCAGCGCTTCCGGCAGACGTGTGTGGACCTGGGCACCCAGGCTCCAGGACCCTGGGAGGGGAGCCCTGCTGCGCCTTCTGACCTCGTCTGTGAGGCTCGCGGGACAGGTAGGGCCGCCTGCCTGGTGCTCCTGCCGCCCTGTTGCCACAGCCCCCCTCAGCCCTGGCAGGGTGGGCAGGTGGGCAGCAGGGAAGTGCCAGGCACCCCTCGGACTCGCTCCCTCCTGTTTCCAGGCCCCTCACTGCCAGAGAAACCCCCCGGGAAGACCCAGAGCAAGAGCTTCTCCTTCCTTACGCAGAGGCCGGCTCGGGGGGCGGGGGCTCCCAGCCGGCCCCCCAGTGCCCCCTGCGGGCAGGCACAGTCCGAGTGGGGTAGGTCTCGTGGGAGGGGCTGCAGGGACCATTGGGAGTGGGGGCCCAGCCCGAGCAGGCCTGTGGCGCTCACGTCAGCCCCCTTGCAGTGGGCTTGGTGTGTCCTGGCTGCAGGGCGGAGGACGTGGTCCCCTTCCAGTGCCCCTCCTGCGACTTCCACTGCTGCCGGGCCTGTTGGCGACAGCACCTCCAGGTCGGCAGCCAGACCCTGTGGACCCGGCCCTGTCCCCTGTGGACGTGGCCTGCTGGGCGTTGCCCCACATGGTGGGCTGAGGGGCTGGGGTGGGCAGTGGGGTCTGGGAAGGTGTGTCCAGCGCCTTCTCTCCACAGGTCTCTAGGACGTGCCCGGCCTGCCATGCTGCCACCAGAAAGCAGAGCCTCACGCAGGTCTTCTGGCCGGAGCCCCAGTGAACGTTGAGACCCTCTGGGCGCTGCAGGGTCTGCGGAGGCTGAGGCCGCCCCTGCCTGGGGCGCAGCCTGGACACTTGCTTGTCGGCTGTGGGTGGGCCAGGCCTGATACCAGAAACCCCTTGGCCGAGAGCGCACCTGACGGGGAGGCCAGTCCAGTGTCCGTGGGGAGCCCCCTGAGACGGCTGCAGGATCTGGGCCCCCTGTGAGAGGCCCCGAGGCCACCTTGGGGTCTGGGGTGGGTCCACTGGAAGGTGCTTCCCCAGAACTTCCCTGACCGCCAGCCTGTGGGTGGAGCCCCAGCAGGAAGGAGGGGAGCCCTGCACCTTCTGTCCCGGGGACCTTCCAGGGACCTGCTTGTTCCTCAGGGGCCAGGGTTCTAATAAAGCTGCCGGCACTGCTGGGAAGCGGTCTGTGTGGCCCGGCCTCGGTGGTGGGGTGGGGGAGCCTGGAAGGAAGGAGGCGCCTGGGCAGCCTCCCTCGCACCTGGTTTGTTCAGAGCAGGAGCCGCTACCCCCTCCACCCGCCGGTTGCCAGGCCTGGTAACGGGGTCAGGAGCTGCTCGTGGTGCTGGTGGCCTGCACGGGACCGCCCTGGCACTGGGCTCTGCGGAGGGAGAGGTCAAAGCCTGGGCCCCCAGGTGGCCGACCGCTCCCCTCAGGCGGGGCGGGGCTCCGCGGGGGCGTGGCCAAGCCAGCCCTTATAGGACGCGGCCCCGGAGGCCGCTGCCACTCCAGCGAGACCATGAGGCCCCTGCTGTGGCCGCTACCGGCCCTGCTGCTGGCGCTTGCGGCGCGGGGGACGGCGGCGGGCGCGCCGACCTACCCGAGGCGGGACGCGGAGACGGGGGAGTGGCTGGCGTGCGACAAGTGCCCCCCGGGCACCTTCGTGCAGCGACCTTGCGGCCGGGACAACCCCACGACGTGCGGCGCGTGCCCGCCGCGCCACTACACGCAGTTCTGGAACTACCTGGAGCGCTGCCGATACTGCAACGTCATCTGCGGGGAGCGCGAGGAGGAGGCGCGGCCGTGCGGGGCCACCCACAACCGCGCCTGCCGCTGTCGCCCCGGCTTCTTCGCGCACGCCGGCTTCTGCCTGGAGCACGAGCCCTGCCCGCCCGGCGCAGGCGTGGTCGCCCCCGGTGGGTGCAGGGCGGGGCCGCGGCGCCGGGCCCTCCGCCGAACGGAGCCAACTCGGCTCTCCTGACGCCGGCCTCCGCGTTCGTCCTCAGGCACCTCCAGCCAGAACACGCAGTGCCAACCGTGCTCCCCGGGCACCTTCTCCGCCAGCAGCTCGAGCTCGGAGCGGTGCCAGCCCCACCGCAACTGCACGGCCCTGGGCCTGGCCGTCAACGTGCCGGGCTCCCCGTTCCACGATGCCCTGTGCACCAAATGCACGGGCTTCCCGCTCGGCTCGCTGGAGCCGGGGGCACCGGGTGAGCGGGACGGGGGGCGCGGAGGCCTCGATGGGCTCCTGGGAAGGGCTTCCGGAAGTGCGGTGGGGACAGCCTAGGGGATGCCGTTGGCTGAGGGCGTCAGCGCTGGCGGGTGATGCCGTTTCCCGCCGACCTGGGGAAGCAGGCTCCGAGGGCTTAAACGGCTTGCGGGAGGGAACGGCAGCGAACGTGGCGGGTCCCCTTCACGTCGCATCCCACCCCCGGCATCGGCCCACGAGCCCCGCCTCCTTGCCGGCCGAGTTTCCCGCGGTCGCCCCGGCTCCTCCAGCACGGCTCCCGCCTCATCCACTCGTTAGTGCGCGGGGATCCCTCGGTCCTGTCCCTCCGCAACGCGGAGGGACGCTCACGGCGCGGTGGCAGCTGGTCGGGTACGCCCTCGCCCCTCTCTCCCGCAGGGACCGAGGAGTGCCAGCGCGCCGTGGTCGACTTCGTAGCTTTCCAGGACATCTCTCCCAGGAGGCTCCAGCGGCTGCAGCAGGCGCTTGCGGGCCCCAGGGCGCGGAGTCCGCCGCCGCCGCAAAGGGAGGACCGCGCGGCGCTGCGGCGGAGGCTGTGGCTGCAGCTCACGGAGCTCCGAGAGGCGCGGCCCGGGACGCTGGGGGCGCGGCTGCTGCGGGCGCTGCGCGCGGCCAGGTTGTGCGGGCTGGAGCGCAGCGTCCGCGAGCGTTTCCTCCGCACGCGCTGAGCACTCTCCCCGTTATTTATTCGCTCCCGGCCCGAGCCCCCCGCATGGGCGGCCCGCAAGTCGCGCACCTAAGGAAGCTTTGGACCCGGCTCCTGTGGCGTTAAATTTATTTTTCATAAAGCCGATTGGCAAACGAGTGTGGTGTCCGGCCAGCGCGCAGTGGGCACATCTCGCAGGGGACACACCTGGGCAGGCTGCCCGGGCGCGGCCTGCTGCCTTCCCCCCCCTCCCCACCCCGACTGGGACGGACCCTCGATGGGGGAAGGGTTGTGGGAGACGGGGACAGCGGGTGGCAGCCGTCCCCAGGCCTCACTGCGTGATCCTCCCCACCCCAGTTGTGCTCTCAGTGGTTAGGATGGTGTGGAGGGAGGGTTGCCCAGTCCCTGGGCTCTCACCGTGGAACAGAAGCCAGCCCGTGTGTCCTGGGGCACCAGGAGAAGTGTCCCCCTCGTTACCCCTCCTTTGGGCTCCACCCTCAAAGCAGGGGATTTCCCAGCAAGGGACCGGCCAAGACCTCCCGGTAGGACAGCGTGTCTCACTCGCTTTCTGGGAAATGTCGGTTTTCCCTTCTGGGGCAGGTTTGGATGACGGCTTGACTCACCAATCCAGGGGAACTCCCAGTCCTGGCCTGGCAGCCCCCTGCCAGCCCCGGAACCCCCTGCCTGACCCCCAGGAAGGGCCCCAGGGGAGGCAGAGTCACAGCCCCCCACTCCCCCATGACTCATCACCTGCAGCTGGTCCCCAGCCCCAGCCCTGACTCATCCCTTTCCCAGCATCTCCTCCTGGGCCCCATCGGGGAGAGCAGCTGGGACTGTGACCCTCAGACACGAAGCCACCAGGCCTCTGGAGGAACAGTGGACAGGAGCCACTCCAACTGTCTTTATTTCACCCACAGCTAGGCTCATGGGGGGTTGGCAGCTCCTGCAGGGGCCGTGTGGGAGGGTCCTGAGGACCAGTCTCGCCTGGAGGGCCTCTGCTCCTGGACACAGGCCTGGAAAGGGCTTTCTAGATGGCTCACCCCAGCCCTGAGGGGGACCCCGCCCTTCACTGCCAGCTGGAAGCGCAGGCCCAGCACACCACCAGCCCACCCCAGAGGTGGTAACTGTGGTCATCCTAGGTGGGTGGCAGGCAGGCTTGCGGGGGATGGGGGGGTGGGGTGATGCCCACTCCCAGCACAACCGCCTAGCTTTACCGTCCTTGCTGGGGATCAAAACAAGGTGGCTGGGCCAGTGGAGGGGGCACACAGCCTCCCAGGCAGGTCTCCCCTGCCCTGTCCTGAGGCTGCATCAGGACAGGGACGGAGGCAAGCCCAGGTCTTCCTGAAGCTGACACCAGCCCCCCGGTCCGCCTCCAGGATCAGAGGGAACAGAGGCTGAGGACAGCCATGGCCCCCCGGCCCCCTCTGTGGGCACGATGTAGCCCTGGTCACTGTGAAAGGCCCCACACCTCTGGAAAAACCCAGTTCCAAGCAGCTGCCCCACAAGGCCCCACGAGGGTCCAGGCCGGCAGGCCTGCTGGAGCAGCAGCTCCAAAGGGAGTGGTGGCCTGCCAAGGCCTCACCCCGGGACCCCAAAACTGGGCCTTGGGGGCGGGGCCCAGGCCCGATGTGAGGGTCTGGTGGGGTCCCTGCCACCCCAGCTCCCCTCGGCAGAAGAAGCCTCCGGATGCCTACGCTTTTCTGGATACAGAGAAAAGTTTGTCTTAGAAGAAAAACAAAGCAAGTAGAACCACCCCAAGGCAAAGCCAACCCAGCCCCCGGGGGGATCAGCGGCGGAATCAGCAGGAGCTCTTCAGGACGAGCGGCAGGCGCCCTGGGCCGGCTGCGCCTATGTGATGTCCCGCTGCCGCGGCGGCCGGTGCACGTTCCGCACGACGCACTTCACCATCCACTCGATGCCCTCGCGCACCCCCTTACTGTGGAGACAGTGGGTGTGAGGCGGGGCCAGCCGTGGCCCCCGGCGCCCAGGGCAAGCCCCACTCACCCCGTGAGGGCCGAGCAGGCCTGGGTCAGGCAGTCGCGCCTGCCGATCTTGGAGGCGCAGTCGCTGAACACAGTCTTGATGTCGGGGATGGAGAGGCAAGTCTGGGGGAGGCGAGGCTGCGAGGATCAGGCTCAGGCCCGGCCCCAGGGCAGCTCCTAGAGCTGCAGGGGGCACCCCGGGGCTACTCCGTCCAGGAGGAGTCCTGCCTGGCGAGCCACCTCAGGGGAGCAGGTGTCAGGGAAGGTCTACAGGGAAGCAGTGCTCAGGGCCCCCTCCATGCGGATGGCTCTGCACCACCAGTGGTCAGTGGTCCCAGGGGATGAGGCCAGCACAGCTGCTGTGCTCAAGGGCAGCAGACAGGTCAGGGTCAGGGCTGACTCCCACCCTGGTCCCTCTGCATCTTCTTTCCAGAGCTTTCTTTCACCTGGGTCTGCCCAGCAGGAGGCTCCCACTGGCAGCACTGCGGCCAGAAGCCTGGCGGGGGGGGGGGGGGGGGGGGGGGGGCGGCGGCTCTGCCCCCAGGGCAGCCATGCCCTGGTGTCTGAGGAAGGCAGCAGCCCTCCCCTGGGAGAGGCGCCCTGTCCCCCGGGAGTGGGGCCCACTGGGCCCAGGGGCTCACCTCAATGTCCTGCTTGTTGGCCAGCACCAGGATGGGGACACCGTCCAGCGCCTCGCTTGTGACCATCTTCTCTGGGGCGAGCAGAGAGGAGGCAGTGAGCGCCCTTTGTCCGCCTCTGCCCAGAGGTCCCCAGGCCCTCACGGACCCCCTAGAGGCGTGGACGCACTCAGCGGGGCCCTCCTGACCTGGCGCCCTCCCCCTCCCCCACCCAGCCCAGCTCTGGAGGCAGCCTGGCCAGCCGCACACACCGAATGCTCGCTTGGACTCGGACAGCCGCTCCTCATCCGTGGAGTCGATGACGTAGATGACGCCATGGCACTCCGCGTAGTACTGGGCGGGAGCAGAACGGGGTGCTGAGCCGCGGGCACCCGGCCACCTTGAGGCAGCCCCCAGCTGGAAGACCCTTCTGGGGTGCTTCCTGGGGGTGGGGAGGGAGGGCAGAGTGGAGAGGCGCCCCAGACCCCCCGGGCCGGGGTGGCCACCTCCCTCACCCACTTGCCGGGTGCTGTGCTCCGAACACCGCTTCAGCCTCCGCTCTTAGGACCCACCCACACCTGCTGGCCTGACGGCAGCCGGAGGAGGAAGGCTGGGGCTTGGGGTCTCAGCAGGCCTGGGGGTGGGGGCAGCGGCGGCTTGCCGTCGGGAAGCCACGGAAAGCCCGCCGAGGGGCGAGTCCGGAACATTCACAGCAGCTCTGCCCCCTGCGCGGGACAGAACCAACACCTGAGCCAGCGCCAGCGAGCTCGGAGCTCTGCAGGCTGGACCGGGGCCGGGAGGGTGGCTGGCCCTGGGTTCCCTCCCAGCAGCGGCCACACAGGAGCCACCCCGACACTTAAAACCACCAGAGCCCGGGGTATGGGGAGAGCTATGGGGGGTGAACGGCAGCACCCCTGGGAAAGGACAGACACACGAAACAGGCCTGGCAAGTCAGCCTTTTGTTCCGCTCAGAAAAGAGTACAGAAATGCCCACACTGGCGGAGCGGGTGACGCCCCCACGCGCACTCCAGCTCCTGCCCAGCGTGATCCCAAGAACCGGGAACACGCACATGTCCCACAGGGCATGACGCCAACTTGTCCCCGCCCCCCCAGTACAAGTCAAGCCTTTGTACCTGCACTCGCTACAGAGAAGGAAGCCCGACACGGGTGGCCTCTGGGTCTGCAGACCACACGTCCTACACCCGGGGCCTCTCTGGCCAGCCTGCTGGGTGACGCAGGGCCAGGAGCTGCGGCCCAACCGTGGAGGCCTCCAAGGCAGGAGGGGACAGCGTGGGGTTTGCAGCGAGTCAGTGTGGGAATCACTGCTCTGCCCCTGGGGCCCCTGTGGTGGCAGGGGACTTCAACCCATGTGCAACCGGGCCCCGGCAGACGGGCCCAGGTCCACCGCCACGCCCTCGGGCGTCGCGTGACGGCCAGGCAGCAGCGGCAGGGATAGGGGCGGCACCCCTGGGGCTTAGCGTGAGCCCAACCTGGAGGGCAAGGGGCTGCCCTGAGCCCGCGGCAACCGCCGTGCCCAGACCCTGATGGTGGTGTCACCTGTGGCCTCGCGCTGGAGGGCTCTCGGCTGTGGCCTGGAGGGACAGAGGCCAGAAGTCACCCCTGTGGCAGGGCGCCAGGGGGTCTGCTTGGTCCACAGACCTGGCCTGAGGCTGGCACGCGCACAGACCCGTGGGCAGCAGCGTGCGGCACGAGCGGAGGTGTGGGTGGACGGACAGTAGTGGACACGCGAGTGAAGACCCGCCGGACCGTGCCGCATGGCACGGGGGTGGGGGGCAGGCCCCACGACAGCGGCTCAGATCCAGAGCGGGAGCAGAAGCCCCACTTTCCACCCCTCCTGGTGACTCAGAGCTGGGGTTAGGGGTGTGGTCACCTCCATGCTACCTGCTCACAGGGGCCAGCAGGGCGCCCACCCTGGCAGGGGCACCTGACGCCGTAGGCAAGCGGCAGGGCACCCACTCCACCTGAGTCACAGAGCACGCGAGCAGCCCAGGGTCCCTCCGAGACGGCAGGCTCAGCGATCGGGGCTCAGCCCCTCGTGATGAGGCAACGAGGCCACGCCACCAACAGACGTGGAAGCTGGTGGGGGGATGGGGGGGCACGACCAACCCAGTTTCCCCTCAGGAGAAGCCAGTCCCCAACCAGAGGCGTGTGTGTGCAGGTGCACCTGTCACCGGCCGTGGCCTGGCTGCCGTGACAAGCAGTGCACCCAGTGCAGATCCCCTTGTTGGCTCCTGCAAGACCCATTCTGACCCATAAAGAGCCATCTGACCATGTCACAGCCACCCAGGGCAGCCCACCGTGGTGACCTGCCACAGGGATGGAGTCCCAGCCAGCTTGGCCCGACATGGGGCAGCATCTGAGATGACCCCACCCCTGCCCAGGCCTGCATCCCCCCCCATACACTTGCACCCCAACCTCTGCCGCAGCATCTGCCCCCGAGACCCTTGCCTATGACAGAATATCAGGACCTGTCTCACACTCCCCGCGTTGAGTCTAGAGTTTGCACAGACAGCCCCTAGCTTGGGTCTGCCTTGGTCCAACTTAAATGGCCACAGGAGGTCTGTCAGTGACCTTCTGGCCGCAGGATGGAACCTGTCCTCTTGGCTGGAGGTCAGGACGAGGGGGACACTTTGGGAGGAAAAAGGAAAAAGTGACCAGGTACGTGCTGCTGGGGTCAAACCAGAAATCAAGACCAGGGCATGCGAGCCACCGGCAAGTGCTGGGATGGGCACATTTGCCCCCAGAATCAGGGTGAGCTTGTCTGAGCTTGTCAGAGTGCCCCTGGCACTAGGCTGTACCAAAGCCGCCACGTCAATCCATTGGGAGAGGGCTGAGGGAAGAGGCTTGTCCTGCCCTGTTCTCTGCTGGACCCCGGTGCCTGGCACAGGCTGAGCTGAACACCGACTCCAGTCTCGAGGTCTCAGAAACGCTTCAAACCTACCTCGAAAGAGGAGACACGTGCTGTGGGCCGTGGAGGACACCCTCCCCTGATGGGGAAGGGGCCACCATGGAGGACAGGCCCTAAGCTAGGACTGAGGGAGGACCCAGTAGGGGAGACTCAGGCCCCGGTGCTGCACCTGAGCACCAAACAGGCGTTGCGTCTCCCCCAGGTCTGCTCCTCTACCATTCTTCATCTCGTCCCGTTCTGATCAGCAACAAAATCTCTAAGCCAAAAGGAACCGAGTTTGTCTCTGCTCTTGGGGGGAGTGACTTGGGAACTGGGATGGAGGCGAGCCTCAGGAACCAAGTGGGTGACGGAAGCCGCCAACAGCAAGAAAAGAAGGAGAGTCCCAGGCCTTCTGAGGAAAGGCAGGAAGAGACCACGGTGCCAACTAGAGAGATGGCACGACAGGCAGGCCAGGGAGTCGATGTGGCATCCGCCCACCTTACCTTGTCCCACAGAGACTGCAGCTCCTCCTGCCCCCCTAAGTCCCAGAACATGAGGCGGGCCTTTCCAAAGTCCACAGTGCCGACTGGGAAGAAAAGGAGACAGGTGAGGCTGTGGCCTTGGTCCCTGACACACGGGCTCCCAGCCCTCCCGGGAGGACCAGGCGGTGCCGGCGCTCCGCGATGCTGGGGCCAGTGGGAGCCGGAGCAGTGGCCTCACCCTCGGCCTCCGTACACTGCAGCATCCTCAGGGTTCTGCCCCCCAAACCCACAGCCGTAAAGGACCTCCTTACTGTTTAGGCCCACAGTGGTAGTGATTTTGGACAGACTCATCCCCTTGTAGTTCTTGTTGAACCGGGTCTTTGACTGCTCCAAGAAGGTCTAAAGGGAGAGACAGAAAGAGGGGTGACGTGAGAACTGGGAGACTTCTCATGGCTGCTTCACAAATACCCCTACTTGGGCCTATTCCTCTAAACTGAAACAAAACAAAACAACGTTTTGCTTTTAAAGCAGCTAGCGGTAACTGTCCCATGGTCTTAAGCGGAGTTCGGATCCTGTATGGGTACAGAACATGCAGCTAAAAGCATAAAACCAACAGGACCATGGGGCAGCGGGGGAGTAGGGGTGTTGACACGGGACCGCACGTACCGTCTTCCCGGCGTTGTCCAGACCCAAGATCAGAATGCAGTACTCATCCTTCTGGAACATGTACTTGTACAGGCCTGACAGCAGCGTGTACATCCTGCCCTGGGAACCCGAGATCGGTCACGGGCGAACCGGCCCGCACCACGCCTCCCCAGCGCCCCTCAACGGGCAGAGGGTCTGTCTGTCCGCTTGACCGCTCAGAGCTGGAGCCCTGAGCTGGGCTCCTCCTGACCCGCCTCCCCTCAGCCCGGCACTGCCTCCGCAACTGCTCCCGCCTTGGCCCGGAGCTCCCGGCGCCCTCGCTCCCACTCCCGGCCCGGCCAGGGAGCTCCGCTCGCAGGCAAAAGGCGGCCCGTCCCGCCCCGCTTCACCCCGAGCGCGGCCCTCGCTCCCCAGCCCGGGCTCCCCTCGGGCTTCGCTCCGCTCGGGTCTCCCCGCGAGCCGCCCGCCTCGCACCCGGCCCGCCGCGGGCGCCTCTCAGAGGCGGGGCGCATGGGTGCGGGTGGAGGGCGGCGCGGACAGACTGCGGACCGGCCGCCGGGCCCGGGCCCAGATCCGCTCGCCCTACTCGACTTACTTGCGCCCGCCCGGCCGGGCCGCGGAGCCGGGGAGCCGAAGAGCCGGCGGAACCGCAGCGCGCCTGGCCCTCTGACCCCACGCTGACCCCGCGCTGACCCCGCGTGGCGCCCGACGGGACGCCGGCTGGCCACCCGGGGAGGGGCGGAGCCGTCCCGGCGGCCCCCGCGCCAGGCACTTCCGGCGGCGGCGGCGGCGCTCGGGCGGAAGTGCCTGTCGGTTGCGGGGGCGGAAGCGGGCGTGGGGCGTCTTTGGCCGGTGAGGCCGGGAGGCCGTCTGTGGCGGCGGCCGGGAGACTGCGCAGAGGAGGGCCGGAGGCGAGGGGGTCTGGGCGACTGGGCCTGGGCCCTTGGTGGCAGGCCGAGCGGGGGCGGGCGGCGCGGGGCCCGGGGGGTGGGCCCGGCCGGGGGCATCGGGCTGGGACGCAGATACCCCGGATGAACTTGACGGCAGCTCCCGGGAAGGGAGCGGAGGCCGTGGGGCCAGCGGCCAAGGGCTGGCTCTGGCTCTTTTTCTCGGAGGTGGAAACTTCTCTCGGCCCAAACGGGAGGCAGGGCGGTTGACGGTTCCGCAGGCTGTCCGCCGAGGGCGGCGGTTGGCCAGCGCTCAGTACTAGCCTCGCGGGGACGGCCGGTCCCGGGTTCATCCGGCTTCTCTTCCCCGCATCTCTGGCTCCCACGCCTCCCCTCTGAGGACCCAGGAACCCGGCCCCTCCCGGCAGGATGGACGAGGAGAGCCTGCAGACCGCCCTCCGGACCTACGACGCGCAGCTGCAGCAGGTGGAGCTGGCTCTGGGCACTGGCCTGGATCCCTCGGAGCTGGCAGATCTGCGCCAGCTGCAGGGGGACCTGAAGGAGCTGATCGAGCTCACTGAGGCCAGCCTGGTGTCCGTCAGGAAGAGCAAGCTGCTGGCGGCGCTGGATGGAGAGCGCCCAGCCCAGGAGGATGCTGAGTACTTGGCTTTCCAGGAGGCCATTGCTGAGGCAGTGGAGGTGCCAGTAGCCCCCGAGGCAGAATTGGAGACTGTTCCTATGAGAGAGACCGGGCCAGGACCCACGGAGCCTGGGCGGGAGGAGGACGATGGGGAGGACGAGGACGGGGCAGAGCTGAGTGGGAGGAAGGTGAACGCCCCCTACTACAGTACCTGGGGAACCCTGGAGTATCACAACGCCATGATCGTGGGCACCGAGGAGATGGATGATGGCTCTCCGGGCGTGCGCGTACTCTATCTCTACCCCACTCACAAGTCCCTGAAGCCTTGCCCGTTCTTCCTGGAGGGGAAGTGCCGTTTCCAGGAAAGCTGCAGGTAAGGCCTGGGTTCCCGGGGCCCCTGGGGTCGTGGGGGGGGGGTGGATTGCACACAGGATCAGGGGCTAGGTGGGCCCTCTGGGCTTTGAAGTTTTGTGCTTCTTTGCCCAGCAGAGTGCTGACAAGAAGAGACCGTGGGGGACAGGGGATTCTTCTAGCAGTGTCCTTGTTTAGGTGTTTAGTTGGATTTTCCCTGGGTAGATGAAGAAGTATGGAAGGGCTGATGTTGAAAAGAATGGACTCCCCCCCCCGCCCCCATCACCAGTTTTATTCTTCAGAATGAAACTTCTAAAATTTGCTTTTTTTTTTTTTTTTTGCGGTACGCGGGCCCCTCACTGTTGTGGCCTCTCCCGTTGCGGAGCACAGGCTCCGGACGCGCAGGCCCAGCGGCCATGGCTCACGGGCCCAGCCGCTCCGCGGCATGTGGGATCTTCCCGGACCGGGGCACGAACCCGTGTCCCCTGCATCGGCAGGCGGACTCTCAACCACTGCGCCACCAGGGAAGCCCTAAAATTTGCTTTTATTATAGAAACTTGATTATAGAAGTTGTGAAACATGTGAAGTTGGAGGGAGTAGTGTACAGGTTGCCCGTGCTCCAGCTTCAGGCGTCATTGTCTGTCAAGATCGTGCCAGTCTTGTTTCAACTCTTCCTGCCTCTGGATTACCTTAAAGCAAGTTGTAGAAATTACTGGGCTTTCTCTTATAAATACTTCAGGATACTACCCTAACCTGAGTGATAAGGATGTTATTTTAAAAACCATCTCCGTGTCGCTGTCACACTTAACAGAATTTAACAGTAATACTTTGTTCGTATTCAAATTTCCACAGTTGTAATGATGTTGCTTTTTGCTTAAGCACATGACTTTAACTTTGCTTCTTTTTACTTTTTCTTTGCAAAGAATACTTATCGAGATTTCCAATAGATGATTTTCTTTTTTAGCCAATAGTCCAGAGTAACTTCCTTTAGTTCTTCCGTTGTCTTATTTCTTTATAGATTCTTGCTGGGCCCTAAGTCTTACTTGCTACATTTGCCCCTTTTTTCCTTTCATTCCCTGTAAGTTTTGTGAAAGGCGTAGCGTGCACACAGGGAAGTGCACGACAAATCAGTCATAAGCCTCCTCCAGCTTCCACAGGGTGGGTGCGCCCCTATCCTCAGCAAACAGTCATGGAGCAGAGGAGGGGGCCCTCCATCCTTTCTGCCACTGGTCCCTCCGGAGGGTTCCTCCCCATCCCTGTGCCATGTCCTGTGTGGTGATGAGAACTAACGTGTCCCTGTGCTGCGTCCTCTGGGCAGGCACTGTTCCGAGGGTTTCATGCGTATTAACTCACCTGGCAGCAGGCCCGCCAGGTAGGCCGTAAGGCTGCTGTGGTCGCTGGGCCTCCCAGGCAGCCAGGCTCTGAGACGGGCCGGCTCCCCTCTGCCGTGGTCTCAGCTGCTGCCTGCTGTCAGCTTTAGGCCCAACCCATGCAGCCCACGAACATGCCCCTCACCACCACCCTGGTCTGATAGTTATTTTCTTGCATTTGTTTTGGATTTTTAAAATTTACTTATTTAAAATTTTATTTTAAAGATAAAATAGTGTTGAAGCACCCTGTGGCCCACTGCTCTGTCGCAGCCCCTCCCCTTCTTGGGAGGCTCGTTGGCACATCTGTGGTGTGTTTCCCTCTAGTACACATGAGACCTTTATAGACACGTGTATCTGTGAATAGGACATATTTGTGCTTTATTTTCTGATTAAGTGGTTAGCATGCAGGATGCTTCGTTTTGCAGCTCTTCTCAGAGAGCGTGTCTGTGAGAAAAGTCCACGTTGATGTTTATAGAAATATTTTGTGCATTTTAACTGCTGTGTTATTTTCCTCATGAATATGCCACATTTTATTCTGTCTCCTGGTGTTTCCCAGTTTGTTTGTTTTTTTAAATTTATTGGTTGAATGCTGCGCGCGGGCTTTCTCTAGTTGAGGTGAGTGGGGGCTACTCTTCATTGAGGTGCACGGGCTTCTTATTGCTGTGGCTTCTCTTGTTGCAGAGCACGGGCTGTAGAGCACAGGCTCAGTAGTTGTGGCACGCAGGCTCAGCAGTTGTAGCTCGTGGGCTGTAGAGCACAGGCTCAGTAGTTGTGGCGCACGGGCTTAGTTGCTCCGCGGCATGTGGGATCTTCCCGGACCAGGGCTCAAACCTGTGTCCCCTGCATTGGCAGGCGGATTCTTAACCACTGCGCCACCAGGGAAGTCCATTTTCCCAGTTGTTATTTATTACAAACAACGTGCTGTGAACATCCTAGTGCACATCTTTCATCCCTGGTGAGAATGTCCCCGGTGTGTAGCAGTGTGGAGAACACGCGCATTTTCTGTCCTTGTGCGCCGTACGGTTCCCAGTCCCTGGTCTGCTCCGTAGTCACCCTCGGTCACGTTCTCTTACTTGCGAATTCGTGCCCACTGAGAGCTGGGGATGTGATCTTGATTGAACTTGTATTTCCTTGATTATTAGCAAGATTGAGCATTTTTTCGTACATTTGTTCTAACTTCATCATTCTGTTTCAATGTCCTTATCAGTAAAAACAGAGATGAGGATGTCTCTCGCAGTTGTTGGGAGAACGGGATGCGTTAATAGAAGTAAAAGAATATTGAACAGTAGCTAACGTGTAGTAAGGACACAGTGAACTTCAAATTTTTATCTTGTTATTGTAAAATAAAATCAGACAGAGGAAGTAAAGAAGTAGCATGAGGAATCATTGTAACATCCTAGTACTCGCTGCTCAGATCAAAACTACAAATTTGCCAATTACCCCACGAGCCCCTCTGTTTGCCTCAGCCCAGACACAGCCTTCTCCCTCTGCCAAAAAGAAGCACTGTCTCGACTTTTATGATAATCACTTCCTTGTGTTCTTTGTTGCTTATCACTCAGGTGCGGCCGGGTGTAAACGTTGTAGTTTAATCTTGCTCGCTTTTTAAGGCTGCTGAGTCTGCACCCCGCCCCCCCACCCCTGCCTTTCCTGGCCTCACAGTTTCACTGTTGAAGGACCAGACCCTTTGACTGTCACCGACCGCCCTGGTGCAGCCCAGCATGTTCCTGTGTTCACCGCAGGCTGGCATCTGGATCCAGGGACCTGGTCACACTCAGGACCCCCAGTTGGGCATGTCTCTAGGTGTTGTGCTTTCGTCAGGAGGCACCTGATGTATAGCTGCCAACGGTGCTCAACGCCGAGATCCACTGATACAGTGTGGATTGCAAAAAAGAGCTCTTTAATTCTGTCAGTTCATTTACTAGCCGAACGTTATAGAGAGATGCCTTTCCTTGTCTACAATTTGGCTATCTAGTGGTACAGATCATATGGAAAAGGCAGGGTAACGCCGGACTTTTCTGTTTTGTTTCCTTGGTTTCCAAGATAGCAAATTGGTTCTCTTTCATCCTGAGGTGATAAATTGGCTTTTAAAAAATATTTAATATCCATATGGACTGATGGATTTAAATATATTTGATGAATTTCAGTCCATGAAGATTCTGATCTTTTTCTTTTTTTTCTTTGTGGTACGCGGGCCACTCACTGTTGCCTCTCCTTTTGTGGAGCACAGGCTCTGGACGTGCAGGCTCAGGGGCCATGGCTCACGGGCCCAGCCGCTCCGCGGCATGTGGTATCCTCCCGGACCGGGACACGAACCCGTGTCCCCTGCATCGGCAGGCGGACTCTCAACCACTGTGCCACCAGGGAAGCCCAGATTCTTATCTTTATTGAGACTCAAATTGTCTCACCCTTGTCAAGTGGGAGCTTCTTCAGGTTGGCTCCCACATCCTTTTGACACAGCCCCAGGAGTCACGGTTTCCCACAGTCATCTGCATTCTTCCTACCCCAGACCTGAAGGCACCCAAGTCTCCAAGAAGCCCTGGTTTCTTTTAATGGGAGATGGTATTTCACAACCCACAGTGGGGGCACTGGGATGTACTTTGCTGCTAGTTGGTTCATTGCTGTAGGCTTTTTTAGCAGACGGACCTAGGAAATACAGGTGGACACACACTAATGTACATGTTAATGTATATGTACCCATACCACATACTTATGTTTTTAAGGACAAATACTTTGTGAATTTATACTGATATTTTCAATTCAAATTAAGGATTGCAGTGTTTCTACTTAATCTTTTCTGGATCACATCCGTATTTCCTTCTTTATGCCAGGACTCTGGTTCTCAAGGACATAGGGAATGATGGGCTCCAAAGGACCCATAATTAATTTGTTTTATCCCATTTTACACACACAGGACACTCAGAATAACATTCATTCATTCTTCCATTATGATGATTGAAAACTGTTAAAAGCATTTTTACACGTACTACTACCCACATTCTCCCTCTGTCTTTGTGATTGCACTAGACCTGCGTTGTTGGATCTTGTGGCCGTTACAGCCATTGTTTCCCTTTTACTCCCAACCTTAGTTCTAGAGGGACCTTTGCATTTCATGCTTACCATCATTCGATCTGTTGGGGTCTTTTTAGCATTTCGGTTGTATGAGACTCGTTTTCTGGTAGGTTCTTCAGGAAGGGCTCACAGGAATAATGTTTTCAGAGATCTGACATGTTGATTAGGTTCTGTTTGTGTCTTTTATACTGGAAGAGCAGTTTTGTTGAATACATTAAGTCCCCTACATATGAACGAATTCTGTTCTGAGAGTGCGTTTGTAAGTGCAATTTGTTCATAAGTCCAACAAAGTTAGCCTAGGTACCCAACAAACACAATCAGCTATATAGTATTGTACTGTAATAGGCTGTTAGTACTTTTCACACAAGTAATATATAAAAAATAACACAAAAAATAAAACATTTTAAATCTTACAGTACCTTGAGAAGTACAGTAGTACAGTACAACAGCTGACATGCAGTGGCACATTTGCATCTTTGAAAGTTCGCAACTTGAAGGTTCATATGTAGGGGACTTACTGTATAAGATTCTTATCTCGTATTACTTTCCTTGAATATTTCATATAACTTATTCTATTTTGATATAAAATATTGTTGAAAATTTCCCTTGTAAATCACATGCTCTAATGGTGTAAGGGTCCAGCTTCATTCTTTTGCATGTAGGTATCCAGTTTCCCAGTACCATTTGTTGAAAGAACTGTCCTTTCCCCATTGAATTGTCATGACACCCCTGACGAGACCTGACTGATGTGTGTGAGGGGTTATTTCTGGGTTCTCTCATCCAGTTCATTGGTCCACACCAATGGACTGGATGTGTTTATGCCAGTACATACTGTTTGGATGACTGTAGCTTTGTAGTAAGTTTTGAAGTCAGGAAGTACATAGTCCTCAAACATTTTTTCTTCTTCTCAAAGATTCTTTTGGCTATTCAAGATCCATTCCATTTCCATATGAATTTTAAAATCAGCTTGTCCAATTCTGTGTAAAAGAAGATTGGAATTTTGATAGGAATTGCATTGCATCTGTAGATCAATGTGGGTAGTATTGCCATCCTAATAATATGAAGTCTTCTAATTTATGAACATGGGATCTTTTTCCAATTATGTAGGTCTTCTTTAATTTCTTTCAGCAATGTTCTGTAGTTGTAGTTCACAAGCCTTGGTTAAATTTATTTCTAAGTATTTTATTCACTTTCATGCTGCTGTAAATGAAATTATTTCATTTTTAGATTGTGCATTTATAGTGTATTAATATGCAACTGATCTTTCTATGTTGATCTTATATCCTATAACACTATCAAATTCATTTTTTAGCTCTAATAGGATTTTTTTCTGGATTATTTAGGGCTTTCTATATATACAGTTATGTCATTGACAAATAGAGGTACTTTTGCTTCTTTTTTTTTTTTAATTTTTTTTTTGGCTGCACTGGGTCTTCGTTGCTGTTCTCGGGCTTTCTCTAGTTGCGGCGAACAGGGGGCTACTCTTCATTGTGGTCCGCGGGCTTCTCACTGCAGTGGTTTCTCCTGTTGTGGAGCATGGGCTCTAGGCACGCAGGCCTCAGTAGGTGTGGCACGCGGGCTCAGTAATTGTGGCTCGCGGGCGCTAGAGCGCAAGCCCAGTAGTGGCGCAGGGGCTTAGCTGCTCCGTGGCATGTGGGAGCTTCCCAGACCAGGGCTCTAACCTGTGTCCGCTGCATTGGCAGGCAGATTCCTAACCACTGTGCCACCAGGGAAGCCCACTGTTGCTTCTTCCCTTCCAATTTGGATGGCTTTTATTTATTTTTCTTGCTTAACTGCTCCGCCTAGAACTTCCAATACTACACTGAATAGAAGTAGCGAGAGCAGCCATCCTTGTCTTGTTCCTGATCTTAGGGGGGAAGCACCCAGTCTCTCACCACTGAGTGTGATGTGAGCTGTGGGTTTTCCATCGTTGCTGTTTATCAGGTTGAGTGTTGTTTTGGTTGTTTTTTTAAAATCTATTTATTTATTTTTGGCTGCATTTGGTCTTTGTTGCTGTGTACGGGCTTTCTGTAGTTGCGGCCAGAGGGGGCTACTCTTTGTTGTGGTGCGCGGGCTTCTCATTGCAGTGGCTTCTCTTGTTGTGGAGCGCGGGCTCTAGGGGCACGGGCTTCAGTAGTTGTGGCACGTGGACTCAGTAGTTGCGGCTCGCTGGCTCTAGAGCGCAGGCTCAGTAGTTGTGGCACACAGGCTTAGTTGCTCTGTGGCATGTGGGATCTTCCAAGACGAGGGCTCAGACCCGTGTGCCCTGCATTGGCAGGCGGATTCTTAACCCCTGCGCCACCAGGGAAGCCCCTGAGTGTTTTTAACATGCAAGGGTGTTGCATTTTTTCAAGTATCTTTTGTATATCGGTTGACGTGCTAGTTTTCTATTAATGTGCTCTGTTTTATTGAATGGCTTTCATGTGTTGAACCACCCTTGCATTCCTGGGATAAACCGAACTGAGTTGTGGTGTATACTCATTCTAAATGCTCGTTTTTTGGTTCAAGTTTTTACTTGTTCTGGAGTGTATTTTCGTGAATGTTGTGAAGCAGATGATCGAGTGGGGTGGTGTTGGGGTTTTCTGTATGGGAACCAATTTTTAATGTTCTCCTTATGAAATCCGCAGTGTGTGTTCCCCTGCCTCATGGGTAACGCCTCCCCTGTCCTGCATGAAGTTTGTTGTATGAGAGGCTCTTCCTGGGTGCACTTCGTTCCATTGATCAGGCTGCCTGTGCTCTTGGTTGACGTTTGTTTCATGGACACGCCGTTAACTACTCCCCATGGTTGGGAACTTAGGTTATTTCCAAATCTTTCGTGTTTGGGTCACATCCTTCTGGCTCAGTCCTTACATACTTTCATTATTGTTGTTTTAGGGTCATTCCCTAGAAGCGCTTGCTGGATTAAGGGAGACACCAAATTTTAGGGCTTCTAAGAGTACCAAAGATTCCTGCAGGGAGGTTTAGTTGGTGGTGTCTGTAGTGTCTGGGTGTGTTGAGGGGTGTTTGGCCAAATTCACCGAGTCTGGGCATCTTTCTTCGGTTGAAGAGGGCTTTTCAACCACTGTGCCCACTGTAGGACACGTGGGCCAGTTTTGCAGCTGCTGGTGCCACTGACCGTTGGTGGTACCCTGGGGGCCTGAGGACAGTCAGGGGTGAGAAGGAACGGGCCAGAACCCCGCCAGGGAGGCATCCGAGGCCACCTTTGTTTGCTCCTGGAAGGTGACTGAAATGCCTTGTTTCCCCTCCTTTCTCCCCATGGCCTCCACCTAGGAGGCCAGCCACGGCAGGGCTGGCTGTGTGTCCGGAGCGAGTGCCTGTCTTCACTTACTCTCATGGGCTTAGAACCGCTTCCTCCTTGAAATGGGGGCACAGCAGGAGATGTGTGCGTGGTTGCTTCATGTCTTTATTTGGCAAAGTTAAAGGTTGCAGCCCTATGTTCCCACTTCCTCCCCCACCTCCTCTCTCCCGGTTTTCATTTTGGTTTCACTGTTTCACTGACATCTAGAAGTCGAGGCAGCACTGTTACAACAGCTCTTCCTAATTGGCTGGGGAGGACTCAGTCCTGTGAGAGCACGCAGACACACTTGCCTTGATGACCTGTTGTATCTGGTGGAGAGGCGCCGGGGAGCTCTCTTCACAAGGATGTCTACCAGCCATGTGTGTGCCTGTGTATACATGACTCTAGCCCAGAAGGCTGGGGAGAAACTCGAAGCATCTTTTCCTCAGGGTACCCAGGTCCATCCTGAGAGTGAGAGCACAAGCACAAGTGTGTGTGTCCATACATATGCATGCACACATGTACACATGTATGCACACGTCCACACATGTGTGCATGTACATTGCATACGTGTGTGGGTGAGTGTGTATACTGTGTGTGTACCTATATGTACACACGTTTGTGTGCATGTGTGTATGCACGTGTGCATGAGTATATGTGTGCCTGTGCATACTTGTGTGCGCGTGTATGTACACATACATGTGTGTTTGTGCACGTGTGTGCATGCACGCATAAATGTGTGGGTGTGTTGTGCATGTGTGTGTATACGTATGCATGTATGGGCATGGATGTGTGTGTGTGCACGTGTGCATGGGTTGTGTGCATACATGCGTACGTATGTGTTCAGTGTATATTGTGTGTGCACGTGTGAGTGGGTGTGTATTGTGTGCATGTTTATACACGTGTGTGTTCAGTGGATGTGTGTACATGTGTGCATGGGTGTGTGTGTCATATTTTTGTACACACGTGTTCAGCAGATATGTATATAGATGTGTGTGTCTGTCTCCCCGTCCATCCTTCCTGTCCAGGCGGTGTCCAGGCAGGTAGACGGGATTCTCCCGGCTCACGGGGCCCTGGTGGCCGTGTCTGAGTCTGCATCCCTATGGCCCTCTCTGCAGGTTCTCCCATGGGCAGGTGGTCTCTGTGGATGAGCTGCGCCCCTTCCAAGACCCGGACCTGAGCTCCCTGCAGGCCGGCTCTGCGTGTCTGGCCAAGCGGCAGGATGGCCTCTGGCACCCAGCGCGGATCACTGGTGAGGCTGCCTGGGGCCTCCCTGATGGGGTCCTTTCTGGGAACCCTCCCCGTGTGTCACATGTTAGTCCTGCCCAACAACTCCTCTGTTTGGGCATTGGGATCCCACCCCACGCCCAAGAGGAGCAAGGCCCCGCCTTGGCCCCGCCCTGCTCCCAGCTTCCAGAGTGGCTCCTTCCATGTGTTAAGGCCACTGCCCTGCTGCCTCTGTGCCCCCCCAGATGTGGACAGTGGCTACTACACGGTCAAATTTGACTCTCTGCTGTTGAAAGAGGCCGTGGTGGAGGGGGACAGCATCCTGCCCCCGCTGCGCTCGGAGCCCGCAGGTTCCTCTGACTCAGACGGCAGTGACATGGACGACCCCAGCTATGCTCGAGGTATGGCTGCTGCCACCCCGAGAGGCTCCTGGCTGGCAGGGTCCCATACTGTGGTCAGTACGAGGACGCGCTTGGGGCAGACGCGAGGCCCCCACAGCGGGCAGGGGAGATGAGAGGGTGCGTGATGGGTCTGGGGCAGGTCCGGAGACCCACAGATGCAGAAACCCAGAATGATGACAGTCCCACGCGAGCCACAGGAGTAGGTGGGACGCACAGGAAGGGACGGTTTCCTGCAGGGCATGGGGACCTGGCGGGTGGACAGAGGAACTGGCTAGCAGTGTCTGGCCCTCCCCCAGGGGGGTGTCCGCCTGGGATCTGTTAGCCAAGTTGTCCATGCTGATGGAGGGGAGGACTGAGCCGCCAGGTAGAGGCGAGTACTGCTCTCTGTTAAGGGAACGGCAGCACCCACCTCCAGGGAATAGGATGGGGGCCACCACGTGACCAGGCTGTGACCCTGAAGTGTGGAGAGGGCTGGGTTCTGCCACAGGCTCTGCCTGTTGTGCTCACCACACAGCCCTGGGCAACTGGCAGGGAGCCAGGGGTGCTGGGGATTGGCCCTGGCCCAGAGCTGAGCTCTTGGGCTAACCTTGGCCGGAGCCCAGGATGCCCCGTATCCAGCTGGGTTAAGCTGTTGCCCTCTGATGCCTGCAGTGGTGGAACCTGCTGCTGCTGACCCCGGGACCTGCAGCTCCGCCTTCGCCGGCTGGGAGGTGCACACGCGGGGCATCGGCTCCAGACTCCTCGCCAAGATGGGCTATGAGTTTGGCAAGGGTGAGTGTGTGCTGCACGGGGGGGTGAAGGGCTCCCTCAGCACGGCCCCAGAGTCCAGTGGCAGTGCCAGCTCGGTGTACCCCCAGGTCTGGGCCGGCATGCGGAGGGCCGGGTGGAGCCCATCCACGCTGTGGTGCTGCCGCGAGGGAAGTCGCTGGACCAGTGTGCGGAGATCCTGCAGAAGAGGACCAGGGGCAGCCAGGCTGGCGCCAGCAGGCCCCCAAAATGCCGGGGCAGAGGGGGTGGGCCTAGGGGCCGCCCACCGTCTCGCAATGTGTTTGACTTCCTGAACGAGAAGCTGAAAGGCGGGGCCCCCGGGGCCCTGGAGGCGGGGGTGGCGCCCCCGGGAAGGAGGAGTGGCGAGGAGGTGTACCACGCCAGCAGGAGTGCCAAGCGCGCCCTGAGCCTGCAGCTCTTCCAGACGGAGGAGAAGATCGAGCAGACCCAGCGAGCCATCCGGGGCATCCAGGAGGCCCTTGCCCGCAATGCTGGCCGGTACGTGTGGGCCCTGCCCGAGCCACGCCGCACCCCTGCCCGTGGTGCCTGGGTGAGAGCTCGCCCCGACCTGAGGGCGGCGGGCCAGATCTGAGGAGGGGCTGGAGGATGATGGGCAGTGCTGAATGGCGGGCCCTTCCCCAGGCACAGCGTGACAGCAGCCCAGCTGCAGGAGAAGCTGGCGGGAGCCCAGCGGCAGCTGGGGCAGCTCCGGGCCCAGGAGGCGGGCCTGCAGAGGGAACAGAGGAAGGCGGACACCCACAAGAAGATGACCGAGTTCTAGGGCCCCGACACGTGGCGTGGACAGAGCTCAGGGACCCCGGCTCCCGCTGCCTTCAGGAAGACCAGCTGTCGCTCGACAGCTAGAATGCCACCGGAAGAGGGGCCAGCCCTCACAGTTGGCCTTCTTGCCGGCCTTGGGCATGTGGCCACTGCTGAGAGGAGACAGGCTGCAGGGGTCCCTGTCAGGTCCCTTCCTGACACTTCCTTGACCATTGAGCCCACCTGCCAGTGTCCTGGGCTGTCTCCTGAGCAAGGACATTAAAGTGACTTTGTTGCAGTGTCTTTTAGTGGAGGCTCGGCTGGCTGTGGAGGAGGAGGGGTCTTTGCACCGGGTCACGGGGCTGGGCTGGAGGGGTCCTGAGTGAGGGTGCTGCGCAGCACCCTGCCCAGAGGCAGAGGGCCCGGGAGGACGGGCATCCTTGCTGCTCTCCCAGATGCGGTCACAGCCTAGGGTGCCCCTCACATTGCCTGACACCCATAGACAGGTGAGCCCGGTGCTGCAGTGATGGAAGGAGACCGTGGCTGTGCGGGGCCAAGAGGGAGCGCCGTTATCGAGGCAGGAGGACCCGGTGGGGTGGGGGGTGTTGGCACCCTGGGTCGGTGCCCGCCTGTTTTGTCGCCCACATGCACCCACTGCATCGTGGGTGGAGACAACAGGATTTAGGGCCTCCGATCAGCACCAGCTCGCAGCACACCCCTGCCAAGCCCCGTCTAGGCCCCAGGCAGGGCCACGGCAGGTGGGTGAGGCTGCCGTGGCGGCTGCGTGGGAAGACGCGGCGTGGTGCACGGGCAGGAAGTTAGGTGGGGAGCTGGGCCAAGGGCGACACGAGGCCTTGCGGCTCGAGGTGCCCAAGCTGCCCGCCACCCTAGGTGCTGAATGGGCCCTACCAGGTCAGGGCATTGGGACCTGGGCCCTCTGGTGAGGAAAGCCCACTCCCTGGGTCTGAGCAGACTGGCCCCCACTTTCGGAGATAGCTCCACGCTGCTGGCCCCTCACCTCCGGCACCTGTGCCAGGACTCCAGGCAGCGGACGTCCGATGGCAGGGGCAGTTGGAGGGGAGGGATGGAGAGCCAGGGGTGGGGTGGTCAGTGTCCAAAGCAGCCCTTCCTGCCTGCTGACCCCCAGCTTTCCAGCCTCCCAGGGGGTCAGTCTCTGTAGTGGACAGCTAGGGGGCATCACCTGGACAGGAGCCATGCCTGGGCAGGACATGGCTGTAGGTGAGTCTGTGGCCTGTGGCTTGCTAGCCTGGGGTGTGACCTGGGGGCCTCCCCGGCTCTCAGGTTTGGCCTCAGTGACCACAGTGGGGCCTTGGCCAGGTCCCAGCTGCCCTGCCCCTCCTCAACTGGCCGTGCTTGGACATCACTTGAGTCATCTTTGCCAACTCAGGTCCTCATGGGGGCCAGACAGAGCATGCCTCACCCCTCACCAGCAGCCCCTGCGCAGAGGCGGGAGGGTAGGCGCTGAGGCTGTGTCCCCTCGGCCTCCATAGGAGAGAGGGGCTGCTGAGCCCTGGGGTTTCCTGTGTGCTGAGCCAGAGCACGGGGTGGGGGACCTTCTGGCAGCGCCCACACACACACACACACACACGTCCCTACTGGCCTTGGACCGGAGGCCGACGCCTCTGACCCGCACCTCTGCCTCCCCGCTCTGATGACCCTCCTGCACCCAGGAAGCGGGCACAGAGGCAGCTGTCTGGGCCACAGAGCAGTGTAATGCCAGCAGAAGCGGTGAGTGCCAGGGTGTCCCTGCGGCCAGCAGGGGACCGGCCAGCCTTCCTTGCCCCCAGTCACTGCTGAGACGACCCTACCACTGCTCCCTCGGCAAGTCGGACACCAGACTGCACGAGCTGCACCGCAGCTGGCTCTGCAGCAGAGGTGAGCTGGTGGAAGGGCTGGGGCCTAGCAGCGGGCAGGCGTCCCCGGACCCCTAAGTAATCTCTGCCCTGCCCCCACCCTCAGCCCCACAGCCTGCCAGCATGGATCTGCGCCCACAATGGCTGGAGGCGTCCAGAGGCACGACGTCCAGGCCCCCGGCAGCCTTCCCACACCAGGAGCTGCCCCTGGTCACGCCCTCCACCGGCCCTGAGGCCACCTATTCCAACGTGGGGCTGGCTGCCATCCCCAGGACCGGGCTGGCAGTCACCTCTGGGGTGTGGGCAGGGGCACAGCTGACCAGCAGCTGTGCCAGGCCCGGTCCCGAGGCCAGACCCGTGGGGGCTGAGTATGCGTGTGTCCAGAAGCTCAAGGGAACAGATAGGGGCCCCCGAGGCCTGGAGCACGGGAAAGCTGAGGCGACCCCAGCTGCTCAGGTGAAGTGAAGGGTGTGAGGTAGGGTGGGCGGGACTGGGCAGATCCTCGGCCGAGCGGGTGGTGCTGAGCCCTCCCTGGACTGGCTTCCTCTCTCCAGGTGGACATCCTGTATTCCAGGATCAGCAGGCCTAAAAGGAGGGACCCAGGACCTTCCACAGACCAGCCAGGCCCCAAGGGTGGGGAAGCGAGTTTGGCTCTGGGGAGGGACCTGGCCTACGAGGTCCTCCCTCTCAGGGGCCTGGGCGTGGACAAGAGCCTCCTGGAAAACGTGTATGAGAGCATCCAGGGGACGGAGGCCCCCGGGCACCTGGAACCCCCCAGCTCCAACTCCTACCAGGAGAGGACATGTGCAGGGCATGGAGACCCCCTGCTTCCTGTCTAAGCCTGGGGAGGGGTCTTCATCCCCTCTGCCCTGAACACCCAGGTACAGATGATCCTTCCTCCAGAGTGGGGTGCGACCCCTCACTTCCCACAGAGTCCCCTCCCCCACACGCGGCTAACAGCACGAATTCCGGATAGCAGTGCTGTCAGCCTATGGGGTCCCTAGGGTCCTGGCTGCCATGTCCTCTCTAGGGCAGGGTCTCAATAAAGCCCCAGCTCAGGGAGCATGAACACTGCTATACCTCAGCCTGCTCTTCTTGAAAGCCTGGGAGGCTTGGCGGGGTGGCGTCTGGAAGGAGTGAAAACCTCTCCTTGGGAATGGGCTTCCTCCCGCTGGGGGTGCTGGGTACCTGCGCCCTGTCACCTGGGGCCGCCGGCTGGTCGGGCTCAGAAGACCGAGTGGGGAGGGAGGCAAGCCCTGGCGGGCGGTCCTCAGGCCGAGGGGCTCCTCCGAGCGGTGAGCCGGCCCACAGGGTGGCTACCCCAAGGTGGGACCTGAACCCTGAACGACAGGGAAGGCTCCGCCACCCAGCCCCTGGAGTTACATAAGGGGCGCGGGAGGTGGGCAGTCGTGCGTTAAAGAATAACCTGCTCCCGGGAAGGCCGCCAAGGAGACGCGGCCTCCTCCCGGGTCCGGCAGCTCGCGCAGGGGCATCCCTCGAGGAAGCCGGCCCGCCCCGGCGACGGGGGCGCCGGGGCGGGGGCCGTCGGGCGGGCGGGCGCCAGGATCCGGGCCCCCTCCCGGAGCGGCGCGGGAGCGGCCAGCGCGGGAGCAGCCGGCCAGGGGCGGGGTGTGGCCGCGGGGCGGTCCAATGGGCGCGGGGGGGGCGGTCCAATGGGCGCGGGGCGGTCCAATGGGCGCGGGGCGGGCGGGGCCTCGGGCGAGGAGGGGGCGGGGCCGGCCGGCAGCCTCCGGGCGGCGCGGCGCGGGCGGCGGCCGATCGAGGGCGGGGGTCGGTGGCCCGGCCAGCCCGGCCCAGCCCGGCCCGGCCCGGGGCCGCGTCCGGAGCGTCCGCCCTCGCCGCTGCAGCCTCGGTAACCGGCCGGCCATGGAGGCCGAGCGCCCCCCGGCGCCCGGCCCGGGCTGCGGGCGCCCCCCACTCCGCGCCGCCGGCCGGGACCCCGCGGCCGCGCCCGTGTCGGTGCCCGCGCCGCCGCAGGTACCGGGCTGGGGGCGCCGACAAAGTTCCCGCTGCGAAGATGGCGTCGGGCTGCACGAACTTTGGGCCCCGGGGCGGGGCGGGCGGGGGCGGCGCGTCGCCGCGCGTGTCCGTGGGTCCGGCGGGGCTGGGCCGGCGCCCGGAGCGCTTCCCGCCGCGGCGGCCGGGGGCGGGGCCGAGGGCGGGGCCGCACCGGCCGCAGCCAGTTTGGGGGCGGGCACCATCGGGTCGGGTTGGCGGTGGGGGTGGGGACTCGGCCGCTGCCCGCGCTGAGCCGGCCGCGTCCGCAGGGCCCTGCCGTGGAGTTCGCGCTGCCGCAGGAGCCGGAGCCGCGGGCCGCGGACCTCGGGGCCCCGGGGGCGGGGGCGGCGGGGCCACCGACGCCGTCGGCGCACATCCCGGTGCCAGGGTATAGGTGAGCCGGGGTTCGCGTGCCAGGCCGAGGGGGCGTGTGCACCCGTGCGCCTGTGTGTGCAGGGGTGGTGGATGGGGCGCGGGCTGGAGCCTTCCAGACCCCACCCCTGCGAGGGGCGCCTCGGTGGAGGGCAGGTCAGCATCCTGAACTGGGTTTCTGTCCTTGCCTTTCGGCTCTCCAGCCCTGGAGGAGTTAAGCAGAAATGACCCATGTATCAGTATGCCTTGTTCCTCCCCAAACCCTGAGAGCCAGAGCGCAGAACTGGGAGGGGGCGCCTGTCAGCCTCTGTGCCCAGGAGGCTGTGAGGCCCGCGTGGAATCGACTGTCCAGGCATCCCGGGGCCCCTGATGGCTGTCTCGCCAGCTCTGTCTGCAGAGAGAGAAACCCTCCCAGGTGCCTGACACCCCGGGCTGGCTGCGCAGGCGGGGGCGGGCCCTGGCCTTGCCCGCTGGGGCCCAGGGACCCGCTTGTGCTTGGAGCCCAGGCTCCGCTGGCTGCTGCTGGCTGCTGGCTGCTCCCGCCCTCCCAGGTCTGGCGCTAGGCCCGCAGCTGCTGTTGCACAACCCTGGTTAATGTGTGATTGCGGGGAGGGCTGGCCTGGCCTGGCCCCACCGGCGGGGCCTCAGACCCCTGTCCAGCAGCAGGGTCTGAAGGAGCCACGGTGGAACAAAGCCCAGGCTGCAGAGAAGTCGGGCTTTGGAAAGACCCCAGCCCAGGCTTGTTCCCGGTGGTTCCTGGGGATTTGGAGCTCGGCAACCCGAGCTGGAGGTGGAGCTGGGCCTCCTGCCCGGCTCCTGGAGTGAGGGAGCTGGGTGCACACACGTGCCCAGGCCTGCACGTGTGCCGGGACGGGGACGGGCCTGGAGTACTTCTTGGGCCCTACCCACCCCTCCACCCCCCATCCCCATCTGCTCCAGAGCCCCCCCAGGAAAAGCCCGGCTGGACGAGGTCATGGCTGCTGCAGCCCTCACAAGCCTGTCCACCAGCCCCCTCCTGCTGGGGGCCCCGGCTGTAGCCTTCAGCACAGGTGAGACTTAGAGGCCTGGCTTGGGGTGGGGGGTTCCGGCAGGGCTCAGGACCACTGTCCCTCCAGGACCCTACAAGCTGCTGTGGGGCAAGCAGAGCCGCTCACCTGGAATGCCATCTTCTAAGTGCATCCATCTCCTGAGGCCTAAAGCGACATCAGGACCCCCACGGCCCCTCCCTGCGGCCAAAGCTGCAGTGCCCCAGGCCTGCAGGCCTCCGTGACCTGTCCATCTCCACCTGGCTGGCCAGGCAGCTCCCCACCCCGTGCTCTTCTGGTCTTCCTTCTCTGTGCTGGAGAGGCTCGTCCCCGGGCTGCCGTGGTCAGCTCCTCCCGGCCACTACCTCCTCCAAGAGGTTCTTTGCCCTCCAGGCTCACCTGTGGACAGGTGAACAGGCGGAGGTTTTGCACTCAGGGACTCGTAGCCAGCAGCGTCTGCAGCACAGCCGTGGCCCCCAAAAGTCCTGATGCCGGCACCGGTGTGTGTGTCCGCAGAGCCCAGCTTGGAGTCTCGGAGGGAGGCCCCGGTGCGGCCACCGGGCAGCAGCGGCAGCAGCGGGGATGGGGGCTGGGGCCCGGCCAGTGACCAGTCCTCTCCATCTACCCCGTCGCCCCCGCTGCCACCTGAGGCAGCCCACTTCCTGTTCGGGGAGCCTGCCCTGAGGAAGAGGAAGGTGAGCCAGGGCAGCCCTTGGAGCGGGGTGGACGTGGGGGGCGCCGAGGCTGACCGCCCCCTGTCACCCAGAGCTCGCTGCAGGGGCTGTTCCAGTGTCTGTGGAAGCGCTGCGGGAAGGTGCTGAGCTCGGCGTCAGGGATGCAGAGACACATCCGTCTGGTGCACCTGGGGTGCGGCGGGGCCGGGGGTGGGGGAGGGGCGGGGGGCACCAGGCAGGCCCCTGCGTCAGCTCGCACCCCACCCCCCGCCCCCCAGCAGGCGGCAGGCAGAGCCAGAGCAGAGCGACGGCGAGGAGGACTTCTACTACACGGAGCTGGATGTCGGCGTGGACTCGCTGACCGATGGGCTGTCTGGCCTGACCCCGGGGTCCCCCACGGCCTCCGCGCCGCCCGCCTTCCCCCGCCTGGAGCCGCTGGAGCCCCCGGCCCTGCCCAGCCTGCTGCGCCCGCCCGCCCTGCCCCCACCCCCGGTGCTGAGCTCCCTGCCCGCCCCCCAGGTGTGCGCCAGTGGCCCCGCTTGCCAGGTGGGTGAGGCCTCGGGTGGCTCTGGAGGGGCGCGAGGCCACAGCGGTGTCTCCTCTCAGGGCTGCCTGGCACCCGTCCACCCGGAGCCACAGCCCATCCCGGTCAGGGCCTGCGCGCCCGCCCTGCCCGCCAAGCCCGGTGCCAACCCGAGGTGCGTGTGTGTGTGAAGGGGCCGGGGAAGGCACCGGGCAGGAGGCTCCCGGCCCGACAGCACCCCATGCCCCCCATGTGTCCCCCAGGAAGCCCCGAGGTGACGCCAGGAAGTGCCGGAAGGTGTATGGCGTGGAGCACCGGGACCTGTGGTGCACGGCCTGCCGCTGGAAGAAGGCCTGCCAGCGCTTCCTGGACTGAGCGCCGCCCGCCGGGGCCTCTCCTAGCTGCAGGGCCTTCTTTCTAACCGGGGGGGGGGGGGGGGGCCCCACCACTCAAAGTGCCTCTGAAGAAACCCGCCTCTTGGCCTTTTGCACTAAAGCCAGACCTCACAGCTGTCCCCTTGGCCTGGGGTCCCCAGGGGTGGCCGCCCCCCACCTGTCGGCCCCGGACTTGTCAGGGGTGTGACGGGCCCCGCTTTGGGGCCACATGGGGCCGTCCTCGATGCACTTTGAGGGGTGTCGGGGAGGGGGCGCCCCTGCCCGCACTTAATCTGACTGTTTGAGGGCCCGGGTGCACATTTGTACCGTGTTTGCCAAGCTCAGGTGTCTCACGTCTGGGCTGAACCAGGCGAGGAGTAACATTAAAGATTCGGGATTTTTCCAAAAGCTGTGTCTGCCTCCTGGGGGGAGGGACACGGAGCCGGGACCCCGCCATGGGCAGGGATGGCGGTGGGCAGACAGGAGGCCAGCAACCAGGCCACAGAGGGCTGGGGGTGGGGGTTACTCTCTGGCCCCCTCTGCCCAGGGTGAGGCCGGAGGAGGAGATGCTGTCTGAAACACACACGAGGCATCTGCTCAAGCAGCAATTTCCCAGTTTATTGAAAGTGATCGCTTTGCAAGAAAGTCTAACTAATCCCGTCACAGAAAGGAGACGCACAGGCGGGCCCGGAGTGCGCCCGGCGGACAAGAAATCTCAGGACCACTAGGGAGGAGGCGCTGTTGGCCGTCGGCGGCTCCGGGGAAGCAGGCGACGGCCGTGATGCCCCACTGACCAGTTACAAAAGACGCCCCAAATATGAAACGCATCTCCAATACAAACACAGGTTTATAGTAATTCATATAAAGTCGATATAATATAGATTATCCCCAGAAAAAAATCAACAGTCTTCAAACACTGCCCTTTTTCTGTTTTGTTTGTGTTGACAGGTTGAAAGCATGTTGAAAAAATAAATATTTAAGAAAAGCACACACACAGCGCCCTCACTACAAGTAGTTCTAAAAAGGGCCACATACAAAACACAATATAGGATCTAAAAAATAAAAACACCATTAAGTATGGCTTTCTTAAGAGTTGCACATGTCACAGAATGAGCGAAAATAAGATTATATTTCATATAATATTGCAAAAAGTTCCAGTTTTTGCATTTTTTCAGAGTTCTCTTTTTTAAAAAGGAAGATGTGCAAAGTTGGAAGCAGTAGCTGTGTTCTTTCAGTTGAGGTCCCTATCCAGTCCTGGCAGTGTTGTGACTGTTCCCAAACCCAGAGTTCAAGCATACAACCCGGTCAGGATCCAGAGCTTGATACAAAATCTTGGTTCCCCGCCCCTCCCCCACCCCCAAAGACCTTGCCGCCTGATGGACCGCGTCCCACATCGGCGTTGCAGACACCAAACACAGACGCACACAGACGGAAAGGTACAAAATGTGAGATGTGATCTACACGCTTTTCCGCTTCATAAAAAAATATTTATTAGTTTAAACATTGATTTGGGGGAAAAAAAAGATCACGTTAAAAAAGAAACCTTCGTTACACGTCTTTCCCTCCACGCCTCTGGAGGCGATGTGTTCGCCTGCATCTCTGAAATCCAGCTCTCGAGTTAACCGCACACGAGAATAGTGAACACACGGGGCTCGGGGGCGGGAGGTGGGACCCTCGGTTTTCCAGGGTATTGTTTTGAGGAAGAAAATGCCCTTGTGGCACTGAGGGCCCCGTTAAAAGTCAGCCAGGACGGTCCAGAGCGGGAGTGAGCAGGTCCTGAGTGTGGCGCAAAGGTGGCCCGGGGCGCGGGCGGCGGGCTGAGAGGTGGCCCCGTACAAAACCCAGAGACGCTTGGCAGCAAAGGTCTGGTTTCCAAACGCATTTGATAAGAAAGTAAGTCTGTTTATAAAAGGGGTTAGAAAGTGGGGGAAAGGTACACAGTGGGGAGCCCCACTGTGAAAGGCAGACCGGGGCACCGGCCCCGGAGGCACCCCAACCTGCCCTGGGCTCCTGCCCCCGGCCCGGCCCGGCCCTTCCCTAAGTATGCCGGCGTTGAGGAGTTCGCAGCGTCCCCAGCTGAGGATGGGAGGGCAGCCCTCTTCTGACTGAGAGAAAGGTGGCTATGTTTAAAACAAGGCAAAACAGAAAATGACGCTGCGACTCCTCCCCGGGCAGGGCTTCAAGGACAGCACCCGTCCGTGTCCACGCAGCCAGCCACTTACTAAGGAGGGTTCTGTGGGGTTTGCCTTTCTCCACCTAGAAAGAGTAGATGGGACCCGGGAGAAATGCAGTAAAGCCACTCGGCTTGCAGGCTGTGGGGAGAGAGAAAATCAAGCCAGCGTCTCCTTCGGCTCTAGCTCAGCACCCAAGGGGCCCTGGCACGGTGTCCCGCAGCGGCTCCCAAGCGAGGCGGGTGGAGGGGATGGAATGTACGTGTCATGAGCCTGAAAGGGAGACGGGCCGGGGTTGGGCCCACAGTGTCCTCACAGCACACGGCGGGACCCCGGCTTCTCAGAAAAAAGATAGAGAAGGGGTCGTAAGCGTGTTTAAAAGACGGCGAGGGGGCTTGGGAAGAAACCAAAGGAAAGACACGTCTGCGAGTGTGGTCGAGCGGGAAAGATAACGCCAAACAGAACCATGTCACGTGCCAGCCTCAGTTTCCTTAGCTACTCACGGAACTGGGGCCCGAGCACCTGGGGAGGGGCGGCCCCCGCAGGCGGCGTGAGCAGCAACGAAGGCAAGCCGCCCGGAGCGGTCAGCAGGAGTGGCCTGGGCACGGCAGGACGGGAGGGGCGGAGGGGCGAGCCGGCCCAGAGAAGTGCACACAAAGAAAGAGGAGGCCCCTACGGTGGGAGCACCTGGGCCCCTGCCCAGCTGCCTCGGGGGGGGGGGTAGCACCTGGGCCCCCTGCCCAGCTGCCTCGGGGGTGGGTAGCACCTGGGCACCCGGGCCGAGGTCGGCTGCTGCTGTGTGTTGAGCACCAAAGCCCAGAGGCGGGGGGGCCGCGGGGCTTTCTGGACGCCAGACCTGGATCTCGCAGGCTGCCACCGGACGGCACAGCCCTCGAGGGCGGGGGCAGTGGCAGCCGCCAGCAGTGACCCCACTGCTGAGAAGGGGGAGCGGAGGCGGGGGGACTCGGCCCTGGACGGGCCCAGGGTGAGGAGAACTCTCCTAACAGCTCCCGGACCCGGGCCTCGGGGCCACACTTGGGACCACAGCCAGCGCTGGCCCTTTCCGGACCACACGTCACGGCGCGTCCGACGCCAGACCGGTGCGTCCTGGGCACCCCTGATGCCCGCCCCGCGCCCCTGCTGGGGGAGGTGACAAGGGCTCTCCCTGGGCTCAGACCCGCCCCACGCGCGTCCCCAGCCCCACTCGCTGGGGCAGCGCCCGCCTATGAGCCCCGGGTGTCCTCGAGGGGTGGGGGAGAGCAGGTGAAGGGGGCCCGGGGCGCACGCAGGCGGGGGCGGCCGCGGCCCAGTGCCCGGCCCAGCCTAGGAGATCCAGGTGAAGTCCTTGTCGGTGCCCCCGGCAGGGCTGCGAGGCCCCCGCGGCGAGTCCTCGACCTCCCTGTCGTCCCCCAGTAGTGCGTCCTCGGGGGCCAGGCCCACGTCGTCCTCGTCCTCGCCCAGCTCCTCTTCGCCCTCGCCGCGTGGGTCCTCGGGGTCCTCCAGGTACGGCCCGTCGCCCGCGAACAGCTCAGGAGAGCCCTCGGCGCCGCCGCCATCCAGGGGCCCGGCCCCGCCGCCACCCGCGCAGTCGGCACACACGCCGTGGCGCCGCGAGCCGTGCTTGATGCCCACGCTGGCGGCCGACATGAACACGCGGCTACACAGCTTGCACACGTACTTCTTGTCCTTGCTGTGCACCTGCGGGGGGACAGCGGTCAGTGCGGGGGGACGATGGTCAGTGTTGGGGGACGATGGTCAGTGCGGGGGGACGGGGGGATGGCGGTCAGTGCGGGGGGACAGCGGTCAGTGAGGGGGGACGATGGTCAATGTGGGGGGACGATGGTCAGTGCGGGGGGACGATGGTCAGTGCGGAGGATGGCGGTCAGTGTGGGGGACGGTGGTCAGTGTGGGGGATGGCGGTCAGTGCGGGGGGACGGTGGTCAGTGCGGGGGGACGATGGTCAGTGTGGGGGACGAAGGTCAGTGCAGGGGGGATGGCGGTCAGTGCGGGGGGATGATGGTCAGTGCGGGGGCACGTACTGTTAGTGAGTGGAGGGGGAGGTCTGGGTGGCCCAGAAGCTGAGATGTGGGTGGGTGGGGGCAGTCTGCTAGGCTGCTCAGACCCCTAGCCCTGGCCGGGGGCCGCTGCACAAAGCCGGAACACGCAGAACTGCAGGTGCCGCCAGAACTCCCCCCACCCAGAGGGCTGCTGGGCACTAGGCCGGCCGTGCCCCCCCACCCCGGAGGCTTGCCGCCCCCACACCTCCCAGCGAAGCAGGCAGAGCGCTCACCTCTGCCCGCCCCCCGCTTTTGCCCCATGAGGGGATGGCCAGGGCTCTGGCGGCTCCCGGCTTGGGCCTGGGGGGCCTGGGGGCACAGGTGATGGGAGCCCAGGACAGCAGTGACCGAGAGGGACTCGAGGCACCTGCCTTCTGGGAAGCCGTCAGGACAGCCGGGAGCTGGGCTGAGTGCCCAGCCCGCGGGGCGGCAGGGTCGGGGGTCTCAGGGGGACCGTGATTGCTGCTTGAATGCTGCCTCCTGCCTTTCTGAATTCTCCAACCGACGGGCCTGGCCGAGCGCCCTTGGCTTCCCAGCTCAGCGGTCCCGCAGACCACCGTGAACGTCTGCCCCGTCACAGCCTTCCCTGAAACCCGACCACGAGGACCTACGACTGCTGCCAACCAGCCTAGGCAGGCGAGAGGCCGGATGCGCCCTGGCCGGACGTCAGGAGGAGCTGGGCCGCCTCACAGGTTCTGATTCCAGAAACGAAGCCTCAAGTCACTCGGCTCCCGGGACCCTTCCTGGGTCTTTTTCATTTGTTACATTTTAAACCCAGGGCTTCCGGGACCCCAGTCCGGTCACAGCAGGGCTGGGCAGTGGGGACAGCTCCCAGGGAGCCACGGAGCCTGTCCTCCAGGACCAGATGGCTGGACACTCGTCCCAGTGAACACATGGATGGGCGGGGAAGGATGTGGGCGCCGTGGAGACCCAGAACTCGGCTCCACAGGGAGGCGGCTGCTGAGACTGCCCACCCACCCCCTGCCCCCTGGCTAAGCCTCCCGGGGCGGGTGGGGCAGGAACAAGCTGCCCTTCTGCCGTCAGGGGAGGTTCAGCTGCCTCCCAGCCCTGCAAACCTGCCCGTCGGGGGGAGTCCGCCAGCCTGGGCCCTGGCTCCGAGGGCTGCCTCCCCCTCCAGCTTTTCCACCTGGCCTCAGGGAGCCTCCCCGGGGAGCCCAGCCCCAAATGAGGCCCAGGCCGTGGGCTGTCCCTCGCTCCCTCGCGTGGCTCACCCCGTTGGGGCCACCCCTGAGGTCTCGCCTCGGCCCCCCTCGCCGCAGGGATGTGGCCCCTCCACCCCTCCTGCTGGTCAGAGGATCAGGGTGCTGCGGGGGTCCGGCCCAGCCCGTGTGGCCCTGAGGCCCCCTCACTCATGACATCACCCCAGCGTCCTCTCCCCACCCATGCCCCAGCCGCCTGGCCTCCCTCGTTTCTCACCCACCCAAGAGTTCCTCACGCTGTGTTTTGATGAATCTGCCTCCCTGTTTCAAGGGTGACCTTTTCTATTACTTCCTGGCCAAGCAAATTCCTCTGCGCAGCACCTGTTCCTGAGCTGCGAGCCAGGCCGTCAGAACCTTCCAGGGGCTGCTGGGGAGAGAGGCCAGGGTCCCACGGCAACTGCAGGGTGGGGCACGGAGGAAGTGGCCACGTGGCAGGAGCCGGGGGGCAGGGGCAGGGTCCTGGCAGGTTAGGGAGCACCTGCAGAGGCCGGGCTGGAGCAGAGGGGGTCCCAAAGGGGAAGCTGAGGAGTGGGGCTGCGGGGCGATGTGCTCACCTGCCCTTCTGCACCTGGGGCCGGGGGCAGAGCTGCTCAGGAGGGATGTGGGCTTGGGGTGCCTCCCCGCTGTCCTGGTCTTTCCCACTGCCGGGCGGACCCCACTTCAGGGCTTCCCGTGGCATCCTGGACAGCCCAGGGCCCCATCCTGCCCGGACACCGCAGCCCCATGCAGAGCGTGCCCTGGACCGACCCTGCGCTGACCGCACGCTGACCCCATGATGACCCCATGCTGACCCACGCCGAGCCCCCACTAGCCACATGCCGGCCCCACGCGGCCCTGCGCCCGCTCACCAGCGTGTGCCGCTTCATGTGCTCGCGCCGCGTGAACTTCTTCCCGCAGATCTCGCAGGGGTAGGGCCGCTCGCCCGTGTGGGAGCGCATGTGTCTCTTGAGGATGCACTGGTGCATGGCCGAGAAGCTGCAGTAGGGGCAGCGGAACTTCTTCCTGATGACCGTGAACTCATTCACTGCAAGACAGGTGGTGGCCGGTCAGCCTGCGGACCCTGCACAGCCCACCCACCTCCCGCGCTCGGCTGTCCCGTGGGGCTGGGGGTCGAGAGCCTCCAGTCAGCCTGGCCCAGAGCAGAGAGGGCTGCTCCCACGTTCTAAGAAAGCACGCTTCTCACATCAGCCAGTACCTCCCGTGTCAGCCCCTAAAACACACGAGTGCACGCGCGGAATCAACAGACACGGGAGCGCGGACCCGTCTCCGCCCCGTCCACGTGTCCGCACGGCGCAGCCAGGGCAGGGGTGCCACCTGCTGGACACGGCCCAGCGAGAGGCCACCAGCCCCCGATGCACAGCAAGCTGTCCCTCCCCATGTTTCGGGGATACCCTGGGCCCCCGGGCCGGGGCCACATTCCAGGGGGCTGGGGGAGCTCAGGGGTTGGGGTCCGTGGGGTCAGTCCCGCTCTGCGAGGCCCCCGGGCACTGGGCAGCTCACCCCGAGTGACGCCCTTTGTGCCGAGCACCCGCGGACACCACAGTGACCCCCCTCTTGAGCCTAGGGGCATCCATCGAGGACTCGGCCCTAAGGCCTCCCGGGCTGGTCGTCCCCAGCTCACCAGGGCTGCTGGGAGCCCCCAGGTGCTCGACAGCACTTCGTCCGGGTGGGGAGCCCGGGGCCATGTCTGCTCTCGGGCCTCTGGAAGCGGACCCAGCCCTCACCCCACCCACAGCGCTCACCGGCCACACCCCAGCACCTGCACCCAGGGGACAGACCAAGGGTCCCGACGGTCAGGCCAAAGGCAGGCAGGGGGAGGAATGCACAGCAGCAGCGGGAGCCCCGGTCAGACCCCACGAAGGGTCCGTGCCTGCCGGGCCCCGGCCACGCCCACAGCTGCCCCCGGAAGTGCCAGAGGGAAGCAAGAAAACAGAGGCTGCAAGTGACCCAGCCCACGGCGCGCAGAGAAGCCGGGGAAGCCAAGGTGACCCAAGCCGACCCCTCTCACTCGAGGGAGCCGGCCGGGCCGCTGCACAAACGACGGGACGGCTCCATCCTGCCCAGCTCCCCCAACCCCGGGCCACCCCGCACATCACACGGGGGCAGGGCCCTCGCCGCCATCTCCGCGAAGCGTGAAGCGTGCCCCAGGCCTCCAATCCATTCCGGTGCTCAGACCCAGCCCCGGGCAGGTCGCCATAGAAATGGTGCCAACTGGAAGGTGCACTGCAGTGACACGGAGCCCAAGGCCCTGGACGCACCCAGGTCCCCTGAGCATCGAGAGGTTGGCACTCACTCTGCGCCTCCATCCCTGAAACACACCAGGCAACACTGGGTGTAACGTTTTATTTTGCTTCTTAAACAAGCCGTACATTTTCTCCTGAGACATCTTAAAGGGTGCCTAAATAATCAAGCAAGCAGATTGCTTTATCTTCCAGAACACCGGTCAGTGAGGCCGTCTGCAGGGCCTGCCAGGAGCCTGGCCATTCTCATGGACCCAAGAGCTCTCACTCTGGCATCTCCCGCACCCACGGATGGCAGGCACCAGGGACACACCGCCCAGGATGACCCCTGTCCACGCGCAGGCCAGACAGCTTCACCAGGGGAGGCCATCACGGCCGCAAAACGGCTGTGCGGACCCCATCACAGCTCATGACCGATGCCACCCCTGGGGCCCAGCCGCCCGCTTGCCTGACGGTGTCTGTGCACCCAGAAGGGGCCCCACGTCCCCACAAAGGCTGGGCAGTCATCAGGTGTCTCTGAGAATCCAAGCCCTGTCCTAAGAAGTAAGGCATTTTCTCACGTGGAGGAGCTTTCGACATGCATGTGGCTGGGAGCTGGGGCAGACGAGAGGCGAGAGGCATGGACAGTCGCCCGTACCCCTTCACGCAAGGCGGCCACAGTTCACAGCATGACGGCTGTGACCACATTTTCGTGCTACGATTTTTAACCGTTAAGTTCTTAAATGTGCGAGTACACCATGATTTGTTCAACAAACATGTAAAGTGTTTCCATTTTTTTACCCTTGTGAACAATGCTTCAGCAAAGTGCTTACAAAGGAACCTTTGCCCCTGGAGAGAAATCCTGAGAAGTGGGCCATGCCGGCCGTCGGGCCCCGTGGGCCACGCACCCTCAGTCCTCCCGAGGGCCAAGGCCATGCTCCGGTACGCGGGACACAGATGGTGGTCACCGCTGTTAGCAGAGCTGCTCCCTGCAAGGCTGTAGGCCGGGGTCCCAGCTGCAGGGGCGACCAGAGCATCCGGCAGCTCTTGGACCCACGAGGAAGCAGCCCTTCCCGGGTGGCAGCTCCAGCCTCCCCACGGAGGGCCCGCAGACAGGTGGGTCCGGGTGAGGGTCCAAGACAGGACAGAGGGAAGGGCACCTAGCCTGGCACGTCTGGATGGACCGCACCTGGCAGCCCCCACTCTACGTCTCCCTTCCTGTCTGACCACCAGGCCCGGCCCAACCCGCCTGGTCGACGAGGCAGCAGCACGGCCCTCCACACCTGCCTCCCGCCGGTTCCCCGAGCACAGACCCCGGTTTTCACGTCAGCACGGAACACAGCAAGTGCACCACCCACTCTGGGATGGAAAAGGCAGGTGAGGAGACAAGCTTTTAGGTTATTTTATTTCAAATAACTTTTTTGAGTTATTTTCTGCTTTCTATTTTGCTTCTATAAACATTTAAAATCTGACTTATTTACTCTAGGCTGCATTTAACAATTCAGACCTACATGTTAAAAAAACACTCATCTCTGAACATAAGTGCTGTACTTTTTCCCCAGAAACACAGTTCAGCTGCGCGAACATGAGCGTGACCCCCGCCCCACGCCTCCACTGGGCACACAGCTGCAGGCTTCTGAACCTACTGCGCCATCAGGGAAGTCCCAGATATCCACAAACTGGGCAGCTTAAAGCACCAGACACCTGTCCTCTCTGTCCCGGAGGCCATACATCTGAGGTCAAGGTGTGGGCAGGGTCGCACTCTCTTCAGAGGCTCCAGGGGAGGGTCCTTCCTGCCTCTTCCAGCTTCTGGAGGCCCAGGCGGCCCTGGGCTTGTGGCTGCATCTCTCCCGTCTCTGCCTCCGTCTTCTCATAGCTTCTCCTCTGTGTCTGTGTCTCCTGTCTCTTATAAGGACACCCAGGACACCCATCACTGGATTTAGGACCAACTGGATATTCCAAGGTGATGTCATCTTAAGATCCTTAATTTAATTATGTCTGGAAAGACCCTTTTTCCAAAAAGGGTCACATTCACAGGTACCAGGAATTAGGATGTGCACGTGTCTTTTGGGTGGAGGGCACCATGCAACCCACTACTTTCATGAACAGTACTGAGGAAAGTTTTCATTGACTGTTATGATTAAAATAACTTCACATTGGGCTTCCCTGGTGGCGCAGTGGTTGAGAGTCCGCCTGCCGATGCAGGGGACACGGGTTCGTGCCCCGGTCCGGGAGGATACCACATGCCGCGGAGCGGCTGGGCCCGTGAGCCATGGCCGCTGAGCCTGCGCGTCCGGAGCCTGTGTCCCACAACGGGAGAGGCCACAACAGTGAGAGGCCCGCGTACCGCAAAAAAAAAAATAATAATAATAATAATAATAATAACTTCACATGGGAAAGAAGCTAACACTTCCATAACGCGTGGTTTACAGTCTATATGTCTTAGAAAACCTTTCAACGTCATGTAGTTTGACTCCCATAAGCACACTAATAAAGCCTTAAAAATCCACATAGAGAAAAAGTAATTGAAATACATGAAAAAGCACAAATAGCATCAAATTGAAACAGACACTCTCTACCCATCTGCCCTCAAAATGGAGCCCCTTTGTCTGGAACCAAGTGTCCAGGATGAACGGCGAGCTTGCAAATGAGGAAGTGACGTCAGACGCTGGCACCAGATTATCTAAAGTATGAAGTGCAGCAACACTGAGCTACAACTTTGCAGAAACGTACATACGAGAATACCACTCAGCAAAGCAGCCTTAGAGGAAGCCACGTCTCCGCGCAGCCCTGCAGAGAATCAGACCTGTCGTAAACGTCACTGACGAGTGAACATTCCAGAACGATTTCACGATAACGCACAGGACACCAAGGGACCGCCAGCGAACGGAAGGCCCTGGCAGGTGGCAGGTGAGCAGAGGGGAGGCTCCTCCGGAAGGCACTCAAGTCCTTAGTCCGTCACTGTCCTGGATTTGTACTCTTCCTCTGATCGTAATTCTCAAGACACTGCACTTCAAGTGCATTTCAGAAAGGGATTCTAACGTGGACCAAACTTTGTTCTTCCATTTATACATTCACGCGGCCGCCACTCATCGTGTGTCAGAACATAGTGAAGCTATGACGTGTCCAAATTACTTTCGGAAGGTTTTGAACCATACGTGACGCGCACACACCTTAAGTGTACCTCTCGGTGAGCTTTCACCTGCAGAAAGGCCTGGGAACCACCACCCGAACAGGACGCCGCACACCCAGGGGCCTGCGGCCGGTCAGTACCACCCACCCCAGGCGACGGCCGCTCGGCTACCCATCACCAAACGCTGGGCTACAACTCGGTCTGTGGGGACCTGACACCCAGGTGTGGCCTTGCTCGTTGCCATGTTGTCATCCACGTGACCACAGGACCCCGTGCCTGTTCGGCAGCGACGGGCAGTGGGCCAGGCTCTCACTTCTGCCGGACGCGCACCTGAGAAGAACATGTGGGCCCCAGTGGAATCAGCGTCTCCCAGCCACCGCCGACGCCTCGCCCCGGTCATTCGCACGCCTTCTTCTGTGTCAGCATCTCCCAGCCACCGCTGACGCCTCGCCCCGGTCATTCACACGCCCTCTTCTGTGACGTGCTTGTCACGTCTTCTGACCCTTCACTGAGCTGCTTTTCCTTTGATGTTTTATTCTTGGGGGTATTTTGTGTGTGTTTGTTTTTTTAATTTTCTGGCTGCACTGCATGGCATAGGGGATCTTAGTTCCCCGACCAGGGATTGGACCCGGGCCCCCTGCATCGGAAGCTCCAAGCCCTAACCACTGGACCGCCAGGGAAGTCCCATATGTTAATTTTTTTAATAAAAAATTTTATCAAACTTTCATCGCGAGTGCTTCTTAAGAAGTTCTTAGGGCTTCCCTGGTGGCGCAGCGGTTGAGAGCCCGCCTGCCGATGCAGGGGACGCGGGTTCGTGCCCCGGTCCGGGAAGATCCCACATGCCGCGGAGCGGCTGGGCCCGTGAGCCATGGCCGCTGAGCCTGCGCGTCCGGAGCCTGTGCTCCGCAACGGGAGAGGACACAGCAGTGAGAGGCCCGCGTACCACAAAAAAAAACAAGTGCTTAAGAAACTTTGCCCATCACCATGATCACAAGCACCACCGTCCCCTGCGAACCACGTTTAGGTTTGTGGTCATTCCCATCTTAATTCTGAGGCAGGAATCAAGATTCATCCGCGCCAGCATCCAGCTCACTCGGGTCCCCATGTTGGAAAGACCACCCGCCCCAGCGTCCTTGACGGGGCCCACGTCACGGTCCAGTCAGACCCTCACCCACGGCCTCCTTGCCTGGCCCCCTCGGCCGCTGTCAGGCTGGCCGTCTGCCCCTCCTCCCCTGGAGCCCCCGCTGTCTGCGTTGACCCTGTTCCCAGTCTCTGCACCCTGCGGCGTCTGGGGCCCTGTGACCACGGCAGGGCTGCCCTCCCGGGGCGGGGGGGTGGGGGGCATTCCAAGAGATGACAAATAACCGGGCTGTGAGCACAGCTTCCTGGCGACCAAGCCAGAGCCACCCTGTCCTCTACCAGCTCTCACACTCTGAGTCACAATCCCAGCCTGATCACCCCACGACCAGACAAGCAGGGGCAGCCCCGTGTGCCCAACGGGGCTGCCCTCTGCTCAGTTTTGATACACCGTGTTTTTCAGGGAAATTGCCCATTTCTTCCAACTTGTCAAAGGTATTAGCACAGAATTGTTCACGATATTCTCTTACTATCATTCTAACGTCTATAGGATCTTAGCAATGATCTTTTTTATACCTTTTATGGACAATCAACTTCCCTCTCTTTTTACAGATCACTGTGATAGGAGTTTGTCTGTTTCATTCATCTTTCAGTGCACTGGCGTTTGGCTTTGGTCATTTTTCTATTGTCTGTCTGCTTTCTGTTTCATTGATATTTGCTCTCTGTTTTGCTCCTCCAGCTTTCTTTGGGTTTAATTTGCTATTCTTTTTTTTTTTTTTTTTTTTTTGCAGTACGTGGGCCTCTCACTGTTGTGGCCTCTCCCGTTGCGGAGCACAGGCTCCGGACGCGCAGGCCCCGCAGCCATGGCTCACGGGCCCAGCCGCTCCGCGGCATGTGGGATCTTCCCGGACCGGGGCACGAACCCGTGTCCCCTGCATCGGCAGGCGGACTCTCAACCACTGCGCCACCAGGGAAGCCCTAATTTGCTATTCTTTTTCTCACTTCTTGACCGCCCAAATTAGAACTTTCCTTCTTTTCTAATAAGTGCAACTAGAGCTATAAATTTCCCTTAAATACCACTTTAGGTGTATCCTACAAGTTTTGATATGTTGAATTTTCATTATCATTCAGTTCAAAATATTTTATAATTTCCATTGTGACTTATTCTAGTATCTTTCTATTGTTGATTTTTTCAATCTAATTTCACTGAGGTTAGAGAGCACAGTCCGCATGATTCCATCCTTTGGGATTTGCTGAGACCTGCGTCACATTCCCGCTTGGTCTATCTTGTAAATGTTTCCTGTGCATTTGGAATGTTCTGCACTTGTCTGGTGCAATGTATGACTTGGTTAACCATGTCGTTACAGGCCAATACTTCTCTGAAAAAAGATGCAAAACTCCTGAACAAAATAGCAAGCTGAGTCCAACTGTATAGAAAAAGAACAGCATCTTGTGACTCGGTGGGTTTATTCCAGGAATTCCAGGTTAATATGTGAAAACTGTGTCCAAACCTTCTCCATCCTTACTGACATTTTGTATGCTGATCTATCAGTTACTGAGGAAATTTGTTTAAAATTCTCAACTCTAATTGTGGACTTGTTTCTTTCTCCTTTTAGTGCTGTCAATTTTCACTCCATATATTTAAGAAGCAAGCCTATGCATTTCAGGGTCTGCGTTTCCCACTGAACTCTCTTGTCATCGTGTAGTGGCCTTAGAGCAACACCCCTCCCAGTTTACTTTGCTGCTGACATCAATAAGCCTCTTTAGGCTGGTGTTTCCTTGCTTTCTCTTTTTTATCTTTTTGCTTGAAACCTTTCTGTGCTCTTATCTGCAAAGCATGTTATCTACAAACAACAAATTTTCTTTAAAAAGCAAGCTGATAATCTTTTCTTTTTCCTGCAGTGTTCAGTCCATTGGTAATAACAGGCTTATTAGTAGAGTTGGGTGACGTCTACCATCTCCCTATGTGTGTTCTATTCTGTCCTTTTATGGTTTTGTTCCTTTAAACTTCCTTGCTTGTTGCTTTCATATTAATCACGCATTATCCCATTCTTCTCTTCATAAGCCTTTGAGCTGTACGTGATGATTTTTGCCATTATTCATTGCAACTTTGTAGAAAAGGCAAGACTCATCCAACGGCCAAGCTTGCCGCCCCCGCCTCCCCACTTTGTGCTGTTTGTGTCATGCGTTATGCTCCGATTTGAGTCAAAAACCCCACAAGGAGCCGTAAATATTGCCTTAAATGATTAAGATCTTTCTACGGAGGGCTGGTTTTTAGTACTTCTTGTCGGCCGGCAATGAATCCCCTCGGTTTTCTTTTCTTTGTGTGACATTGTCATCACGTAGCCTTGGTCTCTGGGGGATACTTTTGCTGGGTATAGAATACTGGTCTCGGCATTTCTGCAGCGCCTCAGAGACTAGCGCCATCGTTTCCATTGAAAAGTCAGATGTCAATCTCGATGTTGTTCCTCTTAATGTCTTTTTCCTCTGGCTGCTTCTAAGATTTTTTTTTTTTAAAAAACCTTTATATTTTTAAATATTTATTTATTTATTTTTGGCTGTGTTGGGTCTTTGCTGCTGTGCGCGGGCTTTCTCTAGTTGTGGCGAGCGGGGGCTATTTTTCAATGCGGTGCACGGGCTTCTCATTGTAGTGGCTTCTCCTGTTGCAGAGCATGGGCTCTAGGTGCACGGGCTTCAGTAGTTGTGGCGCATGGGCTTAGTTGCTCCGTGGCATGTGGGATCTTCCCAGACCAGGGCTCGAACCCGTGTTCCCTGCATTGGCAGGTGGATTCTTAACCACTGCGCCACCAGGGAAGACCAAGATTTTTATTTTTGTCTTTGGTTTTCAGTAGTTTGACTACAACATGCCCAGTTTTGTTTTTTGGTGGTTGTTTTATTTTAGTGTTCATCCTGCTTTGGGTTTGCTGAGCTTCTTGAATCTGTGGATTGATATCTTTCATCAGTTTTGGAACGTTCTCTGCTATTGTCTCTTCGGGTACTGCTTCTGCTCCATTTTCTCTCCTCTCTCCTCTGGACCCCAATTACACATGTATTAGACATTTGCACTGCTCCTCTGTGTGTCTTTGCTTGTCCCCATGCTTTTCTTTCCTAAGCTTCAGCCTGGATCCTCTCCATCGCTCTGTCTTCCAGTCTCCTCGTCCTGTCTCAGGTGGTACCCAGACTGCTGTAAACTACTTAATGGATCCCAGCCTCACACATTGTATTTTCAGTTCCAGCAGGTTCGCTGGACTCTTTTTTACAGATTCTTCCTTCCCTCAAGGACTGTAGCCTTCACGTCCCACCTGCACTGATTGCTCCCCAGGATGTGTGTGTGTGTGTGTCTATGTGTGTGTCTATATTTGTGTATATGTGTATGTAAGTGTGTGTATGTATGTATATGTGTGCGTGGTTTTGGGAGGCCAGCTTTTCAGGTAGTTTTTGCCTGGAGGGTAAGCCCAATACAAGCTAGTCATGGTTAAAACTGGAAATTCAAATTTTATTTCAGAATTCTTTCTTTAAAATAAATTGGTGCCTTTTCTTAGCTCCTGAGTTATGTGCAACCACCAAACTGACAATGATCCAGACTGGATTCTTAAATATTTTAAATGCAGTCTAAACAGTAAGTTAGTATCCCCAATCAAGTAGGAGTCCCCATTTCTACACACATACACACACACATGCACACACACCCTACAGCACATGGTTGGTACACGAGTTTGTGAGGTCACCCAGTCACATTTTGTGAAAGTGGTAATAGGCCAGGAAGCCCACAGTAAACTTGTAGACATGGAGCAAGTTTTGTGGCAGTAAAGAGACCTAAATTACCAACCTTTTATTATTGCAATCCTTTGTATTCAAGAAAGATTAACATTACATATTGATAAATTTTTCAAAACTCTTTGAAATCAATTCCTGAGCCAGGATATTTCAATGAGAAATTCAATAAAATGTAAGCAATGGAATACCTAAATGAACTTGCTTAAAATTTCTTATGTTGGATGACAGCACTGTTTTAAGGGAAATAATATTAGAACTAAGAACAAGCTCAGGGGCCGCCTACCTTAAAATGTTCCCTCTGCTCCCATCACCTTACCGTCTATACATCTTTTTGAAAAGAAAAGATATTCTCTCTCTTTCTCTCTATATCTGAAAAAGAAATTCAACTCATGTAAACTAAAAAATGCACCAAAACAGTTCATTCATTTCTCCCACCCCCACCCCTGGAAATCACCAAACTGTTTCTTCTCTGTACCTATGGGTTTTTTGTTTTTGTTTTTGTTTTTCCGGTACGCAGGCCCCTCACTGCTGTGGCTTCTCCCATTGCGGAGCACAGGCTCCGGACGCGCAGGCCCAGCGGCCATGGCTCACGGGCCCAGCCGCTCCGCGGCATGTGGGATCCTCCCGGACCGGGGCACGAACCCGCGTCGCCTGCATCGGCAGGCAGACTCAACCACTGCGCCACCAGGGAAGCCCGGTTTGTTTGTTTTTTTTGTTTGTCTGTTTTTGTTTTTAGATTCCATATGTAAGTGAAATCATACAGTATTTGTCTTTCTCTGTCTGACTTATTTCACTTAGTATGATAAGCTCTAGATCCATCCATGTTGCTGCAAGTGTCATTATTTCATTCTTTTTTATGGCTGAGTAATATCCCACACGTGTGTGTGTGTGTGTGTGTGTGTGTGTATACACACTGAATTTTCTTTATCCATTCATCCACTGATGGACACTCAGGTTGTTTCCATATCTTGGATATTGTAAATACTGCTTCAATGAACAAACCTATTTCTTTTAGGTACGACGGAAACTTTCTGAAATTTCTTCATTATTTAAAAAAATTAACAAAGCCTTTTCGCACAACAGTGCGGGGCCTCTCCACAGGGCAGGCTTCCTTGCAGGCGCAGGTCACGCTCCACCCACGCAGGGAAAAGTCCCACAAGCGAGCAAGTAACAGGGAAGCAGCCACAGGGTCGCATCCCTGGGGGCGCAGGTAACCCAGGGCGCAACGTGGGTGGTGCACACGTGCATTCTACAACAGCGTAACCCCGTCTGGACACACAATCTCTGCGACCTAACAGCCAAAAATCCCACCGTGACCAGCAAAAAAGGAAAGGAAAGCTTCCTTTTCTCAGAAATGTTGTTTATATGCAAACAGGCACTTAATAAACCCTCTCAGAAGGAGTGACACCACCGACAGGTCTTTGAACTCCCGGGGACACTGCTCCGGTGAGGTCACCTTGGCAACAAGCATCCTGGGCCTCTCTCAAAGCCCAACTTTTCTCCATCTTCAGAACTCATCTAATGATTATAAAGACTGCAGGGACTGGGGCAGGTGGGCAGCCTGAGCTGCACGTGGATCACGCCCTGACCATGGCCACGGCCACAGGGGCTGGGAATGGGCCTGGCAACTCCAGGAATTCGGAACCTGGCATGGGCCGCCTGCTTCCTTCCTAAGTCCACCTGCTGCTTGGCCAAGGGTCCTGGAGTCGCTGCACCCTCAGCCACCCGCAGACGTGGGCCCAACGTGTCCAGGGCGGCTGGACACCAGCAGGGACAATGTGCTCTTTCTGAGAGGCAGCCAGTTTGGTAACTCTGTCTCCCTCACATGCGGCAGGCAGGGCACTCCGAGGTCGTGGAGGCTGGGCTTCATCCTCACATCTTTCTGGAAGGGAACGGGCTCAGAGACCTTTTGTTCCAAGACCTGGCACTCCCCACTGCCTGGAGGCTGGAGGTACACCTGTCCTACCTGCCCACCACTGGGCACTGAAAGGCCTTCACCAGGCCTGGTGAAGGATTGGGAAGTGACCGTTCTAAAGGCTCACACCGACGCCTGGTGCCAGCTCTGCCATCACCTGCTGGCCACCTGGACCCGACGCCAGGCTGCCCGCGGCAGAGAGGCCCGTGCAAGCGTCCGCCCCCAAGTGCCAAGCGCCTGTTCCAGCCTGGCCGCCTCAAAACCATTGTCCGCAGCGGAGGCGTCCGTCTCCTTGGGGCTCCTTAGCTGACTTCAGGGTGGAGCCCTGGGCAAGTCCATCGAGGCCGTGAAAGTGCTCCTGGCCACACAATGAGCCAGAAGGAGACCCTGGTCATCCTGGCCGGGCCGGTGGAGCCCGTGGAAACCCCAGGCACCTGCTGGAGCCACCTCCGGAGGGGCCCGTCCCTCGGCCCAGGCCTCCCGGTCCGAGGGACGTCGACCTAGAAGGAGAGACAGATGAGTTACAGGCCGTCGGGACGCGATGGAATCGGGAAGATTGGAGTGCAGACGCGCGTCACCCCCTACTCACCGTGTCCCCGTCCAGTCACCGCACGGAAACCGCCACGCGTCTGGAAAGGAAGCTGCAGTTAATTCTTGATGAACGGACGCGCGAAAACTCCACGTCAACCGAACGCCTGCCCCTCCCACCAAAACCATCCTGTTTTCAAACGCACGGGGAATAGCATTTGATTTATTTCAAATTACAAAATATGTGCTCAAGCTCTCCCTCCTTAAATACTTTTTCCTTCAGGGAAACAGTGGAACCTAACAGACCTGTCTTTAAATAAGCAGCTGTGACCTGAGGCACAGGAAGTGGATCTCAGACGCCTCGGGACAAACACGCAGCCATCGGCACCGAGGCAAACCCTGGTGGAGACGGGCCAGCGCTGCTGTTTGAGGAACTGAGTTTTTAACCTGCTGCTGCATCAGTCTGTATATTAGGGGGGAGATGCCTCCAGAAACTATTTTAATTTAAATATCAAAACAGATTTAACTTCACACAGCATGTTGCAACTATTACTGCAAAGCTGACACCTGTGTCACTTTGAGTGACATGGGGCCGAGGGGACTGTGGAGCAGAGGGTGGACGGGAAAGCAGCTGTGACCACACAGGCTCGCCCAGGACATGCTGAGCACGCGGGTTCTGGGGCGCCATGCCCACAAGGACATGCGCGGTGGACGGGCGTCTGGCCGGGGCTGCCCCGACGTGGCTGGCCGCCCTCCCGTCTTACCTGGGCTGGGGAGGTGGCCGGCTCCCTGGGCTCCGTCTGGCCGGTCCCCAGAGCGGGCATCCCGGGCTCTGAGTGCAGGAGGGTGGAGGGGCTGGAGGGAGGTGACTCGGGTTGGCGCCAGGCCCTGGGGACACAGGAAACGAGTCTCACCCACGTGAACGGACACCAGCTGGCGGGCTGTAGAGAGTTCAGGAAGCACCGTCCTTGGCTATCCTGCGGTGAGCCGTGCGCTGCCATGTGGCGAGGCCCGGATCTCGTGGGCGAGGGCGTTTGGGGGCTTCTATCAGCTCGCCACTCCCAAGCGCCAGGGTGTCCACACGTGACTTGTCTGGGGCGGGATCTCTCTCCCAGAAGCAACGTGATTACAATGGGGTGTCTGCACAGGAAGTCAGAACCCGTGGCGTGGACATGGCACACGCTCACCTGTGCTTGAAGAAGGATCTTCTGGAAAGTCCTTCGTGGTGTGTCGACCTGACTATTTACCTAAAAGGGTGGTAATACTTCCATCAAATGCCCTTTCATAAGAGATTGCTTAAGATTCCAGGATCAAGCCAGACTCAAGTAAAATCCTTGATCATTTTAAACACCAGAAGGAAATACTCTTTCAGCCACAATCAGAGCGAACTCAGCTGCCACTGTCCCCCGATAGATGTCGGGGGCGTCCCCGGAGAAAAGCTGGGCGGGGGAAGCCCGCGGCTGGTGGCCCCCCGGTCCAGGGCAGATCCCGCCCGCCACCACCCCAGGTCTGAGCTCTCCTCCATAGCAGCACATCCTTCCAGCCAGACAGGGCAGCACTGCCCATCGCCGTCAGGAGGAATCCTCGCCTGCTGCCGGAGCCGTGGCGGCGACGTGCGCAGGACAGTCGGGGTTTCTGGGAGTTTGGGGACGGCGCCGCCCCTCGGGCACTCAGCCCCCAATACCCAGGGCGGCTGCTTCATCTCCACTTCATCCCCGTGAAATCAAAGTTACTCATGTTCTCTCAGCATTTTTCAAGGTCCCTCCCGGATCAACACACACCCACAAACACAGCTCAGGGAAATAGCTCCATTTGTGTGCCATGAACATGCTGGTCACGGTTTCTATTCAGTGAACAGTGACTTTTAACCGGTGGGATGCCAGCCGCCTGTTGCAAACGTAATAAGAGCAAAAGAATCAACTTAAACTGAATCAAAACAAAAAGTACAAAAGTCCTCTTATGGAGAAATCAGTTAAACAGTGATGATCCAGCAACGAAACCATCTGTGGAACTTAATTGCCAAGCCAAACGCTATCAGACTTGGGAAAGCAAGGAAAGTCGGGTTTTCTCGGAGGCTCCAGAACCTTCCAGAAAGGACCATCGGTTACGGCTCTGCACAGCCTGCGGATTCGCTGCATTTAATCTGAACATCTGCGACCACGACCCCTTTCTTCTTCAACACTGCACGCCCGGCAGGCCACGCTGACGCACCGCGGGGCTCGCCCCCTCAAGACCAGGACGACCCAGCAGGGCCGAGAGCCCCACCCAGCACACCCCACGCCACACAGCTGCCACCGTCAGACATCGCGACGGGGACGTGCCCTCCCCCGTTCCTCCAACCACGAGTCACGGCTACTGGGACGCCAGTCCTACGGGCCCCCCAATATCACAAAACGAAAGGCTCAGCCCTGGAAAAATCTTGTTAACAACCTGAGGAGCCTGGGGGCCGGAGCCAGGAAATAGCCCCCCCAACGCCCTCGAACCGGACCAGGGGCGAGGGACCCCCAACACAGCAGCGCAGGGCTCCCATCTCCCTTCCGGGCCTCCCCAGAGGAAGTGCGCCAGGCTCTGCGCCCACCGAGCTTGGGGGTGTCTCCATACTGGAGCCCGGGGGGCGGCGCCACTGCTTTGCCATCAGTAGTGCCCAGTGTGAATCCAGTTTTCTCCTTTGAATGTGTTTTTAGGTCCCCTGTGCTCCCCGGACTGGGGGTCGCCTGGGCTCAGGGCTCACGTCGCCACTGGGCGGCACCCAGGAGGGGTGGGCGGCACCCAGGAGGGGTCTCCCCATCCGCACGCTCCCGTCGGGCGACCCCTGACGACTTCTGCAACTGAACGGAAACCGTGGCCCGTCTGGAAGCAGAGCGGTGGCAGGGGGTGAATGCAGGGGCTCTGGGGGGCCTGATGCTTTGTCGCATCCGTGCACAGAAGCCGGCGCCTGTGAACTGAACGGCACGGAGCAGATGCGCCCACGGGCGCTCCGCAGGGGCCGCCCAGCCCCGGCTCAACACAGGAAGGCAGCTCGCCACCCCTGCCCACCTGCCCGCCAGGGACGGAACGCCTGCCACAGGGAGGTGACCGCACAGTCTTGGAAAATGAAGTTCTTCTCTGGATACTTCCATTTCTCATTTTAGTGTATGCCCAGAACAGGCAGATTTTCCTTGGGATGTCAGAAAAGAATGTTCTAAAACAACCCATTCCTCCAGCAAGCCCTTCAACCTCTCTGCCAGAGGGAACATGGGAGCCCATGCCTGGCCCCCTGGACACGGCCCAAGTCACCAGCTCCCAGCCGCCAACTTCTCAGCCCTCTCGTAAGGGCAGAGCTAACAAAAAAAGTGGGAAATGTAGAGTATTTACAGCAAAGAGGTTAAAACATAATCGAAATAACAAAGTATCAAAACCCACGAGTCGACTTCACTCCGGGTTAGTCACGGACGTTCTAAAAATAGAGCGGATGGGGTTGTACTCCCCCGCGCCCAGCTCCCTGCGAACTGCGAAGGGGGGCACGTGCGCGCACGGGGCCTGGGGACGTGCCCGGGGTGCTGCGGCTGCCCGACTGCGTGTCCACTGGGAACAGACCACCCGACAGGGTCACCGCTTGCCCTCTGACTCCGCCCAGCTGCCCCACCTGCTGCCAGGTCGGGTCTGGGCCTCTGCAGGGACAGGGCCGGAGGACGGGGGGGGGGGGTCCTTGGAAGTGGAGAGCATCTCTCCCTGTGCCTCACTCGTCCCAGAGCCCCACAGTCAGACCCCTGGCTCACGGCTAACGGCCTGACCAAATGCGGGTGCACCAGTGCTTTCGGGCCACCCGGACGCCTGCCCCATCCCTAGCACAGCTCTGCACAGGGCACCAAAGGCCTGGGGAACAGGCCCACCCCGGAGGAGAAGGCTGCCAGACACGGGGACAGGAGGAGAAACACCGAGAAACCGTCCCCCTCGTGACAACGCGGTTCAGCCCCGGAGGAGCTGCTGCGCCTCCCGGGGCCTCTGACACGTGGGGTTCACCCCCACCAACGGGAGCGTCCAGAAAGGGCCAGAACAAGTGTCCAGCGCTGCAGTTACACACCCAGCCTGCTCCTTCCACGACGTCTGTGAAGCTGCCCAGCCGTCCCCTCAGCGGGACGTTCACCTGCGGACTCGCCGATTCTAAACCCCAGATACTGCAGATACCCCAGGACCACCTCCTCAAGCTATCAGATCATCACAAACCCAACAGTGTCTGCTGACAAGTTCAGGGTCTGAGCTGAGCGGGAAATGGACTAATGTTGTGGAGCGTTTATCAAACACACTTTGCTTACGTGTCCCGCGTTTCACGTTCACAACAACTGTGTGAGTGACTGTTGCCATTCCCATTTCTCAGATGCAAAAAATGAGGCCTAAGCGGATTTTCTAAAGTGTGTCCAACAGCCTCGGGGATGCACCCCTGGATCTGACTTCACAGCCAAGTCCTACAACCGCCCTGGCGTCCCACCTGCCTCGGACCCGGCACAATAAATAAAGAGAACGTGATGCTATTCTCCACGGTCAGACTTTATTAGCCACAAGCAATTTTCATCACAACCCTTAGGATATTTTAGTGCTCGTGAAAACAAAGTCGTGAAAATATTGTTTTTAAGATTAGAGTAAAAAGGAAAGACACGCTCCCCAGACCCCCAACACTGGCTGCAGTTTTCCCCTTGCTTAGTTCAGCGGTGCTCAGGGACCCACACACAGCCCCGCCAGCCGTGCACGCTTGGACCGCAGGGCCCTGGGACGGGGCCCTTCCCACGCCCTCTGCACTCAGAGCCGCCTGTTTTGGGGTGTGTCACTCTGCCCCGAAGAGGGAAACGGGGCCACACCCGACTCTCCCTCACAGACACCAACCCAGCAGAGCATTTCTCTCGGGACGCCGGAGACACGGTCACACTGCCCCAGACACCCAGGACCCGGGCACCCAGGATGGATGGTGTCAGGGCACCCGAGCCGAGGGGGCGTGGCACCCTCCCAGGCCGGCGCCTGGGGACCCTCGGCCAGCACCGCTGTACCTCACCCGCTCCTTAGGGTACTCTGTTATTTGCTGTGAGCAACTGGAATTTAGCTGGAGACACTCAAGGTGTAAACACAACGCCCAAATCCTCGTTAAATCTCACGTGCCCGCGGCACTGCCTGGTAGGAAGCGAGGATCTGCAGCCTGGCCACGCTCCCCAGGCAGGACGAGTCGGCACCGGCGGGGGCGAGGCCAGCAGCGGGAGCCCGAGCCCGGCACGTCCCAAGGCCTCCCCAGCGCAGGGGTCCCTGTCCCGGGCCCGCACGGCCCAGCACTTGTCAGCCCGCTCAGGGTTTAGGGTTAGATGCCTCGATTTCAAGTACGAACGTCCGCACAGGCACTCGGCCGCTTCCCTCCCGGTGCCCCGACAGCGCTGCCTCCTCTCCGAAGGCCCCTCGACCGCCACGACCCACACGCACGCACCCTCAGCACATCCGTCGCGGGCTGAGGCGCGTCACTCCCGCCCACACTGCGCGCCCGCGCGGCACTTACGGGACAGGGAGTGGGTGCCCTTGGGCAGGTACTCCAGCAGCAGGGAGCTGTCGTCCGCCAGCACGTCGGCCTTGAGGGCCAGCAAGCTGTTCTTACTCATGAGCGCCGCCCGCAGGTTGGCCACCGCGGTGGCCTGGTGCAGCGCGTCGTCCTTCTCCGGGGTGAGCGGGGCTCCCAGGTAGCTGCCTTCTCCTCCCAGGAGCCCCTCGTCCACATGCGCGTAGAGCTCGGGCCTCTCCCCGCGGCTGTCGGAGCTGCTGGCTTCAGCGACGGTCAAGTCCGCGTCTGGGGAGGGAAACACACGTCAGAGACCTCGCCCGCGACTCAGGACCCTCCGAACAGCAAGCAGGCAAGTTTAGGAGAAGCCGGAGCCACGAGCGTCCTGAACCCCAGCGGCCTGGCCTCAAGGCCGATCCCGGCCTGACACGAAGTCCCAGGACGGTGGTGACATCACAGCCAAGACCTCGCGTGGGGCTCAACCCAGAACCCGGGGATGGGCGCCCACCCAGGACAGCGGGTCTGCGCCGGGGCTGAACATCTGGGTATTTTCATCCCTCAGAGAAGGGGCAACTCAAAATGGATCAAAAAGCCCAAACTACACAACCTTAGAAAACCTCCACGGCCTCAGGCTGGGCCACGGGTTCTCAGCTGCGACACCAAAAGCACAAGCACTAAAACAGATACTAAACTGGACTTCGTCAAACACTAAACCCCTGAAGGCCTCGAAGGACACCATCAACACAGTGAGAGGATGCGTGGGAGAGAACATCTGCAAACTGTACACCTGACACGAGAGCCCGTCTAGACACTACAGAGGAGTTTACTGCTCCAAAGAAAGACAAACACCCCAGCTTAAAAACGGGCAAAGGACATGAACAGATATTTGCCCGAAGAGGACACACAAACGGCCAGTGAGCAGTGCTCGGCGCCGTTCGTCACCAGGGAAAAGCGACTCAGCGCCAGGACGCCATTCCCACGCCCTCTGCGACGGCTGCCACCCACAAGTGCCAACGGGACGTGGGACCCTGGAGCCCTCCAGGCTGCTGGTAAAGACGTGAAATGATGTGGCCGCGGTGCAAGAGCTTAGCGGGTCCTCAGAAGGTGGACACCAAGTTGCCACGCGGCCCGGCATTTCCACTGGTGGGAGGACGTCCAAGAGGGGTAAGACCCGCGTCCACGCTCAGAGCAACAGCACCTTTGACGGTCAGAAGTGGAGCAGGGCGTCCCTGGTGGCGCAGTGGTTGAGAGTCCGCCTCCCGATGCAGGGGACACGGGTTCGTGCCCCGGTCCGGGAAGATCCCACACGCCGCGGAGCGGCTGGGCCCGTGAGCCATGGCCGCTGAGCCTGCGCGTCCGGAGCCTGTGCTCCGCAGCGGGAGAGGCCACAGCAGTGAGAGGCCCGCGTACCACAAAAAATAAAAAAATTAAAAGTAAAATAAATAGATAAATGAAAACTGGGTTTGGTTAAAAAAAATTTTAAAAAAAAGAAGTGGAGCAGCCCAAACGCCCACCTGCCGATGAAGGATAAACACAGAGGAATATGATTCCGCCGTACAAAGGAACGACGCACCGGTGCAGCCTACGATGCGGGTGGACCTCGGACACGTTATGCCCGGTGAAAGGGACAGACACTGTCCGAGTGCACTCAGGTGAAATACCTAGAAAAGGCAAATCCACGGGGACAGAAGGAGACTGGGAGCTGCCAAGGGCCGGGGGAGATGGAGGGGGCAGGTCTTGGGGTGACTGTTACGGGTGCAGGTTTCCTTCTGGGGCGATGAAAATGTTCTAAAGTCGACTGTGGTGACGGCTGCACAGCCCTGTGAAGAGACGAGGACCCAGCAAACCACACTCTAAATGGGTGAGTCGTCAGCAGTGGGAATTGCGTCTCAAGAAAGCTGCTACTAACAGGATCTGTGACAACCTGTAGCTCAGGGCCGCACAGGCAGGACCGGGAGCCTCCTGTACCATCTGGGCCACGGAGGTGCCCCCAGAACGGGCCGGCGCCAGACGGACCCCAGGGAGAGCTGCTGCCTGGCCAGGGCCCCCTGGAGACAAGTGGTGACTCGAGAAACCAACAGAAATGGGGAAGCGAGACCACTCCCGAGAGGAGGGGAAGGCAGGCGGGGGAAAGGGACGGGCCCCCTTCTCCTCCCACCCCCAGGCTGTCTTGGGAGGGGGCAGCGGGGTCACTGGTGGCGGGGGGAAGCTGGGCAGCCTCAAATGTGGGACGGGCCCGTGAGCCGGTCCCGGAAACGACAGGTCCCTCCTCAGAACCCAGGGAATCAGGGCCCAAGGCTGCGGAAATCAGAGACACCCCGAACCAGCCTGAGCGTCAGGACCGGACACAGCCTCGTGCACCTGGGAAGTGGGGCCAGCAGGTGCCAGGCGGCACCACAGGGGGCCCCATGTGGTGGTTCTATGGCTCTTCCCACAGACACATGCTTGGAGGTGAGCGGAGGGTGGTGGGTGGACCGCCCGCTCACAAAGCGCGGGACCCGGTCCGCGGAGCCAGGTGTGCAAGGCAAGGACGGCGGGGGCCTGGGGGCGCACGAGCTCCCCGCAGAGACCTGCACGCCAGGGCGGTGCTGAGCGCCGAGGCAAAGACACAGGAGGCTCCAGAAAGCTGAACCGAACACGACGAGGGCGAGAGCCCGGGGGTCCTCCCCAGGAGACGCGGGAGGACAGAGGGTCCCCTCTGTCCTGAAGGGGCTCGGCCAGCCTGCCCCATGACGGCCCCCAGAGGGCAGAGCGACTTCCGTGACGAGGCCACTCCTTAGCCGCCCGGATGGGTGCACGAGAAAACTCAGACCCAGCCTGCTTCACGGTGCGCCTTCGTGTTGGAGGAAATTACTCGAAGCTGCAGAACCAGAGGGCACGGAGGCAAGAACCACCATCAGCCAACCCACCAGACTCACCCAAAATGCCTCAGACAGCTTTCACACAACAGTTCGATAACTGCAACAGACTGGATTTCTGACTGTGGTCCTTGGACCGGAGTCAGGACCAGAACTGAAGAGCCAGGGTAGGCGGTGCCAGGAGCCAGGGCCCCAGGCACCCTGGGGACACATGGCCACTGACCGATGTTTACAGACACTCCCGAACTGGAAAGGGACATTTGTCCACGCAAGGTGCATAGGAACTGGGTTTTGGGGTGTGGGGTGGGCCCACCTCAGCAGAGCCCCTCAGGTGTCGAGCGCCCTGGGGGCACTAGGGCCCCGGGGAACAGGCTGAGACATCACAGGGGCCCCGACCAGGGGCGTCACGTCCCACAGGGCAGCACACCCTGGGTGCCACCACCTGGATGGGTGTAACGTCTCCCCAAGGATACGAGACACTCAGGACACCGTTGAGGTGTAGCGTCAGGCTACTGCTGGCCGAAGCTCCGGAAGGACACTTTCTTCTTTTCGAACTATAAGCCTTTTCATATTTTCCTGCCAGTCCCTAAATGCTATATCAGCACTGACTTTGCGTTTCTAGCCACTAAGTGTAGGGATTAAATCAAACTGAGATGAAGGCTTTGCCTCTGTCTGCACGGGCTCCTGTAGGACTTAAGCGGTTCTCAGTTCCGGGGCTGGAAAGGCCAGGATCTGGGTCCAGCAGGGCCCTGTTCCTGGCTTGCAGACGGCCACCTGCCCGCTGGCCTCACCTCGGTGGGTGGGCCGACGGAGGGCAGGCTCTGATGCGACGCAGATGCCGAGGGCCTCCGTTTATCCTGATGACTTTCTCACCGGCCCCATCTCCAAATACAGCCACACCAGGGCTAGGGATTCAACACATGAATTTAGGGGACACAAACATTCAGCCCATAACAGACTGAAAACTAAAAAACACCAGATTTCAAAACCAAAATTTTAATGAAATTATATTAACAGTTTAAGTTCAAAAGCGTGTTAAAGAAATCAAGATTAGCTGAAAGATTCCAACCACATGTGAAAAGCTAAAAGTTGGGTTTCGAAGAAGGATGTCTGGGGTCTGTTACTGAGAACTGCCATGAAACGGTGAACCGGCTGCTAACTGCCATGAAACAAGGGGCGGGGGGGACCGGCAAGCACGAGCCACAGACACACTTCATGGGTCGACGCTCTGAAGATGCTCGTGGGTGAGCAGTGAGGGTCCACGAGATGTAGGGTGACAGTGAAGGGAATGAAAGCCGTCCACTGAAAAATTCCCACATGAATATTTATGACTCAGGAAACGTACCACCGTCCAGGGAATCGAGACCAGACACGCCTGTGAGGTGTCAGGCTGCCTGCGGTCACTCCGTGTCCTAACCTGGAGCCCTCATGGGTCCAGTGGAGAGCCAGCTGCACAGCCCCAGCAGCTCGTGGTAGGACACGCGGACACGCTCTCTGCGCCCGAGTGCACCCTCCATCTCCCGAGCCTTGCCGTCTGTCGGCCGAGCACCCAGGTCGAAATTCAAGCCCCCAATTCTGGAAACAGCACTTGGGACGTCTCCCAGTATAGGGACGATACCAGTCCAACGGAGCTTGGAAGGAACTGGTCATTCTGAAGATGAGAGTTGTGAAGGAGACCAGAAGGGCTAAGGGGACTTGACTCTCCGACGTCATCTTGATGGGCCGGGCACACGCACAAGCACGGCCTAGGGCGCCCCACGCTGGCCCGGGTGGGCTCCTGCACTCACTCTGGCATCCGCTTTGGAGGTGCAGGGAGACCCAGTTTCCCCAGAATTTCTTGTTCAAATGAGAAAGCAGAGGAAAGGGCCCAGAAGGGAGAGGGTGTGAGGCCGACCCTGGGCCCTCCCAGGTCCTGAGCCTCCTGCCGGGCAGACAGGCTGGGAGCCTGGCGAGGGGCAGGGGCAGGGGTGGCACCTGGGGGCACCGGCCAGGCGCCAGGAGAGAGAGCAGGTCCTTCCCAGGCCCTTGCAGACCACAGCCTGACTTCAAAAGGAGGGATTAAGACGATGAGGTCAAAAATGAAATTCTACAAACAGAACAGGGAGTTGAAAGCAATAGTTAACATTGCAACAAATCCTTTCATAGATAAAGAATTTGATGTTACATAAAGTCACAAAATAGGCTCTTACTAGATCATTGTTATCAAAAAACTAAAACCCTTGCAAACACTCCGTGGGGGCAGGGGTGGCGCCAGTACAGCTGTCCTGCGCGTTAGCAGCCGCGGCCTTCCTTTAGCAACCTGACATTCACGGGTTAAACCCAGACTTAATTTTGTGCCGCTTTCAGGTGGATCTCAGCTGGAGCCGGGAGAGCGGGGAAGCCAGGCTCGGACCGAGCTTCAGGAACGGCCTCCAGCCTGAGCCATCAGCCACCGTGTGTGACAGGACTGTCCCCAAGTCCCCTCCAGGCAGGGACATCTCCTGAGCGAGGACCCAGGGGCTCCTTCCTTCAGCTGCTAGAGCTCATCCACTAAGTGACAACCTTGAAAACGTCTCATCGAACATTTTACCTCTGAACAGTGATGAACTCAGACTCGGTGACTCAGAAAAAACCTTAAATAGTGAGGTTAAAAAACTGACAGGGACTTCCCTGGTGGTGCAGTGGTTAAGAATCCGCCTGCCAATGCAGGGGACACGGGTTCGAGCCCTGGTCCGGGAAGATCCCACATGCCGCGGAGCAACGAAGCCCGTGTGCCACAACTACTGAGCCTGCGCTCTAGAGCCCGCGAGCCACAACTACTGAGTCCACGTGCCACAACTGCTGAAGCCTCACACCTAGAGCCCGTGCTCCGCAACAAGAGATGCCACTGCAATGAGAAGCCCGCGCACCACAACGAGGAGTAGCCCCTGCTCGCCGCAACTAGAGAAAAGCCCACGCACAGCAACAAAGACCCAACACAGCCAAAAATAATAAAAATTTTTTTTAAAATGTGCAGACCCTTTGAGCCAGCAATTCAACTATAAAAAAAAAACAACTGACAAACCAGGGGCCAGATGAGGTGCGACGGGCTCGACTGTTAGCTGTGGGGCGGTGGACCCCTTCCGGGTCACCTGGTGATGCCACAGGGGGCTTCCTCGTACAGAAGAGACCATGGCAGCTGGACGGGGAGACCGGCCACCGAGACAAGGGACAGAGTGTGTGTAGCCATTTCACACACACGTGTGATGGCAGGAAATGTCCCCCCACCGACCGCCCAGGGCAGGGGAAAAGGCGCTCAGGGCTTCTTCCCCAGGCTGATCTCTTTTTAATAAACAAGGCAACCAGGATGAAGAATACCAACGTCTAACTGTAAAGGGCCAAGTGCTAAATGTAAAGATTGATTCTAGAGCAGAAAGGGGTTTGGGGCGGGGGGGGTCCTTCTTCCCATAAGTGATACATGATCACATTCTGAAAATTTCACTCACAACCTTCAGCTGAAAAGCAGAAAAGAGATTATAATTAAAATAAGCAGAATGTCTCAACAAGTAAACTAGAAGACGCTGTGTGAGCTGCAAAGTGGGGAATAAACAGATGATGGAGCATAGGAGGGAACAAGCCCAGGGCCGGGGGTGATGGGACGGGGGCCGCCTCACCACGAGGGCCTGGTCAAAAGCAGACACTCGGCTTCTAAGATTTCCCCAAATCTCCACTCTTCACGATTCTCAAATATGCTTCCAAGCTGCCTTTGAGAGGCTTCCTGCAGATGTCCCAGCCCAGCCTGCGGCCTCTCATCCAGGGAACAGGCACCCCGCGAACACAGATGTGCAAACAGCAACGCGGCGGAACCTTCTGGAAGAGTGGAAACTGCGGGGCCGAGGCTGTCTCCCCGGGGGACTCCACCCTCCTGAGTTACAGCTCAAACCAGACCTTAGTCCTAACTTCCGCTAGATCTCACAAACAATGCAAAAGAAAGTTCAAAAAACTGTAATTATGCACTTTGTCCAAAATCTACCTTCTTACTTTATGTGTCTAAGGTGTATTATTTCTTAAGTGCTTCTGTATCCAAGTTAAAATCAAGTTACCTCATTTTCTTTAACTACCAAAATGTTTTCACCTCATAGAAGAAATTCTCTTTAATTAAAAAAATATATACAGTTAGTAAGGTAGTTCCATGGGCAGGTGGCATCAGAACAGCTGGACACCACACGCAGAAGGTGACCGTGACGGTGGGCCCCTCGCCTGCCACACGCAAAGAGCAACGCGCATCTCAGGCCTGTAGTCACACCCAATCCTCCAGGGGAACCACGGGAGACATCTCTGTGACCTTAGGCAGAGGTCCCTTGGATTAGACCCAAAGAGCATGAACCACAAAAGAAAAACGTTCCCATACTGGCCTTCATGAAAATTTAAAATGTGCACACTCTTCAAAAGACACCGTTACAGGAAGAAACGAGCCAAAGGCTGAGAGACAGTGCTTTCAGAGCGCACACCTGCCGAAGGACTTGCCGCCAGGACACTCGGAGGACGCTCTACTCAGCAGAAGACGCTTCCCCAAGAAGAGGGGTCAATGGCAACTAGGAAACAATGCTCGTCGTCAGAGCGGGACCCCGGCCAGCACAGGGTGCTGGACAGCCCAGCTCTCAAACCCGCCACCATGCACAGCCCTGAGCAGAGACCGCTCAGAGGAAGACAGGGGAGGCTGGCGAACCCGACGGGGAAGGGTAAGCTGGGATGAAGTGAGAGAGTGGCATGGACATATATACACTACCAAATGTAAAATAGATAGCTAGTGGGAAGCAGCCGCATAGCACAGGGAGATCAGCTCGGCGCTTTGTGTCCACCTAGAGGGGTGGGATAGGGAGGGTGGGAGGGAGACGCGAGAGGGAGGGGAATGGGGATATTCGTATGCATATGTCTGATTCACTTTGTTGTACAGCAGCAACTAGCACACCATTGTAAAGCAATTATACTCCAATAAAGATGTTAAAAAAAAGAGAAAGAAAACCGTAAGGAGATGCCCCCACGCCCTCCAGAACCGCTACGATTTAAAAACAAACCAATCCACGGTGTGCGGGACGCTGACATGAGTGTACATCCCACACACCCCTGGTTTCTTGCACGCACGCTACCCGACGGCCCAGCAGCCCAGTCCTGGGAGCAATGCAGAGAAATCACACAGATACTCGTCCTGGGACGTTCACGGCAGCTTGATCCTGACTGCCGGAAATCACCCAGACAACCCAAACGTCCATCAGCAGGGGTGTTACAGCAGAGAACGGAGGAACCTTGGCAGTGAAAGGATGACCGGTGGACGCACGTGGCGGCCTGAACGAACCCTGAGAGCATGTTGGAAATCGCAGCCAGGGACAGATGAGAAGTTCCCGAGGCTGTGGAGGGAAGCGGCCCGGGGTCCCCTGGTGGTGACTGTGCGGGGCCAGGCTGGTGTCCTGGCCGTGATGCTGACACGTCAGCGTTGGGGGAAGCTACCCAACAGGTGCACGGGCTCTCACTGCATCACTTCTCACAAGTGACTGCAAATCTGCACCATCTCAAGATGGACACAGGCGGGCCACACAGCACACCCTGTGTGAGGCCCTCCCTCGCGACCCCCAGGCTGGCAGGAGGCGGGGTGGGGTGGGGGGTGTCCAGAGGCTGAGGGGATGTCTTGAGGGGACATCCGTCATCCAAAGGCACGTGTACGGTGTGGAGAATGTGGGCTCTGGTGAGAGGCTGGCCGGAGGGCTGGGACGAGGTGCTGGTGTCAGCCCTCTGAAATTCAGAGAACGAGGTGGGTGTGGGATGATCAGACGCATAAACATGTAAACGCAGCAAGACGTGAGCAGGTGGAGAACCTCAGCGCAGGCAGGCTCACTTTCGTTTTTTCATCTTTTCTGTAAGTATGAATATTTCCCCCAATAAAATGGCAGGGAGAGAGACAATAAATTATTCAAACCATACACTTGAAATCTGTGCAGTTTATTTTATTGTTTTTGTAAATTTATTTATTTTATTTTAGGCTGCATTGGGTCTGTGTTGCTGTGCGCAGGCTTTTCTCTAGTCGCGGCGAGCGGGGGCCCCTCTTCGTCGCGGTGCGTGGGCTTCTCATTGCGGTGGCTTCTCTTGTTACGGAGCACGGGCTCTAGGCGCTCAGGCTTCAGTAGTTGTGGCACGTGGGCTCAGTAGTTGTGGCACGCAGGCTCTAGAGCGCAGGCTCAGTAGTTGTGGCGCACGGGCTTAGTTGCTCTGCGGCATGTGGGATCTTCCCGGACCAGGGCTTGAACCCGTGTCCCCTGCATTGGCAGGCAGATATTAACCACTGCACCACCAGGGAAGCCCTGTGCAGTTTATTGAATGTATATCGTACTTAAAACAATAGGAAAGGGAATGGCAGTTTTCACCAAAACACCTCGTTATTATCTGTGTTCCCATGATGGTCCCCATGTGTCTGGGTCCTAATCTCTGTGAACATGTCACCTCACGTGGCAAAAGGGACTTTGCAAGTGTGATGGGAGATCACCCTGCCAGTCCAGGGGTCCCTGTCCACACAAGGGTCCGTCTCAGAGGAAGAGGGAGGCATGAGGGCCAGAGCCAGCGAAAGGGATGCGGCACCAGAGCTGAGGTCCGAGTGACACAGGGCCACGGGCCAAGGAACGTGGCGCCTCTGGAAGCTGGAAAAGACTGGGAGTCTCCCCTGAGCCCCCAGAAGGATCCGGCCCTGCGAATCGGCGACATCTGGGCGAGAGATAATAGCTGGGCTGCTTCAAGCCACTAAGTCTGCGGCGATTCGTCATAGCAGCAGGAAACAGACACGCCCCTAGAAACACCTCTAGGTCTACACCAAAGACACACATGCCACCAGCACCAGAAGGCAGGCGCCGAGGGTCCTGGCGGCCAGGCCCATCGAGGTCAGGACAGAGCCTACGGCTGGGGAAGGGGCGGGCACCCCCGTGGGCTCCGCCCACAGCAGACCGACTGGGAGAAACCAGCACACAGGGGCCAAGTCAGGACACACTGGCTGGGGAGGCGGTCCCCAGGACGGGTGTCGGGGTGTCGGGGGGGTGGGTCATGCCCCCCTCGCCGGCTGAACATCTGGGATTTGACTTAGAAGGAGGCAAATGTGTATGTTTGCTTCCATCTTTTAAAAGTTTGATAAAAGCAGCAGCATAAAAGTTTTCAAATGAGCAGTTAAAAATTACACTCACAGCTCCTTTTAAAATCTCCATTTCAATGTAAGCTCCCAAGCTGTGCTTTTAAGCGTGTGTACATAAATACACGTATATACGGCAAATACAAAATGTACGAGCATCTCCCCGGGCACTTCAACACAGCCAGAGCCTCCTCGTCCCTGGGAGGTGGGTGCCTGTGGGGCTTCGGTCCCCACCCCGGTCGGCACCCTGGGGGCGTCACTGTCACAGTGTCCAAAGAGCAGAAGAAAACACACACCTGGTTGAAGAGGACAAAACCCCTCAAATTCAAATCAACACAGGACCCAGCGAGGTGGCGGCACATCTGGGAACCCGCCTGGAAGCAGCACAGGCAGGTGGCCTCTGTGTCAGGTCAGCAGGGGGCGCCCGCGAGACCAGGAAGAGCAGAAACGCACCCCGGAGCAAATGAGCCATCGAAAAGCTGCCAGCCGGCTCTGCCAGCACCAGGGCCCCAGCCAACCCCCACCCCTCTGTCGCGAGCGGAGCCTTGCGGGTCCCACCTGTCGCCTCCCAGGGGCCCCGCCTTGTCCTGACGCACCCAGACCCAGACCCTCCAGCTCCCTCTCAGGGCGGGGTCGGGGGGTGGCCCCGGGTGACCAGCCTCGGCTCCCACATCTAGATGAGAGACCTCAGGGCCTCTGTCTTCAGGAACTGAATTTTCTAGAAAGTCCAGGAACTTCCATTTCATCAGAAAAGAAGCTCCGCTGGCCACTCAGCAAAGCCACAGTGACGAGGATCTCCAGTCCAGGTGGTAACTCGGAAGTGTGGCCTCAGGCCAGGGCTGGGCGGCCAGGGGGGCACAGGCCAAGGGTCTCGGTCAGGGCCGAGCCCCGCCCTCGCCCAGGCCCCGCCCCCAGCGATCCCGCCCTCCGGGGCCAGCACGAGGGCCCCTCCCCCACCTCCCTCCTCAGCAGCAGGTAGGCTCCCCTCCCGACATGCCGCCCCATGAAGACCACTGCTGAGGTGTCAGGGCGGCAGCTGCCCCCTGACCACGGCCCCAAGGTCGACCAGAGGAATTCCAGGCAATTCTGCTCCTTTCTGAAAGGAAAACATCTGGGGGTACAGCCAAGGGAGGAGCTGCCGGCCTGGCTTCAGCCCCAGCATGGAGCTGCGATGGAAGAGACCCTCCGACCTGGGCAGGGGAGGGCTGGGCCCTGGCCCCAGCAGGACGGCACCTGCGAGCTTAGAGCACCCACCAGAGTCTCCAGAGGCCGCCTGCACACCCTGAACCCGCTCTGTGGTCCCCATGTATTCTTCAAAATCCCAGGACGCCAGGGTCCACCCTTACCGAGGTTCAGGGATGAACAGTTCCTTCACAAGACCCACACGCTTTATTCTAGCTCAGAACTTTATTTCTGCAGATCCTTTTCGGAACACGTGTGGGATGTCGGGATGGGGCACCTGGGCTCTCCTGACACCAGCTTCTGAAAAAGTACAAGCCACCGCATTGGAGGCTCTCGGTCTTGGGATCACAGGGGCCGAGGCCGGAGCCGGCAGCTACCACGGGCCCGGCCTGTGTCCATCGCACCTGCACGTTTAAACGCCGTTCCCCACAGCTGTAACCCGGAGGTACATTTCAATGGATGTTTTCTTGGAAGCTACTGGGTTAGAAAGCACTTGGCTGCCTGCTTGGAAGAATCACTTTTAAATGCGAACAGGCCCCAGAGCCCCTGACGCCGAGGTGGGGACACACGGGGGACAGGGCGGTGGTCCGCTGCAGGGCTGGCATCAGAGCATCTTCGTCAAGCGCCCTGAATGATCGGCAGGAACCGCCTGACACGTTCCTTTGGAAAAGGGCCTTTTCTCCTATAAACGGGATGAGAAGGAAACAATACTCTCCTCTAAGATGTAATAGATCTTTAATGAAGGCAAACTCTCCTCCACTGGGGATCACAATTTATGCTTCCAAACCCCAGCCCAGGGCCAGGGCAGAGGAGTAAATGGCCATCGTGACGGGCAGAGCCATCCCACGCAAGCCCACACCTCGGGTCCTTGTCTTAGCAACTCAGGGGAAATCTCGCAGTTGCCTTGGTAACCCAAGGGATTTCAGACATTAGCAAGAGTACACCAGGAGAAATCACTTGTTGGATTCTAAAAACACCTTCTGCTCGACAACTGCATTTAAAACATCAAACCCACAGGCTTAGGGAGCATCCTCGTTCTTAACATGCTGGTGGGCTCTCCGATCTAGGGCCTCCAGCCCCGCGGCCCGCCGGACGACTCGTGATGCAGCAGATGCAGGACAGGACGGGAAGGCTCTGCGGCCCTGACCCACCCAGAAGGTTCCTGAAGTCAGTCCCTGTGGACGCTGCTCTCCAGGCTTTAGTCAGAGCTAAAGGGACGTTTAGTCGTCACGGAGAGAGCAGACACAGACAACCACTGTGCCGACCGCTGGCAGAGAGGCAGGTGGGCTTTCTATCATCTCAGAAACTTAACCTTCTTCTGAGTTAGTTCAGTTACACTCAACGGTTCTGCGGGGGGCTTCCCATCAGGGACACTGGCAACGTCATGAGCAGGGGTGGGCGGCTCCTGGCATGCAGTGGGCAGAGGCCAGGGCACTGCCGATGTCCTACAGCGCGAAGGACGCCACCTCACACAGAATCATCCTGCCGAGGGGGTGACGCTGGTGGAACCCGCTTGGACTGAACCTGCAGGAGGCTGGCCCAGCGCTTGGGGCTGGGGACGCACAGGGGCAATGAGAATGAGAAGCAGTAAGAAAGGCTACAGTGTCTCCTGGGGGTGATTGAGAAAGTTCTGGAGATGGACAGTGGCGATGTATTTAATGCCAATACACCTAAAGATGGCTAAAGGGGTGAAGTTCATGATACGTGCGTCTTACCACAGTAATCAAGCTAGTGTATCAAGAGCCCCGGGGCGCCCTCCCAGCCCCAGCACAGGCCTAGCACTGGTGACACCTTTCAGCGCTTGTGCCCACGGTTCACTGCCTTCTCTCCACCTCTGTCCACCTCTGAGCCCCCACTGGGTTCTAACCTCCTTCCTGGAGGGGCCTCCCCAACGCGGTCACTTGCTGAGAAGCCTCCATCCTGCTAAGCCCCTCGCCACTCCAAACGCAGCCCGCGTGGTCCCAGCTGCCACTGGGGAAAGCTCGGTGCAGCCGTAATTAGCACATGGCATCTCGTAAACATTTCACTTGTTTACTAGCCTGGGAGACAGATAAAACCATCCTCCAGAGGGTGAGGGCCAGCGTCAACAAAGCTAGGCTAAGAGCCCTCACGGCTGACGGACTCGGGGCCCAGAAGGGGCTCCCCACCTGTGTGGTAACGCCCACCGGCTGCCCTGTGGGCGAACCACAGAACCCGCACTTGTTGGCAACGAGGAAATACCCCTCATCGGGAGGGGAGCTCGTGGCCACGGCCGGAGCCCGCACACCTGGCCTGGCCTTCCCTTCCACCCGAGTCACGCCACTTCGTGCAGTTCTTCATCTTTTTAACACCGTCACGTTTAAATCTTTAAAAATTAAGTTACGCCACCCAGTGCCTATGAGAGGCTCCACCACACCCCACGCTGGGGCTCCTTCCGGGGGTCACCCCCTTTCCAGCTCCAGAAACTCCCCAGCCCGGCAGCCTCGGTGTGTCGGCGGCCCTGGCGCACCCGCTGGGATGCGTTGGCCACTTTCCCCGCGCTCACACCGATTTACTACGAAAGGGGGTGACCCGCGGGAAGCCACCAGTGTGAGCCTGGAAAGTTGCCACTGCATGGACAAAACGAGCGGCCCCGGGGCCACCGACAAACAGTGCCTTTGGGCTGCCCATGACCCCGGGGCGCCTGAGCCCGGCCTGTAACAAACCAAAGGCTTACTTGAGTCTCGGCTGCTGAAGGGCCACCCGGACGTCGGGAGGAAAGATGGCAGCGGGGAGCCGGCCCGGCTGTCGTCCTCCACCTGCTGCGTGATGTGCCGGACCGTGTCTTTGTTCTTGCGGTTCTTCCTCCGGCCCGTGGGCTGCCAGCCGTCCCCTGCCGCCTGCTCTGAGAAGGAGTTCTGAGCGGCCCCATCCCCGGCGGACGGCGGCTCGCTGCCCCCGTAGTGAGCCGGCGAGAGCCGCTCCTCCTTGATGTGCAGGGGCCCGTAGCCCACGTCGCCAGGCCACAGCGGCTGGGAGGACAGGTCCGCGGGGCCGTCGGCCTTGGGCTCCTGGTCCTCCTTCCCGCAGCTGCTCCCGCCCTCGTGGCAGCTGGCGATGGCCGAGTCCCCAGAAGAGTTGGCGGGGCTCGTGCGGCGGGCCAGCCACGGGGAGATGCTCCTCCCGGCCATGACGGCGGAGATGAGGGCGTCCGCGCCGCTGCTGGGTGGGGCGCCCACCTCGAACTCCGAGAGCTCGTCCGAGGCGTCCGGCTTGATGCTGATGTCCAGCGCGGCCTTGATGAAGTCGTGGCAGGCCTGCACGATGTCCGTCATCTGCAGGAAGCTGGCCGCGGACATCACCTCGATGACGTTCCTGCTGGTGAGGGCCAGGTGGGCGGAGTACATGAAGTCGATGATGGCCTTGAAGCCCTGGGCCGTGACGATGTCCAGGTGCGTGACCGTGGCCTGGCCGGACGCCTTCTGCACCTGGCAGTAGAGCGTCTTAAAGTAACGGCTGCTGCCGAGCAGGACGTTCTTGTGGGCCTTGAAGACCTTGCCCTCGACCACCACGCACACGTCGCACAGCACGCCGTGCTGCCGCTGCTCGTCGAGCTCGTGGAGCAGATGCCGGTAGTGGGACGCGATTTCCATATCTTCCCGCCGGCTGTTCATCTGGGATCCTGGGGTGGTCTCTTCTACGGACTCTGTGGGGCAAGAACGGAAGGGTTACCCGCACGGTCGACACACACACCGAGGGAGTTAGGAGGGTGCACGGAGGGCGGCCACCGGGCACAGGGCACTCGACGGTGGGCACCTGAACCAGCGTCCAGTTTGAGGCTCACCTGTCGTCGGGCACGTGGCGCTCTGAACAGAATCCTACAGGCTGCAGCCAACCCTCCGAGCAAACAAATATTCCAGAAAGGAGGAGAACACCCATCCACAGTCGAAGCGACTTTCTCACCCAAACAGAAAATCAGAACATCTAGGCCAAGTAACCCAGGGGCACCTTCATCCCTCACCCTTGAAGAAGCATCCTTTAAAAACAAAGCGACAGGGCTTCCCTGGTGGCGCAGTGGTTGGGAGTCCGCCTGCCGATGCAAGGGACGCGGGTTCGTGCCCCGGTCCGGGAGGATCCCACATGCCGCGGAGCGGCTGGGCCCGTGAGCCATGGCCGCTGAGCCTGCGCGTCCGGAGCCTGTGCTCCGCAACGGGAGAGGCCACAACAGTGAGAGGCCCGTGTACCGCAAAAAAAAACCCAACAAAAAACAAAGCAACAACATCCTACACAAACAAAACCCCTAGAACAGTAAGGACTGAAGTTGGACATCCACAAACTCCCAAACTCCAGCCCAAGCCAGCTCCAGAGGGAGAAGGCCCTGTGACCAGCTCAGCCCCCAGGAAGGTATCTTTGGGGGAGGGACCCAAGGTGATGAGAACCCCCTTCACGGTCCCAAGCACCCGAATCATTTCTCGAGTTGGGCCCCACGCGCTGCTCTCCCCAGACTCGTTCCCCAGTTCTTTGCTGCTCCTGAAGTTTCCCGGGGCCACCGGACTGGGCAGACAAAACAATAGAACTTCAGTGCCGCCCGACTGGAGGCCAGAGCCCGACCGAGGCCAAGGTGCGGGCAGGACTCCCTCCAAAGGCCCCACCGGGGGCTGCATCCTGGCCTCCGTCAGCTTCTGTGGTGACTGGCTCAGCGTCCTTGGCCCGTGGAAGCGTCACCCACCTCTGCCTCTGCCGCCTCCCTGTGTGCGTGTCTGTCCCAGTGTCCCCTCCTACAAGGACACGGTCGTATCGGATTAGGCCCATCCTACTACCTCAGTACAAATCACATCCAAACTAGCTCAGGTTCTGAGGCTCTGGGGGCTAGGACTTCACTGTACGAAATCTGGGGCCAGGCTCACAGCATAAGATGCCCTGCAGAAGACAGGTCGTCCCTGATAAACACACCATTTTCCAGCTGGTCAAATGTGCGGACATCCGTCCACCTTTCCCCGGGCGGGGGGGGGGGGCAGGGGCGGAGGGCAGGGGCCACCTCATTTGTGCAACACCTTCCTTTAGACTTTACGTTTCGCATCACCATCTGAGGTCACCTGGAAACACCCATAGTCCCCAGGCTGGGAGAACAAGGCTGGGGAGGGTCCAAGCCTGTCACTCCCTTGTCTCCCTCGACAGCCCACCCAGCTCCGTCCCTGCCAGGCGAGAATAGAGACCCCCCACTCCAACCAGCCCCCCGACTCGAAGACCAGAAGTAAACACTCTGCTTCGATCGTGTGACAGCAGCGGGACCTGACCCCGCGGACGAGCCCTGAGGAGAGCAGGCAAGCCCAGAACTGGCTGCGGTGCTCGGCCCTGGGTGCGTGGACCACCCCCGAGGGTGGTTGGCAGCCGGTCTGCCCCTCCCCCAGGGCGTGGGAGGCGGGGAGGGGGGGGGACAGACAGGCCGTCCAGGTGTGGCTTCACACCGCACACCTGGCGTTACAGACTCAGGTTAGTCAGACGCTGAGGGAGGATCCGAAACACACGTCAAACCAGGAAATCGACCATTTAAACTCAAAGCATCGGCTTCATGCCCCGAGTCCACGCGGAGCTCCGGCCGGACATGGGGGGAGGTACTGAGAGCCCTAAGGACCCTATATTCAAGTTAGGGAGAGGCTTGTTTCATCCCCTGACTTCCTATATGAATAATAAGGCTCTTTTCTCGCCAGTGAAACAGAGCCTAAGAATTAGGAAGAACCCTGAAAAGGGGCAGAATGCCGGGGCCATTTTAGAGAAGTAACAACTACCTCAGCTGGCTTTTGCATTTCTCAAATAATTTCAACTCATATGGAAAGTTCTAAAATAAATTAATATTCAGTCAGAGCAGCTTAAAATCAGTTATGTACTTCACAGAGATTCTGTTGTAAGAAAATACAATTTTCATTAGGGAAAAAAGTCACCTGTACACTAAAAAGAAAAGGCATCTAAAGGAATGATAATCAAAAACAGATTAGTCTGGGGGACTTCCCTGGCAGTTCAGTGGTTAGGACTCCGCGCTTCCACTGCAGGGCGCACAGGTTCGATTCCTGGTTGAGGAACTAAGATTCCACGTGCTGTGCGGTACAGCCAAAAAAAAAAAAAACAGATTGGTCTGCTATGGAAACATTAAGGATACACGTAATTTATCCAGGAAACTTTAAGGGAATAACTGAGTTTGCATTACAAAGCTGGTTATGTCTCCACATCAGTAGGCGGTCATGAGGGTCCCACCCACCTGACCGCAGCAGAAGAGCGGCTGCCCAGTTGCATTTCAGCAGCTGTGACCCTAAGAATGGAAGCATCTGGGTGGTCATGTCAGATGATGGCCTGATAAGAAAGATGCAGGCTGCAGACTAAAGCATGCTCACCACACTTTTTCTTTGAGGGCAAGGGCAGCAGAGCATCTGCTACTGTCCGGTGAAGATGCACCTGGCCGTGGGTCACACAGCCGTTCAGGGAACACACACCTATGGACCCACACCTGTTCACAGGACACACACCTGTGGACTGATGACCTGACTGTCATCTCTGAGTTACCGGTGCTGCTGCACAGATCACAGGGCACGTTCATGCACCCAAAGGTCCACGCAGGCAGCCCTGTGACGAAGGGACCCTCAGAGAGAAGCCTGCAGTCCTCAGGGACTCCGATGCCACACTGACAGGAACAGCTAAGGCTGGCTGAGACCAAGGGGCATTTGTTGCCACACCGGCACCTGAGACTTCACCAAAGTGACCCACGTGCCACCTGGAAGCCACACCTTCTCTCCAGTGTTTTTGTTTCTCCTGTGGGGTCTCTACTGTCTGTTTATAGCTTGCTAATCTCAAGACGCTTCAGTTTCGGACAGTATCACTTATGAAACGTGACCACTTTGGTGCCAGAACAACTTGAATCCATGATCAGACCACACTCCAAACGCTGCGTCGCCCTGCACAGCGCGGGGCTCGGGGCTGGCTGCCCTCACACGGGCAACCTGGGGCACAGGGACCATGCCAGAGACCCCACAGCGAGTGACGGAGGGGGCAGCCGCGGGTCTGTCCTGCCCAGTGGGCAGCCTGCCTGCTGCGGGACCCATTTCCAATCCCGCAGCCTCCGGGAAGGGCAGAGGTGGTCTCCAAGCTGCCAGGCAGGGAAACTGAGGCTTGGAGGTTCCCAGAGTCCGGCCGTCGGGGAGCCGCCATCCCGGGCCCCCGAGCCTCACTGTTGACCCGAGAGACACAGGTCTCGGCTGCTCAGCACGGTGACCCAGGGGCGAGGCGGCTTTGAGGTCTCCCCCAAACAAGCCGCACTCAGATGTGAGCACAGACCTGCTCTGCCAGCCTCTCTGAGAGGCAGGTACCCGATGTGGGTGTCAGGGGTGCTCCCCTGTCTGTCACTTGCAGGGTTCAGAGCCCCGGCACCTCAATCCCAGAGCACCTCCCGAAACTTTTCCCTACATCATCTGAAGGTACAGGGTCTCAACCAAAAGCCATCTTCACAAATTATCAGCAAGCGCTATGTGTCTTACTCATCCAGCGCGTCCATGAGACCACTGATGTTTCGTGGGCAAAAGCCTGGTAGATCGCCAAGCCTCAGAACGCACAAGAACCATGAAACGTGGAGACTCTGCTGTGAGTATGTTTCATTTGCTGCACTGTGTGATCAAAGTAGTAATTCCGGGAGCTGGACGGGGTATTTTTTTCCTCTGGTCCCTAAGGAGCTCCACCTGGAAGGCAACTGGTTTTAATAAGAATGTAAAACAGTGGATGCAATTTGGACGTGTGTCCTGCTGCACCCAAACAAGCCCCAGGTCTGTACAGGGACCTGGGCCCCTGGTGGGCCGGCCCCTCCCCCAGGCCAGTCACCAAGTCTCAGTCCAGAAAAAGCCAACGCTGTCAGGTGAGTGCCTCCAACACCCCCAGAACCTCCTTCCCGACCCAGCTTCGCCTCCCTTCTCACTTCTGCACTTTCATTGCCCTCAATTTACACTTCCTTGAAACGTTCCTTCAGACGTCACCTAACAGGCAAATGTTGTTTTAAAGCAGAAGCAAGACACTTTAGCGCTAGAACCAAGCCGCCCCGACGCTGGTCTGCAGAAGCCAAGCTGCTTCCCGCAGGGCCAACCGGCCGAGCCCACCTAAACGGCCCTTCCACAAAGACACGGGTGACTCTCTCGATAACTACGCGGCGTGAGAGCAGCTGGACACAGGAGACAGTGCGGGAGTCCCTGCCATGAAACCGGAACCTGCAAGGCGACCTACCGGGAAAGGAAGGGGACAGGAGGAAGGTCAGGGGCTGCCTGGCCTGGGGACAGCGAGGGATGGAGACACCAGGCGTGTGCAAACCCACCCAACTACGCTCTCTGATGAGTAGTTTGTTGTAAGCAAATCGTTACAAGGTCGATTCGAATCTATTTTCATGGAAACATCCTTGTTCAGCTACAAACGTGTGCGTATCTATTGCCTTTTGCTGGGGGTCGCACCGCATCCCCCAAACTCACTCCCTGGAGCCTTAATCCCCAGAACTCGGCATGTGACCGTATTTGGAAGCAGGGCCCTTGCAGATGTAACTGGTTAAGACAAGGTCGTTAGGGTGAGCCTTGATCCGATGTGACACGTGTCCTTACAGGAAAGGGACACGGGGACACAGACACCTCACAGGGAGGCGGCTGTGTGCTAACAGTGATGAGCCCACAGCCGAGGAACCAGCAGGAGCTGGAGGGATGCCTGGGACAGAGGGGGCGCGGCTCAGAGATGGGATAAATCTGTCGTTTAAGACATTCAGCCCCGGGTTCCGTCAGGAGCCCCGGGACATAGCATGTCTACCATGGAACGCCACTGACGCCGACGGCGTGATTCGGCGTGGATGGAAAGCACTCTGACGCTTCTCGACAAGGACAGCCCGCTCTGCCTCACCCCGAGTGTCCCGGGGCAGAACCCAGCAACTCAGCATCGTCACTCCACGGACACCACCTCCCTCACCCCGACGGCTACGACCTTCTGAAAAACCCAAGGTCAAGACACCAACGATGGGAAATCACGTTACAACCCCCAGTTTATATCCATTGTATTGTCAGTGTTCACGGCTGCCGTTTAAGATTTCAAACCAAGCTCCTGCCTGGGGAGAAATACTCCACGTGCGTTAACAGAAGTCCTCCTTGGCTGCCTGATGGGGGTGGCTTCGCCCGAAGTTTCTCCGGGGACCACAGTCTGACGCCCTTGGGTGCTGGAGACCAGCGTGATCTCAGAAGGCAAAACTGTGCCGCCAGGATGAGCCCCGCCCTCTCCCTTGCTGCCGCCTCCATCCAGGCTGGAGCGGCCCCCCACCCCGCCTTTCCTACCTGCGCACACCCTGACCGCGTAGGGCCGGACACATCCTGTGACCACGGGGACCCCCCCCCTTCCAAGACCGTTGGGGTGGCTTCCCCCACCCCCCGCCTGCCCAGCTCTCGCTCTCAGCGAGGAAGGACCCACAGAGTCCCAGGGTCTCACCCACGTCCCGGCGTTTCCCCAGGCCGTTTCCACTTTGGCCCCTGCGGTGCCCAGGAGCCTTGGAGCTGCGCTGGGTGCTGGCGCCCAGGCTGAGGACGAGGCTCCCCCAGCCACGATTCCAGAGCAGCACACAGGTGCCGCGAGGGCGCCCGCACTTGGGCAGGTGCCAGGGTCGGGGAGACTTCCCAGAAGGGGGCACAGGCCAGTCAGGACAAGGGAGTAGGCGCTGGGGGTGGGAGGGAGGGGGGAGGGCCCCAGGAGGGAGCAGCACATTGCGGGTGGCGCTGGCCTCCACACAAGGCCCCGTGAGCTGCCATTCCCGGGTTCAGGGCCTCGGGGTGGGGGGCCCTCCCACGGTGACCCTGGCCTGGGGCTAAGCGAGCCTCAAGGGGGCTGGACAGAGTCCACCTTCGCACTCCAGGTCTGCGCTGGCGTGGAGACAACACAGCGACCCCAGTGACCCAGCCGAGCCCTGACCCTGGAGGTGCCAGGCCACCGAGCCACCGCCCTGGCTGTTCCAGCCCAGCCCCAGAGGACGCGGCCCTGACCGACGGAAGAACCGCGGAAGTCGGCCCCAGCACCTCGGCACACAAGAGCCCCTGTGTTTCAGGGTGGGCAGAGTGCAGCGAGCGGTGGCCGAAACACAGGCAGCCCAGAGACGGCACAACACCTTGGGCGTCTGGCGGGAGAGAGCACGCGACAGTGAGATGGGGCAGGGCCAGGGAAAGACCCCGCAACCAGCCAGGGCAGTGCCAGCGTGGGCCTCAGGGTGGCACCAGCCACCAAGACCAAGAGCCCAGGGCCCAACACACTGAGGGGAGACCTGGACTCTCAGGGGAGAGCAGCCCACCCGGGGGGGGGGGTCCCAGACATCCTGATTCGGGTTCTGGCACAGGGGAGGGTGCCCAGGGCCCTGGGAACAAGTGTAGGGGCAGGGAGAGAACAGAAGAGACCAAGCAGGAACAGGGGGGACCTCCCATAAAGGCCTAAGTCAGAGCCGAGGCCCCGGCCGGGCGCGTCGGCCCGAGAGCTCTGTCACTTCTGCTGGTGGGAAGCTGGTCGGGGGAATTTGTTTTGCGGGACTGGGGAGAGAAAGAGGAAGAGGTCAGCACTTTACCTGTGCTCCCAGGCACCTCCTGCTACACTCAACCCCCATTTTGGACGTTTCGTCTCTAAACCACGCTTCATCATAACGGGCAGCTAAACTGTCAGCTCCCTTAGTGCTCGTTTTACAGGTGGAGCGACAAAGGCAAACCCTGCTGTGGAATACAAAAGGGATGCAAGCGCCCAGCTGGTGACACTGCCTCCTCCTCCAGGGAGCCTCCAGGGGCTCCTCCCACTATGGCTCGCAAGGTGCCTCTTGTCTCCCGACAGCTTCACATCTTCCCGCCGAATCTGACAGCCTCTCCACACAGGGACCACATCTGGACGCTGTCCTGGTGCACACCCTTGGCGGGGGGGGGGGGGGTCAACAAAACGACAGTACCGGGCTTCCCTGGTGGTGCAGTGGTTAAGAATCCTCCTGCCAGTGAAGGGGACACAGGTTCGAGCCCTGGTCCGGGAAGATCCCACATGTCGCAGAGCAACTAAGCCCGTGCGCCACAACTACTGAAGCCCGCCTGCCTAGAGCCCGTGAGCCACAACCACTGAAGCCTGCGCTCTAGAGCCCGTGAGCCACAACCACTGAAGCCTGCGCTCTAGAGCCCGTGAGCCACAACCACTGAAGCCTGCGCTCTAGAGCCCGTGAGCCACAACCACTGAAGCCTGCGCTCTAGAGCCCGTGAGTCACAACTACTGAAGCCCGCCTGCCTAGACACCGTGCTCCCCCACAAAGAGTAGCCCCCGCTCGCCACAACTAGAGAAAGCCCGCGACCTGGCTGGTTGCGGGGTCTTTCCCTGGCCCTGCCCCATCTCATTGTCGCATTGGATCTTGGCAGATTTAACCAAGTTAAGATGAGGTCATAACCCAAGTGGGTCTGATGTGTCACCAAAGGGGGACATCTGGACACAGACATGCACAGAGGGACAGAGATGGGAAGGACGTGGCCACAAGCCCAGGGGCGCCTGGGCCCCAAGAGCTGAAGAGGCAGGAAGGACCGTCCCCCAGAGCCCCCAGAGGGGGCGCAGCCCTGGAGCCCTTGCTAAGAGGGAACATTTCTGTCGAGTTTGCCATCACTTTGTGGCACTTGGTTACAAAAGCCCTAGAAAAAGCCACGCGTCCACTTAAAATTTTTGTAAATTTTTCTTAAAAAAGCTGATCGGCTTAACAAGGCAGAAGAATGCTTTCCAAGGGTTTTAAATCTGAGATACATTGTGACTCGAAATGTTAACTAACACTTGTGCGCCCTGCCGCCAAGGAAAACGCAGGATCTAAATAGGAAATAACCTCAAAGCAATGCCTGTTCTCAAGCTATAGGATGGAATCTTTTGTTGTCTTTTTCAACATTTTACTTTGAAACACTTTCCAACCTAAGGAAAAGTTATAAGAATAATTTCAGAGAACTCCCACCTAACCCTTAACCAGAAACACCACTTTTTTTTTTTAACATTTTGCAACATTTGTTTACATCAAGTAACTGCTGGAATCTTTCATAGGTCTTTCTCTTTTGTTTGTTTATAAATTTATTTTAGGCTGCATTGGTCTTCTTGCTGTGCCTGGGTTTTCTCTAGTTGCGGCGAGCGGGGGCTACTCTTCGTTGCGGTGCACAGGCTTCTCATTGTGGTGGCTTCTCTTGTTCCAGAGCACGGGCTCTAGGTGCACGGGCTTCAGTAGTTGTGGCACGCCGGCTCTAGAGCGCAGGCTCAGTAGTTGTGGCGCACGGGCTTAGTCCGTGGCATGTGGGATCTTCCTGGACCAGGGCTCAAACCCATGTCCCCTGCATCGGCAGGTGGAATCTTAACCACCGTGCCACCAGGGAAGCCCTATAGGTCTCTTTTTTCTTAAAAGTTGCATCGCTGGAAAACGAGAGAAGCCACCCAACAACCCAAGGTTCTGCCTGGGAAACCCAGTACTGATGGGTCGCTAGGCCTGGACCCGGGGCGGGCAGAAACGTGGTCCATCACTTTCCGGCTAGCGGCAGTGAGAGCACCACACAGGCCTGGACCAGCACAGATGTTTGCTCTGGCATCCAACGGAATTTCAGCCACTAATCGGATGTTTCCAAGTCCCCAACTATCACTTCCGCACAGGCCTTTCAGATGGTAAACACTCATTAGATGCTGAGTAAATGAAGGCTGGGTGGACGGCTGCTGGGTGAATGAAGAGTGTGTGTCCGCCACGAGGACCTGCACCACGCGGCCCTCCAACAGCAGGGACGTCAATGACCCAGCAGTCCCGAACCTGACCAGGCCTCAGCAGTGAAGTGGTCACGCTGGCCCCTGATGGGGGTGGGGTGGGCTGATGCAGCAGCAGCTGGGGGCCCAGGCCAGGCCACAGGACCTGAGGCAGGGGCGTGTGGTGGACGCAGGAGGCCAAGGTGGGACAGACCTGGCGGGAAACGGGCCCCAGCATGGGGATTACCTGGACCCACTAGGATTCAGCTGGGCGCCAGCTCAGCAGGTGCTGCGGGCCCCGGGGTGGGGGCTCCTTCGGGGAGAATCCCTGGGAGGAGGAGTCGCTGGGGGCCAGTTCCTCCTCCCCCTGGCTGGGGCCGGGCTTGGGCTCCAGGGAGGGCCCGGAGGTTGAGGGCACCCTGTCCCCCCTCTGGCGTGGGAGGGATAGCCTCCCCCCAGGGAAGCCCCTCTCTGTCAAGTGCAGCTGGGACAGCTCCAAGGTGCTTTAAGACGTGAAACCCCGATTCACGAGGTTGGACCTGGGAGTTGCCACTGACCTGGGGAGGGCCTCAGGGACGCAGGGGCTTCCCAAGCCTGCCCTGGTGACAAGTGGCTGCAGCCCACGGGTAGGGGTCCCCCACCCGACCCGGGGGCTTCGCCGTCCCTGGCACAGAACCGTGCAGCGCTTGCTGGGGGGGGGCACCCCGTGTCAGGACAAAGCCCACACAGGGGCTGTGCCGTGACGCAAGGTGTCCCTCTGGAACTCGTGCCCCGACTCCCAGATGTGCTGCATCTTCAGCCCCGATTCTACTTTTGGAACCTCCCCCAAGGAAATAACCCCAGCACGCTGAGAACGAGCACGCCCCAACAGCGTGCCTGCCAGGGGTGCTGAGAATTCATGAGAAATGAGTGGGCATCCGAGCAGCACGGACCCGGCACATGTGCTCTAAGCCCATCCCTCCACGCCAGTCCCTTATTCAGACTCAGAGAGGACATGCCTGTCCACCACCCGCTCGCGTGGGGCCGGATGACACCAGACCGACGACCAGGAGGCAGAATTGGCATTGATGAGAGAGAACCCACGCTGACCTTCCTACTCCTACGGGCTGCGAACGCGTGTGGGCTGGGGTCACACGACGGGCGGTCCATGCTGGACTTTCACACACTTGCCTGAAAGGACAGCGGACGGGCCACCCCTCCGGGCCCAGAGCCCCGCAGGGACGCACTGTCTCATCCAGAACCTCAGGCTGCCCTGGGGCGGCCCCCGGGGACACAGGCGGCTCCCTCCTGCCCGCAGCCCCGACTTCCCAGGAGCAAAAGGAACCCCTCGCTGGCGCCCTGGGTACAACCAGCGCTTTCTCCGGTATTTCCTGGGAGCCTGGAGGAAGGCGCAGGCTCAGGAGACAGTGGCCAGGCATGCTGTGCTGCCTTGTAGGTCCCCTCAAATACGGTGACATTGCTGAGTGACTCCAGGAAGGGGGGTGGCAGCCATGTGACATTTCCCACCAGGACCTTGAGCTGGACGCATGACCGCTTGGACACACCCGCCGGCCGGTAAGCACACGCTGGGCACGGCCCTGCAGGGACCCACCGTGTCATCCTCTGGGGCCGGGGCTGCCCCGGTGCGATTCTGTGCTGGCTGGTATCAGGGTCCAGGCGGCGGACAGGAACACACCCGAGAACCTCACCTTCTCAGGACTTGGGAAACCGGGCCACGACCATGAGCAAACCCCACTTCCCTCACCAGCTCGGCCAAAATCCCAGTGTCTTCCTCGTGAGACAGAAATTCTAGACCCAAGCTCCCATTACCCATCCATACACCTATTTCATGAGCCGCCACTGCTCTAGAGGGGCCAGCTCTCACACTTCAGACCCAGGAGTGGTTTTTACCCAGGGATAAAAACGACTTACCTGGGAAAAAACTAAGGTAAAAATAGCTCATGCCTCCAAACAAACATTAAAATATTCGAAAGGAATAATCTTGCCAAACAAATTATGTGAAAAAAAATTCCAAGATGTTCCTATACTTTAGTAACCAATGGCAAATCTAGAATTTTTCAAATAAAACTTATATAGGTGATAATTATCTTGGAAATTCCATATACATCTCCTTGGGACTTCCCTGGCCGTCCAGTGGTCAGGACTCTGCGCTTCGAACGCAGGGGGCACGGGTTCGATCGCTGGTCGGGGAACTGAGATCCGACTGCCTTGCAGCACAACCAAAAAAAAAAGAAAAAGATAAAAACCCCAAACATATACATCTCCTTAACAAAAGGTACAAGTATCTTTCACAGCAGGCAGCACATATGAAAATGATTCGTTTTTAAGTCAGAAATTCCAATGCAGACGTCACCGTCACACTTTGGACCCTGAGTACCGGACACATGGGTCCCCCTCGCCTGGCCCTATGACCCCTCACGGGATAACAGGGCAGGGCTCCTGACGGTCAGAGGATGCCACCAGCCAGACCACCACGTGGGATCAACAGCTCCGATTTTTCAACAAACAGCACAGAACAGAATAAAGATCTCAGAGGCGCCACCCCAAGTGCAACCCGCCCCGTCCCACCCCAGCTGGCGAGGTCCTCATTCAGGGGGTGACCGTGAAGGTCAACCGAAGTGACAGCAAGGACCCTGGCCTCCCAAGGTTGCGGGGCCCCCAGGCTCCTGGTGACCTTGGGACCCACCGTAGAGGGACTTCGCCCGTGAACGTGGAGGACACGCCAGGGACAACAGCCCTGTCCACAACCACGGCCGCTGGTCACCATGGGGCACCTCCACACTCATCACGGCAAGAATCAGGACTTTCAGACCAGCCACTCGACAGCCTTACTTGATGGTACGTGAAGTTCCTCCTGTTACTACAGCATGGAAGAAAGTTTTCTAGATTGTGAAGACTACGTTTCAATAGCTGCTACACTTCGTTTTCCAGTGTCTCCTACAGGAAGCAATAAAAACACCATCCAGAAAACGGGCCACAAGTCTCACCAGCTGCCAGGGGGCGAGAAAGGCCTGGGTCCGACCTGGGGGGGCAGACGGGCACACGGGTATCCAGCCATGCAGAGGGGTCCAGAGGAGGGGCTGGGTCCTGCTTTGGAGCGGCGGCAGCCAGTACCCACCCCAGTGGCCCCGTTGGGGACCCTGGGCTCTGCCTCTGCTCCCCGCCCCACGCCCTCCCTCTGGGCCCTGCCGCATCCCTCTCCGTGGCAGGTGTCGACATCTGTCTGCCCTGTCCCTTCCCCTCTGGGACGCAGAGTAAGGACCTTGTTGGCTGCTGTGTCCCTGGTCCAAGAGCCCGGCTTGCTGCAGGCGTTGGGGTGAGTGCAGGTCCGCAGAGCGAACTCACCAATACCGTTGTCACTGGCCACGTCTGCTCTACCAGCAAGGGAAGGGCAGGAGTGAGAGGTGACAGCTGGAGACACCGAAGAGGCCCCAGGAAACGCTGGGATTGAGAAATGTATGCGGTAACGTGTCAGGCAAATACAAGCTGTAACGGTGTAGTGGGTTGAATCACGTCCCCCCAAAAGATACGTTCAAGTCCTGACTGCAGGGGCACGTAACCTCATTTGGAAAGAGGGTCTTTGCAGACGTAATAGAGTTAAGATTAGGTCATTACGGTGGGCTCCAATTCAGCGTGACTGGTGTCCTTACAAGGAGAGGGAAATTTGGACACCAGGGTGAAGGCCATGAGAACAGGACAGGAGGTAGGAGGGATGTGTCTTGGCCATGAGCACCCAGGACTGCCAGCAGCCGCCAGAGACTAGAAGAGGCAGGAAGGGTCCTTCCCTGGAGCCTCCAGAGAGAGGGTGGCCCTGCCCGCACCTTGATTCAGGACTTCTGGCCTCCAGACCGTGAGAGAACACAGCTCTGTTGTCTTAAGCTGCCAGGCTGGTGGCCCTGTGCTCCGACAGCCCCAGGGAACGCACTTAAACAGCAGCCTAACTTACACCAACAACGGTGTCACAACGCAACCGTCTCTCCCCGGCCAGACGGCAGGAAAGGCCTCTGAGATGGGGCATGAGGGGTTCCCACCCAGGGTCCACACAGTCCGGCCTCACCCCTGGACCCTGGGCCAGGGTGCTGGTCCCCTCCCAGCGAGCAGCTGAGGGGATATGGGGAGTGCACGTTCCCTGCCAAGCAGGAGAAGGGACAAATCGTTGTCTATCCTAACAGTTACATGTCCGTTTCAGTGCGCACCAAGAAGAATATAACTGAGATACCAAGCTCACGACTTCACGGGTATTCTTGCTTCTTAAGACGAGGCAAAAGAAATGTTAAGTCAATGTGAGGTCGGTGTGACCCACGGGCTGCATCGGGTGAGCTCGAGAGCTGGCGCTCGCCCTGCGTTGCTTCTCCAAGGCTCGGTGAGTCTGCTGATCTCAGGGGAAGACACCCCGTCTTTGAAGGACCACCTGTGCCCCAATGGAGCAGATCTGCCGGCCACAGCGAAGGCGGGTCCCCTGGCACTAACCCTTCCCGACCTGCTTCTCGGGCCCTCAAGGGCACTCCCACACCCGGAAGTGCTCCCAGCTCCGCGGCATCCTGGGCCCCCCGCTCATCACAGAGGAACCACGGTCCCCGCAGCCACGTGGTACTGCCACCATTGGAGACGTCTACCCTCCCTCTGCTGCCGGGTCCAGGCAGGTGGGATTTCCACCCCACAAAGGAATCAAAAGCAGCAGGTGATGGAGAAGCCAGACCAGAGAAGAGAAGGAAAGAGGTTTAAAAGACCACCCACCCACAGCCAAGTGTGTATCACACTGGCCAGTGGAGCTCAGTGACTTTAATGGTAAGGGATGTCCAAGGACACTGTCACCTTGTCACTCCTTGTTCTGGTCTCATTCTGCCAACAACGTAAGAAAAAAATAGGGGAATTATCTGGCGGTCCAGTGGTTAGGACTCTGTGCTTTCACTGCCGAGGGCGCAGGTTCAATCCCTGGTCAGGGAACTAAGATCCCGCAAGCTGCATGGTGTGGCCAAAAAAAAGAAAAAGAAAAAAATAGGAAAGGTCAAGGTACCCAATATTAAAGACCCACTTTCTTCAGGTGCCTAGTGAGCCTGTCATGATACGTGGTCCCTGAACTTCTGAAAAGTTCTTCAAAACACTCTGAGGTTGAGGGGAGAAAGTCTTCATATAAAATAAAAGCGATGAAATAACAAATGTTTCTATATCACCAGAGGCAATGGAAAAACACCATTACTTCCGGCTGGCCAGCCTGCTCCACTTTCTGTGTGAGACGGGGCGTGGGCCACGGAGCCGGCCGCCACAGGGCTGCCGGGAAGGACCGGGTTTCAAGCGCAGACGGGCGGCTTCCTTAGAGGCCGGGGGTCAGGGTGGGTCCTAGGCCAAGGTGCCTGGCTCCCTAGAAGGGGCGACGGCCACCTGTGCGCGTGACTCTGAACATCAGACGTCTGTGACTCGACCTCGTCTGGGGCACAGCGGGCATCGCTGGCCCAGGGACTGGACGGCGGGGACCTGGGCTGAGCAGCCGGTGGCCCCACGATTCTGGGAGTGCTCCCCGAGGAGCCGGCTCCCTCCTGCCCCCGAAGGAAGCAGAGTCCTTTCTGAGCTGTCTTTAAACCTCCTAAGGAAAAGGAAACTGCTACTCAGAAGCGACATTGCTCTGGATGGGACGGGATGAGAGAACAAAATACACCTGCTTCAGACTCGGATGGGGCCACAGCGGCACGCGGCACGCGCCCATGCTAGGCGCCTGCCTGACCCGCTCACACCAGAGGCGGGTGCGCTGCCCACCTGCCCCACACCCTTGAGCTCCCCCAGGCGACCTGGCCCTCCCCCCGAGTCTGCAGCACGCCTGACACTCACCCTCCCCGTGCCGGTCCTTCTGGGCCACGCTCCTGGTGGCCTGTCCGTCGCCCTGTCCACCCTCTCACCGTAGCCAACCCTCCAGTGCACACAGAGCCCCGGTGCCTTCCCTTGCCCAGTGGGCCCAGAGTGGGTCCCGTAGTGTGCTTCCAGAAAGCCCTCCTGTCCGCGTGCACGCCCACACCATCCCCGTGCAACTCGGCGCAGCCACCGCTGGGACTGGGGGCGATGAGCCCCGGGAGTCTGTCCGGAGTGCAGGCCGGTGAGCGCCGGGTCTGGAGCGTGCGTGTTCCGCTGAGCGACAGTCCTGGCTGTGCTCTCCGGCCCCAGGCTCAGCCGTGGGACACCGTTCAGAGCGGCCGCAGAACACAGGTCAGACCCTCCTCGCACCAAGTGACACACGCTCAGAGGGTGACAAGCCGCCCGGGCCGTGCCGCCCACGTGTGTGCACCTTCACAGAGGCAGCTCTGGGTGCTTGAGATTCTCGAACCGTCCATCCGCGGCCCAAGACACAGAGGCGCCTTCTTTCTGCTCTACACAGAAGGGGTCTGACGCCGGGCCTCAGGCCACCACGAGGCACTGACAGGAGGGTTTTCATACACAAATGTGGATCTTTTCAGGAGAGGGCTGCACAGCTGGTCCACTCGGACAAGCAGTGCTGGGGTGTCACTTGGGGGCCAGGAAAAGGACAGCTTCCCCGAGACGAAGGGTGGTCTGTGGGCATGGATGTTCAGGAAGAGATTCCTGTGCTGAAACATGGGCTTTGGAAGACGTCATTTGAAACGACACCACCTCTCGCCCCCATCCCGACAGCCAATCAGCCCCCAAAAGCTGCCTGGCCCCAAGAGTCCTGCCCTCTCACTGGCTACCCACTCTCGGCAAAGCAGAAGTTAGAACAGAATTTGCTGCACACGTACTGGAACCGGAGGCTGGCGCCATGGGCCCATCAGGGGCGGGGGAGGTGTCAGCACGGACACCCTTTCCCTCCAAGAGTCTTTAGAGAGCCCACCAGGTGGGCTACACCCCGTCCTGCTCCGAGCTCTCACTAGCATCTGTCACCACATCAGGTCCCATCAGTGGTTCCTGTAGACCCGCCCCCCCACCCTTCCCAGCGGGTCACCGGCCCCTCCGTGGGAACTCTGTCCCCAACCTTGCCTGAAGGCTGGTCCACAGCAAGCCCTCGATAAGGCCAAAACTCGTCATGAGTAAGAAACTCTGGGAATGTCTAACATGACTCAAAAAACACACCTGTCAAAACACAACCCCCCCCCCCGTAAATGCTGTTGAAAAATATGGTAACATTGTTCCTCAACTTTCTGAAGTGCCTAGGTCGCTAATTTTTTAAATCCAAATAATGGCATTTAAAAATACTTAGTCATTTAAAAATCTAATAAGAGTTAAAGGCACTGTTGAGAGATACTGAAGGGGGAACTTCGCATAAATCACACTAAGGTCGGATCTGACTGGTCTAGCTTGAACTTATCCTTTACTAGAACAACTTTTCAGTCTGTGAGAAACAGTTATTTTTCTTTTCCATGATTTCTCCGTCTACGAGCAGAACCAGAGGACGTGTTCTGTCATCATCAGCAAACCAGAACACGAAGCCCGGGGACGCACGTGTCAGGCGCACAAAGTACTGAAGCTAGAAAGGCAGAAATGATCCCACGGTTGAAGACCCCACAGCTGCACTGGTCACACCAGAGCCGGAGCCAAGAGCAGAGGACACGAGAGCCAGGATCAGAACAAGACAACCGTGTTGCAAAGACCGAAATGAGTCTTGTGGCCTCAGTAGCGATTTTTCAATCATCTGTGTATCCTTGGGAGTTAGGCCATTCAAGCACACTTGTGGCAAGAAGAAGAATCTCTTTTGTTCAGGGGAGGGAGCAGATTCACAAGGGAATTCTTGACAACCTACCATCACTCAACCGATTTCAAAGTAGAATACGTTCAATCAGAGAGAGGAAAAAGCCTTCGTTTTTATGAGAACATGGAGCCCCCAGAACGGGGCGCAAGAACTCTCCGCCCACTTCAACACAGAGGCCAGGAGGGCACCTGGGCACATGAAGCATCAGCAAAACGAGGAATGAGTTCAAGTTCACGGCTCGCGGAGCCTCTGCTGAAGATGCTCTGCTGGGCTGTCCTCAGCTGGTCCAAGACCTCTGGTAGAGAGCAGAGCAGAAGCACAGCTGCCCCAGAAACACAGACCACAGGGACACAGTGGCCCAGTTTCCCTTAATTTGAAAAACCCCACATAAGGACAGTGTTGGAAAGTTTGTTAATATTTGGTTTAACGTGTTTGCAAATAACACATCTTCTGACTGTAAAAGAGTGTCCTTCCAGGTCCCCGGAGGAGTCTCACCCATTCTCAGGGTCGACCTCACCTTCCTGTGCTAATGTGTGACCAAGGAGAGGGCGGTGGCCCCCTGCCCTGGGTGACCAAGCAGGGACACAGAGCGCCCAAGAGCCCCTGCAGCCAACAGTCCGCCAGTCCTGAACATCAGAAACTGGACGTGGAAAAACAGCTCATTTCCAAACACGAAACAGCTAAACCTGAACAGAACTGATCTCATCAAAACAAAATTCTTTCATGCAGGGTGATGTCAATGAGGCCTAATGAAATCCTGTCCGGAGGCTGGCCTCCAGGAAGGCTGAATTTGGGGTTTAGCCTAAATGCGTCCATCCCACCACTCCCTAAAGAGATGAACTCTCACAGCAAACTCCACACACACACCTCCTTCCCTTCAGGAAAGGATATAAAATGATTACTAGCTTTTCAGGGGAACACAGTGTCTAAGTTCCTACTTAAATCCAGCAACTTCTGCCTCAGTACGCCCCTCGTTTAGTCCTTTCTGTAATAGCAAGGTGTCCCAAAGTTTCCAGTTCACAGCACCTAAAACTACCATGAAATATAGCAAGGAGAAGGAAGGAGTCCACTATGATAAAATTCTATTGTTTACTTCATTACTCATGTGAAAAACCCTTCCGTAAATTTGCCTTTGGGGAACAAACTATTTCCCACTCCTGTAGAGTGGAAACACTGCTTTCACAGGCAGCACGCAGGCCAGCGACAGAGTGAATTCACAGTCTGCTACCCAAAAGGGAAGTTAGCTTTGATGATAAATCCAGTATGAAAGATTCTACAACCGATACAATTAAAACGCACGCGAGGACTCTGCACAGGTGTCTGCGCCCAGCCGGGTTCGCTAAACCCGTTGCCTAATTAGCATTTCTGTAAACAATGCTGATAACAATCTTGCCTCCGCAATCCACGACAAACGCGTCGCTGAGATTGGAGCACGGAAAGCGTGAGGAAATTCGCTGCGAATCTCGGTCAAACTTTCTTTTGTTTGTATTTCCTCGGTGTCAGAAAATATCAGCTCTTCGCCCATTTGGTTTGTACCCAGGCTCGTCCGTCCAGCCCTATTGTGCGTGCTCCGTTAAACCTACAAATAATGAATTTGTTAGCAGGGATGGAGGAACCCCAACTAGCCAGAATCCTCCTCCTGGTGCAGAAAATCCCCCATTTGCCATCGGGATTGAGTTGTCAGACAGTGACTCTTGCTACCCTGTGAAACTGACATGTCTATTTACAGAGAAACAAAGACGCTGCTCGCGGCGGACCCCGCTCCCTCCGCGCGCCCCGTCCGCTCTGAGCGCCCCGTCCCCTCCGCGCTTCTCTAGCCACCCGGCCTCGAGGGCCCTGCGCCCAGGTTCAGCCAGTAATTAAAATGGAGACGAGGCCGGTGCCCGGCTTCAGGGGGAGACAATGACCCCCAAGGCCCGGCGGGGTGCGGGGAGCCGCCGCGCCCACCTCCCGCAGTTCAGACTCCTGGCAAACTCGGCGCGGGCGGGTCCGGGTGCGGCTCGCAGGCGCGGGCGGGGGGCGCGCGGGGCGGAGCGGGCGGGGGGCGCCAGGACGCCCCCGGGCTGCCTCCTGGGGCCGGGCGTTGACGCAGCAGAAATTACCAGCTGGAAAATTCCCCTTTCGGAGGTGACGGGGGAGGGACCGCGGCGGCGGCGGCGGCAGGAGGCGCCGAGGGCGAGGGGCGCGGGGCAGCCCCGTCGCCGCCTCCGCCTCCGCGCGCAGCCCCGCGGGGACCCCGCGTCGCCCTCGCCCGCCCCGCCCCGCCCGCGCCACCGGAGCTCAGGGAACGGAGGGGGCCGGGCGGGGGTCGCTACCGCCACCCCCGGAGCCGCAGCCGGGCGCGCCGATCGCCTTCGGGAGGGCGCCCCCGCGGGGCGGGGCGCGGCGGGGCGCGAGGGGCAGGCGGCGGGGGCGCGCCCGACTCGGAGCGGCCCCGGCCCGGAGCAGCCGACCCGGCTCGAGCCCCGGCCCCGCCGCGATGCGCCGGCCCGGCCGCGGACAATGAGCCGGCGCCGCTTACCTGTGACCCCATGGGGCGCGGGCGAGGGCGGGCGCCGCGGCCGCCGGACCAGCGCGGGTGATCGCCGCGGCCGCCGGGCGAGCGCTGCGTCCGGGCGGGTCCGAGCTGCGCGCTCGCCTCGGCTGCTGTGTCCGTCTGTCCGTCCGTCTGTCCGTCAGGCCGGCGCGCGCCCCCGCGCCGCTCCAACCCCGCGGCCCCCGCCGCCCGCGCGCGCGCCCCGCCTGCGGACCCTGACCCCGCCCCCCGGCGCGCGCCCGGCCGCTGCTGATTGGCCCGCGCCCCGGCCCCGGCCCCGGCCACCGCCCCGGGCCCCGCCCCGCCGGCCCGGCCGCCGCCCCGCCCCTCGGTCGGCCGGCTCCGCTCGCGGGGCGGAGGGGGCCTCGGCGGGGGTCGGTTCGCCTCCGCCCCCCCGTGGGCGGCCGGACAGCGGAAGTGCGGGCTGGAGCTCGCTCGGCATTGTGGGAAGCCCCCTCTGCGGGGCTGGCGGGGGGCGGGGGCGGCGCGGCGTGGGGTCTCCAGGCGCTGGAGCCCCTTCCCACGGGGACCCAGCAGCCGGGAGACCACCGATGGGAGACGCGGGTCGGGACGAGGGCAACCCAACCCCGCCCGTACTGCGCCCCTGTCTTTGCCCACACGCCTGTTCCTCGGGGGCGCGGGGTCCCCGGGCCGCAGGCTGTCCGCGCCCCTCAACGCACAGACGCGCCCGCGCGTGTCTCGCAAACTTCGCGCCTTCCCCGCCGGTTGTGCTGGCTGCGCGCTGTGCAGAGAAAAAGCGCTCCCACGGCGCCCAGGGGCTCGGGGCCGAGCTGTCGGGGACCTCGGCGCTCCCAGCGAGAGGCGCACCGCGGGGCAGGGGCCACGGGACGGTGCCTGCCACCGGGGCTTGAGTTTGGCCAACTGAGGAGCATCGGCGGCCGCGCACGCGTCGGTCCTTCCCCCCCCGCGAGGTCTGTCTGGGGGGTGCGGGGTCCTGCGAAGCAGCGGGTGCCCCGCTTCCCCCGCAAAAGATCTCGAATCGTGCTGCCCGAGATGGGCCCTGCGCGTCCCTTCTCGCCCCCGCTGTCCTCGAGTCCTCGGGCGGACAGAATGGGAAGCGTGGCCCCGCATTCTTGGCTGGCCTGTGCGGGGGCAAAGGCCACCTCGCTTCCTCTCCCGGACGCGACGGTGGGAAGGGAGGTGAGCCTGTGGCTGGCCAGCCGCGGCAAGGGAGTCGAGCACGACCTGGCCATCCAATGGGGAGGCGCCGCAGGCCGTCTGCGCCCTACCTCCCTACGGGCCCAGCGCCGCGGAATTCCTGGGAAGGTGGGAGGCGGCGGGCCATTATGGATGCTTTCTCAGGATGTGTAAGGAGGCATTCACTGGGCTGCTGGGGGAGGGCAGGCTTGCGGGGGGGGGGGGGGCGGTGTGTGGATTCTCCTTGAGTGAACAAGGGCGGCCGCGGTCTGGCAGCCAGCGATGAAAGGCTGGGACACTCCCTCACTGCAGCCGGCGCCTGGAAATGGCTGTGCAGACACCCTCACCCCGCTCCCCGCTGCCTGCGCTGGCCCTGCCGGCACAGGGCCCCTCCCAGGCCTTTCCTGCGGAGGATCCCGGGTCTGGCACCGCAGGCCCACGTTTCCTGGGCCCTCTCAGGTGGGGCTGGGTACAGCCATCCTCGGAAGTGGCTGCCTCTCGGCCTCCAGGAGGTTCTGGCCGGTCACTCTGTCCTTCCTGACGGGACGGAGGGCACTCTCTGCGGGGGTCCTCCCCCACCTGCCTGCCTGGAGTGCAGTTGTAGCCCATGGAGCAAAGGATGCTGGGGAGACTGAGGAGGGCAGCCCGCCAAACAGAGGAGGACCATTCCCCTGATGGCTGCCCCCCACCCCCGGAGAGAGCCCCCCTCACCACCAAAAAGGTTCGACCCCCAGACACTCTCCAAGGAGAACAGCATTGCTAGGATGCCGCGTCCATCGTCCCTGCAGAACAGAGAGCTGCAGAGGCTGCCTTGGAGCACACAGTGGTGCTTAGCCATTGCTCAGGAGGCCTGCCCACGAGAACCTAGCCTCTTTCGCCAGTACCAGGGCTCACCCCACCTGTTAGCTAGCCTAGGGCTTCTGGTCTTGGTAGAAAGTCTTACTGAGTTCTGGAATGAGTCCCTGGGGTCCTGGAACTCTCTCTCCCCTTCCCCTGCCCTGCATGATGATGAATCGACCCTCCCGACCCCAGCAGCCCTGCCAGTGACTGGGGACTGAGAGTCTTGTCTCTTCTCTTCCAAGAACAAACAGAAGGGCGAGCAGCCTGAGGATGAGGCTGACAGACCACAAAGGCAGAACCAAGGACCGTCCCAGGGAGCTCTGATCAAGCCTTGCCTAAAACTGAAGACAGTGAAGCTTCTGGGAGCTAATAACCCCCTATCATAGGAAGGGAGGGAGGGAGGGAGGAAGAAAGAAAGGGACAAAGGGAGGAAGGAAAGAAAAAAGAAAGGGAAAAGAAAAGAAGGAAGAAAAGAGCCAATAGTAGCAGCTGTGGCCTCTCAGCAGAGCTGGAGGAAGAGGGGGGTCACGCGGCGGGACTCCCTGGGGCCACCTGGGTGCATCTGCTCTGATGGGGAGATGCTGGCAGCACAGACCCAGGGGCCCCACGTTCATCAGTGCCCAGGCTCGGACTCACAGCGGGCAGATGCCAGGCTTGGTCAAAAAGCCTCCACTCTTGCTGGGGTCCCCTGGACCCTGGAGCAGGTGACACACACTGCACTTCACCCCTAATACTGGCATAGACCCTAGGAGGGATCTGCACCTGACAACCAGTGGGTCCTTCACCATCAGTAGAAATGTGGCCTCCATGAGGGCAGCTCTGCCCCGGAGGTGGCGCTAGCGACAGGCAAGGACCAAGCATGTGGGGTTGGCCTCAGTGGCACTCTTCCGCCATGGCACCCGGTGTCCAGAGGCAGCAAAGCCAACAGATGGGAGTCTGGGAGGGCCTGGGGAATAAGGTGCCTGAGATGCCACGATGAACCAGACGTGGTTCCCACCCCTTGCTTCGCTGGAGGACAAGACAGATGAACAAATGAATGGTCAGTGGTCCCTGCCACACGCTGGTCCTTCTGCAGGTTCACCCCCAGCCACATGTGTGAGCATTTCTGGAGCCTGCCCAGGAGACGCCTTGGGGGCCTGGAGAGATTAAGCATCCCTGAGGCCAGGGCTGGGAACCCAGGGGCCGAGGTGCAGAAGCGGCCAGGCCCGCAGATGTACTTGCCGATGGCTGCCCCTCTGAGCGCGCTGCCTTCACTCCCACCTGCAGACCCCGGGGCCGTTGAAGGGCAGGCTCAGTCCCGAGAGCTGCCTGGCTGCCAGGGCCCCTGCACCGCGTGCTCAGCCAGCCCTCCACCTGCCCTCCACCCCCACTGCGTGGCTTCAGGGGGCAGAGTGGTTGGGAGGGGACCCAGCCCCACACCGGGGGCTGCTCCTGTGAGGCAGAGCCCCAGAGGCGCTTTGGGAAGAAATGTCCCTTCACCTCTCCCTTCCTAGTGTCCCCCTGGGCCAGCCCCCTCGCCAGGCCCTCCACCCCCACCCCCACCTCCCCCCAGGCAGCGTCTCCCAGTCTACCGCAGCTGGGTTCCCTAGGGCGGTCTTCATGGCAATCACTGGTCAGGAAACCTGCCTGTTTATCCTCCAGCCAGTGGTGTTGCTCAGCCGTCCCCATGGCAACAGCCCCGGGAGTCCTGCCCCTCCCAGGAAACTGCCCAGAACCTGTCCCTGTCCTCTCCGAGCCCCTGCTGGAAGCGGACAGGGAGGGAGAGAGGCTGAGGGCAGGGCAGGAGACGCAGCGTAAGGATGCCCGGGCTGCGCGCAGAAACCGCCTCTGCGCGTCATCCCGGGCCCCGCGGGTGGACTGGGGGCCCGCCCTGGGCTGCAGCAGAGCCCCACCCGTGGGCCGGGGGCCGCTTGCCTGAGGCCGGAGCCTGCTCCTGGGCCTGGCTCTGCCGTGTCTGGTGCCAGCTGGCCCTGCCCTCCTGCTGGGCCTCCCCGAGAGCTCCCTCCAGAGCCAGCGGCTACCTGCCAAGCCCACGCCTGCTCCACCCCAACTGTCCTCCCGGCCTGCGCCCCTGCCAAGCCCCACTGCCGCTCCAGCTGCCACCGCCAACTGTCACCCCGTTCCATTCCAAGCGCTCACCCGCAACCGTTCTTCCAAAATGCCACTGCCAAATGCCAGCCCCCTCCCTTCCTAAGCCCCCGCCCCTCAGCCCCAGGCCCGCACCGGGGCCCTGCCTTCCCGACCTTCACTCCAGACGGAGGCTGGGCCACACCTGCCGTGTGCCTGGGAGGGGCTGGTGTCAGAGGGCAGGGGCAGAAAGCTGGAGGTGGGGTGGGGCGGGAACGGGGCAGAGCAGGGGGGCGGCAGGGGGTGGAGCCGCCGTCCCTAGTGCCAGTGCACAGCCAGGCCAGCTGGGGGTGGGCGGCAGTCTGGGCAAGCCCGGGGGCTGTGGGTGGAGCTGGTGCCTGTCCCTGCGGGTCTGTGAACAGCTTCGCCTGACCGCTGACCTTGTCCTCTCCTAGCACTTCACCTCCCACCCCACCAGGCCTCTCTCTGGGGGGCACCAGCCCGCCCCAGCACCCCCCCCCCGCCCCGCGCCGCCGCCGCGGGCCCTGCCCCCAGGGCTCAGCTGCCTGAGGCTGGCCTGAGCGCGGAAGGTGGCAGCGGGCTCCCCGCTGGGCTGGCCCGGGTCACTTTATCATCTGACCCCACCACCTCTGCGGCTCCAAGTCTTCTCCTTGCCGCCCCCCTTCCTCCCTAAGCCCCCCTTTCCCTGTTCATCCCTGTGGAGGCGTCGTTCCCTGAGGACGCTTCCCTTATCCCCGCCCCACCCCCACGGGGGTCTCCACAGCCCCCACTTCCCCTGGGCACACGGCAGGCATCCTACCCAACTGGGACCTCGCTTGGCCCTGGGAGGAAAAGGGAAGACAGGGCCCGGCCGAGCCAGGAGGCACCGCTGCCAGCCGCAGGTGCGGGCCTGGGGCTGTAATTCCATCTCAGGCGGGCTCTGGAAACTGGGAGGCCGCGGGGGAGCAGCCAGTCAGCGCTGGAGCAGGGCAAGGGGGCTGGGGGCCTCCGTCCCCGCCGAGGAACGCAGCTGCTCCCCGGGGCCACAGCCACGGAGGCTCGCGTTGCAGAAGCTGGTGATGGCTGCAGATAGCCATGGGGGGTGGGGGTGGGGAGGGACACCGGGCCCTCCCCAGGGTCCTGTTCGGGAGCCGCCAGGCGGGGACGCGAAGGGGGTTGCTGGGGGCTGCATCAGCCGGAGCCTGACCGAGCTCCGTCCCGGGAGGAAAGGGCGGACGGGGCACATTCTCTGAGCACCTACTCTGTGCCAGGAGTCTCCCCATGGGGTCAACTGGCCCAGCTCCTGTGCTAGGGGCTGGGAGGCGGAGGAAAAGGAGGTGACGAGGGGCCCTGTCCCACCTGGACAAGGTACAGACCCCTCCCCTCCCATCAGAGGAGGGTGTTCTGGGGTCCCTTTGGTGGGCTTGGAGAGGCCCCAGCCCTGTGCGGTGCCAGCCCACTGCCTCGGCCTCGTCCATCCATCCATTCACGCACTTACTCAGCAACATTCATGGAGCACATCGAACCTGCCGCGTGCCACGTACGTCCCAGTATTGGAGAGCAAGACAGGACGCCTTTTATTCTGGGAAGGAGCCAGGCGGCGAGCAGGTCAGCTGAGAGGTCAGCCAGGGTGGACCCGGGAAGGGGGGGGTCCCTGGAGACACGGCCATTGAGAGGACGGGGCAGGGAAAACACAGGGGGAGCGTGTGGCAGTGCTGGTAGGACGGAAGGGCTCAGAAAGCCAAGGACAGAGGGACACGGGAGCTGATGGGAAAGGTGGCTGGAGCCGGGGCCATCTGAGCATCAGAATAACGTCCCGCTGGATGTGTCACAAAGCACGAAGTGACACAGCCGACGTAAACGCAGGGCCGTGAGTCTGGCATCCTCCAGGAGGTGGAGGCGAACACACACACTCCTTGAGCGTGGAACCGCCTCTGAAGAAGAGGCTGGAAAAGGGAAAGTGAGGGGCTTTAGCGGGGAGAGACCTGGCAGGCAGCCTCCTCGCCGAGTGATCAGGGACATCATGGGACATCAGGCCCCTGATATGATGTGACAGGAAGGGTCCCTCACCTCTGCTGGTGTCTTCCCCCCAGCTCATAACCCTGGTGTGATCATGAGAAAACACATCAGACAAACCCAAACTGAGGGACATGCTACAAAACACCTGACCAGCACACCTCAAAACTGTCACGGTCATGAAAACAAGTGCTGTCAGACAAACGGTCCCAGCCCAGAGGAGCCTGGGGAGACGTGAGGGCCCTGCAACGTGGTGCCCTGGATGCGGTCTTGGAGGAGGAGAGGGACGTTGGTGGAAGAACGGGTGAAATGCAAGTAGGGTCGGAGCCACACTTAAGAGTTGCAGTTACCCAGTTACAGTGGTAACCCTGTTACCACTCAGGGTTGCAGTGGCAACTTTAGGGGAAGCTGGGCCGGGGGAGGGGCACACAGGAACTCTGGGGACTCCCAAATGTCCCCGCTTTTCCATCTACCTAAAATCAGTCCAAAGTAAAAAGACCCAACCAATCAATGGGACAAAACCTCCTCCTTCAGGCCTGGGGCTCGTTTTCACTTTTGGATCCAAAGACTCCGGCAGCTCCCAGTGTGCCCACCCTCAGGGCGCAGCGGCCAGGGGTGTAAACCCCGGACCGCGAAGGACTTGCCCCAACGCCCTGCCGCGAGCCTTGACCCAACCTCAGCCTGGCCTCCACTTGCACCCGTCATGTCCCTAAAGGTGACTCCAGCCCCCCACACTGTCTTTTTGCTCAAAAAATCCCAATGTTGGGGCTTCCCTGGAGGTCCAGTGGTTAAGACTCCGCACTTCCACTTCTGGGGGCACAGGTCCGATCCCTGGTCAGGGAGCTAAGATCCCTGCATGCCGTGCAGCATAGGCAAAAAAGAAATCCCCATGCTGCCAAACCCCAAAATGTGCTTTGTCCCAGTCTGTTCTCCCTTTGAACCCCCTGCATCTTTGTCTCAGCTGGAGTGGAGTCTCCCCGCTGCAGGAGACCGCATGAAATCCGTCTCGCTGCCTCGAAGCCTGTCCGGGGCTGTTTCTGTTGACAGCTGCCATGAGCCTTCGTCATGCCTGTGTGTTTGCACACGTGTTTGTGGGCTCCTCGGCTGTGTGTGTGTGTTGGTGCATGGGTGTCTGTGTGGGTCTGTGTGTGCTTGTTCAGAGGCGACCGCCAGGTTTGTACAAGAGTGTCTGGGAGTGTGTGTCCTGCTTTGCTCACTCCGGAGGGAACCAGGCCCAGTTCTGGACACTGGGCAGGAGGTGGTCCCGCCCAAATCTCTGGAACGAGGGCAAGACGCCCTCCGGATGGGGAGGGGGGGACGTGGCTGCGGAGGTGAACAGCGTGCAGCTTGAGCCGGGCGGGGGGAAGTCCTCGCTGGGCCAAGCCCAGGTCCTCTGGGGGGGCGATGACCTCAAAGGCCACGTGGGGCCATGTGGCGACTGCCGGGCAGGAGCTTCTGGGGTTTTCCACAGGCTGTAGGTCCCGTCACAGACTTTTGAAGAGGAGACGGGCTCTATCGAATGATCCAGAGATGTGTTTAGGACAAGAGCTGACGAGCCCTGGGTGGAGTGGACGCGGTCGATGAGGGAGAAGCGGGGGGAGCTGCCTATCCGCTTGGCCGCAGGGCGGCGGGTGCCTGTTCAGGGGACAGGAAACCAGAGCGGGTGTGGGCGCGGGAGACACGCGGGTCTGTGGAGCAAGGCCAGGGCTGCAGGTGCCCAGTGGGGGCGGGGAGGCCTCGAAGGAGAGGAGCTGGCTTGGGTGCCTCTGACCCTGGGGCACGCAGCCCACACCCCAGCGTGGCTGGGGTCAGGGGAGGTCATGTGGCAGAAGGGTGACAGCAGGGCACTCCTATCCCCTGCTCAATGGGGTTTCAGAGGTCGCTTGGGCAGGGGTCCCGTGCAGACCCCTACCCTCGGGTCACCTGGGCCCTGGCGGGTTGGGGGGCTCCCACAGCTGTTCCTGGAGGGCCGCCCTGGCTTGGATCCCCTTCTCCAACCAGCCTCAACCTCAGACCCCGTTAGTCCAGCCAGGACTCTCTCCCCACCTCGGCTGAGGGGTGGGGCACCAGAGTCCGTGCTATGGGCCTCAAGGGCCCCCATTAAGATGGGGCAAACTGACCTCCAGTCCTGCCCAGGTGGGGCCAGCCCCCGAGGGACCCTTCCCTCACCCTGGCCCAGCTCCAGGATGCAGCCAGCCCCACCACAGCTGGTGACACTCCCTCCCACAGGTGCCCCACACAGCCAGCGTCCAGGGCAGCCCAGCCCGAGGGCAGCGGGGAGCACCTGAAATGAAGTGGAATACGCCCCACCCTCCACCAGACCTGCAGACAGGTGGGTCCCAGGCCCACACACCTGCTGTGGACAAGGGAGACTGCCAGCTGCAGGGGCACCATGCCTGCGCTTTGGCTTTGCCTGACACCAGCTTCACACGCCAGCCCGCCAGGGCCCAGATGCGGCGGTTCTTCTGCCCCAGGGCCTTTGCACCTGCTGTTCCCTCAGCCTAGAATGCCTTTCCTGCTCCTACCCACCTGGTGGTTCTCAGCCGTCCTGAGGACCCACTCCCAACCCTGCCCCCCAGCCCGCCAAGACAGCTGTGCACTCTCGCTCTGGGAGAGTGGAGCCCGCCCAGACAGGGCTCCACTTTGGCCTAACGCCTGCACTTTTTGACTGTCCTTCGCCCCTCCCTGTGCTCCATGAGGGCTTGGCCATGTCAGATTCCCTCTTGTGTCCTGGGTGCTGAGGGGCCAGCCTGGCCGGAACTAGGATCAACGCCCACTGTGTGATTTTGGGTAAATCACTTACTTCTCTGGGTGACAGTCTGCACCTGAAGAGCCCACCTGGCATAGCTGAGTGGGCTGAGCAAGACGGCAGGACACAAAAGCGGCCCCAAGGTGCCACCTCCCTTGCCAACATCGTTATCACGGGGGTTAACAGTCACCAGGGCCAGGTGGGCACGATAAAGGGCCCGGGCCAGGCGGGCACTGAGAGCGGGCTCCCGGCTTTCTGCTGCGGTTGCCTTGGATGTCCTGGGGGCACATCTTCCTGACGGGATTGAGGCTGGGGTCACCCTGGGCTGCTGCTGGGAGCCCCAGGCAAGGCGGACAGGCCCTGGGAAGAGGCCGTGTTTGCCTGGTGTTGGGAGGTGAGTGAGAACTGCGGGGCAGTTTTCCTCCTCTGAGCCCTCAACCCCACACACCCAGGAGAGGGGCAGGGTGGGGGAAAGCCGGGGGAGGGGGCCGGAGGGGCTCGGGGCCTTTGCCTTGGAAGGCCCCTGCCTGGGGGGAGCCGGGAGGAGCAGCCATCCCACCTGGTCTGACCAGCCCCACCTCACTGCCCCCAGACCCGGCCAGGACCCTCAGAGACCATCTCTGTGGCCACGCGTGTGCCTCTGTGTTTCGGGAGGGGTCTGGGAGCACGAGAGCCCAGTTCCCCAGTCCGCGGCTGCTGCTGCTGCTGCGGGCTGGGCTGCGCGGGGCTCTGCTCCCTCCTCCCCTGGGGGGTCCTGGTGCCGGGGTGGTTTGAAAACCAGAGCCTGGAGGCCTTATCAGACCACAGGTTTTCCTGAGGAAGGAAGGGTGGGTGTGGGCCGCCGGGATGGGATACCTCCTCTGGGCGTGCCCGCCGGGTGGAGGGCGCATGGGCGCTGCCCTCCTGGGGGGGTGGAGGACAGCCTCGCCCAGGGAGACCCTAGCCCAAGGCCCAGCCTGGCCAAGAACAAACAGACCCCAGGCTGGAGAGGCCCTAGGCCAGGCCTCGAGTCCAGGAGCCCCAGAGTGTGCACTCGCTGAAAGCAGGAGCAAATTGTAGCATTTCTGGGAGTGTCCACAGGACCCCACAAGAGCCTCAGCGAGAGCTGTGACCATTCCAACCGCAGCTCCACTTCTAGGGGGGCCCAAGGAAATACGTGCTCAGGTTCACAAAACCACACGTCCCAGCATGTTCAAGGACCCCCTCTTTGCAATAGCCCCGAACTGGAAAAACCCACTGCCCACCAGCAACAGGGTATGTAAGTGAAATGCAGCTTGTCACACAGGGGACACTGGACAGCCAGGAGGACAGCCACCTGTGACTCCCGGCTCCACAGTGGCCTCGCTTCCACGGCAGGCCACCTTCAGAGACGGGCGGGACAGCCAGTAGGGTCAAACAGCGGTAGCCTTTGGGATGTGGGTCCAGGGGGCCTCCTGGGCTGGCCATGCCCTGTTCTCCTGTTTCGGGTGCTGGTGAGAAGTTGTGTTCAGTTTATGAAAATTCATTAACTATGTACTCAAGGTATGTGCACTTTTCCGTATGTATGTGGTACGTCAATAAACAGTTATACAAAAACCCCCAAATCCTCCACTGACCCCTCCCTGAGGGAAGATGCTTTCCTGGGGCTGTCTGTCCTCTTCCCTCCCTGCCCTGACCTGCCTCCTACCTGGGGCTCCAGGGAAGTGGGGGCCAGGAGGGGGCAGCCCTGGAGCCCCTCCTACCTCTGGGGACCGAGGCTCTGCCAGGCTGTCTGCCCCAGGGCCTTCTCCGCTTTCTCAAGGGCAGGGCCCCAAGGAGCCCCAAGGCAGGGGTCCCGCGGCCTCGCAGGTGGGGCCGGGAGGATGTGTGACCCGCCCTGCTGGAGCCGGGCTGGCTGGCCTCGGAGTGCTGGCGTGGGCCCGGGACACCCGCCCTCTGCCTGCTGGGCCGGGGGTGCCTCCCGCCCTCTACCCTCCGCCCTCCCCCCGCGGGTGCCTCTACCCCTTCCGCTTCCAGAGGCCCCGGGGCTATTTTTAACTCGCCAGAGCTGCTGAAGGTGGACAGAGCCTGGGGGTGGGGGGGGGAGAAGGCCCAGCAGCTACCTTCCTGCCACCACCCCTCCCGGGGTCCGGGCTTCCTGGGGGGGGACTGGTCATTCTTGACCTTAGAGGAGAAACAGCACACTCCACGCCACTTATATAGACACACAGGAAGGCCACGTGGGTACCCCAAGGTGCAGACATGTGCCCGGGATACAGACTCAGCACACACGCGTGTGCATGCACACACAGGCACACATGCACGTGCAAACACACACGCATGGCCCAGGGACGTGCTCGGAAACATACCAGATGCACGGAGACTCAGACAAATACAGGGACACATAGACGGTCTCCGCCCTCCCCAGACACCTAGCCCTCCTGGAAGCACACACACACACACACACACACACACACACACACACACATACGCGCGCGCGCACACAGGCACACAGCACAGACGCTGGGGGTGCAGCGAGGACCCTCAGGCCACATTCTAGACTGATGTGGGAGGGGCCTACAGGTGCGGGTGCTCAGCGCACTCTGTTCCTGCTCCCCAGGTACCAGCCAGTATTCCTGAGCTCTCAGCACCGTCCCGGCTGAGATGCCGCATCCTGGCCTCCCCCTCCCCCAGAGGAGGGGCAGGCTTGCGGCAGGAGCCGCTGAGCTGACTCGCAGCCTCTTCCCCCGCACTCTGGCCACGCCCGCTCAGGACAGGAAACCGAGAGAGGGATGGGGGCGGCAGCCCATGGCGCTGTGGCCTCAGGGCCTCCCCTTCCTAGCCCTGCTCCCCACTTCCCCTCTCCTCCCCTGGCCTTTGTTCCCTGGAGCAGCTCACCCCCCACCCTGCGGGGGAACCAGAGTCTATCCTGGAAAACCCCAGGTGCTGGGCTGGGGGCCTCTGTCCGCTGCATCCGGGTCCAGGGGGAGGAGGAAGCCCGGAGGACAGACGGGGCAGGGACCCATTGGCCAGGGGGCAGCCGGTTGGCTTCCAAATCCCCTCCACCCCCCACACCCCCACCTCTGTCCCTGGAGGCCCCAGAGGGATGGAGGAGGGCGGGAGCCGGCCTGGAGGACAGGACATCCTCTTGGCAGGACACAGGACGCCAGGCCGGAGGTTCCCAGCCCCAGTCAAGGCCACAGGGGGAAAAGGCCACTGGGGCTGGGGCTCACCAGTTCCGAGATGGGCCCGGGCACCGACGGCTGTGACTTCGGGAAGGACAGCAGAGCCAGCACCAAAGAAACACCCCAGTCCCTGACACTCCCCCAGGCCCCTCCTGGCCCGCCAATGTGTGGACCCACCCCCGGTGGCACCAGGCCCAGGGCCCCTCCTCAGGGAGCCCCACAGGTCACGGGAGAGGCCAGAAGGCCCGGGGGTCACCGTCGCCTGCGCCGTGGGGAGCCCCCACCCCCGCTGGGAGCCCACTCCTCCATGTGAATCCCAGGGCCCAGGGCCCAGACCGCAGGCCGGCCCAGCCCTCCCCTGCCCAGGACTAGAAACCCAGGGACAGTCAAGGTGGAGTGAAGGCCACGGGGACCCCTTGCTCCTGCACCGCCTCCCGCAGCAAAGCAGCAGCCCCCCAAGCGTGGCCCCCCAAGCTGGCACCGTCAGCCCACGGCTGACCGTCCGCTCAATGGTCTGGGAGCTGACGGTGCCAGGATATCACGGCATCCAGGCTGCCCGACCGGGGAGCAAGCCTGCGCCTGTTGGCCAGTGGTGAGTCCGACACAAGTGCCCGCTAGCCATTCACAGACACTTCTGCCAGCCTGTTCTGGTTACCTGGGTGGGAAACGATGTCCCATCTAAAAACAGCCTATAGAAATGAGTTACCTCAACGCACAGCCTGAGTCTGGATCTGCCTCTGTTCACCCGAGTTAAAATCACCAAAGGGGAATTAACCATGGACTTAGCTCGTGACCCAAGAGGAATGACACCTCTGCCAGGGAGACAAGGCCAAACCCAGCCCTTACCGCTCCCAGCCCTCGGTTCCGTCCCCAGCGCCTCCGCACGCTCTCCTTGACTCCAGTCACAATCCTTAACGTCTTTTGAAAAATGAGGCTTTATTGGAGTATAATTTATATACAATGATATTCACCAGTTTGAAGCATACGATTTGATGAGCTCTGACAAACAGTCGTGTAACCACCCCCACTATTATGATACAGAACATTCCCATGACCCCCCAATCCCCTCAGCCTCTTGTTGTTCATTCTGCCCCCGGCCCCCCGGCCCTGCCCTGCCCTGCCCACCATTGATCCGCTCTCTGTCACTATAGTTTTGTCTTTCCCAGGATTTCACACAAACAAAGCCACGTAGAATGGGGTCTTCTGGTCCCGGCTCCTTTCCCTTAGCAGCGATGCTCATTCTGCGCATCAGTTATCCACTCCTTTTCTTTCCAGGGTGTAGACGGACCACTTGCCAGCTGACAAATTCATTTCATTTCTTTGGGGTAAATTCCTAGGAGTGGGATTGCGGGATCATTCTAATGCTCGTTTTCTAAACCTTTGAATGTGTTTGTTTTCGCTCTGCCCCACTAGGCTGTAAGCTCCCCAAGGGAAGAGACATCACCTGTGTTGCTCATCGCCATGACCAGAGCCCAGTGCAATTCCGTGCCAGGACCATTGCCCACAGAGTGAGTGAGTGAATGAACCAGTGATGGTGGTGCCTGGGACGGTGGATTTTGGTGATGCTGATGGGAAGAGATCATGGCGCTGAGGGCGATAGAGGTGACGATGGTGATGGAGGTGACTGTGGTTAGGGGACAGTGACAGGGGCTGCTGGCCGTGACAGAGGTGGTGTCTGTGACGGTGAAGGCTAGAAACGCCTCCTTTGCCCTCCGTGGAGACGTTGTGAGGGCCCTCTTTGGATGTCCCCTCCACCTCCCCACCTCCAGACACCTCCAGTCCCCCACTCCAGAGTCACACCTTGGAGCAAGTTGTCACCTAAACCTCCACCCACCCTGAAGCGACTCTTCCCACCAGCTCCCGCTGTGGCCACACCCCCACTCGCCCACAGCTGTGACATCTCACCAGGAACAACCCTCCTTTCTCCCGAACACTCGGCTTTCCCCTCTCCTGGCTTCCTCCTTATCCTGTTTAGAATTCATATTTTCTCTCGAGAACGCCAGAAGTGTTAGTGTATCCATCCTCTCCTGGTACCACTCTCTCCTTGCCAGCGCCTAAGCCGCTGTTCTCCGCTCGGAAAATCAACCGGGAGGCTGGTGCCACCAGAAAGCAGACCGGGAGCTGACCCTGACACCCGGCCCACGCGCTCCCCCCAGGCCGCTGTGCCCGCCGCTCACACAACCCCCCTGGCTGGCCCCTCCCTGCCTACCGGAGCCTTCCTCCAGCCTAAGCCCCGCCCCCGCCCCAGCCCCTCCTTCACAAAGCAGTGACCGCTCTGAAATGCAAACGTGAGTCTGGAACTTTCTTGCTGAATCTTTCAGTGGCTTCTGAGAAGTGCCTTCCTCTCAAACCCCTCTCCCCAGTTGACCAGGCCCCACGTGATCTGTCCCCCATTCCTGGCCTCATTCCTGTACCCCCGCTCCCAGGTTCCAGCCACACTGGCCTCGTTCTTATTCCTCCAGGATGCCAAGTTCCCTTCAGCTCCAGGCCTCTCCCAGGGCCAGGCTGCAAACTCCTCGCCACCTTCCTGGTCTCGTCTCCTGCCCTCCCCACTCCAGGCTGGCGACCACCCGGTGTTCCCTCCCGAAAAGCCCTCCTTCAGGCCAAGCCCTTACTTGTGCTCAGCCAGCACCCGGGGCAGCCGTGGACCGTGCCGTGCTCAGCCCTGTCCCCCACCAGCAGGCCCTCCGTGAATGGTGCTTGCTGGGAAAGTGAGGGGGGATTGGAGGCGGGCTGTTCAGCTCACCACCAGGCGCAGAGATGACCGAGGAGGAAGAACGAGCTCCATCCGGGCTTCCTGGGGGCCAGGAAGGCCAGGCCCAGGCAGTGGTCACCAGCTGGGATATGGGGGACCCCCCCCGGGATGCGAGGCCCAACCCAAGGGACCTGGGAGACTCCTGCCCCACGCGGGTCCCAGGCACCGCCTGGGACTTTCCGGGGGGCTGTGCCATTGAGGGAACCTTTGCTGCCAGGGCCACAGGGCACCCGGGCATTTCCTGCCCAGCCTCACTCCCCGAGGCCAGGCCCCAGCCCTGTGGCCCCGCTCCTTCCTCCTCCGCCAGGGGGGTTTCCACCCAGCCTGAGCCCCGCTATTTTTAGCTGAGGGAGAGGGACCAACTCCTGGCCCCACTGCTTCCCCCAAGGGAGCATGGGCAAAATGAGGGCTGGGCGCCAGAGGCTGGGGAGTTGACCCCCTAACTCCCCACACCAGGGTACACCTGGGCAGCCCAGGTGGCCAGTGCATGGGCCCAGTGGGCAGGGGCTCCAGTCCTCGGGTGGGGTGGGTCCAGGGCCTGGGTGGGCTACCGCCCACTTCCTGCGGCCTCGCCCCAGCACTTCAAAGGCTGCTGGCAGCCCTGTGGTCACTCCCGGCTCCCACGCAGCTCAGCCTGAGGGGCGGGCCCGGCGCAGGAGCCCCGGCAGCTTCAAAGTGGCTGGGTGGGCAGCCCTGCGGTTAGATCCCCAGGGCGGGTGGGGAACAGGAAGGGGGGGATAAGGGGGCCCTCTCTGCTTCTGTGTCCTCCCCGCCCCACTGCCTTCCTGGGTGGGCTTAGGGCAAAGGCCCAGACGCTTTCCTGGCCCCCAGCTCCTGTCCTGGAGCCAGGCCGCCGGGGGTGGTGATGCCTTCATGACTGTGTGATGTGTGTGCGGTCCAAGTGGGCTCCCCCCGGAGGGCAGCCCCCTAGAGAAACCTCCGGAGCCAACGTGGGGCGCCCCTCCTGGACCCCTCAGGGCCCCGGCTGTGGCGAGGGGGCGCGGACACCTTCCCTTCCGCCCCCTCCCCCCTCCGTTCTTGCCCCACTTTTCTGCCTGAAGCGGGGCAGCCGGGAGGGGAGGGACGGGGGAGAAGGGCCTGCCTGTCTGGGCCCTGGAGCGGCCCCGCCCACACCCTCCACGGAGGTGGGCTGGATGGGCTGCGGTGGGCTTGACCTCGCGCCAGCTCCCCAGAGACCGGCGGGGCGAGAGGGGCGGGGAGCCAGCGCCTCAGAGCAGCCGCCCCGAGCTGAGCAGACGCTGAGAACAGAGACTGTCTGTGAGCAGGCGGGGTGGGGGGGTGGGGGTGGAGGAAACTTCCAGGGTCCCCTGGGGTCAGCTCCAGGACAGTTGCCATTTTTAATCTGCGCAAGAGACTTAGAAGGAGCCGCGAGGGCTGTAACCTAGATCCGCTCAGGAGGTGCCGGCAGTGCAGCCCAAGGAGAGCCCCCTCCCCCAGCTGCGCACCCCGAAGGGTAGAGCAGGCCCTGTGCCAGAGACCCCAGGAGATATCGGGGGCCTTGCAGGGTCCCCCCTGCTCTGGGCTGACTCTGCCCCCCCAACCTCCAGACGCTTCCCCCCTCCTCCGCTCTCTGGTGTGTGGGGGGGGCGGCGTCAGGAAGGAGCCCCACTCATGAGCCCCCAGCCCTGACGCCGGGCCTAAGCGGAAGCTGGCTGCAGCCCACCCACCGGGGCAGGTGGGAGAGCCACGCCCCAGGAAGGCTGGCCCTGGGGGTCTCGGCTGGAGGCCAAGGGGATCCCCACCCAGTCCTCGCCTGGGCTGTCTCCCACTCTCCAGAGGAGAGCCGAGGGCTCACTGCTGAGACCCCTACCCACGCCCCCCACCTGCTTCTTCACTCTTGGGGTGGCTGCCTGGACGCAGGATGCTGCTGGGGGTAGAGTGGGAGCGTCCCAGCAACGGCCCCGCCTCCAAAGAGGAGTGGAGTGTCAGGAGGAGGGTGACAGGGCACCGGTGTGGGAGACTCCGGGGTCGCCCCCGGAGCTCTCCAAGGACCACTGCGTGGGTTGCCCCTTTGGAGACACCTCCCACCTTCCGCCTCAACACCAGGAGACAAATGTTGATGGTTCTGGGGCTTGGAGGAGCCAGGAGGGAAAGGCAACATCTGTGCCCCCTGGAGACCCCCACCAGTGGAGTCAGCGTCCCCAGGAGAGGCTCTGTGGGCAGGAACCAGGGCTCCAGCTCGGGGGTGGGGGGAAGGGGGGTCGCTGGGGCAAGTGGGCGAGGAGCCATCTCAGGCCCTCTGTGGTGATCCCCTTTCCCGCCATCATCACTGGTCTTCAGGGTCTCCTGCTGAAAACACGTAGCACCCCCAAACCCCAAGACCTGACTCCCAGGCCGAGGGTACCCCATCCTTGCCATCGTTCCATCATCCCCGCCCCGCTCAGTCTCCCCTCTCCAGAGCCAGGGCTGGCGGAGGTCCAGGCCACAGTTTCCATCTGGCCACCACGAGAGAAGCTGGCCAGCCCAGGGGTCCCACAGGTGAGGGACCTCCGAGGGGCAGCGGGCAAAAAGCAGGACTGGATTGCCTGACTGATGGAATGGCTCCTGGTGCCTGGTCAGCGGGTCAGGATCCGTCAACATTCATTAAACTTATACACACGTAGACCAGCAAATACTAAACCACCACACTCCCTGGCCTTGCTGCAGAGACAGCTCCCCACATGACTCACAGGCCGGCACAGACTTTTGGAAAAGCAATCTGGCCACACCCTGGCACACTCTTAGGACTCGGGTGTGGAGGGGAAATCACCAAGGGGCAGGGTCCTCAGACAAGGGTGTTCTTGGCAGCCATGCCGAAGGGGAAGATCTGGAAACCTGGGTATCCACCAGCAGAGGGTACGCTGGGGCATTAGTGTCTGCACATGGGGAGGAGGGGCCCCTGGCCAGCTGCGGGCATGCGGCGATGCTCACAGGCCTGTAGGTGGGCATGTCTGTGGGCAAGTAGAGAAAGGTTAAGACTTCTGGGTACCAGAGAGGGGCTTGGAGAGCGCGGTCACCTTTCGTACACTCTGCCTGACTCGTGGCAGGGAGCCTGTGTGACACTGCATAACATAATGCAGCCATCGCCTTACATCAAGCCCCGAGTGGGGGCTGCAGGAGTGGAAAGGGTAAGGTCCGCCCCGAGGGGCTCTGCCGGCAGCGACACGGGGCTCCGAGTGTGCACTGATGCTTCCAGTCGTGCATGGGGCCCCGGGGACCACCCTAGGAGCGGGGCTGTGGCCTGCACACACCGTGCACCAGCCAGGGGGTCGAGCCCCCGGGGAAGGAGGCCCCCGTCCGACTGGCCTGGAGGGCTCTTGACCCCAACTCAGGCTTTACTCTGATGGGGGGGACAGTGGGAGGGGAGGCTGAGACTGACCCGCAGGAAGGCAGGAGGAGAGGGCGGGGGTGTGCACAGCTCCCCACAAACCCCGCCATCCTTGAGGGCGCCGGTAACTCTCTGTGATTCCAGATGTTCAGCAGCTGTCTTGGCCATTTCCGCCCCTTCTCTGACCCCGCATCCGCCAGGAAACGTCCCCTCCTGTCCTCGGGCTCCGAGCCACCCCCTACCTTCCCTGCACCCCATTTCCTGAGCAGAGGCGTTTGTGCAGACTCAGCTCCCCCTCCCGTGGGGCGGCTCCAGCTTTCCCAGGGCCGGTGCTGCCCCCAGAGCCTGGACACCCTCTGCCAGGGGCTCTGATCCTGCCGCCGCCCCTCCAGCCTCTGGGACTGGTTTTCCCTCTCTCCCTCCTTTCCTCCTCGGAGGCTGGCAGCCTACATCTGGGCCTCTGGGGAAGCTGAGCCCAACCGGCCAGGAGGGAGTCCTGCTCAGTGGGGGAGGGTGGGAGCCCTGTGGGGTGGAGGCCAGAGGTCAGAGACCCCAGCCAAGCCCTGCAGGAGGGGGTGGGGGAGGGGGGACGCACGCTCAGATGTCTTCCCGGTGGACACTGGGGGGTGGCCTCTTCCATCTGAGCACCGAAAACTGGGGACACAGCCCCACCTTCCCTGAGCAGACCGGGGCCGGCGGGGGGGGGGGGGCACAAGAGGTCACTGCTGCTGCAACTGGTCCAGTCTGGGGGCTCTTCTGGAGAGGGGACGGCAGGAGGAGGACTCCCTTCCTGTCATGTGCTTTCCTGTCTCAACAGAGCTGGTGGTTCTGGGGCACTTGGGCTCCTGTGGGCTGGGGGCAGGGCGGGTGGGGTCAGGGGCCAAGCCAGACACAGGGTAAGGGCTCCGGGGCGCCAGCAGCCCCAGCCCGTTGACCTCTGCCCCCCAGAATCCGGTCTCTGGCTGTTCCCCCTCCTCCAAGCTTCCTGCTCTGCCGGGGGAGCCAAGGGCAGGTGGGCCCGGCCAAAGGGAAGCCTCTATTTCCAACCAAGATGGGAGACTACCCTCAGGAGGACGCTGCTTCTCCATGCCCCACCTCTCCCCGGGGAATCAGCACAAAATGTGGTGTGTCCACCATACCGTGCAGACGATCCTGTGGGCCGCCCCACCGTGGCCGCTACGTCCGCCTGGCTTCGGGCTGAGCACAGAACGAGGCCTCTGCTCTGCTGTCGGGGTCGCTCCTGAGGGCTCGCGAAGTGAGCCTGGAGCCTCTGGGTCTGCACGTAGCCCCCCACCCACCCCAGGATATGAGTCTATGAAAGAGGTCCCTAGGAGAGTAAACGCCCACACGCCCCCCCTAACCTCGGGGCCGGGGCAGGCTTCTCAGGTGCACCAGGACCACCAATCCCCATGGGCAGCTCTGCCCATCCCTTGACCCCAGGCAGGGCACCCTGCAGGCTCCCTCCTGGGGCGGTCCCCCCACTGCCCCTGCTGCCACCCAGGACCTAGTAAAGAAGTGAAGTGCTCTCAGGGCAGAAGGAACAGGGGCGGAGCCCTCACCCAGGTGGGCCTGTGGACTCTGGGCCACCCCCTTGGGCCTCAGGACCTAACTGATGAGTGAAGCGACCCAGTCTGGGATAGGAGCTGGATAATCAGGAAGATCAGAATCTCAGCGCCTGGGGGAGGGGCGCTGGGGGTAGAGTTGCCAGATTTAGCAAAAAATAACAAACCAAAAAGCAGGATATCCAATTACAGTTGAATTTCAGATAAATGATACTTTAATATGAGTATGTCTCATGCAATATTTAGGACATACTTATACTCAAAAAAAGTATTGGTTGTTTATTTGAAATTCAAATTTAACTGGGTGTTCTGTATTTTACCTGGAAACAGGGGTTGGGGGGATGGATACTCAAACCTCTCAACTCACTCACTCTGCCCATTGACCCCTCCTGCCCGCCAGCCCCGGAGGACAGCAGCCGTCCGTCCTCAGTTGTGTCCCAAGCCTGGTGGCAGATGACTGGGCCAGCAATGCCCCAGCTCAGCTTCCCAGGGCAGTAGAGCAGAGAGGACTTGTTGGGGCCTGGCGCCCCCTCCCCAGAGGGCTGGGGTCTCCAAGGCAGGCCTCTTGGGTTCCGAGGGCCCAGGTGGGTTTGCCAAACTCCCTTTCAGGTCAAGGCAACTGTTGAAGGAGCCCCCCGGAACCTGGCTCTTCTCTGCCTCCCCCCATGGACTCTGCCCTGCTCTCTGCCCTCAGGGGGGCAGGCCCACTTTGGTGCAGGAGAGAAAGGAGAACCCACGAGAGCCCTCCAGAAAAGGAGAAGGGACATCTTGTGGGGTGGTTTCAGGGAGAGGAGAGCTCGACCAGGGGCTGAAAATGAGGAACATTGGCCAGGCACGACCCACCTGGAGAAGGTCATTGCCTCTGCAGGCGTCAGTGAAAGAGGATCCAGAACGGCTCTGGGGGGGTGCGGGGGGCAGGGGCGGGCAGGGGGGAGGTTTCCAGCCTGCGCTCACCCCCTTTCCTGGGAAGGAAGGTGTGGAGGGCAGGGGCACAGGCAAGTGAGCAAAGAGCCCCACAGCCAGCCTCGCTGCTCCCCCTGGCCGGCCCGCTGGGGGTCCCACGTAGCCTTTGCAGACTCTCACACAGCCTGATCCCCAGGGCTGCTTCGTCCTGTCTCTGCTCCCTCTCCCACCAGGGCAGGCGCCTCTGGAGGTGGCGGGGGTTCAGGGCCATGGGCAGCCCTGTATTTTTCCCGGTGAGACCCAGGAAGAGGTCAGCACTGTTGATTTCTGGCCTGGGTGTCCACCTACAGTTCAAGGAGGAGGGGACCAGACGCTGCTCAGGCCCGGGTGGAGGTGGCCTTGGGGGTGGGTGAGAGGCTAATGAGGCCCCGGGAGGATGCGGGCCAAAGAGGGCCTGGCGACGGTGTGGCCGCGCCAGGGTCCTGAGGCTGTGGCCCGGGCGGGGGTGTTGGGGGAGGGCGCGGTCCACCACGCCCGGGAACCCTTTGTGCGCCCACCACAGAGTGCCGCCTCTCCCGGGCAACGGTGACTCACAAAGCCGGCCCACGCCGGGCAGAGGACGCCTCCCCTGGGCCCCCGTGGGCCCAGGTCATAAAGGCCACGAGGGCCAAGCCCTGAGGAGGCACGTCCCGAGGTGGCCACGCGCGCCCACGCGCGCGCGCGCGCGCGGCCCTGACACCGCACTCCAAGCCGGACCTAGATTTCCCACTGCAAGCGCGACCCGGCCCGGCGACTGGGCCTTAGGGCTGTCTGTCGGGGCCCAGCACCTCGGCGCCCACGTGTGTCGTCTGCTTCGTGAAGGCACTGGTGCACTTGTTCAAGATCTACCTGACAGCAAACTACACCTACAACTTCCGCGGCTGGCCTGTGGACCTCCGCTGGGATGACGTGCACGCCGCCGCCGCCGGGGGCCACAGCGGTCACCGGGGGACTGACGTGCCCGGCAGCCGCGGCGGGCATGTGGCTGCTGCAGGGCGCGGCGCTGGGCGAAGACGTGCAGGGGCGGCCGTCCCGCGGGGCGCGCAGCCAGGCGCAGTGCCTCCTGCAGCAGATCAGTGAGCTGCCCGGCCAGCTCGCCAGCTACGTGCTGGCCCACTCAGTGGGCCGCTGGTTCGTGTACCCTAGTTCCATGTTCCTGATGACACGCGCGCTGCTGCCGCTCCTGCGGCAGGGCCAGGAGCGCCTGGTGGACCGCTACCGCGGCCGGTGCGCCAAGCTGGTGGCCTGTGACGGCAACGAGATCGACACCATGTTCATGGACCGCCGCCAGCGCCTGGGCAGCCATGGCCGCGGCCTGCGCCTCGCCATCTGCTGCGAGGGCAACGCCGGCTTCTACGAGATGGGCTGTCTGTCGGCGCCGCTGGAGGCCGGCTATTCGGTGTTGGGCTGGAACCACCCGGGCTTCGGGGGCAGCACGGGCGCGCCGTTCCCTCAGCACGACGCCAACGCCATGGACGTGGTGGTCAAGTACGCGCTGTACCGCCTGCACTTCCCGCCCGCGCACGTGGTGGTCTACGGCTGGTCCATCTGCGGCTTCACGGCCTCGTGGGCCACCATGACGTACCCGGAGCTGGGCGCACTGGTGCTCGATGCCACCTTCGACGACCTCGTGCCGCTGGCGCTGAAGGTCAAGCCCCACAGCTGGAAGGGGCTGGTGGTGCGCACGGTGCGCGAGCACTTCAACCTCAACGTGGCCGAGCAGCTATGCCACTGCCCCGGCCGGTGCTGCTGCTCCGGCACACGCCGGACGACGTGGTCAGCACCTCGGGCCCCCTGCGCCCCCTGCCGTCGGGCGACGTGGAGGGCCACCGCAGCAACGAGCTGCTCCTGCGCTGCTGCCGCACCGCTACCCCGCCGTGATGGCGCGCGAGGGCCTTACTGTCGTGACCCTATGGCTGCGTGCCGGCAGCCTGGCGCAGGAGGCCACCTTCTACGCGCGCTACCGCGTGGACGACGACTGGTGCCTAGCCCTGCTGCGCTCCTACCGCGCGCGCTGCGAGGATCGGCAGGAGGACGAGGAGGCCTGGGGCCCGCACGGGCTCGCTTTCCCCTGGCTAGTGGGCCAGGGCCTGAGCCGGCGGCGGCGCTGGCAGCTCGCGCCGTTCCTGGCTCGCCAGCACCTCAAGAACGTGGAGGCGACCCACTGCAGTCCGCTGGAACCTGAGGCCTTCTAGTTGCCCTGGAGGCTGTAGACTGTGCTTCTGCGTGTCCCTTCTCCCACCCCCCACCCCAAACCAGTAAAGCTGGCCCTGCCTGGGATCCCCGCCTGGGATCCCCACCTTGTGTCTGGGGGAGGGTGGGGCAGTGCATAGGGACCTGGCAGACCTGGCACTCTCCCTCACTGGGGCATCCCCTTCCCTCCTTTCTCTTCCTCCCTCCAACATTTGTGGACGGTCCCAGTCTGCTCCCAGCTCCTAAGGGGAATGCAAAGATTAACCTGACCCAGTTTATGGCAACACTGTGTGATGGGTGCCTTGATCACCTAGAAAGGATGGTGTGAACATGGGCTGTGGGACAACAGGAGGCGTCCTTCACCTGGCCTGGGTTACAGGATGACTCTGGGAAAGATGAGTGTTGAAGCGTCTGTGCAAGTCGCCTCTAACTATGAAAGAACACTGGCTTTGGAAGGGCTGTAAAAGTCTTAGCAGCTGGACCTCCCCAGGAGTGCGATGCTGCTGCTTCATAGGGTTCCCCCAGCCCCATTCCTGGCTTCTACAGGATGGGGTTCACCGTGGAACCACAGACTCAGAGTAAGTGGCAGGCAGTCCAGGTGGGACTACAGACACACCTGCACTGATCACTCATTGCTTTGTTCCTGGCTCAGGGATGCCATACAAAATGAGAGACAAGCCCTCTGCCCACCACCATCTGTAATGCAGTCGCATCCTTACCACCTGCCCTTAATTGTATGAAGCAGGGCCTACTGGCTGTCCTCAACCCCTGGGGACAGGGGCTGGCCAGGGTGGTTCCAGCTAGAAGCTCTGGAAAAGCTGAAAGAAGGCAAGTGGGGCAGGCATATAATTGACAGCACCAGAGCAGGACCTGGCCTGGATGCACCTGGGCCAGTGCAAGCAGAAGCAGGTACTTAAGGTGACCTAAAGTACCAGGAAGACCTATGGGGAGAAGGTGAGCTTTGAGCTGAGACAGTAAGAGGAGTTAGCCAGGTGAAGGAATGGGTTTCCTTCCTAGGGATTAGTACCTGCAGGGTGGCTTGGCTGTTAGGGGGAATGCTGTCCAGAAGGGTCAGATCCTCAAGGGTTTGAATGCCACTAAAGCAGCGGTCCCCAACCTTTTTGGCACCAGGGGCTGGTTCCGTGGAAGACAACTTTTCCACGGACAGGGGGAGGGAAAGGTTCAGGCGGTAATGCGAGCGGTGGGGAGCGGATGAAGCTTCGCTCACTTGCCCGCCGCTCACCTTCTGCTGTGCAGCCCGGGCCCCTGCACTAACGGATTGCTTGCAGAGGCAATTAGTAGCCAAGGAAGGGTAGTCGTGGGACTTGTTTTAGCGGGACCGGGTTGCCTAATGGCTACACACCTCTCCTTTGACAAGTTTGGCAAACCCTTCTCCGGAGTCTGCAGGAAGCAACTAGCTGAGTGATGGGCAAGTAACTCTGGCCTCAGTTTTCTCATCTGTAAAGTGGGGAGGGCCCCATCTGTCTCACCGGATTGCTGTGAAAAGGAAGTGAGAGAACACGGGGTCGAAGGGCGCCTCCAGCCAGAAGAGAGCAACTCGTGGTCGCGCCTTTTTCTGCGCAACCCCCATACAACTTTAAAATCCCTACAAAAAGGACAGACGCAAAAAAAAAGAGCCCCAAGGTCAGTGGGTCAGGCCTCGGAGGGATCGCAAGCGGCCTGAGTCTGACCCGCCGAAGCACGTGAGCCGTGGCGCTCGCAGGCAGGGGCAAACACCTTGGAGACCTCCAAGAGGCCCACCTCCGGGATCCCGTAGCGCCATGTTGCACGGTCCTCCCAGTTCCCACCTTACTCCGTGCACCTCAAGACCGTTCTACCTGTGCTTCTCGCTGGTGGACCGACCTCCCTTTCCGGCTTCGTCCGCAGCCTCGACCAATCATATTAAGCTGATGAACCGGGACTAGGCCAAAACACCTCCCTCATTGGGCACCGCTCGTGGGGGCGGGACGGGGGGCGGAGCGCGCGTCAAAGCGGAAGTGGGTCGTCTCGCTGTTGATCACGTAATGCCGCGGCGCTTGAGGCGATTCAGCTGGCTGGTGCGTAAGCGGCGAGCGACACCTGGTGCGGCCCGCTCGGTTCCCACTGCGCCCGCGACCCCGGCTTCGACGCCAGCTGCGGCCCGGCCGCCGCCAAAACATGGACTCGGCCGGCCAAGGTACCCGCGGGCCCGGCGCCGCGTGGCGGCCTTTGGGCCCCTCCGCCTGCGCCCGCCGTCCCGCGGCACCTCTTCCTCTCCCACGCGCGCGGCCTCGAAGCTCCTGGCGGGTGTTCCACCCCCGCTGGGATCGCTCTGAGCACTGGTTCCGCAGCGCCCTCCCCTCGCCCCAGAGCGTTGGGTTTCGTCACTCCGGGTAGCTCCCACTCTGCCCCCGCCCGACTCTTGCCCGGCGGGCCGCCCTCAGGCCCTGCGCAGGGCCCTCGGGGACACCCCATCCGGCCCTGGATGCGGGCCGAGGTGCCGTGCGCGGCGCCCGGGGAGGGGAAGGGAGGCGACGCCGTCCTCGCGTTGGGCGCAGCGCCCCTTGGGTGGCAACGCAGCTCGGAGCCCAGCCTACTGCAGAGTTGTCTGGAGGGGGAAGGGTGCAGTGAGTCAGGGGCACACCCAGCATACCAGGCCTGTTTCCGGAACTGACATCCCAGACTAGTTGGAGGTGGCCGCTGGGGGGTGTGGAGCGGGCCCAGAAGCTTCAGATCTTGAGGAGGTGGTACGAGTCTGTCTTCCCTCCTGGGGCTCTAGAGGGAGTGCTAATCCTACGTTGATGTAACTACACTGGATGATTTCAGGGTGCTTTTCTATCGTTTGATCTGTGTCAGCGTATTAATTAAACATTAGAATTCGTCACAAGCGTGGGGTTCCGGTCGCGAGAACGACAGAAAACATTTACTGAGCACCTTCTATGTGCCAGACACCATTCCAAGCCTGTTTCTCAGATCTTTTTCCATTTTCGCAATAACCTTTTTATAATGGTCCAAAAAAACCCCATTTTGCAGATGATTATACAGGCTGAGCTGAGATTCACCCAGGTGAGGGGCTCTGGCCCCCTAGTGTTGCCTACTGCAGCAGCCCCTGCTAATTCTCTCTGTAGGTCCTTTGGTAAGGACCTTGGTCACCTCTGAGTCAGGGTGTGAATAGCGTCTGCCTGCAGGGGGTACCGAGCTTGGTCTCACCCAGAGACTGGGCAGCGCACAGCATGTTGGGTGAGCACACAGTTGTATAAGCAGACAGTGGTTGAGGGCCTTTATTTGTTTTTTAAGAATAGAAAAGTTGTAGGGATCTCGAGGCACTTACTGAATTTGAGTAGGGTCAACACAGCAGGTACGAACGATGAAGTAAAGCCACGTAGGTTGATCTCAGTTAAATGTTGAAATCTGTTGATTAAAAAGAAAAGCTTCGTTTAGTGAACATTTCTAGAGCACCACAGAAGTGCATGGCTCCAGCTGTGGGACATGTGAAGGGAATGACACGGCCAGCTAAACAGAGTGTCTGGTTTTAAGGGCATTTCGCCTATTTTTAGCAGATTCTGGGGTTTCTAGAGTAGACAAACATACCTGCAGTTAAAGACACTTCTACTGTTCTGCGCCTTTAATTTACTTTTCTTTCTTTTTTTTCTGGCCATGCTGCGCTTGGCTTGTGGGATCTTAGTTCCCTGACCAGGGATTGAACGTGGGCACTCGGCAGTGAAGGCGCAGAGTCCTAACCACTGACCATCAGGGAGTTCCCTTCAATTTACTTTTAAATGTGCCAAACACCATACAGAGCCCGTCTCCTCACAGAACGTGCGGATCAAAAGGGAAGATGTTTTCAATGCTGGTCGTATGATGTACTGAACAACGACGGCCTTGCATTTGGAATTGGAAAGAACCGACATAGACGTGGTTTTCTTGTAACCTTCTAATGCATACAGGAAAGTGCGTTTAACGTGGAGAACAAACGTGACGCAGGGGTTCGATCCTGGTCTGGGTGTAGCAGAGGTGTGAGGAGGCAGTGCCCTCTGCACGCCGCCGCAGCCTTCTTGCTGTGGGGTGAGGGTCGAGGATGAACTGAACGGATTTTGTTTTGCTGACTCCCCACAGGGGCTGGATGACTGTGTTCCTTGTGTGTAATCTTAGCCTGCGCCCTGGCCGAGCAGCTGATTGGAAAGTGGTGCTGGTAGTGTTTACAGCTGTATTAAGTTCCTTCACGCTAAAAAATGGAAGAGCTGTTAGATCCAGCGGCTTTGTTTTTAACAAAGGTTTCCTGTCTGTGAAGATAGTGTTCTTACAGGAGGAACCAGATTTAGGGAGTGGCTGCCTTGTGCCAGCATTTCTAGAACCTGAAGAAGCAACTTGGGTGGCCTGAGATGTGGCTGCTCCCAGTCTGGTGGCCAAAACCATCTTTGCAGAACCTTTCAGAGAAGAGGCATTGTCTCCACGGGTCCCCCGCCCCTTTCTCCTAAACCTGCCCTTGCACCCTTGCTTTCTCCCTCGGTGGAGACCTCTGTCCTCTCTTCCTCTGTGACTTCTTATTTGATGCTCTCTGACTGCATTTTGTCTCTGGCAGATATCAACCTGAATTCTCCTAACAAAGGTCTGCTGTCCGACTCCATGACGGATGTCCCTGTCGACACAGCGGTGGCCGCCCAGGCTCCTGCTGTGGAGGGTCTGACAGATGCCGAGGCGGAGGAGCTCAGGGCTGAGCTTGCAAAGGTGCTGTGCCATGGCTGTCCATCCGGGGGTGACTGTGAGGCCCTCCCAGCCTGATGAGGGGCCAGAGTGCGGCTGTGCTCTGGAGAAATTGCCCTGGGAGATTGTCCCTGGAGCCCCACAGAAACTGCCCTCTGCAGCCCTTGGCTGGCGTGTGTCTGGCACCTTGTGGGGGCTCCATGAGGAGAATGTCCGCATGGGGCAGCTGCTGGAGCACACCATCTGCTGGGAGTCCCCCATGGATATATCAGTTCCTGGATCTTCATTTTTCTTTTTAAAATACTTCTGTAAAAAGCGTTTCGTGTGATCTTTTTAAAGTGAGAGCTCTTTAAGAGGAAATAGGAGTTAAGAACAAAAGTGTCTGCGTATAATTTTTATTCAGACTAACTGCCAAGAGTGTTTCTTTTTACGGTGTGATACAGAGTCTAATAGTGACTCACTTGAGATTCCAGAATCTGGGGAAATGAACTTGTTGGCGTCAGTCAGGCAGAGGCTGGAGCACGCTTGTTGCAGTTCTCTGCTCCGTCTTCGGAAACAAGCCCGTCCTGATACATCCTGGGTCCAGGCCTGGGTCTGAGCAGAGCTGGTCATGCGGACAAACCCAGCCCCAGGACCAGGTTTTAGACCACAGAGGAAGCCGCCCTTTCTGAATTGAACGGAGGTTAAAGGAGAAGCAGCAGGAAGTCCCAGGAGACTTACGTTTTGCCTTTTATTTCAGGACATGTTGGTTTAGAGAATAAAACCACAAGGTTTTTTTCAGAGGTGAATTGCAAAATGAAGACGCTCTTGTGTTTCTTAAAAATTTCAGCTTGCGTGTCCACGTGCCCTTAAGCCCATGTGCCCAAAGCACCATAAATGGAAAGTTCGAGTCACCGAGTGTCACTGCTGGGGTGACTGGTAATAGTTTGGCCTTAGATGATCCTGTAGTTTTGAATCGTTTCTTTTTCAGTATTTTCTAAAGCAGAATCTAGTGATATATGGGGCTTTAGGCTGTTGTTAGTGCGTTAACCCAAACAGTCATTTTTTTAAGAAAGGGACTTTTTTTTTTTAGAGTAGCTGTTCACATAGGAGCAGGAAGGAGCAGGAAGTATTGAGAATCTAAAGTAGGAAGGCTCTAAAGGATGCTCCTCTCTGTAGTTCAGTCTTTGTTTTAAGACATGAGAAGGTTCTGGTCGTTATTGTCAAGATTTTTTCTGTTGCCCAACTCAAATTACTTTAAGCAGAAAAGAGAATTTTCTTTGGGCTTCTGTAAGTGGCTTTTGCCGAGGCCGGCAGCTGACCTTGGGACACAAATGTTGTCATAAGGGTTGTTTCTCTGTCACGTGGGTCTCTGGCCACCCATCCGTCTGTCAGCTCTGCTTCCTTCCCCCGACGTGTGGAATTCCCCCATGGTGCAGATGGGGCCTGGCTGCCAACCCGCCCACCTTCTGTTACTCACACCCAGACCCGGAGCCTGGACAGAAAGGGGCTGCTGTCTTCTAACACCCGTTCCTAGTCCCAGGGAAGAGCTCCGACAGGTCTTGCTTGTCATCCACGGGTGGGCACTGTGGTCAGTAGCCCCGCCAGAACACTCGGCTTAGGGGGGCGGGACAGTTCTCCAGAAGAAGTCAAGGTGCTGGTGCCACATACAAACAGAACCGATGCCTGCTGTAGACTGTTCCTAAGACGAGCTGTGTTTCTGTAAATGGAAAATTCTTAGGTGATTCTGAGAAGGCCTTCACTGCGACGTGTGTAAGGATGGTGGTCACTTCCTGCCATAGTGGTGGCTGAATCCTGGTAACCGTGCTTTTGCAGGTGGAGGAGGAAGTTGTCACTCTGCGCCAGGTGCTGGCAGCCAAGGAGAGGCACTGTGGAGAGCTGAAGAGGAGGCTGGGCCTTTCTACCTTGGAGGGCCTGAAGCAGAACCTGTCCAGGGGTTGGCATGATGTACAGGTGTCTAACGCGTGAGTGTCTGCTCTACCTGCTTGATGGGCGTTGAGTCCTGGGGGTGAGGGGCCTCCTGGGAGCAGGGTCAGCAAGTGTGCCGCTTGGAAGCAGCCAGCTGGGGGCCCTGAATCCTTGCCAGCAACTGAATTTGTATTTATTCAAAGAGTGTAGAGTCTACACGTGTTTTTAAAAGGCGGCAGACGTGCTAGCTAGTTGTCCAAGCCGAAATTGACAAGAAGACTATGTTTCAGGGTCTCCATTGGAGAGAACACGAATTAGGTGCTTAATGAGGCTGGTTTTCCATGGTCCCCACAGGTCAGCGTCTGCCGACGTGAGTCTGTGGACATGAGTCCTTCTCATGGGCATGACGTGGTCAGGACCTCTGACCCAGACCCTCTGTGCCGCACCTCTCTGAATTTGGGTAGTGCGGCTGTGTGGCTCCTCTGAAACGCATCCTCCAAGGTGGGGGGATGGGAGATGTCTCCCACTGTCTGAGAAGCCAGGTTCCCACAGGAAGACCAAGTCAATTTTCATAAATCTGCCCTAGGAAAGGCCCAGTTCTCTGTCCTAGGAAACTGTAGGCCTTGAACCCCAAAGGGTGGCTGTGTTGGGGCCATGGGCTGTGCCCTCCTTGCTCCTCCCAGCTGTTCCCCAAGACACAGCTTCCGTCGAGTGAGCAGGCCCTCCTTCGGCATGAGGAGAGTGGCTGGGCCTGCAGATGCCTCACCTGGGCCTGCAGAGCCGGTGCTGAGCAGAAGCAGGCTGAACGTTCAGTCTTCCTACCAAGTGGTCCTTCTCTGTTTTCCCTGGAATGTCACTTGCCAGTTTGAAACCTGAGTTGAAGTAGTTTTTCTAAATCATTTACCACAGACTTTCTGTTTTTAGCTACGTGAAAACTTCTGAGAAACTTGGAGAGTGGAATGAGAAAGTGACCCAGTCGGACCTGTGAGTGCCTCTGCTGCCGGCACCTCCATCCTCTCCCCTCCTGACACCTTTGAGGGACAGGGAGGCTGTGCACACTTGGCTCAGACCTAGCTGTGGTGTTTCTTGGCTATTTTATTTTTAATATAATTTTTCTCCTCTCAAACACAAAAGAAACTGTCCTTTAAATGCTTCTGGAAGAGGGTGCAGATGCTGAAGGAAGTTCACTCCGCCACCAGACCACACTGAAAACTTCCCCCTGCCTGATGTGTGTCCCTCAGATCAGAGGCCGGAGCTGAGCTTGGGCCACGTCTGGCTGGTGATGCACCTTGGGCGCCATCTGGACTGATGCTGATGGCGCTTTTCCCCCTCCTTCCCCTGCAGACCTGGCTCCAGCTGTGGTGCTCTCAGGGTCTCTTGCACTTAGGGGTGGCTCTTGAGCTGGGGGCGCAGCGTGGGCCGTGCGGGTCAGATCTCGAAGGAGCTCCTTTGGCCTGAGAAACTCCAAGCTCTCAGCCACACAGAAAATAAGTAGAGCGCAGAACCCTCACGGGTAGCTCTGTGTGTCTGACAGACCTCTGGTCCAGAAGGACTCCCGACGTCTTATTTGAGATTCTTAAACAAGATGGTAGCGCTTCATTCGTGCTCCGTTCTGGGTATAGCCTTTGAACTGGGTGGTGCAGTATTTCATTTTATTATTATTTTTTAGATTTTATTTATTTATTTAGGTTTGGGCTGCGTTGGGTCTTCCGTTGCTGTGCGCAGGCTTTCTGTAGTTGCGGCGAGTGGGGTCTACTCTTCATTGTGGTGCACGGGCTTCTCATTGCAGTGGCTTCTCTTGTTGTGGAGCATGGGCTCTAGGTGCGCAGGCTTCAGTAGTTGTGGCTCGCGGGCTCTAGAGCGCAGGCTCGATAGTTGTGGTGCACGGGCTTAGTTGCTCCATGGCATGTGGGATCTTCCCGGACCAGGGCTCAAACCCGTGTCCCCTGCATCGGCAGGCGGATTCTTAACCACTGCGCCACCAGGGAAGCCCCTGCAGTATTTTAAAATAGTCACCTTCTGGGAGGTCTCGCTTAGAAGGAAGTGCTGTCGTGCTTGCCAGAAGGCATGGGCAGAAAGCCCTTCTGTGTTGGGCTGAGAGGAAATGGTTGTGACCCAGCTTGTCTTGGAGGTGCCCGGAAGCCCAGGTGGGCCAGCTGTGTGCGTGGAGCCTTTGCAGCCTGGGGTCACGAGGGGAGCCGGGCACCGAGTGGGTCTGGTGGTTGGGGTTTCGTGCTGTTTGCGTGGCTTGGTAGGGCAGCCCGTTGCTGCAGGCAGGCTCACGGTGCAGACCAGAGCTGAAAATAGCCTTGGGAGATCTTAGTGCTGTTCTGTAAAGCCAGTTGACGGGAAGCTGCTGGGATACTGTTTCTGACGATCACGGTTCTGACTCCTCTGAACGGACCCTGTGGCTCTGGGCCTGCAGGTGTGGCTGGTGGGATGGCCCTTTTCATGCGCTTCATCAGGCAGCGGCCACGAGGTCTTAGCCCCTAGTCTGGTGGTAGAGTCGTCAGGGCTGGAGGCGTCTCTGCAGTGATCGCCCAGGACGGTGACGACGCGACACAGCTGCTCTGCACTCTCGGGGTCGTCTGACTGGTGCCTCCCTGGCGGTGGCTGCCGGAGACCGCTGCTGGGGTTCCGCGTCCAGAGCCTCGGAGCCACCCTGTCTTTCGCGATTCGCGATCCGTGTGCTGGTGGGTCCCTTTCGGAGAGCGCCGCCCAGGGGGAAGAGGCGGGCGTGTGCAGCCCGAGCACTTAGCTCTGGTGCAGCGGTCCTGTCGTGAGTGGGTTGATGCCGTTTGGGAGGGGGGTCTCTTCCCTCGGCCAGCTGTTGATTCAGCAGCCGTGCTCTGTTGGTCGTGAAGTGATCACCTAATGGGATCCTTTTTTAGGTGGATCATAGCTAAAATCGTGCTTTGTGTGGACACCAGTAAATTGCACAGTCACTCGTTGGCACGTTGAGTTCTTTGGTCGCAGGTGACAGAAAGCACAGCTACAGATAGTGTCAGCCTAGGAGGGACGGGGAGGCTTTGCCTGGCGAGAAGCCCCTGCTCCAGGCCCTCTGCCCGGGGCTCCAACCAGCGCTCCCAACCTGTGTCCCTCCCCCTTCCACTCTCCCCACAGTGGCTTTGTTCTCAGGTAGCTCCTCTGTGGTCAAGGGGTGCCTGGTGGGGCTGGATGGTATCTTCCCAGCCTTGCAGACCAACAATAAGATTGTGCTTTCACTGTGGTCCGGGAGCTGTAGTCTCCGGCCAGGCAGTCTGGGATCACGGGCCCCACCGAGTGGCAGGTGGAGACGGCCCCCCAAGGGAGGATCCTGGAGGAGGAGCATCCAGCAGATGCCTCCCTCTGACTGACAGCCACGCCCACTGGTCCTGGGAGGAGGCCTTTGTCTTCCTAAAAGGTGAAAGGAATTCCCAAAGGGGCAGCGGCCAGGGCCGCACAGCCTGGTGCTCTCAGGCACGGGTGGGGCTGAGTTACCAGGACACAGACGCTGGCTCTGCCCTGGCCTCGGCACCGCATCTGTCCCAGAGGGGTGCTTCCCTGCAGAGTGGCCCACAGCACGCGCCTCTCCTGCTGGTGATTCAGTGCCTGGGCCCCCTGCTAGGTCACCCTCAGGATGCTCCACTTCTGTTGCCACCGTCTTGAGAGACGCTGAGACAGGCCATGGTGTAGGTGGCAGCTCCGGGTGAAGGCGTCTTCAAGTCAGAAGACGCCTGGGAGAATTGTGACCACAGTCTGCGTGGAAACCCTCTGAAAGGAGGGTGTGGACTTTGGGTTTTGGTACGAATCAGCTGTGGCCTAGAATGGACCTTGTCGCTCGGCCCGGGGGATCCTGTCCAGGCCCCAGCTGTCCAGATACCTGGGTCACTGGGCAGGTGATTGGACTTTGAGTTCCTGTTCACTTAAGTTCTGTGATCGTGTCAGACTATCACTGGGGGAGGAATTTCTCGTTGTCAGGGTTTTCTAAGGCCTGGGTTCGGAATGAGGCCTCTTACTAGTTTTTGAAGCCAGAAAACGCAGAAGCAGATTTTTCGGCAAGGATTTTAGAAATTATTTTTTCCCTGTTATTAACAGTGTGTTCCAGAATCACTGACCTTCTGGAAACTGAGATAAACTCAAATGTCTTAGCGATTTCAAGATATTTCCAAACTCTTGCTGGGAAGCGACGTGTTTTGAGGCCCGGGCCCTGCTGTGCTGTGAGTGGCTGCAGCTGAGGGGAGGGAGGCCCCTCCAGGGTGCTTGGGGCCAGGCCGTCCCCACAGGACGGGGAGTGCAGGGCACCAGGTAGGAGGCTGGCCTGAGGGAGGCGGGTAGCAGGCGCTCACGTGGGGCCTCCCGAGGGCGACGATGTGGGGTGGATGGGAAAGGGGCCTGGAAGCCCCACTGCTGGTGCTGTCCGAGCCAGCCCCCTGTGACCTGGGGGTGCCAGGAGGGCCGGAGCCGGCTGGCGTCTCCGGAGCCCTACCATCTCGAGCCATTGTTGTGGGGTTGCCAGTTTGGCTAGAAAGGAGCTCCTGGGTTCAGGCTGCTGTGTCTTCTGTTTCTGGTGGGGGCTGGACGGGGGGCTGGGTGGGGTGCTGGCAGCTGTAGGTGTTGGCTCTCAGCCTGGGCCTGAGGGTGTCCTTGCCGTCCCTGTGGCCCAGGCACCCTGCCCGTGCCTGTGCCACTGCCGTTGAGGTCACGAGCCATCTTGTTGTGGGTGAATGGGGCAGGAGGGTGTGGAACAGGCCGTCTCCGCCAAGACCACCCCCTTGAACCAGTTCTCAAAGGACATGGTAGATGCAGAACAGGAGGGTGGAGGGCTGGAGGGGCTGCTCGGGGTCTGAAGGCTGGCCCGGCACAGGCCGCACTGCCGGCTGCATCCCCTGTGGGTGTGGTCGAGCTGTTCTGTCCTCAGAGGACTGTCTTAGACGAGAAGAGAAAAGAGAAGCCCCAGGAGGGCCTGAGGGGCTGGTCTGCTTGGCCGCAGGCCCTGGGCTCTGTGGGCCTCTTTGCTGTAGGGGTGGGGCAAGTAAGTTTCCACGGAGGGGAGCCTGCATTACAGGAAGAGCAGAAAACGGTGTTATTACAGGGTGGGGGGTCGTGACCTGGCAGTGCTGCATCTGTCCCTCATGCAGTCCCCTGGGGGCCCTGAGACAGGACACGTGTCCTCTTCCTGGTGGCCAGGCTTTCTCACCGCCCTGACCGCCCCCTCTTTTCTCTGGGTGCCTTGTCCTTGGTGTGGGGAGGCATGGCTACGCCTTCTGTTTGGTTGGTTTAACTGGTGTTTCTCCTTCCAGCTACAAGAAGACCCAGGAAACCCTCTCTCAGGCAGGACAGAAGACCTCAGCAGCCCTGTCCACCATGGGCTCTGCCATCAGCCGGAAGCTTGGGGACATGAGGTGAGACTCCCTGGCCTGACACCTCCACCCTGAGAGCTGGGACAGGCAGGTGGGGTTTTAGGGGGTTTAGATCCACTAGAGGGTCTGCAGGAAGCCTGCCTGAGCCTCCAGGCTCAGATGCACATGCTTCAGGGGCCCCTCACCACCCACAGGTGTGGCCACACCAGCCCCTGACCCGTTGGTTCACAAACTCTTGTTTACCGGCTATCTCTGCCATTTATTTGTATGTTTCTTGGGGTGCGGGGTTGGGGGGGGTCACTGGTGCCTGTGGGTAACTTTGGTACTTAGGGTTGGTGGAGGCGATGCTTCTTGTTGAAGTTCCACGGAGAGAAAACGATTCGGCCTCGGGGCAGCGTCAGCCTGGGTGGCCCGCCAGCCTGGACAAGTCGAGGGCAAGCGTGGTGTTTCCCGGGGTGTTTGCCAGGCCTGCCCTCAGAGAGCGTGCGGCTGCACGCTAGGGCCCCCGACTGAGCGTTCTGTCCCAGAAGTGGTTGAGACCCTGCTGGCCACCCGAGTGCCTCTGGGGCCAGGGAGAGTGGGGGGCCCGGGCACTAGGTGGACCACACACAACAGTGGCCACCCCCAGCCTGATGGCCACGCCGCTCCCAAGCCAGGCTTCACCCTGAGTTTCCTGCTCTGGGCTTCGCTGCTGCCCCCGCAGGGCCTCCTTGGAGCCAGAGGCCAGGGTGTGGCTCCTGGCTGAGCTCCTTCCTTGCTGTGCCCTCACAAGGGCCTCCCTCGGGGTTGTTGGGACTAATTGGAGAGAGACAGCGGGCAGTGCGGGTCATCCCCATCGCCAGCACCCTGGACTTGGCCCCCCGGGTTCCACTGCCGGCCCTGCCCTATCTCCTCATAGCCAAGAATCCTATGGAGTTGCTGTGGGTCTGGCCTGCCGAGCGTGGCATTGGGAGTCCCCCTGGCCCTGATCCCTCACCTCTCACCCTTGAGTGGGCTCCTTCTTGCCTGCTTAGGGTAAGCATTTCCCTGCCTCACAGCCTGTGGCTGCCTCGTGGGCCTCAAGATAGGAGCCCTGCCCTGGCCAAATGGCCACAGGCGCTCACAAGCCCCAGGCCCCACCCGGCTGAGCAGAGGACAGCTGGTGCCTGGAGCCGTGCTCACGTTTTATCAGTGTTTGTTTGACATCGTTACCCGTCTCCTCTCCTTGACCCCCCCAGCCTCTTATTTTGAAAAACTTCAAACCTTCGGAGCAGCTGAACCGTCAGTATTAGGCAGTCTGTGCCTCAGGGGTGCACCCTCTACAATGGGGGACCCTGCGGGCCACGCTCGGGTGCAGGCCTTGCCCACCATGGCTGTGATTCGGGCACAAGAGGGACCCCCCACCCCAGGCGGTGGCTCTGCGCTGGCAGCAGGAGGGCCTGTGGCAGTTGCTCCCCGAGGCTTCGCGCTGCTCGGCTCATGCTTGACTCTGGGTGTGTTCCTGGATCGAGTCTCCCTTGACGCTCGATGGGATGCCTACTGTGACCACCTGAGCCAGGCTGGGGTAAGCCTGGCGACAGGCTGATCACACGCCCCTGGCGGCCAGGCCTCACTCCCAGGGTTCGTCACAGAGCGAGGGGAGCGTCTGCTCGGGTCTGTGCTTTCCTGCAGAGGCTGGTCTGATGACAGGGCATCTGAAGCAGGTGACAGAGGTCTGCTTCGTCCTCTTCTGGGAACATTCTCTTTCATTTTTCGTGTCATGCGCTCACGTTCAGTATTCTCGCTCACTTTCGAGCGTGTTCGGAGCACTCTGGCTGGAAAGCAGGCGAGAGGGCGGAGCCCCGGGCGCGTGTGGAAGCGGCTGCGGGCGAGCCTGCTGGGCAGTTCCTCACGCGAACGGCTTCGATCTGGGGGAGCAGCGACGCGGCCCATGCTCCGTCTGCCCCCGCTGTCTGCTCAGAACCCGGAGTGGCCGTGTCGCTGCAGGTCCTGTGCCCGCCGTGCGTGAGTCAGACCGGCAGAGGAACCGGCGCGTGGTCCCGGTGCCTGTTGGCTGGGGTCTCATTCTGGGGCCTCGAGTGCCTGCTGCTGGTTTTGCTCTCACGATTCCAGTGGTACTGTGATCTCTGGGTCGCAGGGTCCTCGGTGTGTTCCCATCGCCTCACCACGTGGTCTCAGGTGGTTTCTGAGGCCAAGGCCCATTTACCTCCGTGGTTTGGAGCTTCTCAAGAAGGAGAATCAGGGAGGTCTCCCTTGCACGTTCAGGGTCAGGTGCTGCTCAGTCCTTCAGGACAGCAGCCCCACACTGGTGTCTCGAAGGGCCCGTCCAGGAGTAGCCCGGGTCGAGAGGCCTTCTGCATCCCCGGCGGGGGGGAACTGGATTGGGGCCAAAAACCCACTTAAAGCAGGGTCAGGCCTCCGTCCAGCTGGGTGACCTTTGATGGGACACATGCCTCCTCTCACCATTGGGCTCGTTCTCCTGCCGAGCAGAGCAGGTCCTGCCGCCCACCAGAGCGGTGTGGGTACGTCAGGCCACGTGACTGTCACTTCTGAAATGATCTCCACGTTGGGGTGGCCTTGTCCCCCTCCCCAACCCCCCGCCCCCCCGGGCAGCTGCCCTTGGACACGCTCAGATTTGTTGGTCAGCTTCTGTCATCTGTGGTGATGGAGCCAGAGCATGAAGTTCTCAGCCCTGGGGGTGTCGCAGGCCCTGTCGCGGTGCAGGGGGCGCCCCGGCCCAGCTGGAGTGCAGGCTGATGGGGTCCTGGGGGAGGCACCGACCCCGGGGGCCGAAGAGCACCTCACGCCCTCGCTTTGCTTGTTTTTTTGGGCTCCTTCTCTCCAGTCTGTGGCGTAGTCAGATGCGAGGGTCCCTCGTATGTGACCGCATCCAGGAGGGCGGGGCAGAGGCTGGGGAGGGGGCACGTGCCCTCCTCTGGCAGCGTGGTCGCCGGCGTCCCTGTGCTCTTCTGGAGCTCGAGCAGAGGGGCCGGGGCAGGACCAGGCGCCCCTCCTAACACTGCATCTCTTCTCTCCTCCTGCCGCCGCTCTCAGGGCTCGGCCCTTCTCACACTCCTTTAGGTAAGACTGACGCTGGACACGCTGGGCACAGCTGGCCCCAGGGGAGGCTGTGCGGATGAAGGTGGGGGTGGGACCAGCACAGCAAGGTGGTCACCAGTGGCGTGACGGGTTCAGGGCTCCTCCCCTGATTGTGCAGCCGGCTGGGTCCTGTTGCCGCCCGTTCTGACCCGGCCTCACCGAGTAGCTATCGGCCCACCCCTGACTCTATTCCTGGAAGGAAGGGGCCCTGCCGGCCCTCAAGGCGTCGTGTCCCCATGTCCTCCTCCCCCAGAAGCAGTCCTGCCCCTCAAAGTGGAGCTGGTCTCCTCCCCGCAACCGAGCGCTCTTTCTGCCGCGGGGTGCTTGGGACCGGGTCAGACAGCCTCCCGAGTGTCCTTTACCTCGTGCTGATCGAGCCGCTCCTCCGCCTTGGAGGTCTGGAACCCAAGTCCAGAGCAGCCTGTGACTTTAAATATTCCTACTTGCTCTGCCGGTCTCTCTGGAGCTGGCTGTTAAGTCACGTGGGGACACCTGGCGGTTCTTGGCACCAGAAGTGTCTTTAGCACCCCAGGCCAAGGGCGTCTTAGTTTCCTTGTCCCAGCACCCTCTTCCGGCAGTGTCACGCTTCTGGGGCCATGCGAGGGGCACCCGGGTCTGGTTCTCCCCCCGAGGGCAGCCTTGTGGCTTCTCTGCTTCAGTGGTGCGGGGTGGACGGGGCCTCAGCTTCCTGCACGGGGAGGCCGGTCCTGTCCTTGCCTTAACTCTCCTTCTCTGCTCCTACCATGCTTCCAAGCAGCAGCCACTCCATCCGCCACTCCATAAGTATGCCGGCCATGAGGTAACGTGCCCCCGCACCCCACGGCTCCCTGAGCCCGCTGGGACCCCACTGGGAGGCCGGTGGGAGGGGGTGGCTTCAGCTGGTCCGTCTCACTCCCCAAACCCCTGAACCAAGGACCACTTTCCCCCTCAGCGTCCTCTTGGCTCAGGGTTGGGAGATACTCTTCGAGGCTGAAGAGCTGGTGGGGGTGAGGCCCCAAACTGGGCTCCACCTGGAACTTTCCGGGGCTGCCCTCAGGGCCGGGCCGGAAGGGACAGAGAGGCTTGCACACGCCAAGAGGTCTCAGGTGTCTCCAGGATTTTTATGGTGGCTCTCTATGTCCTGAGAACAGCCAGAGCCAGGACCTGTTCCTCCTCGAAGTCCCCACCTGTGCTCGCTCCTGCTCTGTGGTGCAGCCTGGGTCCCCGCAGAGCTCGTGTCCCCGTCCAGGAGAATCTGCTGCAGCTGCTGTCCCCCGAGCGTGCCAGGGGTCACTGACAGGCTGCCTCCAGAGGCCTGGGCTCAGGGAGCTGCGGAGCCAGGGAGGGGGACGGGGGCTGGGTGGGACCAGGCCTGGCCTGCTTTGTCCTCTGCCTCCTCGTCACTCTCTGCTCTCCGAATGCTCCTTGGTTTTCCTCTTGCTCGATTTCTGTGAGAGATCTGTGTGAAGAACACGTGGGACTTCCCATAACCCCAAGATGTGCATTTAGGGCGCAGCAGAAACGTGCCCGGCATCCCCCGGCTGCCCAGTCAAGGGGTCCGCAGTTTGCCCAGATGAAGTCTGGGGCTCACCAGCTGGTGGCATGCAGATCTTCTGTCCTGCAGTTGGGGGGTGTGGCTGACCTCGGTTCTGTCCCGGGGAAGCCTCTGAACATGTGTGCCCCCTCCCCTTTTTTTGGCTCATCATGTTTTTGCAGTGAGACCTCGGGATCTCTCAGGGATCTCTCCAGAAGATGACCCTAACCCCGAGTTCCTTCAGGTTTAGGAGGGTGACAAAGCAGTGTGCTCCTTATACTGACATCTTTCTCTCTCTTTAAAGGAATTCTGCCACCTTCAAGTCATTTGAGGACCGAGTTGGGACCATAAAGGTAACTGGATCTGGACCGCCCAGTTCTGCCGGGGTGGGACACGTCACTAGTCATTGTAGGTTCACGTGCAGTTATGGGAAATGATACGGAGAGCTCTTGTACCTTGTGCGGTTTCCGCCGGTGGTAACGTCCTGCAGT